>NC_140662.1:5730448-6480448 GCF_978046115.1 Saccoglossus kowalevskii
GCATGTGTTAGTACTTTATGTGGGACATATGCACATGCAGTGGTTTAGCAATTCAATTCAAAATGGCCGACTGGCAGCCATCTTGTTTTTTGAAAATGTTGTATTTTGGACATGCTTTGTCAGTTTTCATTCAAATTTAGTACATAGATCATACATGTTAGGATACATGTCCCCGACCGTCCGTGAGTTCCTGAGTCTGTCCGTCCGTTCGTCCATGTGTCTGTCCGTTCGTGAGCAGTCTGTCCAGAGTCATATTTCAGAATCCTGTGAATCGATTCTGTTCATTCTTTACATCTGCCTAGTACCTTATGTGGGACATATGCACATGCAGTGGTTTAGCGATTCGATTCAAAATGGCCGACTGGCAGCCATCATGTTTTTTGAAAATGTTGTATTTTGGACATGCTTTGTCAGTTGTCATTCAAATTTAGTACATAGATCATACATGTTAGGATACATGTCCCCGACCGTCCGTGAGTTCCTGAGTCTGTCCGTCCGTTCGTCCATGTGTCTGTCCGTTCGTGAGCAGTCTGTCCAGAATCATATTTCAGAATCCTGTGAATCGATTCTGTTCATTCTTTACATCTGCCTAGTACCTTATGTGGGACATATGCACATGCAGTGGTTTAGCGATTCGATTCAAAATGGCCGACTGGCAGCCATCATGTTTTTTGAAAATGTTGTATTTTGGACATGCTTTGTCAGTTGTCATTCAAACTTGGTACATAGATTATACATGTTAGGATACATGTCCATGACGATTTATTTCGATGGATGGTCAACTGGCAGGCATCTTGTTTTTGTTTTTTTATGCGGTATCTTGGACGTGCTCTGTCAGTTTTCAATTGAATTTGGCACATGCATGTACTTTCTACATGTTAGGATGCATGTCCATGACAATTTGTTTCAAAATCTGGTCAAGGATGGCCGATTGACAGCCATCTGACTTTTTGGCCTTACTACAATATTTCCACACTTTATGTACCATTTTCATTCGTATTTGGCACATACATCATACATATCAGTGTGTTTCATAATCAGATCAAAGATGGCCGAATAATGGCTGTTTTTATTTTTGGCCATATTACTACTACATGGAACACATGTTTTGATGTAAATAAACAATCTGTTGTATACGCCACTTGAAACTCAAGTTTCAAGGATAGCCCGCGTCAAACATTCCGTTTTAATATGACTAGCACAAAGAGAACTTTCAAAAATTTAACGGGGACTGTGTCATTTTTAATGACTTGTTATTCAAATAATAAATGAAATCAAAAATCAATTTCAGGATCTATCCATTATGGCTGTGATGTGATCTTTTGGCCTATCTTATTGACAGACTGTTGCCTTTGTGCCATGGGGGTGTTCTAATCATAACCCTATTCCACAAAATCTGAAATAGAGCATTCTTGGTAGCTCCATATTGATTGAGGTAACACACAAAACAGTCTCATACCTGTTTACGATTGTCAGTATGTTTTAGTTTCTGGCCATAGATAATTTATACAATCCACTTGTTACTGTTTTTTTAATTAACCAAAAATCCACCATTACATATTTTGCCACTATTTTTGCACAAATCTCACCGGTTTCTCATGTGACATTTTGTTCATGTGACTTCACAGTTCATTGTTGTTTTCTTCCTGACGCTATTTTAAAGTCAAGTTCTCCATTGCTGTTTCCTAAATAAGTATTTTAGGCTTTGATCCCACCACCATCCCCAAACACACCTCCTGGGACTTTGCCATAATTTCATGGGGCTCATATCCCCCCAAGATAATATTTTACTTAGTTGTACTGTTATCTATGGTTGTACGTTTATCTAGATAGAAATTCATGTATTTTATTAATATCTCATTAAAGGCCCAATTCACTTGCCCAGGGCAAGTGTGAATTGGACGTGTGGCTATTCTAATGCATGGTGTTAATCACTTGCATAGCCTATGACGCATCCTGTTTCAGCGGTCCAACATCACGTGACTTTGATTGACAGTAGTAATTATTCAAGATTAGTCGCGCATCCCTTTCCCTGGTTCATGTTTTTTACTTTTCTCCGCCAAAATCTCAGCTCATACACTATTTATTGTCATAAATACTACACACAGTCACTGCTGCGATATTCATAGTCACATGCATCCACTTTGGCACGACATAATAGACATGTAAGTTCGAGAAAACACGTTTTTACCGGTGAAATGTCCCAAGGTAAGAGCTGCTGTTCACTTTATAGATTAACTCGTGTATGTCAGCAATTCCTTTTTGGCTGGCTTAAACCTAGCTAAAGCTTGCTTTCAAAACCACTACTGTAAAATACTTTATTTTAGCTGGAATTAATTTTTGCTGAAATGACTTTTTGGGTGTTTTGTATGGAATTTATTTTCACTGATTTTTGACCAGTTGAATGTAAAATATGGGAAAAAAGGTATATTCGCTGAATTTTGTTTTCACTGAATCATTTTTTCAGCACTTGGCTGGAGCTGTTTACTACAGCGTGACAAGCAAGGAAATAATCCCTATTGTTTAGGAGCGTATTTATAGTATACCTGGGCCTTTAACCATCCATTTGCAGCCATGCTGCTTCAAACAGCTAACTTCGGAATAACTACTACCATAACTACTAACTCCTTGCAGCCAATGCTGCTCCTCCACAGTATAGCCGCAGCTTTCGCTACCTATTCCTCAAATTGCAGTCACGCTGCAATCTCTCATTACACTACAGCCCCAGTGGCTGAAGCTTCATTACTAACACAAATTTTTGAGTTGTGTATTATTTCAGAGTTCTTGCGTTCACATGATGGGGGCTCATGGCATGTCCATCCTGGTATATTTCTTGTAAGTCAATAGATTTCATTGTGTCCTTCCACCTGTTTTGCCAAAGTAATAAACTTATTTTTCATTTACCTATCTGTGTTTGTGTCATAAATTCTTTTTTTCATGTAATTTTAATGACTTTATTTGTCCTTTTTTCGGTCAGAATTGTTCCCACCTTAAAATTTTAGCAATGTTTAGATATATTATTGCCTTCTTTCAGAACTTTTATTCTCACTGAAATGAAAAGATTGTTGGTTTGTATTCATCTATTCATTCGTTATTCTTAATGGTCAAGGTTGTAAAAGTTATGTTTTGAATAACACTAAATGTTGTTTCTGTTGATATCTCAAGAACTATTCATAATATCTGCCCAATATTTATATTATTCCTTAACATTTTAGAACCAATTGTACAAAAAAGAGAAAAACATATACCCCAGCAACTTCATATAAGTTAATATTAAAAAAAAAAATAGTTCTACCCATTCACTTTTCTGGTGAGCATGCATTAACATTGTATCTCTATAATTTCTTGTAGATACATGGGCTGAAATAGAGAAAAAACAAAAAATCATTAGAAGACAATGTTTGGCAAAGAAGCCACATAATATAAAGGTGAAATGTCCCAAGGTAAGAGCTGCTGTTCATTTTATAGATTAACTCGTGTATGTCAGCAATTGTTTTTTAGCTCCACTGTTGACTTTGTCGAGCAGAGCTTATCATATGAGTGATTACATCCGGTGTCTGTCGTTCGTGTCAACTTTTTATCTTGTATATGTGTACCTTGAGTGGACCTCTCTTAGGTTTGTTCATTTCATGATGATATCTTTTGGTCATATTTTTGTAATTTTTGGTAAAAAGTGAATTTTGGTCTTCTTGTTAAAAAACACGAGTCCAATTGCTTTGATGCTATACATATTGTTCATTTTCTAATGATGTCTAGTTCTTTAATTGAAATGTGAATTGCTAACAGCGAAGCCATCTGAGTGCATGGTCTTTTGGTATAAACTTGAAGGTATTTTGATTGGACTACAAATCTCTATATTTAATGAATATTTTTGTTGCTGTGGTGTAATTGGTGTATTCTCAGAACCCATTGCAGTATTGTGTTGATGAAGTTGTATGGTAGGTTTGTTTTGTATTCTGTAATTTACCGGGGTAATCCTATTCATATAAATAATGGACAACCATTCAACCAATAATTAGATATAATCACATGATATTTTCTCCAAGTTCTGCGTCACGAGTGATCATTGTCTGAGTTTCCTAGTGGACACACTGCCTTATTAACTCACCATAATCTTAATTGAGAGATCAGAAGGATTGGTGAATGTAATTATTTGACTCTTGTGTGCGAAGCACAAAAAGGGAGTCTTTGCAGTTAGTGTGTCTGTCTGTGTTAGTGTGTATGTGTGTGTGCGTGTGTCTGTTCCACTGATATCTCAAGAACCATACATTGATTTTTGATGAAACTTAGGTGCATTAGATGCTCTGGGCCAATGCGCAGATTTGATTAGGTTTTGGTAACAATCCATGCATATTAATTACCTAATTTGCATGATAATTAGCTGATTTTTAGCTGTTCCATGACTGTCCCACTGATATCTAAAGAACCACTCATTGGATTTTGATGAAACTTGGCACATAGATGCTCCAAACCAATATGCAGATTTGATTAGTTTTGGGTAAAAATCTGTGCAATATTAATTACCTAATTTGCATAATGATTAATCAATTTTCGGATTTTTAGTCCCCGTTCAGGTGCAGCCTGAAAAGGGGACTTATAATTCAGGTTTTGTCAAATGTCCGTTTTCTGCTTTCCATATTCCTTTTTCCGTCTCCAACATTTTCTCAGAAATTCCGCAGCAGGTATCAGTGAAACTTGGCAGGTTGATGAACAAGGCTTCGCCGAGTATGCACATATTTTTTTTTTCCAGATCTGAAAATCCCAAGTGGGTCTTTTTCACGATTTTCATCAAAAATTACCTCTCCCGGCAACATTGACAGAACGTCTGCGCATGCTCAGAATAAATTAATTACTGTAAAATACTTTATTTTTGCTTGCAACATTTTTTTGCTATTTTTGCTGAAGGAATGTTTCAGTTAAAATAAAATCCAGCGAATATATATTTTTCCTATATTTTACAGTCAACTTGTCAAAAATCAATGCAAATAAATTCAATACAAAACACCCAGAAAAAGTCTTTTCAGCGAATGATAATTCCAGCTGAAATAAAGTATGTTACAGTTGATTAGATCTGTGAGTAATGCTACTGTTTTACGGCACGTTATTTCTCCATTGCGTCACAGTCACTCTATTCCTAGTAGAGTGACTGTGATTGCGTGCAGTACTGTTTATACATGTATTTTGTTCAGCTCAGTGGTCTCATTCACTAGTTACTAGAAAAACTAGTAACCTTATTTGATTTCAAGAACTTCAAGAAGGCGGCATAAGAGACGTATTTGCAAAGGTAAGTTTTCCAGTTTATTGGGGTACGATTGGTGTACATTCTGTGACGTATGGACGTGAATATTATGATAATTGCCAGCTTTATATTCTTGTGAAAAACCAAAAAAAGCAAACAATTGTCTCTAATCTACGAAACTAGCTTGTGAATTGTATACCCTGTCAAATTATTGTACACGAACGATTAATTCACGAGGACATAGTTTTCAAGTTTCGGTAAATTGTTTTCCGGTCTTTTGCTTGTGTAGCGATTTCCGAAATATTCACAACTCGGGGGAGAAAGAATTTCCCTGTGTCGAACAATTTATTCATTATATAATAGCAGGTTGCCTATGATTATATTCGTATTTTTTATGTTGTGAGCATTGAACTGTTAGTTGCAATGAAGATTTTGCCGATCTTGTGCGATTCAACATGGCGGATGTTTATAGTGACAACACGTCTATGGACGGTCGGTCGAGCAGTCTGCAACAGACCACTGTCATTCACTCCTGACGCCTAAAAGAGTCTAATTTATATTTTACCGTAGTTATTGACACCTATTCAAGAGTATCATGTTTATTGTGAATAGCGTGAATGGGTAAGCTTTGTTTCGACAATGGGCTGTTATTTCTGTGAACAATGTTAAATTATTCTTTGAATGCTCAGTTTATTTTTTGAAAACAACTAATTTTTCGATTTAAAAAAAATCATGCCGTTTTCCCTGTCAAAATCAAAGCATAAAGATCTTGCTAAACATCGGTGAATCCCCTGTTGCGTTCACCACGAGGTCACTGAGCCGTCATTAACATATTTAAATGAGCCACATGTACTGAAATAACATGGCGGATATCGCATCGCAAATTTATAAGTACATGTTATTATGTATTTAATTATGAAAACTGACTAAATTAAATGTGATCTTATTTTGAAATGGAAAACTGAATACATGTACAAAAATCCAGTAACATCGCAAACGAATTTCCGTCTGCTGTGAATGCATGTTTCGTTACATCAAATAAATAACCCAAATTTATTGAATGTATCCAAAAACATGGTACCAATGATCTGAAATTTCAGGAGTGCTCGCTGAAGGTTTATCAATCTTGCTTATTGTCTTGTTCTTTTCCAATTTTGCATTTCAGTTACTAGAATTTATACTAAAAAAAAAATAGTTTCTGTTTTTCTTCTAATAATTCGGCCACTCTCAAAAACAAATATTTTTTAATGGTTGAAATGCAAGAAGAATACAAAACTACTGTGATTGCATAGCGATACCTGTAGGGCCATTGTCAATTAGTTCCCCTGATCAACACAGCGTTATACATAGGACTGATATTGAATCACGGAGAGTAAAATCTTGTGATACTAATCTCTAGAACCACTCAGATTGGTTCATATGTCTTATGAACCCACATGTGTATATCTTTAACAATACTCATTTTAAACTTTTTTTTTACAGTGGTGCTGTGAACTGCTTCAATTTCGCAAGGCAATTTTTTCTGGGTTCCTACAACATGGAGTGTCAGGGACTTTATTGAAACCTTTACTGGCTTCCTTAGTTATTACATGTACTTGCTCTGAAAACATAGCTTTTACAATTGTTTAAATTAACAGATGTTGTTCTATGTACAATGAATACATTTTAAATAATAAACCTTACTGTATTAATAACAAATTGTATTTGACAACATGAGAATGATTCTGATGCCCAGTGGTGATGTTGAAACAAACCCAGGTCCTGGTAATATACTAAGACCTGAATAACAAAGAAGTCATGTACATCAAGGTTCACTCAGATTTATGAATACAGTTTCTTGAGCAAGTATACATGTATGACAAATAGTTTTGTTGCACTTGTGTACTCTGAGATTCTGAACACGGGCCAGTGGAAGTTTTAGTTGTCAGTACAAAACTAGATTATGGGAAATCACTTTATGATGAGTTGTACCCACATAGAGTACATATTCATTCACCTGTTTGCAGATGTTCCTTGTACTACTTTATAATCAAATAACGGGGACTGTGACATTTCAAGTCTTGTCCACTGATGTCTCAAGTACTAATCATCACATTTCAATAAAACTTGGTACATAGATGTCATAGGACACTGCACAAACCTGATAGTTTTTAGGGTAATATCAGTAGATATTAATTACCTAATTTGCATAATTATTTAATTTTCAGCTTTTGATATTTCAAGTAATAATAGTAAGTACTAATCATCACATTTCAATGCAATTTGGTACATAGATGTCATAGGACACTGCACAGACATGATAGGTTTTAGGGTGATATCAGTATATATTAATTACCTAATTTGCATAATTAATTAATTTTCAGCTTTTGATATTTCAAGTAGTAATCATCACATTTCAATGACACTTGGTACATGGATGTCATAGGACACTGCACAGACCTGATAGTTTTTAGGGTAATATCAGTACATATTAATTACCTAATTTGCATAATTAATTAATTTTCAGCTTTTGATATTTCAAGTTGTAATCATCACATTTCAATGACACTTGGTATCTAGGTGTCACAGAACACTGCACAGACCTGATAGTTTTTAGAGTAATATCAGTACATATTAATTACCTAATTTGCATAATTAATTAATTTTCAGGTTTTGATATATCAAGTAGTAATCATCATATTTCAATGAGACTTGCTACATAGATCTTCTAGGATTATGCAGAGACCTGATTAGTTTTAATTGGATATTAATTACCTAATTTGCATAATGTTCCACTGATATATAAATAACCACAAATTGGATTTTAATGAAACTTTTAAAGAGAACTATGCAGGAACCCAATTAGTTTTTGGTAAATATTTATGCTTATTAATCACCTAATTAACATAATTAATTAACACTGATATCTCAATTACTGATCATCTCATTTGAATAAAATTTGGTACATAAATGCTCTAGGACAATAGACAGGCCTGATTAATTTTGGGTTAAAATTTGTTCATATTAATTTTCTAATTAGCATAATAATTCATAATTTTTTTGTTCTGTTCTGTTCATATTAGATACCTGATTTACATAATTAGTTTTCAGCTTTTCCATCAATATCTCATGTACAAGTAATTTTGAATTAATTTTTAATGTGTCTTCAATACTCTCAGCACACGGGAGTTCTTTCTAAGCTTTCTTTGATCCTCTTTATTTTGTAACTATATACTGTATTAGGTTTTCTTGCCTGTTTTCACCCATTATTATTAGTTTCAGTCGTGGGTGAGTGTACCACATCAGGATAGCATTATGATAAGGAGATGGTCACAGACCCTTAATTGTCATATAGTCCCAAACTGGAATATAGTCTTTGTAGCAAATGCACTTGCAAATTGCACATAAAAAGTCAAGAGAGTAAACAGTTGCATTCAATGTCTGTAACTGTCACCTGGCAAAAAAATGAATAGAAACCTTTATACTTTAAAGTATAATGCCTTAAACAGCTTATATTATGTACTATTAATTTATTTTATTTGTTTTTGCATCAGACTCTAACAATTACAAGGGTTATATTTGATGGTAAAAAATATAAAAAGGCTGCCGGATTAAAAGACTTTGTAAGTAAAGTTAATCAGATGAGTTCTATGATTATGAACAAGAGTTTGTTATATTTTTGATTTGAAACTGTTACATGCTGGATCTAACTGTGACAATACATATGTTTTGATGTTATTTGATATTGTTATCTAATCCATCAATTTAATTTTGACTTCCTTGTCATTTTTTTTATCACCATGTTTAAATAAACATTGCTGCCTCAGAATGTATTAAGCACACAATGTTTTGTCTGTTATCCACTGCGCAACGTTTTAAAGCCAGCATGCTTCGGAATATGTCATAATTTTTTTATGGAATTGGCATTTAATCAATCCAAGTGGGAACAAAGAACCTGCTATGCAAAATGAAGTATTTAAATTTTCATACTCTGATATTTTACCAACAGGTTCCTTTTAATGTACCATTAACAGTCAGTAAACAATGTAAAGGAAAAATGCTGCATATTCTACAACAGTAGATTTACCTCATCAAAATTGTTGGGTGGGACAACAGGTCCTGAGTTTACCTGTGATGACCAAGTTCAAAGTAAAACTAGTTTTTATTTTTATAAGGTTAGTATAATTACTGATTGCCTCATACAATTGTTGGACTGGTGGCTATTTACTGCTATTCTGAGAGTAGCTCATCGATATTGATTGTTGAAGAATTCTGACATTACTGAAGGATTTCTTTTGTAGTTAGTCTCACAGTAAACACAATCATCTCTATTTCTAATCTATGAACGTACATTTCAAAATGGATGTTAAATGTTATAAGCTGATGAAGAAGAAGAAGACAACAGTTATGATGACAAGGAAGAAGATGATGATCATGTTGGAGGTGGGGAGATGAGAGAACCAAGTAGAAGGTGTGTATGAAGCTGTATAAGAAACACTAGTTTATACTACTAGACACCCAATGACTTCATTTAGTTGCAATTTTTTTCATTCAGTTGGAATTACCAAATTTCTCAAACTTGGGACGAGCCTACCATGCACTTCTCTTGAAAAGATCTGTAAGTCATAATTTATTCTTATTTTTGTATAAATTAATGTTTCATTAATGGCATGCATGGCTTACCGTTGTTTTGATATCGAAAGACGCAAAGATTAACTATTTCTAAAACAGGATCATTTGAAATTGATATAAAGTGTAAATTCCAAAAATATATCCTATGGATTTGACCATGCACTTTTGAAAGTTAAATAATTAAAAGAAATTGTGCGTGTGTTACTAGTAACTCCATTGTACATGTATTGGTAATACTAATAGATTCTCGTGTTGTTGGTTATACATTACAGATTCCTCAGGGCTTGTGTATATTGCAGAGATAAAACAAGATGGCATCAAATGGAGAGAAAGTGCTTATCTCATAAAATTTAGAATTGGATCTTTTATTGGAGAAGGTGGTATATGCGAGAGTGTTACACCTGTACAGTAATTAAGTGTGATGTGTTTGATGAAAACAAGGAATATTTAGTGAAATCATACAGTTGATGCATACTGAACACTATAAGTTATTTGGTAAAAGTAGAAAAGATTCTATAATCAGCATGACTAAAAAGGTGAGTAGGATAATATGTAGTAAATTCTTTCTAGCTAGTCTACATGATTGATATGCATTGAGTATGACATTTTTACCTTGCCCGTACTATCAAACATGGAAGGGAAGGGTATTATTAACGGTAATTTTTTTGTCTGGCGTTGTCGTTGTTGTCGTCATTAATAATTGTTATTGTGTGCACAATAACTTTACTAATTCTATTCCGAACTTCATCAAAATTGGTCTTCTTATTCATTAGTATAAAGTCTTCCCTGAGTCTGTATGAAAATATCATGCAAAAATTGAGAAAATCTTAACTGATCACTGGTATTATGCATCAAAGGTCACTGATCTCAGTGGAAATATGCATTGTTGTATGTGTTCAATGAAGCAAATCATTTATCTTGTAATAATATCCTAAAGATATGTATCTCCCAAATCCCATGGGAATACTATGCTGAGTTTCAAAACCAACTCATGGAAAGATTTTTTGCAAAGTCTGATACACATTTGCAAATCTACCAATAAAATCTTCACAGATGTCAGAAAATCAATATAAGCACACCTATGAACCGGGTGCCAAACTTTGATGAAGATCTAAAGGTAATAGAAAATCTGTTTAGTTCAAAGTTATCGAATTAAAAACAAAACAAAAATAAATACATAAAAAGCAAAAGTTGCATCCACATTTTGAAAAAAAATTGTACTAAAATATATGTATTCTGTATTTGACAAACAGTTCAGTTGACAAATGAAAATTCACAGGAATTTGTTTCAGCTATTAGAATAGAATGATAGAGCTTTTATACTACACGTTTAAAAACGCACTTCAAAAACAAAGATTGCAGTGTTTGAAGATGTAGATTCTCAGGAGGCAACAGTACTGTTGACTTCTCTCTCGCTGGACACCAACTAACTATTTAAGTTGATTTGCATACAAAGCAGAGCTTGCAACATGTTTTTTTTTACTTTTCATATAATACAGTAGTCACACAATGAATATAATAAGGCAGTTCATATTTGTCTCAGTGAAATTATTAATTTTTAACATACACCTGTACAAAATACTTGGACAAAAGCCAGCTAAGATTTTCTGTTTTATTACATGTTTTATGAATCCATTTATGTTTAAATGCAGCACTTTTTTCTGAGATGAAGCTTTGTTTTATACTAAAATATCTGAATTACTTTGAATAAAGCTGGAAATTATGTCCCTTAAAATAATTAAATTAGGCACCAATGTTTTTGTAAGATATTTATATCTATCAAGGACATTCGGTAAACTGCTTTCTCACTGTTGTTTCTACCCCAAAACTTGTTTGTATTCAAAATTAATTATGACAATGCATATTTATATTGAAACAAATTATGATAAAGGGAATAATATTATATAACAAAGGGCATGGTCACCAGAGTTCAACTATATTTTTCTTTGCTCTCAACTTCTTTGAACTGTTGTTGAGATGTCAACAAATGAACAAATCACATATTTTTAGCATATTTATGTCATGTTTGGTCAAAATAGACAGTGAAATACCATTTTGTTGTCTAAAGTTCTAAATTATTGTATCTCACAATGTTAAGCATTAAATATTTAGGTGCATGTCTTTTAACCCTTTGTCACTTTCAATCACAGGAGGTGCAGTCACAAATGGCTGCTAGGATGTTATCATTAAATTTTGAAAAGCAAGTACCTGCTACTTTTGGGGAAACACCAAGGTACCTGGTAACATTGTATTAATATTGATTAAAAGTTGCTGAGTTAAGTTTTATCTCCTGTTAAAAATGTCAGTGGTACCTGTATATCAAATGAATGTGACTACACTACACACTAAATTGTCCTGGGTACAGTATGATTTTACAAAAAAAAAATGTATACTAAATTCTTGTGTATGCTTTCTTTTCATTCCAGTGTTATTCCATGCTCCTTGCTTGTACATGATAGTAATGTATGTATGATAGAAGAGAAGTTAAAAGGACAGTTTGTCAAATATGTCAACAATGATGGGCATATAAACAAAACACTAGCAATCACAGATAATGGCAAAAAATTTTTGGCATTCTGTCATTATGTCTTTGAACATTTTAAGTTCAAGTTATTAGTGACAAATCTACAAGGTATCGGAACGTGTATGTTGATATATTCATTAGCATAATATCATTTATGGTTAGATCAATATGTTTTGCTTCATACATTTTCTACATTGTATGTTGGTATGTTTTGTTTCCACTCTGATTTGTCTTGTTATATTGTTAACTCTTCTTTAGGTTATTTAGTGACTATTTTTTCACACAGTGGAGCTATTTCAGCTGACAGGGTTTGTGCTTTAACTAGTTAAACTATAGCTAATGCTAAATTGTATCATGGCCATGTTTAATAATAGTGAGCAATAACATGTTTTATTGTATGGTTTATATGCATGGTTTGTACGTACCCAATTGTGACATGCCTCATCCATAATGATATAAAAAGATGGTCAGCAATGTAGTTACCATGGATAAAGATTTCATCATGACTAAAGTAGTATTTTTCTGTTTTACTGCAGGTGTTGGTCTAAATTTAACGGATATTGCTCTTGCCACCTGGGAAGTGATGGATACAGATTTGTATCAAGATTTGTGAGTAAATCATTAGATCTAACATATTAGTTCAAATTTTAAAACTGTCGGATGCTATAGCTGTGTCATTGTGTCTATCCATAGTTCAGATGGTATAGCTGTGTCATTGTGTCTATCCATAGTTCAGATGGTATAACTGTGTCATTGTGTCTATCCATGGTTCAGATGGTATAGCTGTGTCATTGTGTCTATCCATAGTTCAGATGGTATAACTGTGTCATTGTGTCTATCCATGGTTCAGATGGTATAGATGTGTCATTGTGTCTATCCATAGTTCAGATGGTATAACTGTGTCATTGTGTCTATCCATGGTTCAGATTGTATAGCTGTGTCATTGTGTCTATCCATAGTTCAGATGGTATAGCTGTGTCATTGTGTCTATCCATAGTTCAGATGGTATAACTGTGTCATTGTGTCTATCCATGGTTCAGATGGTATAGCTGTGTCATTGTGTCTATCCATAGTTCAGATGTTATAGCTATGTCATTGTGTCTATCCATAGTTCAGATGGTATTGCTGTGTCATTGTGTCTATCCATGGTTCAGATGGTATAGCTGTGTCATTGTGTCTATCCATGGTTCAGATGGTATAGCTGTGTTATTGTGTCTATCCATGGTTCAGATGGTATAGCTGTGTCATTGTGTCTATCCATGGTTCAGATGGTATAGCTGTGTCATTGTGTCTATCCATGGTTCAGATGGTATAGCTGTGTCATTGTGTCTATCCATGGTTCAGGTGGTATAGCTGTGTCATTGTGTCTATCCATAGTTCAGATGGTAAAGCTGTGTCATTGTGTCTATCCATGGTTCAGATGGTATAACTGTGTCATTGTGTCTATCCATGGTTCAGATGGTATAGCTATGTCATTGTGTATATCTATAGTTCAGATGGTATAGCTGTGTCATTGTGTCTATCCATGGTTCAGATGGTATAGCTGTGTCATTGTGTCTATCCATAGTTCAGATGGTATAGCTGTGTCATTGTGTCTATCCATGGTTCAGATGGTATTGCTGTGTCATTGTGTCTATCCATAGTTCAGATGGTATAGCTGTGTCATTATGTCTATCCATAGTTCAGATGGTATAACTGTGTCATTGTGTCTATCCATAGTTCAGATGGTATAGCTGTGTCATTATGTCTATCCATAGTTCCGATGGTATCACTGTGTCATTGTGTCTATCCATAGTTCAGATGGTATAACTGTGTCATTGTGTCTATCCATAGTTCAGATGATATTGCTGTGTCATTATGTCTATCCATAGTTCAGATGGTATTGCTGTGTCATTGTGTCTATCCATAGTTCAGATGGTATAGCTGTGTCATTGTGTCTATCCATAGTTCAGATGGTATAGCTTTATCATTGTTTCTATCCATGGTTCAGATGGTATAACTGTGTCATTATGTCTATCCATGGTTCAGATGTTATAGCTGTGTCATTGTGTCTATCCATAGTTCAGATGGTATAGCTGTGTCATTGTGTCTATCCATGGTTCAGATGGTATAGCTGTGTCATTGTGTCTATCCATAGTTCAGATGGTATAGCTGTGTCATTGTGTCTATCCATGGTTCAGATGGTATTGCTGTGTCATTGTGTCTATCCATAGTTCAGATGGTATAGCTGTGTCATTATGTCTATCCATAGTTCAGATGGTATAACTGTGTCATTGTGTCTATCCATAGTTCAGATGGTATAGCTGTGTCATTATGTCTATCCATAGTTCCGATGGTATCACTGTGTCATTGTGTCTATCCATAGTTCAGATGGTATAACTGTGTCATTGTGTCTATCCATAGTTCAGATGATATTGCTGTGTCATTATGTCTATCCATAGTTCAGATGGTATTGCTGTGTCATTGTGTCTATCCATAGTTCAGATGGTATAGCTGTGTCATTGTGTCTATCCATAGTTCAGATGGTATAGCTTTATCATTGTTTCTATCCATAGTTCAGATGGTATAACTGTGTCATTATGTCTATCCATGGTTCAGATGTTATAGCTGTGTCATTGTGTCTATCCATAGTTCAGATGCTATAGCTGTGTCATTGTGTCTATCCATGGTTCAGATGGTATTGCTGTGTCATTGTGTCTATCCATAGTTCAGATGGTATAGCTGTGTCCTTGTGTCTATCCATGGTTCAGATGGTATTGCTGTGTCATTGTGTCTATCCATAGTTCAGATGGTATAGCTGTGTCATTGTGTCTATCCATGGTTCAGATGGTATAGCTGTGTTACTGTGTCTATCCATAGTTCAGATGGCATTGCTGTTTCATTGTGTCTATCCATAGTTCAGATGGTGTAGTTGTGTCATTGTGTCTATCCATAGTTCAGATGGTATTGCTGTGTCATTGTGTCTATCCATAGTTCAGATGGTATAACTGTGTCATTGTGTCTATCCATGGTTCAGATGGTATTGCTGTGTCATTGTGTCTATCCATAATTCAGATGGTATAGCTGTGTCATTGTGTCTACCTATAGTTCAGATGGTATAGCTGTGTCATTGTGTCTATCCCTGGTTCACATGGTATAGCTGTGTCCTTGTGTCTATCCATGGTTCAGATGGTATAGCTGTGTCATTGTGTCTATCCATAGTTCAGATGGTATAGCTGTGTCCTTGTGTCTATCCATGATTCAGATGGTATAGCTATGTCATTGTGTCTATCCATAGTTCAGATGGTATAGCTGTGTCATTGTGTCTATCCATAGTTCAGGTGGTATAACTGTGTCATTGTGTCTATCCATAGTTCAGATGGTATTGCTGTGTCATTGTGTCTATCCATAGTTCAGATGGTATAGCTGTGTCATTGTGTCTATCCATGGTTCAGATGGTATTGCTGTGTCATTGTGTCTATCCATAGTTCAGATGGTATAGCTGTGTCATTGTGTCTATCCATGGTTCAGATGGTATAGCTGTGTTACTATGTCTATCCATAGTTCAGATGGTATTGCTGTGTCATTGTGTCTATCCATAGTTCAGATGGTGTAGCTGTGTCATTGTGTCTATCCATAGTTCAGATGGTATTGCTGTGTCATTGTGTCTATCCATAGTTCAGATGGTATAACTGTGTCATTGTGTCTATCCATGGTTCAGATGGTATTGCTGTCATTGTGTCTATCCATAGTTCAGATGGTATAGCTGTGTCATTGTGTCTATCCATAGTTCAGATGGTATAACTGTGTCATTGTGTCTATCCATGGTTCAGATGGTATAGCTGTGTCATTGTGTCTATCCATAGTTCAGATGTTATAGCTATGTCATTGTGTCTATCCATAGTTCAGATGGTATTGCTGTGTCATTGTGTCTATCCATGGTTCAGATGGTATAGCTGTGTCATTGTGTCTATCCATGGTTCAGATGGTATAGCTGTGTTATTGTGTCTATCCATGGTTCAGATGGTATAGCTGTGTCATTGTGTCTATCCATGGTTCAGATGGTATAGCTGTGTCATTGTGTCTATCCATGGTTCAGATGGTATAGCTGTGTCATTGTGTCTATCCATGGTTCAGGTGGTATAGCTGTGTCATTGTGTCTATCCATAGTTCAGATGGTAAAGCTGTGTCATTGTGTCTATCCATGGTTCAGATGGTATAACTGTGTCATTGTGTCTATCCATGGTTCAGATGGTATAGCTATGTCATTGTGTATATCTATAGTTCAGATGGTATAGCTGTGTCATTGTGTCTATCCATGGTTCAGATGGTATAGCTGTGTCATTGTGTCTATCCATAGTTCAGATGGTATAGCTGTGTCATTGTGTCTATCCATGGTTCAGATGGTATTGCTGTGTCATTGTGTCTATCCATAGTTCAGATGGTATAGCTGTGTCATTATGTCTATCCATAGTTCAGATGGTATAACTGTGTCATTGTGTCTATCCATAGTTCAGATGGTATAGCTGTGTCATTATGTCTATCCATAGTTCCGATGGTATCACTGTGTCATTGTGTCTATCCATAGTTCAGATGGTATAACTGTGTCATTGTGTCTATCCATAGTTCAGATGATATTGCTGTGTCATTATGTCTATCCATAGTTCAGATGGTATTGCTGTGTCATTGTGTCTATCCATAGTTCAGATGGTATAGCTGTGTCATTGTGTCTATCCATAGTTCAGATGGTATAGCTTTATCATTGTTTCTATCCATAGTTCAGATGGTATAACTGTGTCATTATGTCTATCCATGGTTCAGATGTTATAGCTGTGTCATTGTGTCTATCCATAGTTCAGATGCTATAGCTGTGTCATTGTGTCTATCCATGGTTCAGATGGTATTGCTGTGTCATTGTGTCTATCCATAGTTGAGATGGTATAGCTGTGTCATTGTGTCTATCCATGGTTCATATGGTATTGCTGTGTCATTGTGTCTATCCATAGTTCAGATGGTATAGCTGTGTCATTGTGTCTATCCATGGTTCAGATGGTATAGCTGTGTTACTGTGTCTATCCATAGTTCAGATGGTATTGCTGTTTCATTGTGTCTATCCATAGTTCAGATGGTGTAGTTGTGTCATTGTGTCTATCCATAGTTCAAATGGTATTGCTGTGTCATTGTGTCTATCCATAGTTCAGATGGTATAACTGTGTCATTGTGTCTATCCATGGTTCAGATGGTATTGCTGTGTCATTGTGTCTATCCATAATTCAGATGGTATAGCTGTGTCATTGTGTCTGCCTATAGTTCAGATGGTATAGCTGTGTCATTGTGTCTATCCCTGGTTCACATGGTATAGCTGTGTCCTTGTGTCTATCCATGGTTCAGATGGTATAGCTGTGTCATTGTGTCTATCCATAGTTCAGATGGTATAGCTGTGTCCTTGTGTCTATCCATGATTCAGATGGTATAGCTGTGTCATTGTGTCTATCCATAGTTCAGATGGTATAGCTGTGTCATTGTGTCTATCCATAGTTCAGGTGGTATAACTGTGTCATTGTGTCTATCCATAGTTCAGATGGTATTGCTGTGTCATTGTGTCTATCCATAGTTCAGATGGTATAGCTGTGTTATTGTGTCTATCCATGGTTCAGATGGTATTGCTGTGTCATTGTGTCTATCCATAGTTCAGATGGTATAGCTGTGTCATTGTGTCTATCCATGGTTCAGATGGTATTGCTGTGTCATTGTGTCTATCCATAGTTCAGATGGTATAGCTGTGTCATTGTGTCTATCCATGGTTCAGATGTTATAGCTATGTCATTGTGTCTATCCATAGTTCAGATGGTATTGCTGTGTCATTGTGTCTATCCATGGTTCAGATGGTATAGCTGTGTCATTGTGTCTATCCATGGTTCAGATGGTATAGCTGTGTTATTGTGTCTATCCATGGTTCAGATGGTATAGCTGTGTCATTGTGTCTATCCATGGTTCAGATGGTATAACTGTGTCATTGTGTCTATCCATGGTTCAGATGGTATAGCTATGTCATTGTGTATATCTATAGTTCAGATGGTATAGCTGTGTCATTGTGTCTATCCATGGTTCAGATGGTATAGCTGTGTCATTGTGTCTATCCATAGTTCAGATGGTATAGCTGTGTCATTGTGTCTATCCATGGTTCAGATGGTATTGCTGTGTCATTGTGTCTATCCATAGTTCAGATGGTATAGCTGTGTCATTATGTCTATCCATAGTTCAGATGGTATAACTGTGTCATTGTGTCTATCCATAGTTCAGATGGTATAGCTGTGTCATTATGTCTATCCATAGTTCCGATGGTATCACTGTGTCATTGTGTCTATCCATAGTTCAGATGGTATAACTGTGTCATTGTGTCTATCCATAGTTCAGATGATATTGCTGTGTCATTATGTCTATCCATAGTTCAGATGGTATTGCTGTGTCATTGTGTCTATCCATAGTTCAGATGGTATAGCTGTGTCATTGTGTCTATCCATAGTTCAGATGGTATAGCTTTATCATTGTTTCTATCCATAGTTCAGATGGTATAACTGTGTCATTATGTCTATCCATGGTTCAGATGTTATAGCTGTGTCATTGTGTCTATCCATAGTTCACGTGCTATAGCTGTGTCATTGTGTCTATCCATGGTTCAGATGGTATTGCTGTGTCATTGTGTCTATCCATAGTTGAGATGGTATAGCTGTGTCATTGTGTCTATCCATGGTTCAGATGGTATTGCTGTGTCATTGTGTCTATCCATAGTTCAGATGGTATAGCTGTGTCATTGTGTCTATCCATGGTTCAGATGGTAGAGCTGTGTTACTGTGTCTATCCATAGTTCAGATGGTATTGCTGTTTCATTGTGTCTATCCATAGTTCAGATGGTGTAGTTGTGTCATTGTGTCTATCCATAGTTCAGATGGTATTGCTGTGTCATTGTGTCTATCCATAGTTCAGATGGTATAACTGTGTCATTGTGTCTATCCATGGTTCAGATGGTATTGCTGTGTCATTGTGTCTATCCATAATTCAGATGGTATAGCTGTGTCATTGTGTCTGCCTATAGTTCAGATGGTATAGCTGTGTCATTGTGTCTATCCCTGGTTCACATGGTATAGCTGTGTCCTTGTGTCTATCCATGGTTCAGATGGTATAGCTGTGTCATTGTGTCTATCCATAGTTCAGATGGTATAGCTGTGTCCTTGTGTCTATCCATGATTCAGATGGTATAGCTGTGTCATTGTGTCTATCCATAGTTCAGATGGTATAGCTGTGTCATTGTGTCTATCCATAGTTCAGGTGGTATAACTGTGTCATTGTGTCTATCCATAGTTCAGATGGTATTGCTGTGTCATTGTGTCTATCCATAGTTCAGATAGTATAGCTGTGTTATTGTGTCTATCCATGGTTCAGATGGTATTGCTGTGTCATTGTGTCTATCCATAGTTCAGATGGTATAGCTGTGTCATTGTGTCTATCCATGGTTCAGATGGTATTGCTGTGTCATTGTGTCTATCCATAGTTCAGATGGTATAACTGTGTCATTGTGTCTATCCATGGTTCAGATGGTATAGCTGTGTCATTGTGTCTGCCTATAGTTCAGATGGTATAACTGTGTCATTGTGTCTATCCATGGTTCAGATGGTATTGCTGTGTCATTGTGTCTATCCATAGTTCAGATGGTATAACTGTGTCATTGTGTCTATCCATAATTCAGATGGTATAGCTGTGTCATTGTGTCTGCCTATAGTTCAGATGGTATAGCTGTGTCATTGTGTCTATCCCTGGTTCACATGGTATAGCTGTGTCCTTGTGTCTATCCATGGTTCAGATGGTATAGCTGTGTCATTGTGTCTATCCATAGTTCAGATGGTATAGCTGTGTCCTTGTGTCTATCCATGATTCAGATGATATAGCTGTGTCATTGTGTCTATCCATAGTTCAGATGGTATAGCTGTGTCATTGTGTCTATCCATAGTTCAGGTGGTATAACTGTGTCATTGTGTCTATCCATAGTTCAGATGGTATTGCTGTGTCATTGTGTCTATCCATAGTTCAGATGGTATAGCTGTGTTATTGTGTCTATCCATGGTTCAGATGGTATTGCTGTGTCATTGTGTCTATCCATAGTTCAGATGGTATAGCTGTGTCATTGTGTCTATCCATGGTTCAGATGGTATTGCTGTGTCATTGTGTCTATCCATAGTTCAGATGGTATAGCTGTGTCATTGTGTCTATCCATGGTTCAGATGTTATAGCTATGTCATTGTGTCTATCCATAGTTCAGATGGTATTGCTGTGTCATTGTGTCTATCCATGGTTCAGATGGTATAGCTGTGTCATTGTGTCTATCCATGGTTCAGATGGTATAGCTGTGTTATTGTGTCTATCCATGGTTCAGATGGTATAGCTGTGTCATTGTGTCTATCCATGGTTCAGATGGTATAGCTGTGTCATTGTGTCTATCCATGGTTCAGATGGTATAGCTGTGTCATTGTGTCTATCCATGGTTCAGGTGGTATAGCTGTGTCATTGTGTCTATCCATAGTTCAGATGGTAAAGCTGTGTCATTGTGTCTATCCATGGTTCAGATGGTATAACTGTGTCATTGTGTCTATCCATAGTTCAGATGGTATAGCTGTGTCATTATGTCTATCCATAGTTCCGATGGTATCACTGTGTCATTGTGTCTATCCATAGTTCAGATGGTATAACTGTGTCATTGTGTCTATCCATAGTTCAGATGATATTGCTGTGTCATTATGTCTATCCATAGTTCAGATGGTATTGCTGTGTCATTGTGTCTATCCATAGTTCAGATGGTATAGCTGTGTCATTGTGTCTATCCATAGTTCAGATGGTATAGCTTTATCATTGTTTCTATCCATAGTTCAGATGGTATAACTGTGTCATTATGTCTATCCATGGTTCAGATGTTATAGCTGTGTCATTGTGTCTATCCATAGTTCAGATGCTATAGCTGTGTCATTGTGTCTATCCATGGTTCAGATGGTATTGCTGTGTCATTGTGTCTATCCATAGTTCAGATGGTATAGCTGTGTCCTTGTGTCTATCCATGGTTCAGATGGTATTGCTGTGTCATTGTGTCTATCCATAGTTCAGATGGTATAGCTGTGTCATTGTGTCTATCCATGGTTCAGATGGTATAGCTGTGTTACTGTGTCTATCCATAGTTCAGATGGCATTGCTGTTTCATTGTGTCTATCCATAGTTCAGATGGTGTAGTTGTGTCATTGTGTCTATCCATAGTTCAGATGGTATTGCTGTGTCATTGTGTCTATCCATAGTTCAGATGGTATAACTGTGTCATTGTGTCTATCCATGGTTCAGATGGTATTGCTGTGTCATTGTGTCTATCCATAATTCAGATGGTATAGCTGTGTCATTGTGTCTACCTATAGTTCAGATGGTATAGCTGTGTCATTGTGTCTATCCCTGGTTCACATGGTATAGCTGTGTCCTTGTGTCTATCCATGGTTCAGATGGTATAGCTGTGTCATTGTGTCTATCCATAGTTCAGATGGTATAGCTGTGTCCTTGTGTCTATCCATGATTCAGATGGTATAGCTATGTCATTGTGTCTATCCATAGTTCAGATGGTATAGCTGTGTCATTGTGTCTATCCATAGTTCAGGTGGTATAACTGTGTCATTGTGTCTATCCATAGTTCAGATGGTATTGCTGTGTCATTGTGTCTATCCATAGTTCAGATGGTATAGCTGTGTCATTGTGTCTATCCATGGTTCAGATGGTATTGCTGTGTCATTGTGTCTATCCATAGTTCAGATGGTATAGCTGTGTCATTGTGTCTATCCATGGTTCAGATGGTATAGCTGTGTTACTGTGTCTATCCATAGTTCAGATGGTATTGCTGTGTCATTGTGTCTATCCATAGTTCAGATGGTGTAGCTGTGTCATTGTGTCTATCCATAGTTCAGATGGTATTGCTGTGTCATTGTGTCTATCCATAGTTCAGATGGTATAACTGTGTCATTGTGTCTATCCATGGTTCAGATGGTATTGCTGTCATTGTGTCTATCCATAGTTCAGATGGTATAGCTGTGTCATTGTGTCTGCCTATAGTTCAGATGGTATAGCTGTGTCATTGTGTCTATCCCTGGTTCACATGGTATAGCTGTGTCCTTGTGTCTATCCATGGTTCAGATGGTATAGCTGTGTCATTGTGTCTATCCATAGTTCAGATGGTATAGCTGTGTCCTTGTGTCTATCCATGATTCAGATGGTATAGCTGTGTCATTGTGTCTATCCATAGTTCAGATGGTATAGCTGTGTCATTGTGTCTATCCATAGTTCAGGTGGTATAACTGTGTCATTGTGTCTATCCATAGTTCAGATGGTATTGCTGTGTCATTGTGTCTATCCATAGTTCAGATGGTATAGCTGTGTTATTGTGTCTATCCATGGTTCAGATGGTATTGCTGTGTCATTGTGTCTATCCATAGTTCAGATGGTATAGCTGTGTCATTGTGTCTATCCATGGTTCAGATGGTATTGCTGTGTCATTGTGTCTATCCATAGTTCAGATGGTATAGCTGTGTCATTGTGTCTATCCATGGTTCAGATGTTATAGCTATGTCATTGTGTCTATCCATAGTTCAGATGGTATTGCTGTGTCATTGTGTCTATCCATGGTTCAGATGGTATAGCTGTGTCATTGTGTCTATCCATGGTTCAGATGGTATAGCTGTGTTATTGTGTCTATCCATGGTTCAGATGGTATAGCTGTGTCATTGTGTCTATCCATGGTTCAGATGGTATAACTGTGTCATTGTGTCTATCCATGGTTCAGATGGTATAGCTATGTCATTGTGTATATCTATAGTTCAGATGGTATAGCTGTGTCATTGTGTCTATCCATGGTTCAGATGGTATAGCTGTGTCATTGTGTCTATCCATAGTTCAGATGGTATAGCTGTGTCATTGTGTCTATCCATGGTTCAGATGGTATTGCTGTGTCATTGTGTCTATCCATAGTTCAGATGGTATAGCTGTGTCATTATGTCTATCCATAGTTCAGATGGTATAACTGTGTCATTGTGTCTATCCATAGTTCAGATGGTATAGCTGTGTCATTATGTCTATCCATAGTTCCGATGGTATCACTGTGTCATTGTGTCTATCCATAGTTCAGATGGTATAACTGTGTCATTGTGTCTATCCATAGTTCAGATGATATTGCTGTGTCATTATGTCTATCCATAGTTCAGATGGTATTGCTGTGTCATTGTGTCTATCCATAGTTCAGATGGTATAGCTGTGTCATTGTGTCTATCCATAGTTCAGATGGTATAGCTTTATCATTGTTTCTATCCATAGTTCAGATGGTATAACTGTGTCATTATGTCTATCCATGGTTCAGATGTTATAGCTGTGTCATTGTGTCTATCCATAGTTCAGATGCTATAGCTGTGTCATTGTGTCTATCCATGGTTCAGATGGTATTGCTGTGTCATTGTGTCTATCCATAGTTGAGATGGTATAGCTGTGTCATTGTGTCTATCCATGGTTCAGATGGTATTGCTGTGTCATTGTGTCTATCCATAGTTCAGATGGTATAGCTGTGTCATTGTGTCTATCCATGGTTCAGATGGTAGAGCTGTGTTACTGTGTCTATCCATAGTTCAGATGGTATTGCTGTTTCATTGTGTCTATCCATAGTTCAGATGGTGTAGTTGTGTCATTGTGTCTATCCATAGTTCAGATGGTATTGCTGTGTCATTGTGTCTATCCATAGTTCAGATGGTATAACTGTGTCATTGTGTCTATCCATGGTTCAGATGGTATTGCTGTGTCATTGTGTCTATCCATAATTCAGATGGTATAGCTGTGTCATTGTGTCTGCCTATAGTTCAGATGGTATAGCTGTGTCATTGTGTCTATCCCTGGTTCACATGGTATAGCTGTGTCCTTGTGTCTATCCATGGTTCAGATGGTATAGCTGTGTCATTGTGTCTATCCATAGTTCAGATGGTATAGCTGTGTCCTTGTGTCTATCCATGATTCAGATGGTATAGCTGTGTCATTGTGTCTATCCATAGTTCAGATGGTATAGCTGTGTCATTGTGTCTATCCATAGTTCAGGTGGTATAACTGTGTCATTGTGTCTATCCATAGTTCAGATGGTATTGCTGTGTCATTGTGTCTATCCATAGTTCAGATGGTATAGCTGTGTTATTGTGTCTATCCATGGTTCAGATGGTATTGCTGTGTCATTGTGTCTATCCATAGTTCAGATGGTATAGCTGTGTCATTGTGTCTATCCATGGTTCAGATGGTATTGCTGTGTCATTGTGTCTATCCATAGTTCAGATGGTATAACTGTGTCATTGTGTCTATCCATGGTTCAGATGGTATAGCTGTGTCATTGTGTCTGCCTATAGTTCAGATGGTATAACTGTGTCATTGTGTCTATCCATGGTTCAGATGGTATTGCTGTGTCATTGTGTCTATCCATAGTTCAGATGGTATAACTGTGTCATTGTGTCTATCCATAATTCAGATGGTATAGCTGTGTCATTGTGTCTGCCTATAGTTCAGATGGTATAGCTGTGTCATTGTGTCTATCCCTGGTTCACATGGTATAGCTGTGTCCTTGTGTCTATCCATGGTTCAGATGGTATAGCTGTGTCATTGTGTCTATCCATAGTTCAGATGGTATAGCTGTGTCCTTGTGTCTATCCATGATTCAGATGATATAGCTGTGTCATTGTGTCTATCCATAGTTCAGATGGTATAGCTGTGTCATTGTGTCTATCCATAGTTCAGGTGGTATAACTGTGTCATTGTGTCTATCCATAGTTCAGATGGTATTGCTGTGTCATTGTGTCTATCCATAGTTCAGATGGTATAGCTGTGTTATTGTGTCTATCCATGGTTCAGATGGTATTGCTGTGTCATTGTGTCTATCCATAGTTCAGATGGTATAGCTGTGTCATTGTGTCTATCCATGGTTCAGATGGTATTGCTGTGTCATTGTGTCTATCCATAGTTCAGATGGTATAGCTGTGTCATTGTGTCTATCCATGGTTCAGATGTTATAGCTATGTCATTGTGTCTATCCATAGTTCAGATGGTATTGCTGTGTCATTGTGTCTATCCATGGTTCAGATGGTATAGCTGTGTCATTGTGTCTATCCATGGTTCAGATGGTATAGCTGTGTTATTGTGTCTATCCATGGTTCAGATGGTATAGCTGTGTCATTGTGTCTATCCATGGTTCAGATGGTATAGCTGTGTCATTGTGTCTATCCATGGTTCAGATGGTATAGCTGTGTCATTGTGTCTATCCATGGTTCAGGTGGTATAGCTGTGTCATTGTGTCTATCCATAGTTCAGATGGTAAAGCTGTGTCATTGTGTCTATCCATGGTTCAGATGGTATAACTGTGTCATTGTGTCTATCCATAGTTCAGATGGTATAGCTGTGTCATTATGTCTATCCATAGTTCCGATGGTATCACTGTGTCATTGTGTCTATCCATAGTTCAGATGGTATAACTGTGTCATTGTGTCTATCCATAGTTCAGATGATATTGCTGTGTCATTATGTCTATCCATAGTTCAGATGGTATTGCTGTGTCATTGTGTCTATCCATAGTTCAGATGGTATAGCTGTGTCATTGTGTCTATCCATAGTTCAGATGGTATAGCTTTATCATTGTTTCTATCCATAGTTCAGATGGTATAACTGTGTCATTATGTCTATCCATGGTTCAGATGTTATAGCTGTGTCATTGTGTCTATCCATAGTTCAGATGCTATAGCTGTGTCATTGTGTCTATCCATGGTTCAGATGGTATTGCTGTGTCATTGTGTCTATCCATAGTTCAGATGGTATAGCTGTGTCCTTGTGTCTATCCATGGTTCAGATGGTATTGCTGTGTCATTGTGTCTATCCATAGTTCAGATGGTATAGCTGTGTCATTGTGTCTATCCATGGTTCAGATGGTATAGCTGTGTTACTGTGTCTATCCATAGTTCAGATGGCATTGCTGTTTCATTGTGTCTATCCATAGTTCAGATGGTGTAGTTGTGTCATTGTGTCTATCCATAGTTCAGATGGTATTGCTGTGTCATTGTGTCTATCCATAGTTCAGATGGTATAACTGTGTCATTGTGTCTATCCATGGTTCAGATGGTATTGCTGTGTCATTGTGTCTATCCATAATTCAGATGGTATAGCTGTGTCATTGTGTCTACCTATAGTTCAGATGGTATAGCTGTGTCATTGTGTCTATCCCTGGTTCACATGGTATAGCTGTGTCCTTGTGTCTATCCATGGTTCAGATGGTATAGCTGTGTCATTGTGTCTATCCATAGTTCAGATGGTATAGCTGTGTCCTTGTGTCTATCCATGATTCAGATGGTATAGCTATGTCATTGTGTCTATCCACAGTTCAGATGGTATAGCTGTGTCATTGTGTCTATCCATAGTTCAGGTGGTATAACTGTGTCATTGTGTCTATCCATAGTTCAGATGGTATTGCTGTGTCATTGTGTCTATCCATAGTTCAGATGGTATAGCTGTGTCATTGTGTCTATCCATGGTTCAGATGGTATTGCTGTGTCATTGTGTCTATCCATAGTTCAGATGGTATAGCTGTGTCATTGTGTCTATCCATGGTTCAGATGGTATAGCTGTGTTACTGTGTCTATCCATAGTTCAGATGGTATTGCTGTGTCATTGTGTCTATCCATAGTTCAGATGGTGTAGCTGTGTCATTGTGTCTATCCATAGTTCAGATGGTATTGCTGTGTCATTGTGTCTATCCATAGTTCAGATGGTATAACTGTGTCATTGTGTCTATCCATGGTTCAGATGGTATTGCTGTCATTGTGTCTATCCATAGTTCAGATGGTATAGCTGTGTCATTGTGTCTATCCATAGTTCAGATGGTATAACTGTGTCATTGTGTCTATCCATGGTTCAGATGGTATAGCTGTGTCATTGTGTCTATCCATAGTTCAGATGTTATAGCTATGTCATTGTGTCTATCCATAGTTCAGATGGTATTGCTGTGTCATTGTGTCTATCCATGGTTCAGATGGTATAGCTGTGTCATTGTGTCTATCCATGGTTCAGATGGTATAGCTGTGTTATTGTGTCTATCCATGGTTCAGATGGTATAGCTGTGTCATTGTGTCTATCCATGGTTCAGATGGTATAGCTGTGTCATTGTGTCTATCCATGGTTCAGATGGTATAGCTGTGTCATTGTGTCTATCCATGGTTCAGGTGGTATAGCTGTGTCATTGTGTCTATCCATAGTTCAGATGGTAAAGCTGTGTCATTGTGTCTATCCATGGTTCAGATGGTATAACTGTGTCATTGTGTCTATCCATGGTTCAGATGGTATAGCTATGTCATTGTGTATATCTATAGTTCAGATGGTATAGCTGTGTCATTGTGTCTATCCATGGTTCAGATGGTATAGCTGTGTCATTGTGTCTATCCATAGTTCAGATGGTATAGCTGTGTCATTGTGTCTATCCATGGTTCAGATGGTATTGCTGTGTCATTGTGTCTATCCATAGTTCAGATGGTATAGCTGTGTCATTATGTCTATCCATAGTTCAGATGGTATAACTGTGTCATTGTGTCTATCCATAGTTCAGATGGTATAGCTGTGTCATTATGTCTATCCATAGTTCCGATGGTATCACTGTGTCATTGTGTCTATCCATAGTTCAGATGGTATAACTGTGTCATTGTGTCTATCCATAGTTCAGATGATATTGCTGTGTCATTATGTGTTGTGGACGGATAAAGTCCAGCACAGGTCCTTTCCCTTATTAACACACAGCAAGACAATCTCAGTATGCGAAGTCAGTCAAAATGAAGGACTACTCCGTTTATTTAGAAACTGGATGACAAAACTAACAAGACTCACAAGTGAAACGTGCTTTCGGTCGGACGCGTGTTTTTGCGTGTATAGCGCGTGATCGTTGAGATTACTTCTCCTACGTTCGCAATGGGTCCGACTTTTAAAATGGTCAATCTGGTAAGATTGTGTTTGTTTCTAAACTTGTAATGCTTATAACTCAGCGACTAAAGGCCGGATCGTAATCAGAGAAACATGTATAAGTAACTATAAACACGAACTAGAACATAAAAACATTTGTATAACCATCGATCAATAATTGCACAATAAATGGGAATTTTCGATCTCCGCGCGACATATTCCGGGGGCCGACAAAATGGCCTCAATTATTGACGATTTCACAGTAAAAGTGAAGTCTGTAACATAAACATGAATCAATTGTTCAGAATTAACAAATACCCTGTCAATGAAATGAACATGAACGTAATACTATAGCTCATAGTATGGGAAGTTTCAAACATAATAACATCAAACTGAGATCAATATACTCATATTTGTAATTGAGAAATGAATAAATGTCAGTTTATTTATTATTGTACATCAGACGCAGGTTGGCGACTTCAAATGCTTCTCTCCGTGGTCGCGATGACTGCGCTGTGTTTGAATTCTTGGTGGGGGACATTTGGTCTGCGCTGTCCTCAGTTGCGTCTTCTGGGACACCGTTCTCATTCGGGGGTTTCCCGGTAACTGGTGACGTCATAGTTGGATTTCCCTCAGTCAGCTGTTCGTTGTTGACATCCGGGACGGTTGGTGGCGACTGTATGGCGCTAGTCCGTTGTTCTTCGACTTGACTCGTCTCCAATAAATACAACTTATTAACGGGACGATTTGTTTTTCCAAGTTTGGTCTTGATTTCGACGACACGTACAAGTCCATCTTTGCCGGGTAGTAAGCGGGTAACTTTTGCCATGTGCCAATTCACTCGTTTCTCCACGTCGCTATGAACGAGTACAATGTCGCCCACTTTTATAGTGTTGTTTTTCACACCTCCGGCGGTGTGAGTGTGGCGTTCTCGGAGCGCGGTGAGATACTCGGCTGACCACCTTTTCCCAAATTGGCGTTGTAGTTTTGCCAAATGTTCAAAGCGAAGATTTACATTATGATGAGTTAGAGCGATAGGATCACTCAGGTGGTTTGACGCGTCATACGGTAGACTGTATACATTTCTCCCGATCATAAGGTGAGATGGGGTAAGTGGTACCAAGTCGTCTGCGTGGCTAGCGATGTGCGTCAACGGGCGGTCATTTATGACAGATTCTACCTCTGTTAATATAGTTTGCAGTTCGTCAAACGTCACGCATGCTTTTCCCAGTACTTTCTTTAAAGTTGATTTGGTTATTCCAATCATACGCTCGTAGAAGCCGCCTACCCATGGCGCGCGTTTCGGGATAAACTTCCACATTGTACGGTGATGCGCTAACAATGCTTCAACTTCGGGGTCGTTCATTAGTCGTCTCAGTTCGTGAGCTGCGGAAATAAATGTAGTAGCATTGTCCGATATTAACATTGATGGAGTTGAGCGGCGGGCAGCGAATCGGCGAAAAGCTAGCAGGAAAGATCGGGTAGACATGTCCGGTACGAGTTCAAGGTGAACTGCCCTTGTAGTCGCGCATGTAAACAGACAAACATACGCTTTAGTTACTGTTTTGTTGGGTGCGCTTCTCACGTATAAGGCGCCAGTATAATCAATACCGCTGATTCGAAATGGAGGTGTCGCGGTTACCCGACATTCTGGGAGCGGAGTAGATATCGGTTTTGCGTAAGCTGTTCCGCTGACTTTCCGGCAGACCACACACTTGTGGAGCACGTGATTCACAACGCGGCGTATAGAATTTATCCAATAGCGATCTCGCAAGGCGTTAACCGTAGACTGGGGTCCGCGGTGCATGATACGATCATGTGTAGCTCGTACGATAAGTCGGGTTAACTGATGATCACGTGGTAACAATATCGGGTGTTTGGTATCATAAGGTAGATCTGCGTATTGAAGACGACCGCCTAGGCGTAGTAATTTATCCTCGGCAATAAATAGCTTTAGTTGGCTTCTAAGATGGCCGTATTTCTTATTGTCATTTTTGGTAGACACGAATATATCAGCAAAGTGTTCATGTTGAATGTCAGTAATCCAGTGTATTTCTGCATTATTTAATTCCGTGGCACTGGGTTTATCTTGGGTGCATTTCTCTTTCGATTTCAGTAGTTGTACGAATCTCAACACATAAGCAGTAATTCGCAAAAGTTTGTTGTAATTGTTATTGTAATCATCCAGATTGATCACATATTGTAATCCAACAGGTACTTCCTTAGTGTTTACGGTGCGCGATGCATTGTGACTGCCGACTGGTACCGACGGAGTATTCTCACGGGTAAGGCTTTCCCGGGTCTGTGACGTCACTGCGGGGCTTCTATCTAATGATGACGTCATTGATTCTTTGTTGACATAGGTAGCGGGGATATCCTGATGAACTAGCGGCGCGAAATCGATGTCCCCAGTTGGTGTCAATGCTACGTGATTGACAGATATGTTTGGCTTGTCAAACAACTCGCATGTTGGCCAAGAATCACGATTTCCCAGCCACGGAGGACCTTTCCACCACAATTCAGAATCGCGTAATTCCTTGGAGGTGATACCGCGAGTAAGCAGGTCTGCTGGATTGCATTTGGTCGGCACGTACTTAAACTCTTGTGGTAAACTGACGATTTCACTTACGCGATTTGCAGTGAAAGTGTCCTGTTTTCCGCGTGCATTTAACCAGTGCAAAACGATCTGTGAGTCCGACCAGAGAAACTGTTTTGCAACATTATACTTTGTAGACAGTGCTGTAGATACAAATTTGCTCAACCGCGTAGCAATTACGGCTCCCATCAATTCTAACCTTGGTAAGGTCAATGTCTGGTTATTTACTGGAGTTACGCGTGTCTTAGACATGGCGAGCGAAGTTCCATTTCCTGATTTTACGTATACAACTCCACCGTATGCTTTGTCAGACGCATCCGCGAACGCATGTATTTCAACTTCGTTGTTGACAGTAGTGTCCGTTTCATTGAAATAGCGTCTTCTCACGTTTATCTTGGAGGCGGAGTGGAGGTTTTCGGCGATTACTTCCCAATCGTTGCGTAACTTATCAGAGATAGGAGTGTCCCAGTGTTGATTCTGTTTCCATAACGTTTGTATTAATCGTTTAGCGGCGATATGCGCGGGCGTCAACAAACCCAATGGGTCATACAAACTAGCGGTGTAACTAACAATGTCACGTTTGGTAATCAGTGGGTCGTTACTAGGCAACTCGATTTGTTTACATTGTAGTATGTCGCGATTTGTGTCCCATTTCATACCGAGAACTGTCACGGGGTTATCGGATTTCCCCCGTCCATCATGGGCGGCGAGTTCGCGTATAGCAGCGTCATTAGAACTCCAACTTCTTAAGTTGAACCCGCGTGTAGCCAATAACTGTGTCGCATCGTGATAGTATTGGATGGCTTCACTCGTGTTTGTGCTCCCGGTTACGACATCGTCTACGTAAATGTTCTGTTGAAGATCATTCGCGGCTGGTACGTCAGTGTTATTGTCGATGAGTGTTTTGATGGCCGCGTTTAATATGAACGGGCTTGGACTTGCACCAAATAAAACAGAACAAAATTGATAAGTAGAAAAGTCGCTGTTGACGTCTTTGATGTCCGATAGCCATAAGAACTTAGTGTATTGGCGGTCTTCTGTACTTAATCCAATTTGTAGAAAGGCCTTTTCAATGTCACTTGTTATGGCAACCGGATTCGCTCTGAAGCGCAGTAGGATACCAGTGAGGTCGTTCAACAAGGGAGGGCCTATCTCTAAACAATCATTCAAACTCGGTTGACCGGCCCCAGATTTAGCACTGCAATCATAGACGACACGGATTGGGGTGGAGGCAGAACTTTCTCGTTTTATTGCCCTATGCGGTAGATAGTGACCTGTATTGTTATTGTCCGGTACAACTTTCTCTATGTAACCTTTATCCAGCTGATCGGTAATCACCTTATCATACGCCTGAATAATGTCACGTGGTAATTTTCGTACCATGTTTCGCGTGCGCTGTTCAGTTGCGTAGTAGTTAGTTGGCAGGGGATCGTGATTTGGTTTCCATGGCAATTTGGCGCTAAATCGACCATTGACTACGTCCAAGCAGTTTTGACTATACTGCTTGTACTGTTCTGTGTGACCAACTGTTACTGGATCTTGATTGATTTGTTCACGGATCCCTATAGATTCTAAGTCCCAAAATGATGCAATGTTCTTGTCTAACACCTGACTAGTTCGTAGTGCTTGTATTTCGGCGGTGAAATGGAAAGCGGTTACACTATTGGAGCGCGTATTTCGTACGTGTGTTTGACCAGTGAACGCCGCGGCGCGTGTTACGTGGTTTCGGTCGACAGGCCCCGAAAGTAAATATCCGAATACGGAATCGACGGCGGTGGGTCCCGGGCCTCTAATAACATGATTACGGACATAGTCCCAGTACTTGTCGGCTCCAATCAGAATGTCTATTCTTATAGTAGACTCGCTGGGCATCGGTTTTTGGGCTAGATTTAATCCTCGCAAATGGGGCATGTTGGTAATATTGGTTGTCACAACATTAGTGAGCTTATCGGAAATTTCCTTAACGTATAGAACATCGATGGGCTTTTTCTGTCCGTCTCTAGTATGTAGTTGTAACGTAGTACATGGCACGGATTTGCATTCGGCATCCGGGTTGTTGAACGACTTCAATCTGAGTTGTTCAGTGAAATGTACGTTGGCGTTAAGCCTTTGGGCGAGATTGTGAGTCACAAAACTACGATCGGCTCCTTCATCAAACAGAGCTGTAGCGTAGACCATTTTACCACGGTAAGAGACTGGAATAGTAGCTGTTTTTAACAACACACGGTTTGGGGGATTACTCGGTGTAATATTACGATCGCCTGAGTACCGATCGCTTCGGTTCGCCAATTTCTGCGAAGCGTGGGTAAAATTCACACTCACAGGGGGAGTTTCAGAGCCTGAATTGTTTGAGCTATTGTCGTTCGATTGTTTGTTATGACGATGTAGCGAAGTATGGTGTCGCTTCTTACATATTTTGCAACTATACTTTGACTTACAGGAGTTGGCTTTATGAGATCCCAAACAGTTAAAGCACAGCTGATTGGTTTTGACATACTGCAATCTTAGTTCTGGGGTGGCCACTTTGACGCATGAAGTCGGGTTGTGCATTTCTTGGCAGTAGACGCATTTACGTTCAGCGGGCGGCTTGTAGGCGGGTTTTCTCGGTTTGTGGGGTTTCTTCGCGTGTGTATTTGTGTAGAAGGCGGCAACTGTAGACTTTGTATCAGTTTCATCGTCACAGGAAAGTGTAGAGAATTTATTGCCGACAGAGAGAGCTCGTATTTCTGCTCGCATAGCAGCGGTCAGTTCGGTGAGTGTCCAATCGTCATCCCCGTGATTGCGTGCGAGTTGTTGTTGGAAGGTAATTGGCAATTTATCCAACAACATGGGGATCAAAAGAGCTCCGTAACTGCTCTCGTTCATGTGTAGAACTCGTAGACCGCGTATAGTAGTCTCGACCTCATCGTGGAAGCGTCGCAGACTCGTGGGATCGTTGTTCGGTGCCGGTAGCGCCCAAAGTGACCGCATGTGAGCGTCGATAATCATCTTGGGTTGTCCGTAGCGCTCTTTCAATAAATTGAAGGCGATTTTATAGTTGGCTTGTGTAGTTTGTAAGCCATCTATTGTCCGTTTGGCCTCGTCTGTGAGGAAACTCTTCAAATAGGTGAGTTTCTGAACTTCGGATAATCGGTCATCACTGTCGATCGCAGATGAGAAATTGTCGTGAAACTGGTTCCACTCGAGTGCGTCTCCGCTGAATTTAGGGATTTCCAATTTAGGTAGTTGCATAGACGATCTGTATGTCAGTGATGGTGGGAATTGAACATGTTGGTCCGCAGAATTATGAGACTGGTTACGCGCGCTGGCGTTGATTTGACTTTGTTGCGATTGATTGTAAACAACTCGATGTTTCTCCACGAACGAATCGACCCGAGCACATCTGTTGGACAGTTCCTGGTTATCCTTTATAACCTCGTCGAATTCTGGATCATCTACTTCTAAGTGGTCGTACAATTCACGATGCGCGGCGATAGAGTCTTCTTCTAGTCGATGTAGGCGCGACAGTCGACTTGCTATTTGTTCGTAGGCTGACGGTTTGTCTTGTTGGCTATTGAAGGTGCGAATTGAGTCCTCTTCAGGTTCTAGTGCATTAACAAGCACCCTTCTAGCTTTGTCCCGCTTCTTCCTTAGTTGGTTGAGCTTTGTCATGGCTGTAGCTAGATTGTTGTATCCGGACAACGAAGAACAAAAGTGTCAATAATCCTGGTCTCGGCACCATATGTTGTGGACGGATAAAGTCCAGCACAGGTCCTTTCCCTTATTAACACACAGCAAGACAATCTCAGTATGCGAAGTCAGTCAAAATGAAGGACTACTCCGTTTATTTAGAAACTGGATGACAAAACTAACAAGACTCACAAGTGAAACGTGCTTTCGGTCGGACGCGTGTTTTTGCGTGTATAGCGCGTGATCGTTGAGATTACTTCTCCTACGTTCGCAATGGGTCCGACTTTTAAAATGGTCAATCTGGTAAGATTGTGTTTGTTTCTAAACTTGTAATGCTTATAACTCAGCGACTAAAGGCCGGATCGTAATCAGAGAAACATGTATAAGTAACTATAAACACGAACTAGAACATAAAAACATTTGTATAACCATCGATCAATAATTGCACAATAAATGGGAATTTTCGATCTCCGCGCGACATTATGTCTATCCATAGTTCAGATGGTATTGCTGTGTCATTGTGTCTATCCATAGTTCAGATGGTATAGCTGTGTCATTGTGTCTATCCATAGTTCAGATGGTATAGCTTTATCATTGTTTCTATCCATAGTTCAGATGGTATAACTGTGTCATTATGTCTATCCATGGTTCAGATGTTATAGCTGTGTCATTGTGTCTATCCATAGTTCAGATGCTATAGCTGTGTCATTGTGTCTATCCATGGTTCAGATGGTATTGCTGTGTCATTGTGTCTATCCATAGTTGAGATGGTATAGCTGTGTCATTGTGTCTATCCATGGTTCAGATGGTATTGCTGTGTCATTGTGTCTATCCATAGTTCAGATGGTATAGCTGTGTCATTGTGTCTATCCATGGTTCAGATGGTATAGCTGTGTTACTGTGTCTATCCATAGTTCAGATGGTATTGCTGTTTCATTGTGTCTATCCATAGTTCAGATGGTGTAGTTGTGTCATTGTGTCTATCCATAGTTCAAATGGTATTGCTGTGTCATTGTGTCTATCCATAGTTCAGATGGTATAACTGTGTCATTGTGTCTATCCATGGTTCAGATGGTATTGCTGTGTCATTGTGTCTATCCATAATTCAGATGGTATAGCTGTGTCATTGTGTCTGCCTATAGTTCAGATGGTATAGCTGTGTCATTGTGTCTATCCCTGGTTCACATGGTATAGCTGTGTCCTTGTGTCTATCCATGGTTCAGATGGTATAGCTGTGTCATTGTGTCTATCCATAGTTCAGATGGTATAGCTGTGTCCTTGTGTCTATCCATGATTCAGATGGTATAGCTGTGTCATTGTGTCTATCCATAGTTCAGATGGTATAGCTGTGTCATTGTGTCTATCCATAGTTCAGGTGGTATAACTGTGTCATTGTGTCTATCCATAGTTCAGATGGTATTGCTGTGTCATTGTGTCTATCCATAGTTCAGATGGTATAGCTGTGTTATTGTGTCTATCCATGGTTCAGATGGTATTGCTGTGTCATTGTGTCTATCCATAGTTCAGATGGTATAGCTGTGTCATTGTGTCTATCCATGGTTCAGATGGTATTGCTGTGTCATTGTGTCTATCCATAGTTCAGATGGTATAGCTGTGTCATTGTGTCTATCCATGGTTCAGATGTTATAGCTATGTCATTGTGTCTATCCATAGTTCAGATGGTATTGCTGTGTCATTGTGTCTATCCATGGTTCAGATGGTATAGCTGTGTCATTGTGTCTATCCATGGTTCAGATGGTATAGCTGTGTTATTGTGTCTATCCATGGTTCAGATGGTATAGCTGTGTCATTGTGTCTATCCATGGTTCAGATGGTATAACTGTGTCATTGTGTCTATCCATGGTTCAGATGGTATAGCTATGTCATTGTGTATATCTATAGTTCAGATGGTATAGCTGTGTCATTGTGTCTATCCATGGTTCAGATGGTATAGCTGTGTCATTGTGTCTATCCATAGTTCAGATGGTATAGCTGTGTCATTGTGTCTATCCATGGTTCAGATGGTATTGCTGTGTCATTGTGTCTATCCATAGTTCAGATGGTATAGCTGTGTCATTATGTCTATCCATAGTTCAGATGGTATAACTGTGTCATTGTGTCTATCCATAGTTCAGATGGTATAGCTGTGTCATTATGTCTATCCATAGTTCCGATGGTATCACTGTGTCATTGTGTCTATCCATAGTTCAGATGGTATAACTGTGTCATTGTGTCTATCCATAGTTCAGATGATATTGCTGTGTCATTATGTCTATCCATAGTTCAGATGGTATTGCTGTGTCATTGTGTCTATCCATAGTTCAGATGGTATAGCTGTGTCATTGTGTCTATCCATAGTTCAGATGGTATAGCTTTATCATTGTTTCTATCCATAGTTCAGATGGTATAACTGTGTCATTATGTCTATCCATGGTTCAGATGTTATAGCTGTGTCATTGTGTCTATCCATAGTTCAGATGCTATAGCTGTGTCATTGTGTCTATCCATGGTTCAGATGGTATTGCTGTGTCATTGTGTCTATCCATAGTTGAGATGGTATAGCTGTGTCATTGTGTCTATCCATGGTTCAGATGGTATTGCTGTGTCATTGTGTCTATCCATAGTTCAGATGGTATAGCTGTGTCATTGTGTCTATCCATGGTTCAGATGGTAGAGCTGTGTTACTGTGTCTATCCATAGTTCAGATGGTATTGCTGTTTCATTGTGTCTATCCATAGTTCAGATGGTGTAGTTGTGTCATTGTGTCTATCCATAGTTCAGATGGTATTGCTGTGTCATTGTGTCTATCCATAGTTCAGATGGTATAACTGTGTCATTGTGTCTATCCATGGTTCAGATGGTATTGCTGTGTCATTGTGTCTATCCATAATTCAGATGGTATAGCTGTGTCATTGTGTCTGCCTATAGTTCAGATGGTATAGCTGTGTCATTGTGTCTATCCCTGGTTCACATGGTATAGCTGTGTCCTTGTGTCTATCCATGGTTCAGATGGTATAGCTGTGTCATTGTGTCTATCCATAGTTCAGATGGTATAGCTGTGTCCTTGTGTCTATCCATGATTCAGATGGTATAGCTGTGTCATTGTGTCTATCCATAGTTCAGATGGTATAGCTGTGTCATTGTGTCTATCCATAGTTCAGGTGGTATAACTGTGTCATTGTGTCTATCCATAGTTCAGATGGTATTGCTGTGTCATTGTGTCTATCCATAGTTCAGATGGTATAGCTGTGTTATTGTGTCTATCCATGGTTCAGATGGTATTGCTGTGTCATTGTGTCTATCCATAGTTCAGATGGTATAGCTGTGTCATTGTGTCTATCCATGGTTCAGATGGTATTGCTGTGTCATTGTGTCTATCCATAGTTCAGATGGTATAACTGTGTCATTGTGTCTATCCATGGTTCAGATGGTATAGCTGTGTCATTGTGTCTGCCTATAGTTCAGATGGTATAACTGTGTCATTGTGTCTATCCATGGTTCAGATGGTATTGCTGTGTCATTGTGTCTATCCATAGTTCAGATGGTATAACTGTGTCATTGTGTCTATCCATAATTCAGATGGTATAGCTGTGTCATTGTGTCTGCCTATAGTTCAGATGGTATAGCTGTGTCATTGTGTCTATCCCTGGTTCACATGGTATAGCTGTGTCCTTGTGTCTATCCATGGTTCAGATGGTATAGCTGTGTCATTGTGTCTATCCATAGTTCAGATGGTATAGCTGTGTCCTTGTGTCTATCCATGATTCAGATGATATAGCTGTGTCATTGTGTCTATCCATAGTTCAGATGGTATAGCTGTGTCATTGTGTCTATCCATAGTTCAGGTGGTATAACTGTGTCATTGTGTCTATCCATAGTTCAGATGGTATTGCTGTGTCATTGTGTCTATCCATAGTTCAGATGGTATAGCTGTGTTATTGTGTCTATCCATGGTTCAGATGGTATTGCTGTGTCATTGTGTCTATCCATAGTTCAGATGGTATAGCTGTGTCATTGTGTCTATCCATGGTTCAGATGGTATTGCTGTGTCATTGTGTCTATCCATAGTTCAGATGGTATAGCTGTGTCATTGTGTCTATCCATGGTTCAGATGTTATAGCTATGTCATTGTGTCTATCCATAGTTCAGATGGTATTGCTGTGTCATTGTGTCTATCCATGGTTCAGATGGTATAGCTGTGTCAATGTGTCTATCCATGGTTCAGATGGTATAGCTGTGTTATTGTGTCTATCCATGGTTCAGATGGTATAGCTGTGTCATTGTGTCTATCCATGGTTCAGATGGTATAGCTGTGTCATTGTGTCTATCCATGGTTCAGATGGTATAGCTGTGTCATTGTGTCTATCCATGGTTCAGGTGGTATAGCTGTGTCATTGTGTCTATCCATAGTTCAGATGGTAAAGCTGTGTCATTGTGTCTATCCATGGTTCAGATGGTATAGCTATGTCATTGTGTATATCTATAGTTCAGATGGTATAGCTGTGTCATTGTGTCTATCCATGGTTCAGATGGTATAGCTGTGTCATTGTGTCTATCCATAGTTCAGATGGTATAGCTGTGTCATTGTGTCTATCCATGGTTCAGATGGTATTGCTGTGTCATTGTGTCTATCCATAGTTCAGATGGTATAGCTGTGTCATTATGTCTATCCATAGTTCAGATGGTATAACTGTGTCATTGTGTCTATCCATAGTTCAGATGGTATAGCTGTGTCATTATGTCTATCCATAGTTCCGATGGTATCACTGTGTCATTGTGTCTATCCATAGTTCAGATGGTATAACTGTGTCATTGTGTCTATCCATAGTTCAGATGATATTGCTGTGTCATTATGTCTATCCATAGTTCAGATGGTATTGCTGTGTCATTGTGTCTATCCACAGTTCAGATGGTATAGCTGTGTCATTGTGTCTATCCATAGTTCAGATGGTATAGCTTTATCATTGTTTCTATCCATAGTTCAGATGGTATAACTGTGTCATTATGTCTATCCATGGTTCAGATGTTATAGCTGTGTCATTGTGTCTATCCATAGTTCAGATGCTATAGCTGTGTCATTGTGTCTATCCATGGTTCAGATGGTATTGCTGTGTCATTGTGTCTATCCATAGTTGAGATGGTATAGCTGTGTCATTGTGTCTATCCATGGTTCAGATGGTATTGCTGTGTCATTGTGTCTATCCATAGTTCAGATGGTATAGCTGTGTCATTGTGTCTATCCATGGTTCAGATGGTATAGCTGTGTTACTGTGTCTATCCATAGTTCAGATGGTATTGCTGTTTCATTGTGTCTATCCATAGTTCAGATGGTGTAGTTGTGTCATTGTGTCTATCCATAGTTCAGATGGTATTGCTGTGTCATTGTGTCTATCCATAGTTCAGATGGTATAACTGTGTCATTGTGTCTATCCATGGTTCAGATGGTATTGCTGTGTCATTGTGTCTATCCATAATTCAGATGGTATAGCTGTGTCATTGTGTCTGCCTATAGTTCAGATGGTATAGCTGTGTCATTGTGTCTATCCCTGGTTCACATGGTATAGCTGTGTCCTTGTGTCTATCCATGGTTCAGATGGTATAGCTGTGTCATTGTGTCTATCCATAGTTCAGATGGTATAGCTGTGTCCTTGTGTCTATCCATGATTCAGATGGTATAGCTGTGTCATTGTGTCTATCCATAGTTCAGATGGTATAGCTGTGTCATTGTGTCTATCCATAGTTCAGGTGGTATAACTGTGTCATTGTGTCTATCCATAGTTCAGATGGTATTGCTGTGTCATTGTGTCTATCCATAGTTCAGATGGTATAGCTGTGTTATTGTGTCTATCCATGGTTCAGATGGTATTGCTGTGTCATTGTGTCTATCCATAGTTCAGATGGTATAGCTGTGTCATTGTGTCTATCCATGGTTCAGATGGTATTGCTGTGTCATTGTGTCTATCCATAGTTCAGATGGTATAGCTGTGTCATTGTGTCTATTCATGGTTCAGATGGTATAGCTGTGTTACTGTGTCTATCCATAGTTCAGATGGTATTGCTGTGTCATTGTGTCTATCCATAGTTCAGATGGTATAACTGTGTCATTGTGTCTATCCATGGTTCAGATGGTATTGCTGTGTCATTGTGTCTATCCATAATTCAGATGGTATAGCTGTGTCATTGTGTCTACCTATAGTTCAGATGGTATAGCTGTGTCATTGTGTCTATCCCTGGTTCACATGGTATAGCTGTGTCCTTGTGTCTATCCATGGTTCAGATGGTATAGCTGTGTCATTGTGTCTATCCATAGTTCAGATGGTATAGCTGTGTCCTTGTGTCTATCCATGATTCAGATGGTATAGCTGTGTCATTGTGTCTATCCATAGTTCAGATGGTATAGCTGTGTCATTGTGTTTATCCATGGTTCAGATGGTATAGCTGTGTCATTGTGTCTATCCATGGTTCAGATGGTATAGCTGTGTCATTGTGTCTATCCATAGTTCAGATGGTATAGCAGTGTCATTGTGTCTATCCATAGTTCAGATGGTATTGCTGTGTCCTTGTGTCTATCCATGATTCAGATGGTATAGCTGTGTCATTGTGTCTATCCATAGTTCAGATGGTATAGCTGTGTCATTGTGTTTATCCATAGTTCAGATGGTATAGCTGTGTCATTGTGTCTATCCATAGTTCAGATGGTATAGCTGTGTCATTGTGTTTATCCATGGTTCAGATGGTATTGCTGTGTCATTGTGTCTATCCATGGTTCAGATGGTATAGCTGTGTCATTGTGTCTATCCATGGTTCAGATGGTATAGCTGTGTTATTGTGTCTATCCATGGTTCAGATGGTATAGCTGTGTCATTGTGTCTATCCATGGTTCAGATGGTATAGCTGTGTCATTGTGTCTATCCATGGTTCAGATGGTATAGCTGTGTCATTGTGTCTATCCATGGTTCAGGTGGTATAGCTGTGTCATTGTGTCTATCCATAGTTCAGATGGTAAAGCTGTGTCATTGTGTCTATCCATAGTTCAGGTGGTATAACTGTGTCATTGTGTCTATCCATAGTTCAGATGGTATTGCTGTGTCATTGTGTCTATCCATAGTTCAGATGGTATAGCTGTGTTATTGTGTCTATCCATGGTTCAGATGGTATTGCTGTGTCATTGTGTCTATCCATAGTTCAGATGGTATAGCTGTGTCATTGTGTCTATCCATGGTTCAGATGGTATTGCTGTGTCATTGTGTCTATCCATAGTTCAGATGGTATAGCTGTGTCATTGTGTCTATCCATGGTTCAGATGTTATAGCTATGTCATTGTGTCTATCCATAGTTCAGATGATATTGCTGTGTCATTGTGTCTATCCATGGTTCAGATGGTATAGCTGTGTCATTGTGTCTATCCATGGTTCAGATGGTATAGCTGTGTTATTGTGTCTATCCATGGTTCAGATGGTATAGCTGTGTCATTGTGTCTATCCATGGTTCAGATGGTATAGCTGTGTCATTGTGTCTATCCATGGTTCAGATGGTATAGCTGTGTCATTGTGTCTATCCATGGTTCAGGTGGTATAGCTGTGTCATTGTGTCTATCCATAGTTCAGATGGTAAAGCTGTGTCATTGTGTCTATCCATGGTTCAGATGGTATAACTGTGTCATTGTGTCTATCCATGGTTCAGATGGTATAGCTATGTCATTGTGTATATCTATAGTTCAGATGGTATAGCTGTGTCATTGTGTCTATCCATGGTTCAGATGGTATAGCTGTGTCATTGTGTCTATCCATAGTTCAGATGGTATAGCTGTGTCATTGTGTCTATCCATGGTTCAGATGGTATTGCTGTGTCATTGTGTCTATCCATAGTTCAGATGGTATAGCTGTGTCATTATGTCTATCCATAGTTCAGATGGTATAACTGTGTCATTGTGTCTATCCATAGTTCAGATGGTATAGCTGTGTCATTATGTCTATCCATAGTTCCGATGGTATCACTGTGTCATTGTGTCTATCCATAGTTCAGATGGTATAACTGTGTCATTGTGTCTATCCATAGTTCAGATGATATTGCTGTGTCATTATGTCTATCCATAGTTCAGATGATATTGCTGTGTCATTGTGTCTATCCATAGTTCAGATGGTATAGCTGTGTCATTGTGTCTATCCATAGTTCAGATGGTATAGCTTTATCATTGTTTCTATCCATAGTTCAGATGGTATAACTGTGTCATTATGTCTATCCATGGTTCAGATGTTATAGCTGTGTCATTGTGTCTATCCATAGTTCAGATGCTATAGCTGTGTCATTGTGTCTATCCATGGTTCAGATGGTATTGCTGTGTCATTGTGTCTATCCATAGTTGAGATGGTATAGCTGTGTCATTGTGTCTATCCATGGTTCAGATGGTATAGCTGTGTTACTGTGTCTATCCATAGTTCAGATGGTATTGCTGTTTCATTGTGTCTATCCATAGTTCAGATGGTGTAGTTGTGTCATTGTGTCTATCCATAGTTCAGATGGTATTGCTGTGTCATTGTGTCTATCCATAGTTCAGATGGTATAACTGTGCCATTGTGTCTATCCATGGTTCAGATGGTATAGCTGTGTCATTGTGTCTATCCATGGTTCAGATGGTATAGCTGTGTCATTGTGTCTATCCATAGTTCAGATGGTATAGCTGTGTCATTGTGTCTATCCATGGTTCAGATGGTATTGCTGTGTCATTGTGTCTATCCATAGTTCAGATGGTATAGCTGTGTCATTATGTCTATCCATAGTTCAGATGGTATAACTGTGTCATTGTGTCTATCCATAGTTCAGATGGTATAGCTGTGTCATTATGTCTATCCATAGTTCCGATGGTATCACTGTGTCATTGTGTCTATCCATAGTTCAGATGGTATAACTGTGTCATTGTGTCTATCCATAGTTCAGATGATATTGCTGTGTCATTATGTCTATCCATAGTTCAGATGATATTGCTGTGTCATTGTGTCTATCCATAGTTCAGATGGTATAGCTGTGTCATTGTGTCTATCCATAGTTCAGATGGTATAGCTTTATCATTGTTTCTATCCATAGTTCAGATGGTATAACTGTGTCATTATGTCTATCCATGGTTCAGATGTTATAGCTGTGTCATTGTGTCTATCCATAGTTCAGATGCTATAGCTGTGTCATTGTGTCTATCCATGGTTCAGATGGTATTGCTGTGTCATTGTGTCTATCCATAGTTGAGATGGTATAGCTGTGTCATTGTGTCTATCCATGGTTCAGATGGTATAGCTGTGTTACTGTGTCTATCCATAGTTCAGATGGTATTGCTGTTTCATTGTGTCTATCCATAGTTCAGATGGTGTAGTTGTGTCATTGTGTCTATCCATAGTTCAGATGGTATTGCTGTGTCATTGTGTCTATCCATAGTTCAGATGGTATAACTGTGCCATTGTGTCTATCCATGGTTCAGATGGTATTGCTGTGTCATTGTGTCTATCCATAATTCAGATGGTATAGCTGTGTCATTGTGTCTGCCTATAGTTCAGATGGTATAGCTGTGTCATTGTGTCTATCCCTGGTTCACATGGTATAGCTGTGTCCTTGTGTCTATCCATGGTTCAGATGGTATAGCTGTGTCTTTGTGTCTATCCATAGTTCAGATGGTATAGCTGTGTCCTTGTGTCTATCCATGATTCAGATGGTATAGCTGTGTCATTGTGTCTATCCATAGTTCAGATGGTATAGCTGTGTCATTGTGTCTATCCATAGTTCAGGTGGTATAACTGTGTCATTGTGTCTATCCATAGTTCAGATGGTATTGCTGTGTCATTGTGTCTATCCATAGTTCAGATGGTATAGCTGTGTTATTGTGTCTATCCATGGTTCAGATGGTATTGCTGTGTCATTGTGTCTATCCATAGTTCAGATGGTATAGCTGTGTCATTGTGTCTATCCATGGTTCAGATGGTATTGCTGTGTCATTGTGTCTATCCATAGTTCAGATGGTATAGCTGTGGCATTGTGTCTATCCATGGTTCAGATGGTATAGCTGTGTTACTGTGTCTATCCATAGTTCAGATGGTATTGCTGTGTCATTGTGTCTATCCATAGTTCAGATGGTGTAGCTGTGTCATTGTGTCTATTCATAGTTCAGATGGTATTGCTGTGTCATTGTGTCTATCCATAGTTCAGATGGTATAACTGTGTCATTGTGTCTATCCATGGTTCAGATGGTATTGCTGTGTCATTGTGTCTATCCATAATTCAGATGGTATAGCTGTGTCATTGTGTCTACCTATAGTTCAGATGGTATAGCTGTGTCATTGTGTCTATCCCTGGTTCACATGGTATAGCTGTGTCCTTGTGTCTATCCATGGTTCAGATGGTATAGCTGTGTCATTGTGTCTATCCATAGTTCAGATGGTATAGCTGTGTCCTTGTGTCTATCCATGATTCAGATGGTATAGCTGTGTCATTGTGTCTATCCATAGTTCAGATGGTATAGCTGTGTCATTGTGTTTATCCATGGTTCAGATGGTATAGCTGTGTCATTGTGTCTATCCATGGTTCAGATGGTATAGCTGTGTCATTGTGTCTATCCATAGTTCAGATGGTATAGCAGTGTCATTGTGTCTATCCATAGTTCAGATGGTATTGCTGTGTCCTTGTGTCTATCCATGATTCAGATGGTATAGCTGTGTCATTGTGTCTATCCATAGTTCAGATGGTATAGCTGTGTCATTGTGTTTATCCATAGTTCAGATGGTATAGCTGTGTCATTGTGTCTATCCATATTTCAGATGGTATAGCTGTGTCATTGTGTTTATCCATGGTTCAGATGGTATTGCTGTGTCATTGTGTCTATCCATGGTTCAGATGGTATAGCTGTGTCATTGTGTCTATCCATGGTTCAGATGGTATAGCTGTGTTATTGTGTCTATCCATGGTTCAGATGGTATAGCTGTGTCATTGTGTCTATCCATGGTTCAGATGGTATAGCTGTGTCATTGTGTCTATCCATGGTTCAGATGGTATAGCTGTGTCATTGTGTCTATCCATGGTTCAGGTGGTATAGCTGTGTCATTGTGTCTATCCATAGTTCAGATGGTAAAGCTGTGTCATTGTGTCTATCCATAGTGCAGGTGGTATAACTGTGTCATTGTGTCTATCCATAGTTCAGATGGTATTGCTGTGTCATTGTGTCTATCCATAGTTCAGATGGTATAGCTGTGTTATTGTGTCTATCCATGGTTCAGATGGTATTGCTGTGTCATTGTGTCTATCCATAGTTCAGATGGTATAGCTGTGTCATTGTGTCTATCCATGGTTCAGATGGTATTGCTGTGTCATTGTGTCTATCCATAGTTCAGATGGTATAGCTGTGTCATTGTGTCTATCCATGGTTCAGATGTTATAGCTATGTCATTGTGTCTATCCATAATTCAGATGGTATTGCTGTGTCATTGTGTCTATCCATGGTTCAGATGGTATAGCTGTGTCATTGTGTCTATCCATGGTTCAGATGGTATAGCTGTGTTATTGTGTCTATCCATGGTTCAGATGGTATAGCTGTGTCATTGTGTCTATCCATGGTTCAGATGGTATAGCTGTGTCATTGTGTCTATCCATGGTTCAGATGGTATAGCTGTGTCATTGTGTCTATCCATGGTTCAGGTGGTATAGCTGTGTCATTGTGTCTATCCATAGTTCAGATGGTAAAGCTGTGTCATTGTGTCTATCCATGGTTCAGATGGTATAACTGTGTCATTGTGTCTATCCATGGTTCAGATGGTATAGCTATGTCATTGTGTATATCTATAGTTCAGATGGTATAGCTGTGTCATTGTGTCTATCCATGGTTCAGATGGTATAGCTGTGTCATTGTGTCTATCCATAGTTCAGATGGTATAGCTGTGTCATTGTGTCTATCCATGGTTCAGATGGTATTGCTGTGTCATTGTGTCTATCCATAGTTCAGATGGTATAGCTGTGTCATTATGTCTATCCATAGTTCAGATGGTATAACTGTGTCATTGTGTCTATCCATAGTTCAGATGGTATAGCTGTGTCATTATGTCTATCCATAGTTCCGATGGTATCACTGTGTCATTGTGTCTATCCATAGTTCAGATGGTATAACTGTGTCATTGTGTCTATCCATAGTTCAGATGATATTGCTGTGTCATTATGTCTATCCATAGTTCAGATGGTATTGCTGTGTCATTGTGTCTATCCATAGTTCAGATGGTATAGCTGTGTCATTGTGTCTATCCATAGTTCAGATGGTATAGCTTTATCATTGTTTCTATCCATAGTTCAGATGGTATAACTGTGTCATTATGTCTATCCATGGTTCAGATGTTATAGCTGTGTCATTGTGTCTATCCATAGTTCAGATGCTATAGCTGTGTCATTGTGTCTATCCATGGTTCAGATGGTATTGCTGTGTCATTGTGTCTATCCATAGTTGAGATGGTATAGCTGTGTCATTGTGTCTATCCATGGTTCAGATGGTATTGCTGTGTCATTGTGTCTATCCATAGTTCAGATGGTATAGCTGTGTCATTGTGTCTATCCATGGTTCAGATGGTATAGCTGTGTTACTGTGTCTATCCATAGTTCAGATGGTATTGCTGTTTCATTGTGTCTATCCATAGTTCAGATGGTGTAGTTGTGTCATTGTGTCTATCCATAGTTCAGATGGTATTGCTGTGTCATTGTGTCTATCCATAGTTCAGATGGTATAACTGTGTCATTGTGTCTATCCATGGTTCAGATGGTATTGCTGTGTCATTGTGTCTATCCATAATTCAGATGGTATAGCTGTGTCATTGTGTCTGCCTATAGTTCAGATGGTATAGCTGTGTCATTGTGTCTATCCCTGGTTCACATGGTATAGCTGTGTCCTTGTGTCTATCCATGGTTCAGATGGTATAGCTGTGTCATTGTGTCTATCCATAGTTCAGATGGTATAGCTGTGTCCTTGTGTCTATCCATGATTCAGATGGTATAGCTGTGTCATTGTGTCTATCCATAGTTCAGATGGTATAGCTGTGTCATTGTGTCTATCCATAGTTCAGGTGGTTTAACTGTGTCATTGTGTCTATCCATAGTTCAGATGTTATTGCTGTGTCATTGTGTCTATCCATAGTTCAGATGGTATAGCTGTGTTATTGTGTCTATCCATGGTTCAGATGGTATTGCTGTGTCATTGTGTCTATCCATAGTTCAGATGGTATAGCTGTGTCATTGTGTCTATCCATGGTTCAGATGGTATTGCTGTGTCATTGTGTCTATTCATAGTTCAGATGGTATAGCTGTGTCATTGTGTCTATCCATGGTTCAGATGGTATAGCTGTGTTACTGTGTCTATCCATAGTTCAGATGGTATTGCTGTGTCATTGTGTCTATCCATAGTTCAGATGGTGTAGCTGTGTCATTGTGTCTATCCATAGTTCAGATGGTATTGCTGTGTCATTGTGTCTATCCATAGTTCAGATGGTATAACTGTGTCATTGTGTCTATCCATGGTTCAGATGGTATTGCTGTGTCATTGTGTCTATCCATAATTCAGATGGTATAGCTGTGTCATTGTGTCTACCTATAGTTCAGATGGTATAGCTGTGTCATTGTGTCTATCCCTGGTTCACATGGTATAGCTGTGTCCTTGTGTCTATCCATGGTTCAGATGGTATAGCTGTGTCATTGTGTCTATCCATAGTTCAGATGGTATAGCTGTGTCCTTGTGTCTATCCATGATTCAGATGGTATAGCTGTGTCATTGTGTCTATCCATAGTTCAGATGGTATAGCTGTGTCATTGTGTTTATCCATGGTTCAGATGGTATAGCTGTGTCATTGTGTCTATCCATGGTTCAGATGGTATAGCTGTGTCATTGTGTCTATCCATAGTTCAGATGGTATAGCAGTGTCATTGTGTCTATCCATAGTTCAGATGGTATTGCTGTGTCCTTGTGTCTATCCATGATTCAGATGGTATAGCTGTGTCATTGTGTCTATCCATAGTTCAGATGGTATAGCTGTGTCATTGTGTTTATCCATAGTTCAGATGGTATAGCTGTGTCATTGTGTCTATCCATAGTTCAGATGGTATAGCTGTGTCATTGTGTTTATCCATGGTTCAGATGGTATTGCTGTGTCATTGTGTCTATCCATGGTTCAGATGGTATAGCTGTGTCATTGTGTCTATCCATGGTTCAGATGGTATAGCTGTGTTATTGTGTCTATCCATGGTTCAGATGGTATAGCTGTGTCATTGTGTCTATCCATGGTTCAGATGGTATAGCTGTGTCATTGTGTCTATCCATGGTTCAGATGGTATAGCTGTGTCATTGTGTCTATCCATGGTTCAGGTGGTATAGCTGTGTCATTGTGTCTATCCATAGTTCAGATGGTAAAGCTGTGTCATTGTGTCTATCCATGGTTCAGATGGTATAACTGTGTCATTGTGTCTATCCATGGTTCAGATGGTATAGCTATGTCATTGTGTATATCTATAGTTCAGATGGTATAGCTGTGTCATTGTGTCTATCCATGGTTCAGATGGTATAGCTGTGTCATTGTGTCTATCCATAGTTCAGATGGTATAGCTGTGTCATTGTGTCTATCCATGGTTCAGATGGTATTGCTGTGTCATTGTGTCTATCCATAGTTCAGATGGTATAGCTGTGTCATTATGTCTATCCATAGTTCAGATGGTATAACTGTGTCATTGTGTCTATCCATAGTTCAGATGGTATAGCTGTGTCATTATGTCTATCCATAGTTCCGATGGTATCACTGTGTCATTGTGTCTATCCATAGTTCAGATGGTATAACTGTGTCATTGTGTCTATCCATAGTTCAGATGATATTGCTGTGTCATTATGTCTATCCATAGTTCAGATGGTATTGCTGTGTCATTGTGTCTATCCATAGTTCAGATGGTATAGCTGTGTCATTGTGTCTATCCATAGTTCAGATGGTATAGCTTTATCATTGTTTCTATCCATAGTTCAGATGGTATACTGTGTCATTATGTCTATCCATGGTTCAGATGTTATAGCTGTGTCATTGTGTCTATCCATAGTTCAGATGCTATAGCTGTGTCATTGTGTCTATCCATGGTTCAGATGGTATTGCTGTGTCATTGTGTCTATCCATAGTTGAGATGGTTTAGCTGTGTCATTGTGTCTATCCATGGTTCAGATGGTATTGCTGTGTCATTGTGTCTATCCATAGTTCAGATGGTATAACTGTGTCATTGTGTCTATCCATGGTTCAGATGGTATAGCTGTGTTACTGTGTCTATCCATAGTTCAGATGGTATTGCTGTTTCATTGTGTCTATCCATAGTTCAGATGGTGTAGTTGTGTCATTGTGTCTATCCATAGTTCAGATGGTATTGCTGTGTCATTGTGTCTATCCATAATTCAGATGGTATAGCTGTGTCATTGTGTCTGCCTATAGTTCAGATGGTATAGCTGTGTCATTGTGTCTATCCCTGGTTCACATGGTATAGCTGTGTCCTTGTGTCTATCCATGGTTCAGATGGTATAGCTGTGTCATTGTGTCTATCCATAGTTCAGATGGTATAGCTGTGTCCTTGTGTCTATCCATGATTCAGATGGTATAGCTGTGTCATTGTGTCTATCCATAGTTCAGATGGTATAGCTGTGTCATTGTGTCTATCCATAGTTCAGGTGGTATAACTGTGTCATTGTGTCTATCCATAGTTCAGATGGTATTGCTGTGTCATTGTGTCTATCCATAGTTCAGATGGTATAGCTGTGTTATTGTGTCTATCCATGGTTCAGATGGTATTGCTGTGTCATTGTGTCTATCCATAGTTCAGATGGTATAGCTGTGTCATTGTGTCTATCCATGGTTCAGATGGTATTGCTGTGTCATTGTGTCTATCCATAGTTCAGATGGTATAGCTGTGTCATTGTGTCTATCCATGGTTCAGATGGTATAGCTGTGTTACTGTGTCTATCCATAGTTCAGATGGTATTGCTGTGTCATTGTGTCTATCCATAGTTCAGATGGTGTAGCTGTGTCATTGTGTCTATCCATGGTTCAGATGGTATTGCTGTGTCATTGTGTCTATCCATAATTCAGATGGTATAGCTGTGTCATTGTGTCTACCTATAGTTCAGATGGTATAGCTGTGTCATTGTGTCTATCCCTGGTTCACATGGTATAGCTGTGTCCTTGTGTCTATCCATGGTTCAGATGGTATAGCTGTGTCATTGTGTCTATCCATAGTTCAGATGGTATAGCTGTGTCCTTGTGTCTATCCATGATTCAGATGGTATAGCTGTGTCATTGTGTCTATCCATAGTTCAGATGGTATAGCTGTGTCATTGTGTCTATCCATGGTTCAGATGGTATAGCTGTGTCATTGTGTCTATCCATGGTTCAGATGGTATAGCTGTGTCATTGTGTCTATCCATGGTTCAGGTGGTATAGCTGTGTCATTGTGTCTATCCATAGTTCAGATGGTAAAGCTGTGTCATTGTGTCTATCCATGGTTCAGATGGTATAACTGTGTCATTGTGTCTACCCATGGTTCAGATGGTATAGCTATGTCATTGTGTATATCTATAGTTCAGATGGTATAGCTGTGTCATTGTGTCTATCCATGGTTCAGATGGTATAGCTGTGTCATTGTGTCTATCCATAGTTCAGATGGTATAGCTGTGTCATTGTGTCTATCCATGGTTCAGATGGTATTGCTGTGTCATTGTGTCTATCCATAGTTCAGATGGTATAGCTGTGTCATTATGTCTATCCATAGTTCAGATGGTATAACTGTGTCATTGTGTCTATCCATAGTTCAGATGGTATAGCTGTGTCATTATGTCTATCCATAGTTCCGATGGTATCACTGTGTCATTGTGTCTATCCATAGTTCAGATGGTATAACTGTGTCATTGTGTCTATCCATAGTTCAGATGATATTGCTGTGTCATTATGTCTATCCATAGTTCAGATGGTATTGCTGTGTCATTGTGTCTATCCATAGTTCAGATGGTATAGCTGTGTCATTGTGTCTATCCATAGTTCAGATGGTATAGCTTTATCATTGTTTCTATCCATAGTTCAGATGGTATAACTGTGTCATTATGTCTATCCATGGTTCAGATGTTATAGCTGTGTCATTGTGTCTATCCATAGTTCAGATGCTATAGCTGTGTCATTGTGTCTATCCATGGTTCAGATGGTATTGCTGTGTCATTGTGTCTATCCATAGTTGAGATGGTATAGCTGTGTCATTGTGTCTATCCATGGTTCAGATGGTATTGCTGTGACATTGTGTCTATCCATAGTTCAGATGGTATAGCTGTGTCATTGTGCCTATCCATGGTTCAGATGGTATAGCTGTGTTACTGTGTCTATCCATAGTTCAGATGGTATTGCTGTTTCATTGTGTCTATCCATAGTTCAGATGGTGTAGTTGTGTCATTGTGTCTATCCATAGTTCAGATGGTATTGCTGTGTCATTGTGTCTATCCATAGTTCAGATGGTATAACTGTGTCATTGTGTCTATCCATGGTTCAGATGGTATTGCTGTGTCATTGTGTCTATCCATAATTCAGATGGTATAGCTGTGTCATTGTGTCTGCCTATAGTTCAGATGGTATAGCTGTGTCATTGTGTCTATCCCTGGTTCACATGGTATAGCTGTGTCCTTGTGTCTATCCATGGTTCAGATGGTATAGCTGTGTCATTGTGTCTATCCATAGTTCAGATGGTATAGCTGTGTCCTTGTGTCTATCCATGATTCAGATGGTATAGCTGTGTCATTGTGTCTATCCATAGTTCAGATGGTATAGCTGTGTCATTGTGTCTATCCATAGTTCAGGTGGTATAACTGTGTCATTGTGTCTATCCATAGTTCAGATGGTATTGCTGTGTCATTGTGTCTATCCATAGTTCAGATGGTATAGCTGTGTTATTGTGTCTATCCATGGTTCAGATGGTATTGCTGTGTCATTGTGTCTATCCATAGTTCAGATGGTATAGCTGTGTCATTGTGTCTATCCATGGTTCAGATGGTATTGCTGTGTCATTGTGTCTATCCATAGTTCAGATGGTATAGCTGTGTCATTGTGTCTATCCATGGTTCAGATGGTATAGCTGTGTTACTGTGTCTATCCATAGTTCAGATGGTATTGCTGTGTCATTGTGTCTATCCATAGTTCAGATGGTGTAGCTGTGTCATTGTGTCTATCCATAGTTCAGATGGTATTGCTGTGTCATTGTGTCTATCCATAGTTCAGATGGTATAACTGTGTCATTGTGTCTATCCATAATTCAGATGGTATAGCTGTGTCATTGTGTCTACCTATAGTTCAGATGGTATAGCTGTGTCATTGTGTCTATCCCTGGTTCACATGGTATAGCTGTGTCCTTGTGTCTATCCATGGTTCAGATGGTATAGCTGTGTCATTGTGTCTATCCATAGTTCAGATGGTATAGCTGTGTCCTTGTGTCTATCCATGATTCAGATGGTATAGCTGTGTCATTGTGTCTATCCATAGTTCAGATGGTATAGCTGTGTCATTGTGTTTATCCATGGTTCAGATGGTATAGCTGTGTCATTGTGTCTATCCATGGTTCAGATGGTATAGCTGTGTCATTGTGTCTATCCATAGTTCAGATGGTATAGCTGTGTCATTGTGTCTATCCATAGTTCTGATGGTATTGCTGTGTCCTTGTGTCTATCCATGATTCAGATGGTATAGCTGTGTCATTGTGTCTATCCATTGTTCAGATGGTATAGCTGTGTCATTGTGTTTATCCATAGTTCAGATGGTATAGCTGTGTCATTGTGTCTATCCATAGTTCAGATGGTATAGCTGTGTCATTGTGTTTATCCATGGTTCAGATGGTATAGCTGTGTCATTGTGTCTATCCATGGTTCAGATGGTATAGCTGTGTCATTGTGTCTATCCATAGTTCAGATGGTATTGCTGTGTCATTGTGTCTATCCATAGTTCAGATGGTATAGCTGTGTTACTGTGTCTATCCATGGTTCAGATGGTATAACTGTGTCATTGTGTCTATCCATGGTTCAGATGGTATAGCTGTGTCATTGTGTCTATCCATAGTTCAGATGGTATTGCTGTGTCATTGTGTCTATCCATAGTTCAGATGGTATAGCTGTGTCATTGTGTCTATCCATAGTTCAGATGGTATAGCTGTGTCATTGTGTCTATCCATAGTTCAGATGGTATAGCTGTGTCATTGTGTCTATCCATGGTTCAGATGGTATAGCTGTGTCATTGTGTCTATCCATAGTTCAGATGGTATAACTGTGTCATTGTGTCTATCCATAGTTCAGATGGTATAGCTGTGTCATTGTGTCTATCCATAGTTCACATGATATAGCTGTGTCCTTGTGTCTATCAATGGTTCAGATGGTATAGCTGTGTCCTTGTGTCTATCCATGGTTCAGATGGTATAGCTGTGTCATTGTATCTATCCATAGTTCAGATGGTATAGCTGTGTCATTGTGTCTATCCATGTTTGAAATGTGTCCCAGTGATATTTCAAAAAATAATTATGAGATGTGGATGGCACAGCTACCTAGGTTTACATGTTATGCTGTGGAAAACACACAGGTAATTCATGAAGACAGGTACAATTAAACTCGTTGTAGAGGTATACTATGAGCATTTCACATCTGTATCTGTATTCATTATTGGTGACATGTCAAGTACATATTTTGACCATTAATATTTATTTTTTATAGTGTGGTTTAAATTTAAAAAATCTTTACTTTAGTATTTAAGTGAATCTTCAACTTTACTTGCAAAAAAATTAGGGAACAAAATATTTGTTCAGTTCTTTTCTGACAAAAAATATATAAGCCTGATTTATATATTGATATTTCATCTTTACTGTTACATATAGTAGTGCAATAACTATCAACAAAATGATATACTATATACTAGGTATTTTGGATGTGATGACATGTCTAAAACTGGCATAGTGACTTTCAGTAATGAACATAACTTATGCAACAGCTATTGTCTTCTATTGAATCTTAAAGGTAGAGCCATGCAGTTAGTCTAAAACAGAAACATATTAATCAAATTTATATCATATCAGTCAATTTTCGTTATTTTTAAATATATGGATAATCAATTTGTTTGAGGAAAGTTTTGCCATGTACGTAATGTTTAGACTAATAACATTTTGGAATAACTTTATTTTAATTTTATTGTTCTTTTTCTTGACACTAACAATTTTTATTGTTATTCTGTTTTTTGATCCACCCATAACAATACAAGCTACAATACTGTATTTGCTATATTGGAAGTACATGACAGAGGTTATTTTGTCAAAATGTATGCAAAAAATGCAATATTTGGTTTAGGTGTACTTATGTAGGAGATGTGCTTCTAATAGAGCAAATATGGCAATAAAATGGCTATGGTTAACTGAAGATTTGGTGGTTATACACTCTAGGTATTGAGCCTCTTGAAGAAGAGAAACATGATGATCATAACATTACTGTTGATGAAGATTCAAAAGTTGTAAGTGTTGTGTTCTTTATTACACTGTTTTCCTGATTATTTAATGTATGATCACATTTTTCTGCATTTGACTGTAATATTGAAAATATCTTGGGCTCACTTTTATGTAAATAATGTTTATTTTTTCAGAGTTTCAGGAGTCCCGACAAAGTTGTCATGATCTGAAGCAAGTATCTGAGATGTATAATGGAAAGAAAAACTCTCTGCTTCAGATCCTATGTGGATGCTTGCAGGCATTTTCATAATAATAATGCATAATTTGCATATGATTAACATACTGTGAACCAGTATTTAAAATAAGCTCAACAGTAAGACACAGGACAAGTGAGAAAGCTAATTATTTTAGTACAAATCTGTTTACACAAAGAACTACATGTATTAGGCTAGTGCTTTGCTTCATATTATTAAAGCTTAAAGATGTACTTTTAGCTGTAACAATGATTTACTATTCAAGCTTGTAAAACATAAACATTTTTGCTTATTGGTATATGCAGCTATCAACAAAATCGTTAAAAATGATCAAGCTTTTCTACTTTTTGCACACTGCAAATTAGTACAACCCATTTGAAAACATCAATTTTAGTTAGACCATGAGAACTTACCATTTAAAGACGAGGTCACTAAGGAATTGTTGGGGGGGGGGTGATTTCCTGGACAAGGTACCAACCTCAATATACACAGTATGTGGGAAGTGGAAAAAGAGACTTGATGGTGAATGCCGCAGATATTTAACTCATCTGTAGCCATACCCTGTCAGTAAACAAGACAAATTCAGAAATCTTTAGGAATAAACCGAAATTGTCATCTAAGCGTTAGGCCGTCACTGATTGGCTGCTGTGCTGGAATGTCAATTTTTAGTTGCAAATACCCCGACTTAATGTTCCATGTTCTTCGCATAATTAGGTGTTTGTATGCAAGGGATTTTTCCACACAAAAACGACGAATTCGGCCGAATTTTGTTATCAGTTGGCTTAATATAACCCCAACGGACCGTATTTTTGTGAAAGATTGGTATTTCTGTCCTGATTTCTAGGAATCTGAAAAACTCGTTTCACAACTTGTCTCTTATTTAGTTTTATGCGTCATTCAAGATGGCGGCCCCCATATAGTAAATATCGTATTTATTTTATTATCACGTGTGCGCCAGCTGACTGTGACATTCACCTGTGAATTATCTACTATTCTGTGTCTTTGTAAAAAATCACAAGGCTACAAAATACCGTATAATTTTGTGTTTGTGGCACATTTGACAATTAAAAAAAATGTGATCACAACCTAAGATTAAAATGACAATTTTCACAAAAAGTACTTTATGTACAATGTGTATCAACATCTGGGCAAAATTTAGTCATAGTACATTTGAAAGTTACTGTAATGATATAAAGTAAAATGATTTGTTAGCAAATATTAAAGCATGCAGTTCTGTATCCCAGGTTCTGATAATGTACACTAGATAGGTGTGTTGGTCTTAGCTACAATGCATTTGTTGTGTATTTCAATAGATTAAGCAGAGTCATTATAACAAGATTCACTATGATGATCAATATTGAAGTATGATAGACAAATCACAATTATGTGTCCCATTTCTTTCACACACGTTTCTTATTTACAAAAAAAAATCTTACAATACAGTGTCAAATGTGATTCTATAATATATTCAATAGATACACATGTTCGTAGTAAGGGTTTCCTTTGAATACTAACCTATTCATGTGCTTATGTTTTGTGTAGGCAAATACAATTAATACTCAAAAAGTTGCACACCACTATTCTAAAGTTGAATTATTCCAACTACCGTACAATGTATATGCTCTACTCTATAGAATAACAGCCTTTGACTTTCAGTTTAGCATAATTTTACATGTATCTGGGAAAAAAAATGGAAATTGAATAAAGTCTGGATATCCGGAATTATGTGTACCTCCTCGTTTTTAATATTAATATATATTATCATCATATGCAAGTTTGCTTATCATGTATATGTATTTCCGGTACAATCAAACTCTGTTAAGCTAAATGAACTGGTCCTTAATTATGCAGGAGACCATCCTGTCAGATTTGGCACTACTTTAGTATAGCAATCAGTAAAAGCCCTGGTAAACTTGTATATATCAACAGCACTAGATTTTATCTTTGCTCTGCTAGATTTTAGCCTTTTTGTAATAATTCTACTTGAGGACAGAAGTGCTGTTACATATGAGGTGTTAATATATTCACATTCAATGGTTCTGTAATGACATCCACATGTAAACCTGAGTATGCTGTCAAACGAAATATAGATTTTGTCAATTTTCAACTTGTATTCAACTTGTATGGCAAATGGCAACCATAAGAATGCTTTACGATTATGTTAAATATGCAGGCAAGTGCTCTCTAAGAAGAATATAGCTATCTCTGGCATTATATACATCAATGTTTCCACATATTTCTATAATTTGTTCTTCTGTGACATAATCGGGTAAATAACTCTGGCCGTTCTCATCAAACTAATGTCTTCTACTTATTTCATCAAGGTCATTTTGGATCACTGGATAACCACATTGGGTACCACCTACATTAAGAGTAAATTGTCAAGTATTACTTCACACTAAAGTATGACATGCATGAACATAAATTTACAGTTTAAAAAAATCGGTGCAACAAAGTAAATAATATGGATATAAAAACAGTATATGTCTCTACATTAACATGTCTTACTATTCATTGCATAATTACCATGTTTATCAGGGATATTGTACATGTCTTCCGGAATACCACATGGTCTGTCTATTCTCTTTTGCTTTCTTATGCGATGTGCATTCCATTGATCAACAAAGTCATTCAATTCCTTACCAATCAATGGCATATACACAGCAGTCAAAGACAGCCTCAATAAAAACAAATTTTACTGTGAACATTTTAAAGCATACAGTATGGTGAATTACTGCTTTTTAACACCCATCGACTTTAGTAAAACAAGCTCTGGAAGATTGCAGTACCTCGAGTAACCACTACCTCTAACAATTTACACAATTTTGTTCATGTGTAATCAAGGATTAATATTTGCATAGTTTAGAGTGTAAACTGGAAGACAAACACACTGATACACAAGCAGACACAAAACTTTGTATCTACAATACATTATCTATGGGCAAGAAACTAATCTATTGATAATTTAATATTGTATGAATAAACTGGTATGGTATAATGAATATCATAATGTGGGAATGATGTTAAAACCTCCTGAATCACTGTGAACTGCAGTTAAATTATTGCCCGTGCAGCTGTGGGGTTAGGTGCTCGACAAATGTTTAAAGAAAAACACAATCGGGCGTGGTTAGTACTGGGAGACTCCCTGACTAAACGACCTTTTGAATTTTTTTTGGTTTCAACACGCACATGGAAAAGATTTAAGGCAACGTTCCGGCACTTTTTCTTACTGTGATGTCAATCATTTATAGTAGAAAATCGAGGCATTTTTGTAACTTTTTTAATTAATGGAAAATTTTCAAATTCGTTCTAATTTTCACGAACAAGTTGTTGATGCTGTCGGCACGTAGTGGGTGTTACGCTGTTAACGCACCGTGCAAAGTTGTTCAAAGTGATTACAAAGTTGTACAAAGTTATTGCAAATTTGGTAAATGCATTTGCATATATGACCAAGTTGTTAGCATATAAAAATCCACATTTGTAAAGTAGGGAAATTTAATAAAAGCCCGTTAAAAGCAGCTTATAGATATTCACATGAGGTGACTGTAAAATGTTAGAAAACAGCGTGCAAAGTTTGAAAAAACGAAGGAAATGTTGGCGGAGTTGCTAGTTTATTTAGCCTAAGTCATTGTAAAGACAACCCCGCAGTTACATTTTGAAAGCATTGAGTAAATTTTCCGATAACGCCTCATATCTAAGCAGATAATCACAACAGTCAATCGAAATATCGACAACAAACTGTATGCAAAGTTGTAAAAAGCGGTTGCAAAGTTGGTAGTTTCATTCGGGATTGTTACCTCTGATATCATATTAACAAATCCCGTAGTTGAACATTCAAATGTGAATAAATATTTCTTTACATGCTGTTAAATTACCGTAGTTTTACTCCAAGTATGTAGAGGTCATAGGTCAATCTAGAAGATACTTGTGCAAGCGATATCGATTTAAAACATCCAAAAACATGAAATAGCCGCAAATTCGAATAATTTCATATAACCCATGCAGCTGTGGGGTTAGGTGCTCGTCAAATGTTTAAAATAAAGCACAATCGGGCGTGGTTAGTACTTGCATGGGAGACTCCCTGACTAAATGAACTTTTGACATTTTTTTTTGTTTGAACACGCACATGGAAAAAATGCAAAGCAACGTTCCTGCACTTTTTCTTACTGTGATGTCAATCATTTATAGTAGAAAATCGAGGCATTTTTGTAATTTTTTTAACTAATGGAAAATTTTCAAATTCGTTCTAATTTTCACGAACAAGTTGTTGATGCTGTCGGCACGTAGTGGGTGTTACGCTGTTAACACACCGTGCAAAGTTGTTCAAAGTGATTACAAAGTTGTACAAAGTTATTGCAAATTTGTTAAATGCATTTGCATATATAACCAAGTTGTTAGCATATAAAAATCCACATTTGTAAAGTAGGGAAATTCAATAAAAGCCCGTTAAAAGCAGCTTATAGATATTCACATGAGGTGACTGTAAAATGTTAGAAAACAGTGTGCAAAGTTTGAAAAAAACGAAGGAAATGTTGGCGGAGTTGCTAGTTTATTTAGCCTAAGTCATTGTAATGACAAACCCGCAGTTAATATTTGAAAGCATTGAGTAAATTGTCCGATAACGCCTCCTATCTAAGCAGATTATCACAACAGTCAATCGAAATATCGACAACAAACTGTATGTAAAATTGTAAAAAGCGGTTGCAAAGTTGGTAGTTTCATTCAAGATTGTTACCTGTGATATCATATTAACAAATCCCGTAGTTGAACATTCGATAATGTGAATAAATATTACTTTACATGCTGTTAAATTACCGTAGTTTTACTCCAAGTATGTAGAGGTCATAGGTCAATCTAGAAGATACTTGTGCAAGCGATATCGATTTAAAACATCCAAAAACATGAAATAGCCGCAAATTCGGAATAATTTCATATAATCCATGCAGCTGTGGGGTTAGGTGCTCGACAAATGTTTAAAGTAAAGCACAATCGGGCGCGGTTAGTACTTGCATGGGAGACTCCCTGACTAAACGACCTTTTGAATTATTTTTTGTTTCAACACGCACATGGAAAAGATGTAAGGCAACGTTCCGGCACTTTTTCTTACTGTGATGTCAATCCTTTTTAGTTGAAAATCAAGGAATTTTTGTAACTTTTTTAATTAATGGAAAATTTTCAAATGTGTTCTAATTTTCACGAACAAGTTGTGGATGCTGTCGGCACGTAGTGGGTGTTAAACTGTTAACGCACCATGCAAAGTTGTTCAAAGTGATTACAAAGTTGTACAAAGTTATTGCAAATTTGGTAAATGCATTTACATATATGACCAAGTTGTTAGCATATAAAAATCCACATTTGTAAAGTAGGGAAATTTAATAAAAGCCCGTTAAAATCAGCTTATAGATATTCACATAAGGTGACTGTAAAATGTTAGAAAACAGCGTGCAAAGTTTGAAAAAACGAATGAAATGTTGGCGAAGTTGCTAGTTTATTTAGCCTAAGTCATTGTAATGACAAACCCGCAGTTAAATTTTGAAAACATTGAGTAAATTTTCCGATAACGCCTCACAGCTAAGCAGATTATCACAACAGTCAATCGAAATATTGACAACAAACTGTATGCAAAGTTGTAAAACGCGGTTGCGAAGTTGGTAGTTTCATTCGGGATTGTTACCTGTGATATCATATTAACAAATCCCGTAGTTGAACATTCAAATGTGAATAAATATTTCTTTACATGCTGTTAAATTACCGTAGTTTTACTCCAAGTATGTAGAGGTCATAGGTCAATCTAGAAGATACTTGTGCAAGCGATATCGATTTAAAATATCCAAAACATGACATAGTCGCAAATTCGGAATATTTTTATATAACCCGTCCAGCTGTGGGATTAGATGCTCGACAAATGTTTAAAGTAAAGCACAATCGGACGTGGTTAGTACTTGCATGGGAGACTCCCTGACTAAACGACCTTTTGAATTTTTTTTTGTTTCAACACGCACATGGAAAAGATGTAAGGCAACGTTCCGGCACTTTTTCTTACTGTGATGGCAATCCTTTTTAGTTGAAAATCAAGGAATTTTTGTAACATTTTTAATTAATGGACAATTTTCAAATGTGTTCTAATTTTCAAGAACAAGTTGTGGATGCCGTCGGCACGTAGTGGGTGTTACACTGTTAATGCACCGTGCAAAGTTGTTCAAAGTGATTACAAAGTTGTACAAAGTTATTGCAAATTTGGTAAATGCATTTACATATATGACCAAGTTGTTAGCATATAAAAATCCACATTTGTAAAGTAGGGAAATTTAATAAAAGCCCGTTAAAAGCAGTTTATAGATATTCACATGAGGTGACTGTAAAATGTTAGAAAACAGCATGCAAAGTTTGAAAAAACGAAGAAAATGTTGGCGGAGTTGCTAGTTTATTTAGCCAAAGTCATTGTAAAGACAACCCCGCAGTTACATTTTGAAAGCATTGAGTAAATTTTCCGATAACGCCTCATATCTAAGCAGATTATCACAACAGTCAATCGAAATATCGACAACAAACTGTATGCAAAGTTGTAAAAAGCGGTTGCAAAGTTGGTAGTTTCATTCGGGATTGTTACCTCTGATATCATATTAACAAATCCCGTAGTTGAACATTCAAATGTGAATAAATATTTCTTTACATGCTGTTAAATTACCGTAGTTTTACTCCAAGTATGTAGAGGTCATAGGTCAATCTAGAAGATACTTGTGCAAGCGATATCGATTTAAAACATCCAAAAACATGAAATAGCCGCAAATTCGAATAATTTCATATAACCCATGCAGCTGTGGGGTTAGGTGCTCGTCAAATGTTTAAAATAAAGCACAATCGGGCGTGGTTAGTACTTGCATGGGAGACTCCCTGACTAAATGAACTTTTGACATTTTTTTTTGTTTGAACACGCACATGGAAAAAATGCAAAGCAACGTTCCTGCACTTTTTCTTACTGTGATGTCAATCATTTATAGTAGAAAATCGAGGCATTTTTGTAATTTTTTTAACTAATGTAAAATTTTCAAATTCGTTCTAATTTTCACGAACAAGTTGTTGATGCTGTCGGCACGTAGTGGGTGTTACGCTGTTAACACACCGTGCAAAGTTGTTCAAAGTGATTACAAAGTTGTACAAAGTTATTGCAAATTTGTTAAATGCATTTGCATATATAACCAAGTTGTTAGCATATAAAAATCCACATTTGTAAAGTAGGGAAATTCAATAAAAGCCCGTTAAAAGCAGCTTATAGATATTCACATGAGGTGACTGTAAAATGTTAGAAAACAGTGTGCAAAGTTTGAAAAAAACGAAGGAAATGTTGGCGGAGTTGCTAGTTTATTTAGCCTAAGTCATTGTAATGACAAACCCGCAGTTAAATTTTGAAAGCATTGAGTAAATTGTCCGATAACGCCTCCTATCTAAGCAGATTATCACAACAGTCAATCGAAATATCGACAACAAACTTAATGTAAAGTTGTAAAAAGCGGTTGCAAAGTTGGTAGTTTCATTCAAGATTGTTACCTGTGATATCATATTAACAAAGCCCGTAGTTGAACATTCGATAATGTGAATAAATATTACTTTACATGCTGTTAAATTACCGTAGTTTTACTCCAAGTATGTAGAGGTCATAGGTCAATCTAGAAGATACTTGTGCAAGCGATATCGATTTAAAACATCCAAAAACATGAAATAGCCGCAAATTCGGAATAATTTCATATAATCCATGCAGCTGTGGGGTTAGGTGCTCGACAAATGTTTAAAGTAAAACACAATCGGGCGTGGTTAGTACTTGCATGGGAGACTCCCAGACTAAACGACGTTTTGAAATTTGTTTTTGTTTCAACACGCACATGGAAAAGATTTAAGGCAACGTTCCGGCACCTTTTCTTACTGTGATGTCAATCATTTGTAGTAGAAAATCGAGGCATTTTTGTAACTTTTTTAATTAATGGAAAATTTTCAAATTCGTTCTAATTTTCACGAACAAGTTGTGGATGCTGTCGGAACGAAGTGGGTGTTACACTGTTAACGCATCGTGCAAAGTTGTTCAAAGTGATTACAAAGTTGTACAAAGTTATTGCAAATTTGGTAAATGCATTTGCATATATGACCAAGTTGTTAGCATATAAAAATCCACATTTGAAAAGTAGGGAAATTTAATAAAAGAACGTTAAAAGCAGCTTATAGATATTCACATGAGGTGACTGTAAAACGTTAGAAAACAGCGTGCAAAGTTTGAAAAAAACGAAGGAAATGTTGGCGGAGTTGCTAGTTTATTTAGCCTAATTCATTATAATGACAACCCCGCAGTTAAATTTTGAAAGCATTGAGTAAATTTTCCGATAACGCCTCATATCTAAGCAGATTATCACAACAGCCAGTCGAAATATCGACAACAAACTGTAGACAAAGTTGTAAAAAGCGGTTGCAAAGTCGGTAGTTTCATTCGGGATTGTTACCTGTGATATAATATTAACAAGTCCCGTAGTTGAACATTCGAAAATGTGAATAAATATTTCGTAACATGCTGTTAAATTACCGTAGTTTTACTCCAAGTATGTAGAGGTCATACGTCAATCTAGAAGATACTTGTGCAAGCGATATCGATTTAAAACATCCAAAAACATGAAATAGCCGCAAATTCGGAATAATTTCATATAACCCATGCAGCTGTGGGGTTAGGTGCTCGACAAATGAATAAAGTAAAGCACAATCGGGCGTGGTTGGTACTTGCATGGGAGACTCCCTGACTAAACGTCCTTTTGAAATTTGTTTTTGTTTCAACACGCACATGGAAAATATTTAAGGCAACGTTCCGGCACTTTTTCTAACTGTGATGTCAATCATTTATAGTAGAAAATCGAGGCATTTTTGTATCGTTTTTAATTAATGGAAAATTTTCAAATTCGTTCTAATTTTCACGAACAAGTTGTGGATGCTGTCGGCACGTAGTGGGTGTTACACTGTTAACGCATCGTGCAAAGTTGTTCAAAGTGATTACAAAGTTGTACAAAGTTATTGCAAATTTGGTAAATGCATTTGCATATATGACCAAGTTGTTAGCATATAAAAATCCACATTTGTAAAGTATGGAAATTTAATAAAAGCCCGTTAGAAGCAGCTTATAGATATTCACATGAGGTGACAGTAAAATGTTAGAAAACAGCGTGCAATGTTTGGAAAAACGAAGGAAATGTTGGCGGAGTTGATAGTTTATTTAGCCTAAGTCATTGTAATGACAAACCCGCAGGTACATTTTGAAAGCATTGAGTACATTTTCCGATAACGCCTCATATCTAAGCAGATTATCACAACAGTCAATCGAAATATCGACAACAAACTGTATGCAAAGTTGTAAAACGCGGTTGCGAATTTGGTAGTTTCATTCGGGATTGGTACATGTGATATCATATTAACAAGTCCCGTAGTTGAACATTCGAAAATGTGAATAAATATTTCGTAACATGCTGTTAAATTGCCGTAGTTTTACTCCAAGTATGTAGAGGTCATAGGTCAGTCTAGAAGATACTTGTGCAAGCGATATCGATTTAAAATATCCAAAACATGACATAGTCGCTAATTCGGATTAATTTCATATAACCCATGCAGCTGTGGGGTTAGGTGCTCGACAAATGTTTAAAGTAAAGCACAATCGGGCGAGGTTAGTACTTGCATGGGAGACTCTCAGACTAAACGACCTTTTGAATTTTTTTTTGTTTCAACACGCACATGGAAAAGATGTAAGGCAACGTTCCGGCACTTTTTCTTACTGTGATGGCAATCCTTTTTAGTTGAAAATCAAGGAATTTTTGTAACATTTTTAATTAATGGAAAATTTTCAAATGTGTTCTAATTTTCAAGAACAAGTTGTGGATGCCGTCGGCACGTAGTGGGTGTTACACTGTTAATGCACCGTGCAAAGTTGTTCAAAGTGATTACAAAGTTGTACAAAGTTATTGCAAATTTGGTAAATGCGTTTACATATATGACCAAGTTGTTAGCATATAAAAATCCACATTTGTAAAGTAGGGAAATTTAATAAAAGCCCGTTAAAAGCAGTTTATAGATATTCACATGAGGTGACTGTAAAATGTTAGAAAACAGCATGCAAAGTTTGAAAAAACGAAGAAAATGTTGGCGGAGTTGCTAGTTTATTTAGCCAAAGTCATTGTAAAGACAACCCCGCAGTTACATTTTGAAAGCATTGAGTAAATTTTCCGATAACGCCTCATATCTAAGCAGATTATCACAACAGTCAATCGAAATATCGACAAGAAACTGTATGCAAAGTTGTAAAAAGCGGTTGCAAAGTTGGTAGTTTCATTCGGGATTGTTACCTCTGATATCATATTAACAAATCCCGTAGTTGAACATTCAAAATATGAATAAATATTTCTTTACATGCTTTTAAATTACCGTAGTTTTACTCCAAGTATGTAGAGGTCTTAGGTCAATCTAGAAGATACTTGTGCAAGCGATATCGATTTAAAACATCCAAAAACATGAAATAGCCGCAAATTCGAATAATTTCATATAACCCATGCAGCTGTGTGGTTAGGTGCTCGTCAAATGTTTAAAATAAAGCACAATCGGGCGTGGTTAGTACTTGCATGGGAGACTCCCTGACTAAATGAACTTTTGACATTTTTTTTTGTTTGAACACGCACATGGAAAAAATGCAAAGCAACGTTCCTGCACTTTTTCTTACTGTGATGTCAATCATTTATAGTAGAAAATCGAGGCATTTTTGTAATTTTTTTAACTAATGGAACATTTTCAAATTCGTTCTAATTTTCACGAACAAGTTGTTGATGCTGTCGGCACGTAGTGGGTGTTACGCTGTTAACACACCGTGCAAAGTTGTTCAAAGTGATTACAAAGTTGTACAAAGTTATTGCAAATTTGTTAAATGCATTTGCATATATAACCAAGTTGTTAGCATATAAAAATCCACATTTGTAAAGTAGGGAAATTCAATAAAAGCCCGTTAAAAGCAGCTTATAGATATTCACATGAGGTGACTGTAAAATGTTAGAAAACAGTGTGCAAAGTTTGAAAAAAACGAAGGAAATGTTGGCGGAGTTGCTAGTTTATTTAGCCTAAGTCATTGTAATGACAAACCCGCAGTTAAATTTTGAAAGCATTGAGTAAATTGTCCGATAACGCCTCCTATCTAAGCAGATTATCACAACAGTCAATCGAAATATCGACAACAAACTTAATGTAAAGTTGTAAAAAGCGGTTGCAAAGTTGGTAGTTTCATTCAAGATTGTTACCTGTGATATCATATTAACAAAGCCCGTAGTTGAACATTCGATAATGTGAATAAATATTACTTTACATGCTGTTAAATTACCGTAGTTTTACTCCAAGTATGTAGAGGTCATAGGTCAATCTAGAAGATACTTGTGCAAGCGATATCGATTTAAAACATCCAAAAACATGAAATAGCCGCAAATTCGGAATAATTTCATATAATCCATGCAGCTGTGGGGTTAGGTGCTCGACAAATGTTTAAAGTAAAACACAATCGGGCGTGGTTAGTACTTGCATGGGAGACTCCCAGACTAAACGACGTTTTGAAATTTGTTTTTGTTTCAACACGCACATGGAAAAGATTTAAGGCAACGTTCCGGCACCTTTTCTTACTGTGATGTCAATCATTTGTAGTAGAAAATCGAGGCATTTTTGTAACTTTTTTAATTAATGGAAAATTTTCAAATTCGTTCTAATTTTCACGAACAAGTTGTGGATGCTGTCGGCACGAAGTGGGTGTTACACTGTTAACGCATCGTGCAAAGTTGTTCAAAGTGATTACAAAGTTGTACAAAGTTATTGCAAATTTGGTAAATGCATTTGCATATATGACCAAGTTGTTAGCATATAAAAATCCACATTTGAAAAGTAGGGAAATTTAATAAAAGAACGTTAAAAGCAGCTTATAGATATTCACATGAGGTGACTGTAAAACGTTAGAAAACAGCGTGCAAAGTTTGAAAAAAACGAAGGAAATGTTGGCGGAGTTGCTAGTTTATTTAGCCTAATTCATTATAATGACAACCCCGCAGTTAAATTTTGAAAGCATTGAGTAAATTTTCCGATAACGCCTCATATCTAAGCAGATTATCACAACAGCCAGTCGAAATATCGACAACAAACTGTAGACAAAGTTGTAAAAAGCGGTTGCAAAGTCGGTAGTTTCATTCGGGATTGTTACCTGTGATATAATATTAACAAGTCCCGTAGTTGAACATTCGAAAATGTGAATAAATATTTCGTAACATGCTGTTAAATTACCGTAGTTTTACTCCAAGTATGTAGAGGTCATACGTCAATCTAGAAGATACTTGTGCAAGCGATATCGATTTAAAACATCCAAAAACATGAAATAGCCGCAAATTCGGAATAATTTCATATAACCCATGCAGCTGTGGGGTTAGGTGCTCGACAAATGAATAAAGTAAAGCACAATCGGGCGTGGTTGGTACTTGCATGGGAGACTCCCTGACTAAACGACCTTTTGAAATTTGTTTTTGTTTCAACACGCACATGGAAAATATTTAAGGCAACGTTCCGGCACTTTTTCTAACTGTGATATCAATCATTTATAGTAGAAAATCGAGGCATTTTTGTATCGTTTTTAATTAATGGAAAATTTTCAAATTCGTTCTAATTTTCACGAACAAGTTGTGGATGCTGTCGGCACGTAGTGGGTGTTACACTGTTAACGCATCGTGCAAAGTTGTTCAAAGTGATTACAAAGTTGTACAAAGTTATTGCAAATTTGGTAAATGCATTTACATATATGAGAAAGTTGTTAGCATATAAAAATCCACATTTGTAAAGTATGGACATTTAATAAAAGCCCGTTAAATGCAGCTTATAGATATTCACATGATGTGACTGTAAAATGTTAGAAAACAGCGTGCAAAGTTTGGAAAAACGAAGGAAATGTTGGCGGAGTTGATAGTTTATTTAGCCTAAGTCATTGTAATGACAAACCCGCAGGTACATTTTGAAAGCATTGAGTACATTTTCCGATAACGCCTCATATCTAAGCAGATTATCACAACAGTCAATCGAAATATCGACAACAAACTGTATGCAAAGTTGTAAAACGCGGTTGCGAATTTGGTAGTTTCATTCGGGATTGGTACATGTGATATCATATTAACAAGTCCCGTAGTTGAACATTCGAAAATGTGAATAAATATTTCGTAACATGCTGTTAAATTGCCGTAGTTTTACTCCAAGTATGTAGAGGTCATAGGTCAGTCTAGAAGATACTTGTGCAAGCGATATCGATTTAAAATATCCAAAACATGACATAGTCGCAAATTCGGATTAATTTCATATAACCCATGCAGCTGTGGGGTTAGGTGCTCGACAAATGTTTAAAGTAAAGCACAATCGGGCGAGGTTAGTACTTGCATGGGAGACTCTCAGACTAAACGATCTTTTGAATTTTTTTTTGTTTCAACACGCACATGGAAAAGATGTAAGGCAACGTTCCGGCACTTTTTCTTACTGTGATGGCAATCCTTTTTAGTTGAAAATCAAGGAATTTTTGTAACATTTTTAATTAATGGAAAATTTTCAAATGTGTTCTAATTTTCAAGAACAAGTTGTGGATGCCGTCGGCACGTAGTGGGTGTTACACTGTTAATGCACCGTGCAAAGTTGTTCAAAGTGATTACAAAGTTGTACAAAGTTATTGCAAATTTGGTAAATGCGTTTACATATATGACCAAGTTGTTAGCATATAAAAATCCACATTTGTAAAGTAGGGAAATTTAATAAAAGCCCGTTAAAAGCAGTTTATAGATATTCACATGAGGTGACTGTAAAATGTTAGAAAACAGCATGCAAAGTTTGAAAAAACGAAGAAAATGTTGGCGGAGTTGCTAGTTTATTTAGCCAAAGTCATTGTAAAGACAACCCCGCAGTTACATTTTGAAAGCATTGAGTAAATTTTCCGATAACGCCTCATATCTAAGCAGATTATCACAACAGTCAATCGAAATATCGACAAGAAACTGTATGCAAAGTTGTAAAAAGCGGTTGCAAAGTTGGTAGTTTCATTCGGGATTGTTACCTCTGATATCATATTAACAAATCCCGTAGTTGAACATTCAAAATATGAATAAATATTTCTTTACATGCTGTTAAATTACCGTAGTTTTACTCCAAGTATGTAGAGGTCTTAGGTCAATCTAGAAGATACTTGTGCAAGCGATATCGATTTAAAACATCCAAAAACATGAAATAGCCGCAAATTCGAATAATTTCATATAACCCATGCAGCTGTGGGGTTAGGTGCTCGTCAAATGTTTAAAATAAAGCACAATCGGGCGTGGTTAGTACTTGCATGGGAGACTCCCTGACTAAATGAACTTTTGACATTTTTTTTTGTTTGAACACGCACATGGAAAAAATGCAAAGCAACGTTCCTGCACTTTTTCTTACTGTGATGTCAATCATTTATAGTAGAAAATCGAGGCATTTTTGTAATTTTTTTAACTAATGGAAAATTTTCAAATTCGTTCTAATTTTCACGAACAAGTTGTTGATGCTGTCGGCACGTAGTGGGTGTTACGCTGTTAACACACCGTGCAAAGTTGTTCAAAGTGATTACAAAGTTGTACAAAGTTATTGCAAATTTGTTAAATGCATTTGCATATATAACCAAGTTGTTAGCATATAAAAATCCACATTTGTAAAGTAGGGAAATTCAATAAAAGCCCGTTAAAAGCAGCTTATAGATATTCACATGAGGTGACTGTAAAATGTTAGAAAACAGTGTGCAAAGTTTGAAAAAAACGAAGGAAATGTTGGCGGAGTTGCTAGTTTATTTAGCCTAAGTCATTGTAATGACAAACCCGCAGTTAAATTTTGAAAGCATTGAGTAAATTGTCCGATAACGCCTCCTATCTAAGCAGATTATCACAACAGTCAATCGAAATATCGACAACAAACTTTATGTAAAGTTGTAAAAAGCGGTTGCAAAGTTGGTAGTTTCATTCAAGATTGTTACCTGTGATATCATATTAACAAAGCCCGTAGTTGAACATTCGATAATGTGAATAAATATTACTTTACATGCTGTTAAATTACCGTAGTTTTACTCCAAGTATGTAGAGGTCATAGGTCAATCTAGAAGATACTTGTGCAAGCGATATCGATTTAAAACATCCAAAAACATGAAATAGCCGCAAATTCGGAATAATTTCATATAATCCATTCAGCTGTGGGGTTAGGTGCTCGACAAATGTTTAAAGTAAAACACAATCGGGCGTGGTTAATACTTGCATGGGAGACTCCCAGACTAAACGACGTTTTGAAATTTGTTTTTGTTTCAACACGCACATGGAAAAGATTTAAGGCAACGTTCCGGCACCTTTTCTTACTGTGATGTCAATCATTTGTAGTAGAAAATCGAGGCATTTTTGTAACTTTTTTAATTAATGGAAAATTTTCAAATTCGTTCTAATTTTCACGAACAAGTTGTGGATGCTGTCGGCACGAAGTGGGTGTTACACTGTTAACGCATCGTGCAAAGTTGTTCAAAGTGATTACAAAGTTGTACAAAGTTATTGCAAATTTGGTAAATGCATTTGCATATATGACCAAGTTGTTAGCATATAAAAATCCACATTTGAAAAGTAGGGAAATTTAATAAAAGAACGTTAAAAGCAGCTTATAGATATTCACATGAGGTGACTGTAAAACGTTAGAAAACAGCGTGCAAAGTTTGAAAAAAACGAAGGAAATGTTGGCGGAGTTGCTAGTTTATTTAGCCTAATTCATTATAATGACAACCCCGCAATTAAATTTTGAAAGCATTGAGTAAATTTTCCGATAACGCCTCATATCTAAGCAGATTATCACAACAGCCAGTCGAAATATCGACAACAAACTGTAGACAAAGTTGTAAAAAGCGGTTGCAAAGTCGGTAGTTTCATTCGGGATTGTTACCTGTGATATAATATTAACAAGTCCCGTATTTGAACATTCGAAAATGTGAATAAATATTTCGTAACATGCTGTTAAATTACCGCAGTTTTACTCCAAGTATGTAGAGGTCATAGGTCAATCTAGAAGATACTTGTGCAAGCGATATCGATTTAAAACATCCAAAAACATGAAATAGCCGCAAATTCGGAATAATTTCATATAACCCATGTAGCTGTGGGGTTAGGTGCTCGACAAATGAATAAAGTAAAGCACAATCGGGCGTGGTTAGTACTTGCATGGGAGACTCCCTGACTAAACGACCTTTTGAAATTTGTTTTTGTTTCAACACGCACATGGAAAATATTTAAGGCAACGTTCCGGCACTTTTTCTAACTGTGATGTCAATCATTTATAGTAGAAAATCGAGGCATTTTTGTAACGTTTTTAATTAATGGAAAATTTTCAAATTCGTTCTAATTTTCACGAACAAGTTGTGGATGCTGTCGGCACGTAGTGGGTATTACACTGTTAACGCATCGTGCAAAGTTGTTCAAAGTGATTACAAAGTTGTACAAAGTTATTGCAAATTTGGTAAATGCATTTACATATATGAGCAAGTTGTTAGCATATAAAAATCCACATTTGTAAAGTAGGGAAATTTAATAAAAGCCCGTTAAATGCAGCTTATAGATATTCACATGATGTGACTGTAAAATGTTAGAAAACAGCGTGCAAAGTTTGGAAAAACGAAGGAAATGTTGGCGGAGTTGATAGTTTATTTAGCCTAAGTCATTGTAATGACAAACCCGCAGGTACATTTTGAAAGCATTGAGTACATTTTCCGATAACGCCTCATATCTAAGCAGATTATCACAACAGTCAATCGAAATATCGACAACAAACTGTATGCAAAGTTGTAAAACGCGGTTGCGAATTTGGTAGTTTCATTCGGGATTGGTACATGTGATATCATATTAACAAGTCCCGTAGTTGAACATTCGAAAATGTGAATAAATATTTCGTAACATGCTGTTAAATTGCCGTAGTTTTACTCCAAGTATGTAGAGGTCATAGGTCAGTCTAGAAGATACTTGTGCAAGCGATATCGATTTAAAATATCCAAAACATGACATAGTCGGAAATTTGTATTAATTTCATATAACCCATGCAGCTGTGGGGTTAGGTGCTCGACAAATGTTTAAAGTAAAGCACAATCGGGCGAGGTTAGTACTTGCATGGGAGACTCCCAGACTAAACGACCTTTTGAATTTTTTTTGTTTCAACACGCACATGGAAAAGATTTAAGGCAACGTTCGGGGCACTTTTTTTTACTGTGATGTCAATGATTTATAGTAGAAAATCGAGGCATTTTTGTAACTTTTTTAATTAATGGAAAATTTTTCAAATTCGTTCTAATTTTCACGAACAAGTTGTGGATGCTGTCGGCACGTAGTGGGTGTGACACTGTTAACGCATCGTGCAAAGTTGTTCAAAGTGATTACAAAGTTGTACAAAGTTATTGCAAATTTGGTAAATGCATTTACATATATGACCAAGTTGTTAGCATATAAAAATCCGCATTTGTAAAGTAGGGAAATTTAATAAAATCCCGTTAAAAGCAGCTTATAGATATTCACATGATGTGACTGTAAAATGTTAGAAAACAGCGTGCAAAGTTTGAAAAAATGAAGGAAATGTTGGCGGAGTTGATAGTTTATTTAGCCTAAGTCATTGTAATGACAAACCCGCATTTAAATTTTGAAAGCATTGAGTACATTTTCCGATAACGCCTCATATCTAAGCAGATTATCACAACAGTCAATCGAAATATTGACAACAAACTGTATGCAAAGTTGTAAAACGCGGTTGCGAAGTTGGTAGTTTCATTCGGGATTGTTACCTGTGATATCATATTAACAAGTCCCGTAGTTGAACATTCGAAAATATGAATAAATATTTCGTAACATGCTGTTAAATTACAGTAGTTTTACTCCAAGTATGTAGAGGTCATAGGTCAATCTAGAAGATACTTGTGCAAGCGATATCGATTTAAAACATCCAAAAACATGAAATAGCCGCAAATTCGGAATAATTTCATATAACCCATGCAGCTGTGGGGTTAGGTGCTCGACAAATGAATAAAGTAAAGCACAATCGGGCGTGGTTAGTACTTGCATGGGAGACTCCCTGACTAAACGACCTTTTGAAATTTGTTTTTGTTTCAACACGCACATGGAAAATATTTAAGGCAACGTTACGGCAATTTTTCTTACTGTGATGTCAATCATTTATAGTAGAAAATCGAGGTATTTTTGTAACTTTTTTAATTAATGGCAAATTTTCAAATTCGTTCTAAATTTCACGAACAAGTTGTGGATGCTGTCGGCACGTTGTGGGTGTTACACTGTTAACGCATCGTGCAAAGTTGTTCAAAGTGATTACAAAGTTGTACAAAGTTATTGCAAATTTGGTAAATGCATTTACATATATGACCAAGTTGTTAGCATAAAAAATCGACATTTGTAAAGTAGGGAAATTTAATAAAAGCCCGTTAAATGCAGCTTATAGATATTCACATGACGTGACTGTAAAATGTAAGAAAACAGCGTGCAAAGTTTGAAAAAAACGAAGGAAATGTTGGCGGAGTTGATAGTTTATTTAGCCTAAGTCATAGTAACGACAAACCCGCAGTTAAATTTTGAAAGCATTGAGTACATTTTCCGATAACGCCTCATATCTAAGCAGATTATCACAACAGTCAATCGAAATATTGACAACAAACTGTATGCAAAGTTGTAAAACGCGGTTACGAAGATGGTAGTTTCATTCGGGATTGTTACCTGTGATATCATATTAATAAGTCCCATAGTTGAACATTCGAAAATGTGAATAAATATTCCGTAACATACTGTTAAATTACCGTAGTTTTACTTTAAGCATGTAGAGGTCATAGGTCAATCTAGAAGATACTTGTGCAAGCGATATCGATTTAAAACATCAAAAAACATGAAATAGCCGCAAATTCGGAATAATAATCCATGCAGCTGTGGGGTTAGGTGCTCGACAATTTTTTAAAGTAAAGCACAATCGGGCGTGGTTTGTACTTGCATGGGAGACTCCCAGACTAAACAACCTTTTGAATTTTTATTTTCTTTCAACACGCACATGGAAAAGCTGTAAGCCAACGTTCCGGCACTTTTTCTTACTGTGATGTCAATCATTTATAGTAGAAAATCGAGGCATTTTTGTAACTTTTTTAATTAATGGAAAATTTTCAATTTCGTTCTAATTTTCCCGAACAAGTTGTGGATGCTGTTGGCACGCAGTGGGTGTTACACTGTTAACGCATCGTGCAAAGTTGTTCAAAGTGATTACAAAGTTGTACAAAGTTATTGCAAATTTGGTAAATGCATTTGCATATATGACCAAGTTGTTATCATATAACAGTCCACATTTGTAAAGTAGGGAAATTTAATAAAAGCCCGTTAAAAGCAGTTTATAGATATTCACATGAGGTTACTGTAAAATGTTAGAAAACAGCGTGCAAAGTTTGAAAAAACGAAGGAAATGTTGGCGGAGTTGCTAGTTTATTTAGCCTAAGTCATTGTAATGACAACCCCGCAGTTATATTTTGAAAGCATTCAGTAAATTTTCCGATAACGCCTCATATCTAAGCAGATTATCACAATAGTCAATCGAAATATTGACAACAAACTGTATGCAAAGTTGTAAAACGCGGTTGCGAAGTTGGTAGTTTCATTCGGGATTGTTACCTGTGATATCATATTAACAAGTCCCGTGGTTGAACATTCGAAAATGTGAATAAATATTTCGTAACATACTGTTAAATTACCGTAGTTTTACTCCAAGTATGTGGAGGTCAAAGGTCAATCTAGAAGATACTTGTGCAAGCGATATCGATTTAAAATATCCAAAACATGACATAGTCGCAAATTCGGAATAATTTCAGATAACCCATGCAGCTGTGGGGTTAGGTGCTCGACAAATGTTTAAAGTTAAGTACAATTAGGCGTGGTTAGTACTTGCATGGAAGACTCCCAGACTAAACGAGCTTTTGATTTTTTTTTGTTTTAACACGCACATGGAAAAGATGTAAGGCAACGTTACGGCACTTTTTTTACTGTGATGTCAATCATTTATAGCAGATATTCGAGGCATTTTTGTAACTTTTTTAATTAATGGAAAATTTTCAAATTCGTTCTAATTTTCACGAAAAAGTTGTGGATGCTGTCGGCACGTAGTGGGTGTTACACTGTTAACACATCGTGCAAAGTTGTTCAAAGTGATTACAGAGTTGTTCAAAGTTATTGCAAATTTGGTAAATGCATTTGCGTATATGGCCAAGTTGTTATCATATAACAATCCACATTTGTAAAGTAGGGAAATTTAATAAAAGCCCGTTAAAAGCAGCTTATAGATATTCACATGAGGTGACTGTAAAATGTTAGAAAACAGCGTGCAAAGTTTGAAAAAAAACGAAAGAAATGTTGGCGGAGTTGCTAGTTTATTTAGCCTCAGTCATTGTAATGACAAACCCACAGTTAAATTTTGAAAGCATTGAGTAAATTTTCCGATAACGCCTCATATCTAAGCAGATTATCACAACAGTCAATCGAAATATTGACAACAAACTGTATGCAAAGTTGTAAAACGCGGTTGCGAAGTTGGTAGTTTCATTCGGGATTGTTATCTGTGATATCATATTAACAAGTCCCGTAGTTGAACATTCGAAAATGTGAATAACTATTTTGTAACATGCTGTTTAATTACCGTAGTTTTATTACAAGTATGTAGAGGTCATAGGTCAATCTAGAAGATACTTGTGCAAACGATAACGATTTAAAACATCCAAAAACATGAAATAGCCGAATATTCGAAATAATAATCCATGCAGCTGCAGGGTTAGGTGCTCGACAAATGTTTAAAGTAAAGCACAATCGGGCGTGGTTAGTACTTGCATGGGAGACTCCCTGACTAAACGACCTTTTGAATTTTTGTTTGTTTCAACACGCACATGGAAAAGATGTAAGGCAACGTTCCGGCACTTTTTCTTACTGTGATGTCAATCATTTATAGTAGAAAATCGAGGCATTTTTGTAACTTTTTCAATTAATGGAAAATATTCAAATTCGTTCTAATTTTCACGAACAAGTTGTGGATGCTGTCGGCACGTAGTGGGTGTTACTCTGTTAACGCATCGTGCAAAGTTGTTCAAAGTGATTACAAAGTTGTACAAAGTTATTGCAAATTTGGTAAATGCATTTAAATATATGACCAAGTTGTTAGCATATAAAAATCCACATTTGTAAAGTAGGGAAATTTAATAAAAGCCCGTTAAATGCAGCTTATAGATATTCACATGACGTGACTGTAAAATGTTATAAAACAGCGTGCAAAGTTTGAAAAAACGAAGGAAATGTTGGCGGAGTTGATAGTTTATTTAGCCTAAGTCATAGTAATGACAAACCCGCAGTTAAATTTTGAAAGCATTGAGTAAATTTCCCGATAACGCCTCATATCTAAGCAGATTATAACAACAGCCAATCGAAATATCGACAACAAACTGTATGCAAAGTTGTAAAACGCGGTTGCGAAGTTGGTAGTTTCATTCGGGATTGTTACCTGTGATATCATATTAACAAGTCCCGTAGTTGAACATTCGAAAATGTGAATAAATATTTCGTAACATGCTGTTTAATTACCGCAGTTTTATTACAAGTATGTAGAGGTCATAGGTCAATCTAGAAGATACTTGTGCAAGCGATATCGATTTAAAACGTCCAAATACATGAAATAGCCGCAAATTCGGAATAATAATCCATGCAGCTGTGTGGTTAGGTGCTCGACAAATGTTTAAAGTAAAGCACAATCGGGCGTGGTTAGTACTTGCATGGGAGACTCCCTGACTAAACGACCTTTTGAATTTTTGTTTGTTTCAATACGCACATGGAAAAGATGTAAGGCAACGTTCCGGCACTTTTTCTTACTGTGATGTCAATCATTTATAGTAGAAAATCGAGGCATTTTTGTAACTTTTTCAATTAATGGAAAATTTTCAAATTCGTTCAATTTTCACGAACAAGTTGTGGATGCTGTCGGCACGTAGTGGGAGTTTTGTAACTTTTTTAATTAATGGAAAATTTTCAAATTCGTTCTAATTTTCACGAACAAGTTGTGGATGCTGTCGGCACGTAGTGGGTGTTACACTGTTAACGCATCGTGCAAAGTTGTTCAAAGTGATTACAAAGTTGTACAAAGTTATTGCAAATTTGGTAAATGCATTTACAAATATAACCAAGTTGCTAGCATATAAAAATCCACATTTGTAAAGTAGGGAAATTTAATAAAAGCCCGTTAAATGCAGCTTATAGATATTCACATGACGTGACTGTAAAATGTTATAAAACAGCGTGCAAAGTTTGAAAAAACGAAGGAAATGTTGGCGGAGTTGATAGTTTATTTAGCCTAAGTCATAGTAATGACAAACCCGCAGTTAAATTTTGAAAGCATTGAGAAAATTTGACGATAACTCCTCATATCTAAGCAGATTATCACAACAGTGAATCGAAATATTGACAACAAACAGTATGCAAAGTTGTAAAACGCGGTTGCGAAGTTGGTAGTTTCATTCGGGATTGCTACCTGTGATATCATATTAACAAGTCCCGTAGTTGAACATTCGAAAATGTGAATAAATATTTCGTAACATGCTGTTTAATTACCGTAGTTTTATTACAAGTATGTAGAGGTCATAGGTCAATCTAGAAGATACTTGTGCAAGCGATATCGATTTAAAACGTCCAAATACATGAAATAGCCGCAAATTCGGAATAATAATCCATGCAGCTGTGTGGTTAGGTGCTCGACAAATGTTTAAAGTAAAGCACAATCGGGCGTGGTTAGTACTTGCATGGGAGACTCCCTGACTAAACGACCTTTTGAATTTTTGTTTGTTTCAATACGCACATGGAAAAGATGTAAGGCAACGTTCCGGCACTTTTTCTTACTGTGATGTCAATCATTTATAGTAGAAAATCGAGGCATTTTTGTAACTTGTTCAATTAATGGAAAATTTTCAAATTCGTTCTAATTTTCACGAACAAGTTGTGGATGCTGTCGGCACGTAGTGGGTGTTACACTGTTAACGCATCGTGCAAAGTTGTTCAAAGTGATTACAAAGTTGTACAAAGTTATTGCAAATTTGGTAAATGCATTTACAAATATAACCAAGTTGCTAGCATATAAAAATCTACATTTGTAAAGTAGGGAAATTTAATAAAAGCTCGTTAAAAGCATCTTATAGATATTCACATGAGGTGACTGGAAAATGTTAAAAAACAGCGTGCAAAGTTTGAAAAAACGAAGGAAATGTTGGCGGAGTTGCTAGTTTATTTAGCCTAAGTCATTGTAATGACAAACCGGCAGGTAAATTTTGAAAGCATTGAGAAAATTTGACGATAACTCCTCATATCTAAGCAGATTATCACAACAGTGAATCGAAATATTGACAACAAACTGTATGCAAAGTTGTAAAACGCGGTTGCGAAGTTGGTAGTTTCATTCGGGATTGCTACCTGTGATATCATATTAACAAGTCCCGTAGTTGAACATTCGAAAATGTGAATAAATATTTCGTAACATGCTGTTTAATTACCGTAGTTTTATTACAAGTATGTAGAGGTCATAGGTCAATCTAGAAGATACTTGTGCAAGCGATATCGATTTAAAACATCCAAAAACATGAAATAGCCGCAAATTCGGAATAATAATCCATGCAGCTGTGGGGTTAGGTGCTCGGCAAATGTTTAAAGTAAAGCACAATCGGGCGTGGTTAGTACTTGCATGGGAGACTCCCTGACTAAACGACCTTTTGAATTTTTGTTTGTATCAACACGCACATGGAAAAGATGTAAGGCAACGTTCCGGCACTTTTTCTTATTGTGATGTCAATCATTTATAGTAGAAAATCGAGGCATTTTTGTAACTTTTTCAATTAATGGAAAATTTTCAAATTCGTTCAATTTCACGAACAAGTTGTGGATGCTGTCTGCACGTAGTGGGAGTTACACTGTTAACGCATCGTGCAAAGTTGTTCAAAGTGATTTCAAAGTTGTACAAAGTTATTGCAAATTTGGTAAATGCATTTACAAATATAACCAAGTTGTTAGCATATACAAATCTACATTTGTAAAGTAGGGAAATTTAATAAAAGCTCGTTAAAAGCAGCTTATAGATATTCACATGAGGTGACTGTAAAATGTTAGAAAACAGCGTGCAAAGTTTGAAAAAACGAAGGAAATGTTGGCGGAGTTGCTAGTTTATTTAGCCTAAGTCATTGTAATGACAAACCCGCAGGTAAATTTTGAAAGCATTGAGTAAATTTGACGATAACGCCTCATATCTAAGCAGATTATCACAACAGTGAATCGAAATATTGACAACAAACTGTATGCAAAGTTGTAAAACGCGGTTGCGAAGTTGGTAGTTTCATTCGGGATTGTTACCTGTGATATCATATTAAGAACTCCCGTAGTTGAACATTCGAAAGTGTGAATAAATATTTCGTAACATGCTGTTTAATTACCGTAGTTTTATTACAAGTATGTAGAGGTCATAGGTCAATCTAGAAGATACTTGTGCAAGCGATATCAATTTAAAACATCCAAAAACATGAAATAGCCGCAAATTCGAAATAATAATCCATGCAGCTGTGGGGTTAGGTGCTCGACAAATGTTTAAAGTAAAGCATAATCGGGCGTGGTTAGTACTTGCATGGGAGACTCCCCAACTAAACGACCTTTTGAATTTTTGTTTGTTTCAACACGCACATGGAAAAGATGTAAGGCAACGTTCCGGCACTTTTTCTTACTGTGATGTCAATCATTTATAGTAGAAAAACGAGGCATTTTTGAAACTTTTTCAATTAATGGAAAATTTTCAAATTCGTTCAATTTTCACGAACAAGTTGTGGATGCTGTCGGCACGTAGTGGGAGTTACACTGTTAACGCATCGTGCAAAGTTGTTCAAAGTGTTTACAAAGTTGTACAAAGTTATTGCAAATTTGGTAAATGCATTTGCATATATGACCAAGTTGTTAGCATATAACAATCCACATTTGTAAAGTAGGGAAATTTAAAAAAAGCCCGTTAAAAGCAGCTTATAGATATTCACATGAGTTGAATGTAAAATGTTAGAAAACAGTGTGCAAAGTTTGAAAAAACGATGGAAATGTTGGCGGAGTTGCTAGTTTATTTAGCCTAAGTCATTGTAATAACAACCCCGCATTTAAATTTTGAAAGCATTGAGTAAATGTGCCGATAACGCCTCATATCTAAGCAGATTATCACAACAGTGGATCGAAATATTGACAACAAACGGTATGCAAAGTTGTAAAACGTGGTTGCGAATTTGGTAGTTTCATTCGGGATTGTTACCTGTGATATCATATTAACAAGTCCCGTAGTTGAACATTGGAAAATGTGAATAAATATTTCGTAACATGCTGTTAAATTACCGTAGTTATTCTCCAAGTATGTAGAGGTCATAGGTCAATCTAGAAGATGCTTGTGCAAGCGATATCGATTTAAAACATCCAAAAACATGAAATAGCCGCAAATTCGGAATAATAATCCATGCAGCTGTGGGGTTAGGTGCTTAGGTGCTCGACAAATGTTTAAAGTAAAGCACAATCGGACGTGGTTAGTACTTGCATGGGAGACTCCCTGACTAAACGACCTTTTGAAATTTGTTTTTGTTTCAACACGCACATGGAAAAGATTTAAGGAAACGTTCCGGCACTTTTTCTTACTGTGATGTCAATCATTTATAATAGAAAATCGAGGCATTTTTGTAACTTTTTTAATTAGTGGAAAATTTTCAAATTCGTTCTAATTTTCACGAACAAGTTGTGGATGCTGTCGGCACGTAGTGAGTGTTACATTGTTAACGCATCGTGCAAAGTTGTTCAAAGTGATTACAAAGTTGTACAAAGTTATTGCAAATTTGGTAAATGCATTTGCATATATGAACAAGTTGTTAGCATATAAAAATCCACATTTGTAAAGTAGGGAAATTTAATAAAAACCCGTTAAAAGCAGCTTATAGATATTCACATGAGGTGACTGTAAAATGTTAGAAAACAGCGTGCAAAGTTTAAAAAAACGAAGGAAATGTTGGCGGAGTTGCTAGTTTATTTAGCCTCAGTCATTGTAATGACAAACCCGCAGTTAAATTTTGAAAGCATTGAGTAAATTTTCCGATAACGCCTCATATCTAAGGAGATTATCACAACAGCTAATCGAAATATTGACAACAAACTGTATGCAAAGTTGTAAAACGCGGTTGCGAAGTTGGTAGTTTCATTCGGGATTGTTACCTGTGATATCATATTAACAAGTCCCGTAGTTGAACATTCGAAAATGTGAATAAATATTTCGTAACATGCTGTTTAATTACCGTAGTTTTATTACAAGTATGTAGAGGTCATAGGTCAATCTCGAAGATACTTGTGCAAGCGATATCGATTTAAAACATCCAAAAACATGAAATAGCCGCAAATTCGAAATAATAATCCATGCAGCTGTGGGGTTAGGTGCTCGACAAATGTTTAAAGTAAAGCACAATCGGGCGTGGTTAGTACTTGCATGGGAGACTCCCTGACTAAACGACCTTTTGAAATTTGTTTTTGTTTCAACACGCACATGGAAAAGATTTAAGGCAACGTTCCGGCACTTTTTCTTACTGTGATGTCAATCATTTATAGTAAAATATCGAGGCATTTTTGTAACTTTTTTAATTAATGGAAAATTTTCAAATTCGTTCTAATTTTCACGAACAAGTTGTGGATGCTGTCGGCACGTAGTGGGTGTTACACTGTTAACGCATCGTGCAAAGTTGTTCAAAGTGATTACAAAGTTGTACAAAGTTATTGCAAATTTGGTAAATGCATTTACATATATGACCAAGTTGTTAGCATATAAAAATCTACATTTGTAAAGTAGGGAAATTTAATAAAATACCGTTAAAAGCAGCTTATAGATATTCACATGAGGTGACTGTAAAATGTTAGAAAACAGCGTGCAAAGTCTGAAAAAACGAAGGAAATGTTGGCGGAGTTGCTAGTTTATTTAGCCTAAGTCATTGTAATAACAACCCCGCATTTAAATTTTGAAAGCATTGAGTAAATTTGCCGATAACGCATCATATCTAAGCAGATTATCACAACAGTCAATCGAAATATTGACAACAAACTGTATGCAAAGTTGTAAAACGAGGTTGCGAAGTTGGTAGTTTCATTCGGGATTGTTACCTGTGATATCATATTAACAAGTCCCGTAGTTGAACATTCGAAAATGTGAATAAATATTTCGTAACATGCTGTTTAATTACCGTAGTTTTATTACAAGTATGTAGAGGTCATAGGTCAATCTCGAAGATACTTGTGCAAGCGATATCGATTTAAAACATCCAAAAACATGAAATAGCCGCAAATTCGAAATAATAATCCATGCAGCTGTGGGGTTAGGTGCTCGACAAATGTTTAAAGTAAAGCACAATCGGGCGTGGTTAGTACTTGCATGGGAGACTCCCTGACTAAACGACCTTTTGAAATTTGTTTTTGTTTCAACACGCACATGGAAAAGATTTAAGGCAACGTTCCGGCACTTTTTCTTACTGTGATGTCAATCATTTATAGTAGAAAATCGAGGCATTTTTGTAACTTTTTTAATTAGTGGAAAATTTTCAAATTCGTTCTAATTTTCACGAACAAGTTGTGGATGCTGTCGGCACGTAGTGAGTGTTACATTGTTAACGCATCGTGCAAAGTTGTTCAAAGTGATTACAAAGTTGTACAAAGTTATTGCAAATTTGGTAAATGCATTTGCATATATGAACAAGTTGTTAGCATATAAAAATCCACATTTGTAAAGTAGGGAAATTTAATAAAAACCCGTTAAAAGCAGCTTATAGATATTCACATGAGGTGACTGTAAAATGTTAGAAAACAGCGTGCAAAGTTTAAAAAAACGAAGGAAATGTTGGCGGAGTTGCTAGTTTATTTAGCCTCAGTCATTGTAATGACAAACCCGCAGTTAAATTTTGAAAGCATTGAGTAAATTTTCCGATAACGCCTCATATCTAAGGAGATTATCACAACAGCCAATCGAAATATTGACAACAAACTGTATGCAAAGTTGTAAAACGCGGTTGCGAAGTTGGTAGTTTCATTCGGGATTGTTACCTGTGATATCATATTAACAAGTCCCGTAGTTGAACATTCGAAAATGTGAATAAATATTTCGTAACATGCTGTTTAATTACCGTAGTTTTATTACAAGTATGTAGAGGTCATAGGTCAATCTCGAAGATACTTGTGCAAGCGATATCGATTTAAAACATCCAAAAACATGAAATAGCCGCAAATTCGAAATAATAATCCATGCAGCTGTGGGGTTAGGTGCTCGACAAATGTTTAAAGTAAAGCACAATCGGGCGTGGTTAGTACTTGCATGGGAGACTCCCTGACTAAACGACCTTTTGAAATTTGTTTTTGTTTCAACACGCACATGGAAAAGATTTAAGGCAACGTTCCGGCACTTTTTCTTACTGTGATGTCAATCATTTATAGTAAAATATCGAGGCATTTTTGTAACTTTTTTAATTAATGGAAAATTTTCAAATTCGTTCTAATTTTCACGAACAAGTTGTGGATGCTGTCGGCACGTAGTGGGTGTTACACTGTTAACGCATCGCGCAAAGTTGTTCAAAGTGATTACAAAGTTGTACAAAGTTATTGCAAATTTGGTAAATGCATTTACATATATGACCAAGTTGTTAGCATATAAAAATCTACATTTGTAAAGTAGGGAAATTTAATAAAATACCGTTAAAAGCAGCTTATAGATATTCACATGAGGTGACTGTAAAATGTTAGAAAACAGCGTGCAAAGTCTGAAAAAACGAAGGAAATGTTGGCGGAGTTGCTAGTATATTTAGCCTAAGTCATTGTAATAACAACCCCGCATTTAAATTTTGAAAGCATTGAGTAAATTTGCCGATAACGCATCATATCTAAGCAGATTATCACAACAGTCAATCGAAATATTGACAACAAACTGTATGCAAAGTTGTAAAACGAGGTTGCGAAGTTGGTAGTTTCATTCGGGAATGTTACCTGTGATATCATATTAACAAGTCCCGTAGTTGAACATTCGAAAATGTGAATAAATATTTCGTAACATGCTGTTAAATTACCGTAGTTTTACTCCAAGTATGTAGAGGTCATGGGTCAATCTAGAAGATACTTGTGCAAGCGATATCGATTTAAAACATCCAAAAACATGAAATAGCCGCAAATTCGGAATAATAATCCATGCTGCTGTGGGTTTAGGTGCTCGACAAATGTTTAAAGTAAAGCACAATCGGACGTGGTTAGTACTTGCATGGGAGACTCCCTGACTAAAGGACCTTTTGAAATTTGTTTTTGTTTCAACACGCACATGGAAAAGATTTAAGGAAACGTTCCGGCACTTTTTCTTACTGTGATGTCAATCATTTATAGTAGAAAATCGAAGCATTTTTGTAACTTTTTTAATTAATGGAAAATTTTCAAATTCGTTCTAATTTTCACGAACAAGTTGTGGATGCAAATTCGGAATAATAATCCATGCTGCTGTGGGTTTAGGTGCTCGACAAATGTTTAAAGTAAAGCACAATCGGACGTGGTTAGTACTTGCATGGGAGACTCCCTGACTAAAGGACCTTTTGAAATTTGTTTTTGTTTCAACACGCACATGGAAAAGATTTAAGGAAACGTTCCGGCACTTTTTCTTACTGTGATGTCAATCATTTATAGTAGAAAATCGAAGCATTTTTGTAACTTTTTTAATTAATGGAAAATTTTCAAATTCGTTCTAATTTTCACGAACAAGTTGTGGATGCAAATTCGGAATAATAATCCATGCTGCTGTGGGTTTAGGTGCTCGACAAATGTTTAAAGTAAAGCACAATCGGACGTGGTTAGTACTTGCATGGGAGACTCCCTTACTAAACGACCTTTTGAAATTTGTTTTTGTTTCAACACGCACATGGAAAAGATTTAAGGAAACGTTCCGGCACTTTTTCTTACTGTGATGTCAATCATTTATAGTAGAAAATCGAAGCATTTTTGTAACTTTTTTAATTAATGGAAAATTTTCAAATTCGTTCTAATTTTCACGAACAAGTTGTGGATGCTGTCGGCACGTAGTGAGTGTTACACTGTTAACGCATCGTGCAAAGTTGTTCAAAGTGATTACAAAGTTGTACAAAGTTATTGCAAATTTGGTAAATGCATTTACATATATGACCAAGTTGTTAACATATAAAAATCTACATTTGTAAAGTAGGGAAATTTAATAAAAACCCGTTAAAAGCAGCTTATAGATATTCACATGAGGTGACTGTAAAATGTTAGAAAACAGCGTGCAAAGTTTAAAAAAACGAAGGAAATGTTGGCGGAGTTGCTAGTTTATTTAGCCTCAGTCATTGTAATGACAAACCCGCTGTTAAATTTTGAAAGCATTGAGTAAATTTTCCGATAACGCCTCATATCTAAGGAGATTATCACAACAGCCAATCGAAATATTGACAACAAACTGTATGCAAAGTTGTAAAACGCGGTTGCGAAGTTGGTAGTTTCATTCGGGATTGTTACCTGTGATATCATATTAACAAGTCCCGTAGTTGAACATTCGAAAATGTGAATAAATATTTCGTAACATGCTGTTTAATTACCGTAGTTTTATTACAAGTATGTAGAGGTCATAGGTCAATCTAGAAGATACTTGTGCAAGCGCTATCGATTTAAAACATCCAAAAACATGAAATAGCCGCAAATTCGGAATAATAATCCATGCAGCTGTGGGGTTAGGTGCTCGACAAATGTTTAAATTAAAGCACAATCGGGCGTGGTTAGTACTTGCATGGGAGACTCCCTGACTAAACGACCTTTTGAATTTTTGTTTGTTTCAACACGCACATGGAAAAGATGTAAGGCAACGTTCCGGCACTTTTTCTTACTGTGATGTCAATCATTTATAGTGGAAAATCGAGGCATTTTTGTAACTTTTTCAATTAATGAAAAATTTTCAAATTCGTTCTAATTTTCACGAACAAGTTGTGGATGCTGTCGGCACGTAGTGGGTGTTACACTGTTAACGCATCGTGCAAAGTTGTTCAAAGTGATTACAAAGTTGTACAAAGTTATTGCAAATTTGGTAAATGCATTTACATATATGACCAAGTTGTTATCATATAAAAATCTACATTTGTAAAGTAGGGAAATTTAATAAAAGCCCGTTAAAAACAGCTTATAGATATTCACATGAGGTTACTGTAATATGTAAGAAAACAGTGTGCAAAGTCTGAAAAAACAAAGGAAATGTTGGCGGAGTTGCTAGTTTATTTAGCCTAAGTCATTGTAATAACAACCCTGCATTTAAATTTTGAAAGCATTGAGCAAATTTGCCGATAACGCCTCATATCTAAGCAGATTATCACAACAGCCAATCGAAATATCGACAACAAACTGTAGACAAAGTTTTAAAAAGCGGTTGCAAAGTAGGTAGTTTCATTCGGGATTGTTACCTGTGATATCATATTAACAAGTCCCGTAGTTGAACATTCGAAAATGTGAATAAATATTTCGTAACATGCTGTTACATTACCATAGTTTTACTACAAGTATGTAGAGGTCATAGGTCAATCTAGAATATACTTGTGCAAGCGATATCGATTTAAAACATCCAAAAACATGAAATAGCCGCAAATTCGGAATAATAAACCATGCAGCTGTGGGGTTAGGTGCTCGACAAATGTTTAAAGTAAAGCACAATCGGGCGTGGTTAGTACTTGCATGGGAGACTCCCTGACTAAACGACCTTTTGAAATTTGTTTTTGTTTCAACACGCACATGGAAAATATTTAAGGCAACGTTCCGGCACTTTTTCTTACTGCGATGTCAATCATTTATAGTACAAAATCGAGGAATTTTTGTAACTTTTTTAATTAATGGAACATTTTCAAATTCGTTCTAATTTTCACGAACAAGTTGTGGATGCTGTCGGCACGTAGTGGGTGTTACACTGTTAACGCATCGTGCAAAGTTGTTCAAAGTGATTACAAAGTTGTACAAAGTTATTGCAAATTTGGTAAATGCATTTACATATATGACCAAGTTGTTAGCATATAAAAATCTACATTTGTAAAGTAGGGAAATTTAATAAAAGCCCGTTAAAAGCAGCTTATAGATATTCACATGAGGTGACTGTAATACGTAAGAAAACAGTGTGCAAAGTCTGAAAAAACAAAGAAAATGTTGGCGGAGTTGCTAGTTTATTTAGCCTAAGTCATTGTAATAACAACCCCGCATTTAAATTTTAAAAGCATTGAGCAAATTTGCCGATAACGCCTCATATCTAAGCAGATTATCACAACAGCCAATCGAAATATTGACAACAAACTGTATGCAAAGTTGTAAAACGCGGTTGCGAAGTTGGTAGTTTCATTCGGGATTGTTACCTGTGATATCAAATTAACAAGTCCCGTAGTTGAACATTCGAAAATGTGAATAAATATTTCGTAACATGCTGTTTAATTACCGTAGTTTTATTACAAGTATGTAGAGGTCATAGGTCAATCTAGAAGATACTTGTGCAAGCGATATCGATTTAAAACATCCAAAAACATGAAATAGCCGCAAATTCGGAATAATAATCCATGCAGCTGTGGGGTTAGGTGCTCGACAAATGTTTAAAGTAAAGCACAATCGGGCGTGGTTAGTAGTTGCATGAGAGACTCCCTGACTAAACGACCTTTTGAATTTTTGTTTGTTTCAACACGCACATGGAAAAGATGTAAGGCAACGTTCCGGCACTTTTTTTTTTTACTGAGATGTCAATCATTTATAGTAGAAAATCGAGGCATTTTTGTAACTTTTTCAATTAATGAAAAATTTTCAAATTCGTTCTAATTTTCACGAACAAGTTGTGGATGCTGTCGGCACGTAGTGGGTGTTACATTGTTAACGCATCGTGCAAAGTTGTTCAAAGTGATTACAAAGTTGTACAAAGTTATTGCAAATTTGGTAAATGCATTTACATATATGACCAAGCTGTTAGCATATAAACATCTACATTTGTAAAGTAGGGAAATTTAATAAAAGCCCGTTAAAAGCAGCTTGTAGATATTCACATGAGATGGCTGTAATATGTAAGAAAACAGTGTGCAAAGTCTGAAAAAACAAAGGAAATGTTGGCGGAGTTGCTAGTTTATTTAGCCTAAGTCATTGTAATAACAACCCTGCATTTAAATTTTGAAAGCATTGAGCAAATTTGCCGATAACTCCTCATATCTAAGCAGATTATCACAACAGCCAATCGAAATATCGACAACAAACTGTAGACAAAGTTTTAAAAAGCGGTTGCAAAGTAGGTAGTTTCATTCGGGATTGTTACCTGTGATATCATATTAACAAGTCCCGTAGTTGAACATTCGAAAATGTGAATAAATATTTCGTAACATGCTGTTAAATTACCGTAGTTTTACTCCAAGTATGTAGAGGTCATAGGTCAATCTAGAAGATACTTGTGCAAGCGATATCGATTTAAAACATCCAAAAACATGAAATAGCCGCAAATTCGGAATAATAATCCATGCTGCTGTGGGTTTAGGTGCTCGACAAATGTTTAAAGTAAAGCACAATCGGACGTGGTTAGTACTTGCATGGGAGACTCCCTGACTAAACGACCTTTTGAAATTTGTTTTTGTTTCAACACGCACATGGAAAAGATTTAAGGAAACGTTCCGGCACTTTTTCTTACTGTGATGTCAATCATTTATAGTAGAAAATCGAAGCATTTTTGTAACTTTTTTAATTAATGGAAAATTTTCAAATTCGTTCTAATTTTCACGAACAAGTTGTGGATGCTGTCGGCACGTAGTGAGTGTTACACTGTTAACGCATCGTGCAAAGTTGTTCAAAGTGATTACAAAGTTGTACAAAGTTATTGCAAATTTGGTAAATGCATTTGCATATATGAACAAGTTGTTAGCATATAAAAATCCACATTTGTAAAGTAGGGAAATTTAATAAAAACCCGTTAAAAGAAGCTTATAGATATTCACATGAGGTGACTGTAAAATGTTAGAAAACAGCGTGCAAAGTTTAAAAAAACGAAGGAAATGTTGGCGGAGTTGCTAGTTTATTTAGCCTCAGTCATTGTAATGACAAACCCGCTGTTAAATTTTGAAAGCATTGGGTAAATTTTCCGATAACGCCTCATATCTAAGGAGATTATCACAACAGCCAATCGAAATATTGACAACAAACTGTATGCAAAGTTGTAAAACGCGGTTGCGAAGTTGGTAGTTTCATTCGGGATTGTTACCTGTGATATCATATTAACAAGTCCCGTAGTTGAACATTCGAAAATGTGAATAAATATTTCGTAACATGCTGTTTAATTACCGTAGTTTTATTACAAGTATGTAGAGGTCATATGTCAATCTAGAAGATACTTGTGCAAGCGCTATCGATTTAAAACATCCAAAAACATGAAATAGCCGCAAATTCGGAATAATAATCCATGCAGCTGTGGGGTTAGGTGCTCGACAAATGTTTAAATTAAAGCACAATCGGGCGTGGTTAGTACTTGCATGGGAGACTCCCTGACTAAACGACCTTTTGAATTTTTGTTTGTTTCAACACGCACATGGAAAAGATGTAAGGCAACGTTCCGGCACTTTTTCTTACTGTGATGTCAATCATTTATAGTGGAAAATCGAGGCATTTTTGTAACTTTTTCAATTAATGAAAAATTTTCAAATTCGTTCTAATTTTCACGAACAAGTTGTGGATGCTGTCGGCACGTAGTGGGTGTTACACTGTTAACGCATCGTGCAAAGTTGTTCAAAGTGATTACAAAGTTGTACAAAGTTATTGCAAATTTGGTAAATGCATTTACATATATGACCAAGTTGTTAACATATAAAAATCTACATTTGTAAAGTAGGGAAATTTAATAAAAGCCCGTTAAAAACAGCTTATAGATATTCACATGAGGTTACTGTAATATGTAAGAAAACAGTGTGCAAAGTCTGAAAAAAGAAAGGAAATGTTGGCGGAGTTGCTAGTTTATTTAGCCTAAGTCATTGTAATAACAACCCTGCATTTAAATTTTGAAAGCATTGAGAAAATTTGCCGATAACGCCTCATATCTAAGCAGATTATCACAACAGCCAATCGAAATATCGACAACAAACTGTAGACAAAGTTTTAAAAAGCGGTTGCAAAGTAGGTAGTTTCATTCGGGATTGTTACCTGTGATATCATATTAACAAGTCCCGTAGTTGAACATTCGAAAATGTGAATAAATATTTCGTAAAATGCTGTTACATTACCATAGTTTTACTACAAGTATGTAGAGGTCATAGGTCAATCTAGAAGATACTTGTGCAAGCGATATCGATTTAAAACATCCAAAAACATGAAATAGCCGCAAATTCGGAATAATAATCCATGCTGCTGTGGGTTTAGGTGCTCGACAAATGTTTAAAGTAAAGCACAATCGGACGTGGTTAGTACTTGCATGGGAGACTCCCTGACTAAACGACCTTTTGAAATTTGTTTTTGTTTCAACACGCACATGGAAAAGATTTAAGGAAACGTTCCGGCACTTTTTCTTACTGTGATGTCAATCATTTATAGTAGAAAATCGAAGCATTTTTGTAACTTTTTTAATTAATGGAAAATTTTCAAATTCGTTCTAATTTTCACGAACAAGTTGTGGATGCTGTCGGCACGTAGTGAGTGTTACACTGTTAACGCATCGTGCAAAGTTGTTCAAAGTGATTACAAAGTTGTACAAAGTTATTGCAAATTTGGTAAATGCATTTGCATATATGAACAAGTTGTTAGCATATAAAAATCCACATTTGTAAAGTAGGGAAATTTAATAAAAACCCGTTAAAAGAAGCTTATAGATATTCACATGAGGTGACTGTAAAATGTTAGAAAACAGCGTGCAAAGTTTAAAAAAACGAAGGAAATGTTGGCGGAGTTGCTAGTTTATTTAGCCTCAGTCATTGTAATGACAAACCCGCTGTTAAATTTTGAAAGCATTGGGTAAATTTTCCGATAACGCCTCATATCTAAGGAGATTATCACAACAGCCAATCGAAATATTGACAACAAACTGTATGCAAAGTTGTAAAACGCGGTTGCGAAGTTGGTAGTTTCATTCGGGATTGTTACCTGTGATATCATATTAACAAGTCCCGTAGTTGAACATTCGAAAATGTGAATAAATATTTCGTAACATGCTGTTTAATTACCGTAGTTTTATTACAAGTATGTAGAGGTCATAGGTCAATCTAGAAGATACTTGTGCAAGCGCTATCGATTTAAAACATCCAAAAACATGAAATAGCCGCAAATTCGGAATAATAATCCATGCAGCTGTGGGGTTAGGTGCTCGACAAATGTTTAAATTAAAGCACAATCGGGCGTGGTTAGTACTTGCATGGGAGACTCCCTGACTAAACGACCTTTTGAATTTTTGTTTGTTTCAACACGCACATGGAAAAGATGTAAGGCAACGTTCCGGCACTTTTTCTTACTGTGATGTCAATCATTTATAGTGGAAAATCGAGGCATTTTTGTAACTTTTTCAATTAATGAAAAATTTTCAAATTCGTTCTAATTTTCACGAACAAGTTGTGGATGCTGTCGGCACGTAGTGGGTGTTACACTGTTAACGCATCGTGCAAAGTTGTTCAAAGTGATTACAAAGTTGTACAAAGTTATTGCAAATTTGGTAAATGCATTTACATATATGACCAAGTTGTTAACATATAAAAATCTACATTTGTAAAGTAGGGAAATTTAATAAAAGCCCGTTAAAAACAGCTTATAGATATTCACATGAGGTTACTGTAATATGTAAGAAAACAGTGTGCAAAGTCTGAAAAAAGAAAGGAAATGTTGGCGGAGTTGCTAGTTTATTTAGCCTAAGTCATTGTAATAACAACCCTGCATTTAAATTTTGAAAGCATTGAGAAAATTTGCCGATAACGCCTCATATCTAAGCAGATTATCACAACAGCCAATCGAAATATCGACAACAAACTGTAGACAAAGTTTTAAAAAGCGGTTGCAAAGTAGGTAGTTTCATTCGGGATTGTTACCTGTGATATCATATTAACAAGTCCCGTAGTTGAACATTCGAAAATGTGAATAAATATTTCGTAAAATGCTGTTACATTACCATAGTTTTACTACAAGTATGTAGAGGTCATAGGTCAATCTAGAAGATACTTGTGCAAGCGATATCGATTTAAAACATCCAAAAACATGAAATAGCCGCAAATTCGGAATAATAAACCATGCAGCTGTGGGGTTAGGTGCTCGACAAATGTTTAAAGTAAAGCACAATCGGGCGTGGTTAGTACTTGCATGGGAGACTCCCTGACTAAACGACCTTTTGAAATTTGTTTTTGTTTCAACACGCACATGGAAAATATTTAAGGCAACGTTCCGGCACTTTTTCTTACTGCGATGTCAATCATTTATAGTACAAAATCGAGGAATTTTTGTAACTTTTTTAATTAATGGAACATTTTCAAATTCGTTCTAATTTTCACGAACAAGTTGTGGATGCTGTCGGCACGTAGTGGGTGTTACACTGTTAACGCATCGTGCAAAGTTTTTCAAAGTGATTACAAAGTTGTACAAAGTTATTGCAAATTTGGTAAATGCATTTACATATATGACCAAGTTGTTAGCATATAAAAATCTACATTTGTAAAGTAGGGAAATTTAATAAAAGCCCGTTAAAAGCAGCTTATAGATATTCACATGAGGTGACTGTAATACGTAAGAAAACAGTGTGCAAAGTCTGAAAAAACAAAGAAAATGTTGGCGGAGTTGCTAGTTTATTTAGCCTAAGTCATTGTAATAACAACCCCGCATTTAAATTTTAAAAGCATTGAGCAAATTTGCCGATAACGCCTCATATCTGAGCAGATTATCACAACAGCCAATCGAAATATTGACAACAAACTGTATGCAAAGTTGTAAAACGCGGTTGCGAAGTTGGTAGTTTCATTCGGGATTGTTACCTGTGATATCAAATTAACAAGTCCCGTAGTTGAACATTCGAAAATGTGAATAAATATTTCGTAACATGCTGTTTAATTACCGTAGTTTTATTACAAGTATGTAGAGGTCATAGGTCAATCTAGAAGATACTCGTGCAAGCGATATCGATTTAAAACATCCAAAAACATGAAATAGCCGCAAATTCGGAATAATAATCCATGCAGCTGTGGGGTTAGGTGCTCGACAAATGTTTAAAGTAAAGCACAATCGGGCGTGGTTAGTAGTTGCATGAGAGACTCCCTGACTAAACGACCTTTTGAATTTTTGTTTGTTTCAACACGCACATGGAAAAGATGTAAGGCAACGTTCCGGCACTTTTTTTTTTTACTGAGATGTCAATCATTTATAGTAGAAAATCGAGGCATTTTTGTAACTTTTTCAATTAATGAAAAATTTTCAAATTCGTTCTAATTTTCACGAACAAGTTGTGGATGCTGTCGGCACGTAGTGGGTGTTACATTGTTAACGCATCGTGCAAAGTTGTTCAAAGTGATTACAAAGTTGTACAAAGTTATTGCAAATTTGGTAAATGCATTTACATATATGACCAAGCTGTTAGCATATAAACATCTACATTTGTAAAGTAGGGAAATTTAATAAAAGCCCGTTAAAAGCAGCTTGTAGATATTCACATGAGATGGCTGTAATATGTAAGAAAACAGTGTGCAAAGTCTGAAAAAACAAAGGAAATGTTGGCGGAGTTGCTAGTTTATTTAGCCTAAGTCATTGTAATAACAACCCTGCATTTAAATTTTGAAAGCATTGAGCAAATTTGCCGATAACTCCTCATATCTAAGCAGATTATCACAACAGCCAATCGAAATATCGACAACAAACTGTAGACAAAGTTTTAAAAAGCGGTTGCAAAGTAGGTAGTTTCATTCGGGATTGTTACCTGTGATATCATATTAACAAGTCCCGTAGTTGAACATTCGAAAATGTGAATAAATATTTCGTAACATGCTGTTAAATTACCGTAGTTTTACTCCAAGTATGTAGAGGTCATAGGTCAATCTAGAAGATACTTGTGCAAGCGATATCGATTTAAAACATCCAAAAACATGAAATAGCCGCAAATTCGGAATAATAATCCATGCTGCTGTGGGTTTAGGTGCTCGACAAATGTTTAAAGTAAAGCACAATCGGACGTGGTTAGTACTTGCATGGGAGACTCCCTGACTAAACGACCTTTTGAAATTTGTTTTTGTTTCAACACGCACATGGAAAAGATTTAAGGAAACGTTCCGGCACTTTTTCTTACTGTGATGTCAATCATTTATAGTAGAAAATCGAAGCATTTTTGTAACTTTTTTAATTAATGGAAAATTTTCAAATTCGTTCTAATTTTCACGAACAAGTTGTGGATGCTGTCGGCACGTAGTGAGTGTTACACTGTTAACGCATCGTGCAAAGTTGTTCAAAGTGATTACAAAGTTGTACAAAGTTATTGCAAATTTGGTAAATGCATTTGCATATATGAACAAGTTGTTAGCATATAAAAATCCACATTTGTAAAGTAGGGAAATTTAATAAAAACCCGTTAAAAGAAGCTTATAGATATTCACATGAGGTGACTGTAAAATGTTAGAAAACAGCGTGCAAAGTTTAAAAAAACGAAGGAAATGTTGGCGGAGTTGCTAGTTTATTTAGCCTCAGTCATTGTAATGACAAACCCGCTGTTAAATTTTGAAAGCATTGGGTAAATTTTCCGATAACGCCTCATATCTAAGGAGATTATCACAACAGCCAATCGAAATATTGACAACAAACTGTATGCAAAGTTGTAAAACGCGGTTGCGAAGTTGGTAGTTTCATTCGGGATTGTTACCTGTGATATCATATTAACAAGTCCCGTAGTTGAACATTCGAAAATGTGAATAAATATTTCGTAACATGCTGTTTAATTACCGTAGTTTTATTACAAGTATGTAGAGGTCATAGGTCAATCTAGAAGATACTTGTGCAAGCGCTATCGATTTAAAACATCCAAAAACATGAAATAGCCGCAAATTCGGAATAATAATCCATGCAGCTGTGGGGTTAGGTGCTCGACAAATGTTTAAATTAAAGCACAATCGGGCGTGGTTAGTACTTGCATGGGAGACTCCCTGACTAAACGACCTTTTGAATTTTTGTTTGTTTCAACACGCACATGGAAAAGATGTAAGGCAACGTTCCGGCACTTTTTCTTACTGTGATGTCAATCATTTATAGTGGAAAATCGAGGCATTTTTGTAACTTTTTCAATTAATGAAAAATTTTCAAATTCGTTCTAATTTTCACGAACAAGTTGTGGATGCTGTCGGCACGTAGTGGGTGTTACACTGTTAACGCATCGTGCAAAGTTGTTCAAAGTGATTACAAAGTTGTACAAAGTTATTGCAAATTTGGTAAATGCATTTACATATATGACCAAGTTGTTAACATATAAAAATCTACATTTGTAAAGTAGGGAAATTTAATAAAAGCCCGTTAAAAACAGCTTATAGATATTCACATGAGGTTACTGTAATATGTAAGAAAACAGTGTGCAAAGTCTGAAAAAAGAAAGGAAATGTTGGCGGAGTTGCTAGTTTATTTAGCCTAAGTCATTGTAATAACAACCCTGCATTTAAATTTTGAAAGCATTGAGAAAATTTGCCGATAACGCCTCATATCTAAGCAGATTATCACAACAGCCAATCGAAATATCGACAACAAACTGTAGACAAAGTTTTAAAAAGCGGTTGCAAAGTAGGTAGTTTCATTCGGGATTGTTACCTGTGATATCATATTAACAAGTCCCGTAGTTGAACATTCGAAAATGTGAATAAATATTTCGTAAAATGCTGTTACATTACCATAGTTTTACTACAAGTATGCAGAGGTCATAGGTCAATCTAGAAGATACTTGTGCAAGCGATATCGATTTAAAACATCCAAAAACATGAAATAGCCGCAAATTCGGAATAATAAACCATGCAGCTGTGGGGTTAGGTGCTCGACAAATGTTTAAAGTAAAGCACAATCGGGCGTGGTTAGTACTTGCATGGGAGACTCCCTGACTAAACGACCTTTTGAAATTTGTTTTTGTTTCAACACGCACATGGAAAATATTTAAGGCAACGTTCCGGCACTTTTTCTTACTGCGATGTCAATCATTTATAGTACAAAATCGAGGAATTTTTGTAACTTTTTTAATTAATGGAACATTTTCAAATTCGTTCTAATTTTCACGAACAAGTTGTGGATGCTGTCGGCACGTAGTGGGTGTTACACTGTTAACGCATCGTGCAAAGTTTTTCAAAGTGATTACAAAGTTGTACAAAGTTATTGCAAATTTGGTAAATGCATTTACATATATGACCAAGTTGTTAGCATATAAAAATCTACATTTGTAAAGTAGGGAAATTTAATAAAAGCCCGTTAAAAGCAGCTTATAGATATTCACATGAGGTGACTGTAATACGTAAGAAAACAGTGTGCAAAGTCTGAAAAAACAAAGAAAATGTTGGCGGAGTTGCTAGTTTATTTAGCCTAAGTCATTGTAATAACAACCCCGCATTTAAATTTTAAAAGCATTGAGCAAATTTGCCGATAACGCCTCATATCTGAGCAGATTATCACAACAGCCAATCGAAATATTGACAACAAACTGTATGCAAAGTTGTAAAACGCGGTTGCGAAGTTGGTAGTTTCATTCGGGATTGTTACCTGTGATATCAAATTAACAAGTCCCGTAGTTGAACATTCGAAAATGTGAATAAATATTTCGTAACATGCTGTTTAATTACCGTAGTTTTATTACAAGTATGTAGAGGTCATAGGTCAATCTAGAAGATACTCGTGCAAGCGATATCGATTTAAAACATCCAAAAACATGAAATAGCCGCAAATTCGGAATAATAATCCATGCAGCTGTGGGGTTAGGTGCTCGACAAATGTTTAAAGTAAAGCACAATCGGGCGTGGTTAGTACTTGCATGAGAGACTCCCTGACTAAACGACCTTTTGAATTTTTGTTTGTTTCAACACGCACATGGAAAAGATGTAAGGCAACGTTCCGGCACTTTTTTTTTTTACTGAGATGTCAATCATTTATAGTAGAAAATCGAGGCATTTTTGTAACTTTTTCAATTAATGAAAAATTTTCAAATTCGTTCTAATTTTCACGAACAAGTTGTGGATGCTGTCGGCACGTAGTGGGTGTTACATTGTTAACGCATCGTGCAAAGTTGTTCAAAGTGATTACAAAGTTGTACAAAGTTATTGCAAATTTGGTAAATGCATTTACATATATGACCAAGCTGTTAGCATATAAACATCTACATTTGTAAAGTAGGGAAATTTAATAAAAGCCCGTTAAAAGCAGCTTGTAGATATTCACATGAGAAGGCTGTAATATGTAAGAAAACAGTGTGCAAAGTCTGAAAAAACAAAGGAAATGTTGGCGGAGTTGCTAGTTTATTTAGCCTAAGTCATTGTAATAACAACCCTGCATTTAAATTTTGAAAGCATTGAGCAAATTTGCCGATAACTCCTCATATCTAAGCAGATTATCACAACAGCCAATCGAAATATCGACAACAAACTGTAGACAAAGTTTTAAAAAGCGGTTGCAAAGTAGGTAGTTTCATTCGGGATTGTTACCTGTGATATCATATTAACAAGTCCCGTAGTTGAACATTCGAAAATGTGAATAAATATTTCGTAACATGCTGTTAAATTACCGTAGTTTTACTCCAAGTATGTAGAGGTCATAGGTCAATCTAGAAGATACTTGTGCAAGCGATATCGATTTAAAACATCCAAAAACATGAAATAGCCGCAAATTCGGAATAATAATCCATGCTGCTGTGGGTTTAGGTGCTCGACAAATGTTTAAAGTAAAGCACAATCGGACGTGGTTAGTACTTGCATGGGAGACTCCCTGACTAAACGACCTTTTGAAATTTGTTTTTGTTTCAACACGCACATGGAAAAGATTTAAGGAAACGTTCCGGCACTTTTTCTTACTGTGATGTCAATCATTTATAGTAGAAAATCGAAGCATTTTTGTAACTTTTTTAATTAATGGAAAATTTTCAAATTCGTTCTAATTTTCACGAACAAGTTGTGGATGCTGTCGGCACGTAGTGAGTGTTACACTGTTAACGCATCGTGCAAAGTTGTTCAAAGTGATTACAAAGTTGTACAAAGTTATTGCAAATTTGGTAAATGCATTTGCATATATGAACAAGTTGTTAGCATATAAAAATCCACATTTGTAAAGTAGGGAAATTTAATAAAAACCCGTTAAAAGAAGCTTATAGATATTCACATGAGGTGACTGTAAAATGTTAGAAAACAGCGTGCAAAGTTTAAAAAAACGAAGGAAATGTTGGCGGAGTTGCTAGTTTATTTAGCCTCAGTCATTGTAATGACAAACCCGCTATTAAATTTTGAAAGCATTGGGTAAATTTTCCGATAACGCCTCATATCTAAGGAGATTATCACAACAGCCAATCGAAATATTGACAACAAACTGTATGCAAAGTTGTAAAACGCGGTTGCGAAGTTGGTAGTTTCATTCGGGATTGTTACCTGTGATATCATATTAACAAGTCCCGTAGTTGAACATTCGAAAATGTGAATAAATATTTCGTAACATGCTGTTTAATTACCGTAGTTTTATTACAAGTATGTAGAGGTCATAGGTCAATCTAGAAGATACTTGTGCAAGCGCTATCGATTTAAAACATCCAAAAACATGAAATAGCCGCAAATTCGGAATAATAATCCATGCAGCTGTGGGGTTAGGTGCTCGACAAATGTTTAAATTAAAGCACAATCGGGCGTGGTTAGTACTTGCATGGGAGACTCCCTGACTAAACGACCTTTTGAATTTTTGTTTGTTTCAACACGCACATGGAAAAGATGTAAGGCAACGTTCCGGCACTTTTTCTTACTGTGATGTCAATCATTTATAGTGGAAAATCGAGGCATTTTTGTAACTTTTTCAATTAATGAAAAATTTTCAAATTCGTTCTAATTTTCACGAACAAGTTGTGGATGCTGTCGGCACGTAGTGGGTGTTACACTGTTAACGCATCGTGCAAAGTTGTTCAAAGTGATTACAAAGTTGTACAAAGTTATTGCAAATTTGGTAAATGCATTTACATATATGACCAAGTTGTTAACATATAAAAATCTACATTTGTAAAGTAGGGAAATTTAATAAAAGCCCGTTAAAAACAGCTTATAGATATTCACATGAGGTTACTGTAATATGTAAGAAAACAGTGTGCAAAGTCTGAAAAAACAAAGGAAATGTTGGCGGAGTTGCTAGTTTATTTAGCCTAAGTCATTGTAATAACAACCCTGCATTTAAATTTTGAAAGCATTGAGCAAATTTGCCGATAACGCCTCATATCTAAGCAGATTATCTCAACAGCCAATCGAAATATCGACAACAAACTGTAGACAAAGTTTTAAAAAGCGGTTGCAAAGTAGGTAGTTTCATTCGGGATTGTTACCTGTGATATCATATTAACAAGTCCCGTAGTTGAACATTCGAAAATGTGAATAAATATTTCGTAACATGCTGTTACATTACCATAGTTTTACTACAAGTATGTAGAGGTCATAGGTCAATCTAGAAGATACTTGTGCAAGCGATATCGATTTAAAACATCCAAAAACATGAAATAGCCGCTAATTCGGAATAATAAACCATGCAGCTGTGGGGTTAGGTGCTCGACAAATGTTTAAAGTAAAGCACAATCGGGCGTGGTTAGTACTTGCATGGGAGACTCCCTGACTAAACGACCTTTTGAAATTTGTTTTTGTTTCAACACGCACATGGAAAATATTTAAGGCAACGTTCCGGCACTTTTTCTTACTGCGATGTCAATCATTTATAGTACAAAATCGAGGAATTTTTGTAACTTTTTTAATTAATGGAACATTTTCAAATTCGTTCTAATTTTCACGAACAAGTTGTGGATGCTGTCGGCACGTAGTGGGTGTTACACTGTTAACGCATCGTGCAAAGTTGTTCAAAGTGATTACAAAGTTGTACAAAGTTATTGCAAATTTGGTAAATGCATTTACATATATGACCAAGTTGTTAGCATATAAAAATCTACATTTGTAAAGTAGGGAAATTTAATAAAAGCCCGTTAAAAGCAGCTTATAGATATTCACATGAGGTGACTGTAATACGTAAGAAAACAGTGTGCAAAGTCTGAAAAAACAAAGAAAATGTTGGCGGAGTTGCTAGTTTATTTAGCCTAAGTCATTGTAATAACAACCCCGCATTTAAATTTTAAAAGCATTGAGCAAATTTGCCGATAACGCCTCATATCTAAGCAGATTATCACAACAGCCAATCGAAATATTGACAACAAACTGTATGTAAAGTTGTAAAACGCGGTTGCGAAGTTGGTAGTTTCATTCGGGATTGTTACCTGTGATATCAAATTAACAAGTCCCGTAGTTGAACATTCGAAAATGTGAATAAATATTTCGTAACATGCTGTTTAATTACCGTAGTTTTATTACAAGTATGTAGAGGTCATAGGTCAATCTAGAAGATACTTGTGCAAGCGATATCGATTTAAAACATCCAAAAACATGAAATAGCCGCAAATTCGGAATAATAATCCATGCAGCTGTGGGGTTAGGTGCTCGACAAATGTTTAAAGTAAAGCACAATCGGGCGTGGTTAGTACTTGCATGAGAGACTCCCTGACTAAACGACCTTTTGAATTTTTGTTTGTTTCAACACGCACATGGAAAAGATGTAAGGCAACGTTCCGGCACTTTTTTTTTTACTGAGATGTCAATCATTTATAGTAGAAAATCGAGGCATTTTTGTAACTTTTTCAATTAATGAAAAATTTTCAAATTCGTTCTAATTTTCACGAACAAGTTGTGGATGCTGTCGGCACGTAGTGGGTGTTACATTGTTAACGCATCGTGCAAAGTTGTTCAAAGTGATTACAAAGTTGTACAAAGTTATTGCAAATTTGGTAAATGCATTTACATATATGACCAAGCTGTTAGCATATAAACATCTACATTTGTAAAGTAGGGAAATTTAATAAAAGCCCGTTAAAAGCAGCTTGTAGATATTCACATGAGATGGCTGTAATATGTAAGAAAACAGTGTGCAAAGTCTGAAAAAACAAAGGAAATGTTGGCGGAGTTGCTAGTTTATTTAGCCTAAGTCATTGTAATAACAACCCCGCATTTAAATTTTGAAAGCATTGAGCAAATTTTCCGATAACGCCTCATATCTAAGCAGATTATCACAACAGTCAATCGAAATATTGACAACAAACTGTATGCAAAGTTGTAAAACGCGGTTGCGAAGTTGGTAGTTTCATTCGGGATTGTTACCTGTGATATCATATTAACAAATCCCGTAGTTGAACATTCGAAAATGTGAATAAATATTTCGTAACATGCTGTTAAATTACTGTAGTTTTACTCGAAGTATGTAGAGGTCATAGGTCAATCTAGAAGATACTTGTGCAAGCGATATCGATTTAAAACATCCAAAAACATGAAATAGCCGCAAATTCGGAATAATAATCCATGCAGCTGTGGGGTTAGGTGCTCGACAAATGTTTAAAGTAAAACACAATCGGGCGTGGTTAGTACTTGCATGGGAGACTCCATGACTAAACGACCTTTTGAAATTTGTTTTTGTTTCAACACGCACATGGAAAATATTTAAGGCAACGTTCCGGCACTTTTTCTTACTGTGATGTCAATCATTTATAGTAGAAAATCGAGGAATTTGTGTAACTTTTTTAATTAATGGAAAATTTTCAAATTCGTTCTAATTTTCACGAACAATGTGTGGATGCTGTCGGCACGTAGTGGGTGTTACAGTGTTAACGCATCGTGCAAAGTTGTTCAAAGTGATTACAAAGTTGTACAAAGTTATTGCAAATTTGGTAAATGCATTTTCAAATATGACCAAGTTGTTAGCATATAAAAATCTACATTTGTAAAGTAGGAAAATTTAATAAAAGCTCGTTAAAAGCAGCTTATAGATGTTCACATGAGGTGACTGTAAAATGTTAGAAAACAGCGTGCAAAGTTTGAAAAAACGAAGGAAATGTTGGCGGAGTTGCTAGTTTATTTAGCCTAAGTCATAGTAATGACAAACCCGCAGTTAAATTTTGAAAGCATTGAGTAAATTTCCCGATAACGCCTCATATCTAAGCAGATTATAACAACAGCCAATCGAAATATCGACAACAAACTGTATGCAAAGTTGTAAAACGCGGTTGCGAAGTTGGTAGTTTCATTCGGGATTGTTACCTGTGATATCATATTAACAAGTCCCGTAGTTGAACATTCGAAAATGTGAATAAATATTTCGTAACATGCTGTTTAATTACCGTAGTTTTGTTACAAGTATGTAGAGGTCATAGGTCAATCTAGAAGATACTTGTGCAAGCGATATCGATTTAAAACATCCAAAAACATGAAATAGCCGCAAATTCGGAATAATAATCCATGCAGCTGTGGGGTTAGGTGCTCGACAAATGTTTAAAGTAAAGCACAATCGGGCGTGGTTAGTACTTGCATGAGAGACTCCCTGACTAAACGACCTTTTGAATTTTTGTTTGTTTCAATACGCACATGGAAAAGATGTAAGGCAACGTACCGGCACTTTTTCTTCCTGTGATGTCAATCATTTATAGTAGAAAATCGAGGCATTTTTGTAACTTTTTCAATTAATGGAAAATTTTCAAATTCGTTCTAATTTTCACGAACAAGTTGTGGATGCTGTCGACACGTAGTGGGTGTTACACTGTTAACGCATCGTGCAAAGTGGTTCAAAGTGATTACAAAGTTGTACAAAGTTATTGCAAATTTGGTAAATGCATTTGCATATATGACCAAGTTGTTAGCATATAAAAATCTACATTTGTAAAGTAGGGAAATTTAATAAAAGCCCGTTAAAAGCAGCTTATAGATATTCACATGAGGTGACTGTAATACGTAAGAAAACAGTGTGCAAAGTTTGAAAAAACGAAGGAAATGTTGGCGGAGTTGCTAGTTTATTTAGCCTAAGTCATTGTAATGACAATCCCGCAGTTAAATTTTGAAAGCATTGAGTAAATTTGCCGATAACGCCTCATATCGAAGCAGATTATCACAACAGTCAATCGAAATATTGACAACAAACTGTATGCAAAGTTGTAAAAAGCGGTTGCGAAGTAGGTAGTTTCATTCGGGATTGTTACCTGTGATATCATATTAACAAGTCCCGTAGTTGAACATTCGAAAATGTGAATAAATATTTCGTAACATGCTGTTTAATTACCGTAGTTTTGTTACAAGTATGTAGATGTCATAGGTCAATCTAGAAGATACTTGTGCAAGAGATATCTATTTAAAACATCCAAAAACCTGAAATAGCTGCAAATTCGGAATAATAATCCATGCAGCTGTGGGGTTAGGTGCTCGACAAATGTTCAAAGTAAAGCACAATCGGGCGTGGTTAGTACTTGCATGGGAGACCCCCTGACTAAACGACCTTTTGAATTTTTGTTTGTTTCAACACGCACATGAAAAAGATGTAAGGCAACGTTCCGGCACTTTTTCTTCCTGTGATGTCAATCATTTATAGTAGAAAATCGAGGCATTTTTGTAACTTTTTCAATTAATGGAAAATTTTCAAAATCGTTCTAATTTTCACGAACAACTTGTGGATGCTGTCGTCACGTAGTGAGTGTTACACTGTTAACGCATCGTGCAAAGTTGTTCAAAGTGATTACAAAGTTGTACAAAGTTATTGCAAATTTGGTAAATGCATTTGCATATATGATCAAGTTGTTAGCATATAAAAATCCACATTTGTAAAGTGGGGAAATTTATTAAAAACCCGTTAAAAGCAGCTTATAGATATTCACATGAGGTGACTGTAAAATGTTAGAAAACAAAGGAAAAGTTTGAAAAAACAAAGGAAATGTTGGCGGAGATGCTAGTTTATTTAGCCTAAGTCATTGTAATGACAAACCCGCAGTTAAATTTTGTAAGAATTGAGTAAATATGACGATAACGCCTCATATCTAAGCAGATTATCACAACAGTCAATCGAAGTATTGACAACAAAGTGTATGCAAAGTTGTAAAACGCGGTTGCGAAGTTGGTAGTTTCATTCGGGATTGTTACCTGTGATATCATATTAACAAGTCCCGTAGTTGAACATTCGAAAATGTGAATAAATATTTCGTAACATGCTGTTAAATTACCGTAGTTTTACTCCAAGTATGTAGAGGTCATAGGTCAATCTAGAAGATACTTGTGCAAGAGATATCTATTTAAAACATCCAAAAACATGAAATAGCATCAAATTCGGAAAAATAATCCATGCAGCTGTGGGGTTAGGTGCTCGACAAATGTTTAAAGTAAAGCACAATCGGGCGTGGTTAGTACTTGCATGGGAGACTCCCTGACTAAACGACCTTTTGTATTTTTGTTTGTTTCAACACGCACATGGAAAAGATGTAAGGCAACGTACCGGCACTTTTTCTTCCTGTGATGTCAATCATTTATAGTAGAAAATCGAGGCAATTTTGTAACTTTTTCAATTAATGGAAAATTTTCAAATTCGTTCTAATTTTCACGAACAAGTTGTGGATGCTGTCGGCACGTAGTGGGTGTTACACTGTTAACGCATCGTGCAAAGTTGTTCAAAGTGATTACAAAGTTGTACAAAGTTATTGCAAATTTGGTAAATGCATCTGCATATATGACCAAGTTGTTATCATATAACAATCCACATTTGTAAAGTAGGGAAATTTAATAAAAGCCCGTTAAAAGCAGCTTATAGTTATTCACATGAGGTGACTGTAAAATGTTAGAAAACAGCGTGCAAAGTTTGCAAAAGCGAAGGAAATGTTGGCGGAGTTGCTAGTTTATTTAGCCTAAGTCATTGTAATGACAATCCCGCAGTTAAATTTTGAAAGCATTGAGTAAATTTGCCGATAACGCCTCATATCGAAGCAGATAATCACAACAGTCAATCGAAATATTGACAACAAACTGTATGCAAAGTTGTAAAAAGCGGTTGCGAAGTAGGTAGTTTCATTCGGGATTGTTACCTGTGATATCATATTAACAAGTCCCGTAGTTGAACATTCGAAAATGTGAATAAATATTTCGTAACATGCTGTTTAATTACCGTAGTTTTGTTACAAGTATGTAGATGTCATAGGTCAATCTAGAAGATACTTGTGCAAGAGATATCTATTTAAAACATCCAAAAACATGAAATAGCCGCAAATTCGGAATAATAATCCATGCAGCTGTGGGGTTAGGTGCTCGACAAATGTTTAAAGTAAAGCACAATCGGGCGTGGTTAGTACTTGCATGGGAGACTCCCTGACTAAACGACCTTTTGAATTTTTGGTTGTTTCAACACGCACATGAAAAAGATGTAAGGCAACGTTCCGGCACTTTTTCGTACTGTGATGTCAATCATTTATAGTAGAAAATCGAGGAATTTTTGTAACTTTTTCAATTAATGGAAAATTTTCAAAATCGTTCTAATTTTCACGAACAAGTTGTGGATGCTGTCGACACGTAGTGAGTGTTACACTGTTAACGCATCGTGCAAAGTTGTTCAAAGTGATTACAAAGTTGTACAAAGTTATTGCAAATTTGGTAAATGCATTTGCATATATGATCAAGTTGTTAGCATATAAAAATCCACATTTGTAAAGTGGGGAAATTTATTAAAAACCCGTTAAAAGCAGCTTATAGATATTCACATGAGGTGACTGTAAAATGTTAGAAAACAAAGTGCAAAGTTTGAAAAAACAAAGGAAATGTTGTCGGAGTTGCTAGTTTATTTAGCCTAAGTCATTGTAATGACAAACCCGCAGTTAAATTTTGAAAGAATTGAGTAAATTTGACGATAACGCCTCATATCTAAGCAGATTATCACAACAGTCAATCGAAATATTGACAACAAACTGTATGCAAAGTTGTAAAACGCGGTTGCGAAGTTGGTAGTTTCATTCGGGATTGTTACCTGTGATATCATATTAACAAGTCCCGTAGTTGAACATTCGAAAATGTGAATAAATATTTCGTAACATGCTGTTAAATTACCGTAGTTTTACTCCAAGTATGTAGAGGTCATAGGTCAATCTAGAAGATACTTGTGCAAGAGATATCTATTTAAAACATCCAAAAACATGAAATAGCATCAAATTCGGAATAATAATCCATGCAGCTGTGGGGTTAGGTGCTCGACAAATGTTTAAAGTAAAGCACAATCGGGCGTGGTTAGTACTTGCATGGGAGACTCCCTGACTAAAAACGACCTTTTGTATTTTTGTTTGTTTCAACACGCACATGGAAAAGATGTAAGGCAACGTACCGGCACTTTTTCTTCCTGTGATGTCAATCATTTATAGTAGAAAATCGAGGCATTTTTGTAACTTTTTCAATTAATGGAAAATTTTCAAATTCGTTCTAATTTTCACAAACAAGTTGTGGATGCTGTCGGCACGTAGTGGGTGTTACACTGTTAACGCATCGTGCAAAGTTGTTCAAAGTGATTACAAAGTTGTACAAAGTTATTGCAAATTTGGTAAATGCATTTGCATATATGACCAAGTTGTTATCATATAACAATCCACATTTGTAAAGTAGGGAAATTTAATAAAAGCCCGTTAAAAGCAGCTTATAGTTATTCACATGAGGTGACTGTAAAATGTTAGAAAACAACGTGCAATGTTTGAAAAAGCGAAGGAAATGTTGGCGGAGTTGCTAGTTTATTTAGCCTAAGTCATTGTAATGACAATCCCGCAGTTAAATTTTGAAAGCATTGAGTAAATTTGCCGATAACGCCTCATATCGAAGCAGATTATCACAACAGTCAATCGAAATATTGACAACAAACTGTATGCAAAGTTGTAAAACGCGGTTGCGAAGTAGGTAGTTTCATTCGGGATTGTTACCTGTGATATCATATTAACAAGTCCCGTAGTTGAACATTCGAAAATGTGAATAAATATTTCGTAACATGCTGTTTAATTACCGTAGTTTTGTTACAAGTATGTAGAGGTCATAGTTCAATCTAGAAGATACTTGTGCAAGAGACATCTATTTAAAACATCCAAAAACATGAAATAGCCGCAAATTCGGAATAATAATCCATGCAGCTGTGGGGTTAGGTGCTCGACAAATGTTTAAAGTGAAGCACTATCGAGCGTGATTAGTACTTGCATGGGAGACTCCCTGACTAAACGATCTTTTGTATTTTTGTTTGTTTCAACACGCACATGGAAAAGATGTAAGGCAACGTACCGGCACTTTTTCTTCCTGTGATGTCAATCATTTATAGTATAATATCGAGGCATTTTTGTAACTTTTTCAATTAATGGAAAATTTTCAAATTCGTTCTAATTTTCACGAACAAGTTGTGGATGCTGTCGGCACGTAGTGGGTGTTACACTGTTAACGCATCGTGCAAAGTTGTTCAAAGTGATTACAAAGTTGTACAAAGTTATTGCAAATTTGGTAAATGCATTTGCATATATGACCAAGTTGTTATCATATAACAATCCACATTTGTAAAGTAGGGAAATTTAATAAAAGCCTGTTAAAAGCAGCTTATAGTTATTCACATGAGGTGACTGTAAAATGTTAGAAAACAGCGTGCAAAGTTTGAAAAAGCGAAGGAAATTTTGGCGGAGTTGCTAGTTTATTTAGCCTAAGTCATTGTAATGACAATCCCGCAGTTAAATTTTGAAAGCATTGAGTAAATTTGCCGATAACGCCTCATATCGAAGCAGATTATCACAACAGTCAATCGAAATATTGACAACAAACTGTATGCAAAGTTGTAAAAAGCGGTTGCGTAGTAGGTAGTTTCATTCGGGATTGTTACCTGTGATATCATATTAACAAGTCCCGTAGTTGAACATTCGAAAATGTGAATAAATATTTCGTAACATGCTGTTTAATTACCGTAGTTTTGTTACAAGTATGTAGAGGTCATAGGTCAATCTAGAAGATACTTGTGCAAGAGATATCTATTTAAAACATCCAAAAACATGAAATAGCATCAAATTCGGAATAATAATCCATGCAGCTGTGGGGTTAGGTGCTCGACAAATGTTTAAAGTAAAGCACAATCGGGCGTGGTTAGTACTTGCATGGGAGACTCCCTGACTAAACGACCTTTTGTATTTTTGTTTGTTTTAACACGCACATGGAAAAGATGTAAGGCAACGTACCGGCACTTTTTCTTCCTGTGATGTCAATCATTTATAGTAGAAAATCGAGGCATTTTTGTAACTTTTTCAATTAATGGAAAATTTTCAAATTCGTTCTAATTTTCACGAACAAGTTGTGGATGCTGTCGGCACGTAGTGGGTGTTACACTGTTAACGCATCGTGCAAAGTTGTTCAAAGTGATTACAAAGTTGTACAAAGTTATTGCAAATTTGGTAAATGCATTTGCATATATGACCAAGTTGTTATCATATAACAATCCACATTTGTAAAGTAGGGAAATTTAATAAAAGCCCGTTAAAAGCAGCTTATAGTTATTCACATGAGGTGACTGTAAAATGTTAGAAAACAGCGTGCAAAGTTTGAAAAAGCGAAGGAAATGTTGGCGGAGTTGCTAGTTTATTTAGCCTAAGTCATTGTAATGACAATCCCGCAGTTAAATTTTGAAAGCATTGAGTGAATTTGCCGATAACGCCTCATATCGAAGCAGATTATCACAACAGTCAATCGAAATATTGACAACAAACTGTATGCAAAGTTGTAAAAAGCGGTTGCGAAGTAGGTAGTTTCATTCGGGATTGTTACCTGTGATATCATATTAACAAGTCCCGTAGTTGAACATTCGAAAATGTGAATAAATATTTCGTAACATGCTGTTTAATTACCGTAGTTTTGTTACAAGTATGTAGAGGTCATAGTTCAATCTAGAAAATACTTGTGCAAGAGTCATCTATTTAAACCATCCAAAAACATGAAATAGCCGCAAATTCGGAATAATAATCCATGCAGCTGTGGGGTTAGGTGCTCGACAAATGTTTAAAGTAAAGCACTATCGAGCGTGATTAGTACTTGCATGGGAGACCCCCTGACTAAACGACCTTTTGAATTTTTGTTTGTTTCAACACGCACATGAAAAAGATGTAAGGCAACGTTCCGGCACTTTTTCTTACTGTGATGTCAATCATTTATAGTAGAAAATCGAGGCATTTTTGTAACTTTTTCAATTAATGGAAAATTTTCAAAATCGTTCTAATTTTCACGAACAAGTTGTGGATGCTGTCGACACGTAGTGGGTGTTACACTGTTAACGCATCGTGCAAAGTTGTTCAAAGTGATTACAAAGTTGTACAAAGTTATTGCAAATTTGGTAAATGCATTTGCATATATGACCAAGTTGTTATCATATAACAATCCACATTTGTAAAGTAGGGAAATTTAATAAAAGCCCGTTAAAAGCAGCTTATAGATATTCACATGAGGTGACAGTAAAATGTTAGAAAACAGCGTGCAAAGTTTGAAAAAGCGAAGGAAATGTTGGCGGAGTTGCTAGTTTATTTAGCCTATGTCATTGTAATGACAATCCCGCATTTAAATTTTGAAAGCATTGAGTAAATTTGACGATAACGCCTCATATCGAAGCAGATTATCACAACAGTCAATCGAAATATTGACAACAAACTGTATGCAAAGTTGTAAAAAGCGGTTGCGAAGTAGGTAGTTTCATTCGGGATTGTTACCTGTGTTATCATATTAACAAGTCCCGTAGTTGAACATTCGAAAATGTGAATAAATATTTCGTAACATGCTGTTTAATTACCGTAGTTTTGTTACAAGTATGTAGAGGTCATAGGTCAATCTAGAAGATACTGGTGCAAGAGATATCTATTTAAAACATCCAAAAACATGAAATAGCATCAAATTCGGAATAATAATCCATGCAGCTGTGTGGTTAGGTGCTCGACAAATGTTTAAAGTAAAGCACAATCGGGCGTGGTTAGTACTTGCATGGGAGACTCCCTGACTAAACGACCTTTTGTATTTTTGTTTGTTTCAACACGCACATGGAAAAGATGTAAGGCAACGTACCGGCACTTTTTCTTCCTGTGATGTCAATCATTTATAGTAGAAAATCGAGGCATTTTTGTAACTTTTTCAATTAATGGAAAATTTTCAAATTCGTTCTAATTTTCACGAACAAGTTGTGGATGCTGTCGGCACGTAGTGGGTGTTACACTGTTAACGCATCGTGCAAAGTTGTTCAAAGTGATTACAAAGTTGTACAAAGTTATTGCAAATTTGGTAAATGCATTTGCATATATGACCAAGTTGTTATCATATAACAATCCACATTTGTAAAGTAGGGAAATTTAATAAAAGCCCGTTAAAAGCAGCTTATAGTTATTCACATGAGGTGACTGTAAAATGTTGGAAAACAGCGTGCAAAGTTTGAAAAAGCGAAGGAAATTTTGGCGGAGTTGCTAGTTTATTTAGCCTAAATCATTGTAATGACAATCCCGCAGTTAAATTTTGAAAGCATTGAGTAAATTTGCCGATAACGCCTCATATCGAAGCAGATTATCACAACAGTCAATCGAAATATTAACAACAAACTGTATGCAAAGTTGTAAAAAGCGGTTGCGAAGTAGGTAGTTTCATTCGGGATTGTTACCTGTGATATCATATTAACAAGTCCCGTAGTTGAACATTCGAAAATGTGAATAAATATTTCGTAACATGCTGTTTAATTACCGTAGTTTTGTTACAAGTATGTAGAGGTCATAGGTCAATCTAGAATATACTTGTGCAAGAGATATCTATTTAAAACATCCAAAAACATGAAATAGCATCAAATTCGGAATAATAATCCATGCAGCTGTGGGGTTAGGTGCTCGACAAATGTTTAAAGTAAAGCACAATCGGGCGTGGTTAGTACTTGCATGGGAGACTCCCTGACTAAACGACCTTTTGTATTTTTGTTTGTTTCAACACGCACATGGAAAAGATGTAAGGCAACGTACCGGCACTTTTTCTTCCTGTGATGTCAATCATTTATAGTAGAAAATCGAGGCATTTTTGTAACTTTTTCAATTAATGGAAAATTTTCAAATTCGTTCTAATTTTCACGAACAAGTTGTGGATGCTGTCGGCACGTAGTGGGTGTTACACTGTTAACGCATCGTGCAAAGTTGTTCAAAGTGATTACAAAGTTGTACAAAGTTATTGCAAATTTGGTAAATGCATTTGCATATATGACCAAGTTGTTATCATATAACAATCCACATTTGTAAAGTAGGGAAATTTAATAAAAGCCCGTTAAAAGCAGCTTATAGTTATTCACATGAGGTGACTGTAAAATGTTAGAAAACAGCGTGCAAAGTTTGAAAAAGCGAAGGAAATGTTGGCGGAGTTGCTAGTTTATTTAGCCTAAGTCATTGTAATGACAATCCCGCAGTTAAATTTTGAAAGCATTGAGTGAATTTGCCGATAACGCCTCATATCGAAGCAGATTATCACAACAGTCAATCGAAATATTGACAACAAACTGTATGCAAAGTTGTAAAAAGCGGTTGCGAAGTAGGTAGTTTCATTCGGGATTGTTACCTGTGATATCATATTAACAAGTCCCGTAGTTGAACATTCGAAAATGTGAATAAATATTTCGTAACATGCTGTTTAATTACTGTAGTTTTGTTACAAGTATGTAGAGGTCATAGTTCAATCTAGAAAATACTTGTGCAAGAGTCATCTATTTAAAACATCCAAAAACATGAAATAGCCGCAAATTCGGAATAATAATCCATGCAGCTGTAGGGTTAGGTGCTCGACAAATGTTTAAAGTAAAGCACTATCGAGCGTGAATAGTACTTGCATGGGAGACCCCCTGACTAAACGACCTTTTGAATTTTTGTTTGTTTCAACACGCACATGAAAAAGATGTAAGGCAACGTTCCGGCACTTTTTCTTACTGTGATGTCAATCATTTATAGTAGAAAATCGGGGCATTTTTGTAACTTTTTCAATTAATGGAAAATTTTCAAAATCGTTCTAATTTTCACGAACAAGTTGTGGATGCTGTCGACACGTAGTGGGTGTTACACTGTTAACGCATCGTGCAAAGTTGTTCAAAGTGATTACAAAGTTGTACAAAGTTATTGCAAATTTGGTAAATGCATTTGCATATATGACCAAGTTGTTATCATATAACAATCCACATTTGTAAAGTAGGGAAATTTAATAAAAGCCCGTTAAAAGCAGCTTATAGATATTCACATGAGGTGACAGTAAAATGTTAGAAAACAGCGTGCAAAGTTTGAAAAAGCGAAGGAAATGTTGGCGGAGTTGCTAGTTTATTTAGCCTATGTCATTGTAATGACAATCCCGCATTTAAATTTTGAAAGCATTGAGTAAATTTGACGATAACGCCTCATATCGAAGCAGATTATCACAACAGTCAATCGAAATATTGACAACAAACTGTATGCAAAGTTGTAAAAAGCGGTTGCGAAGTAGGTAGTTTCATTCGGGATTGTTACCTGTGTTATCATATTAACAAGTCCCGTAGTTGAACATTCGAAAATGTGAATAAATATTTCGTAACATGCTGTTTAATTACCGTAGTTTTGTTACAAGTATGTAGAGGTCATAGGTCAATCTAGAAGATACTGGTGCAAGAGATATCTATTTAAAACATCCAAAAACATGAAATAGCATCAAATTCGGAATAATAATCCATGCAGCTGTGTGGTTAGGTGCTCGACAAATGTTTAAAGTAAAGCACAATCGGGCGTGGTTAGTACTTGCATGGGAGACTCCCTGACTAAACGACCTTTTGTATTTTTGTTTGTTTCAACACGCACATGGAAAAGATGTAAGGCAACGTACCGGCACTTTTTCTTCCTGTGATGTCAATCATTTATAGTAGAAAATCGAGGCATTTTTGTAACTTTTTCAATTAATGGAAAATTTTCAAATTCGTTCTAATTTTCACGAACAAGTTGTGGATGCTGTCGGCACGTAGTGGGTGTTACACTGTTAACGCATCGTGCAAAGTTGTTCAAAGTGATTACAAAGTTGTACAAAGTTATTGAAATTTGGTAAATGCATTTGCATATATGACCAAGTTGTTATCATATAACAATCCACATTTGTAAAGTAGGGAAATTTAATAAAAGCCCGTTAAAAGCAGCTTATAGTTATTCACATGAGGTGACTGTAAAATGTTAGAAAACAGCGTGCAAAGTTTGAAAAAGCGAAGGAAATGTTGGCGGAGTTGCTAGTTTATTTAGCCTAAGTCATTGTAATGACAATCCCGCAGTTAAATTTTGAAAGCATTGAGTGAATTTGCCGATAACGCCTCATATCGAAGCAGATTATCACAACAGTCAATCGAAATATTGACAACAAACTGTATGCAAAGTTGTAAAAAGCGGTTGCGAAGTAGGTAGTTTCATTCGGGATTGTTACCTGTGATATCATATTAACAAGTCCCGTAGTTGAACATTCGAAAATGTGAATAAATATTTCGTAACATGCTGTTTAATTACTGTAGTTTTGTTACAAGTATGTAGAGGTCATAGTTCAATCTAGAAAATACTTGTGCAAGAGTCATCTATTTAAAACATCCAAAAACATGAAATAGCCGCAAATTCGGAATAATAATCCATGCAGCTGTAGGGTTAGGTGCTCGACAAATGTTTAAAGTAAAGCACTATCGAGCGTGAATAGTACTTGCATGGGAGACCCCCTGACTAAACGACCTTTTGAATTTTTGTTTGTTTCAACACGCACATGAAAAAGATGTAAGGCAACGTTCCGGCACTTTTTCTTACTGTGATGTCAATCATTTATAGTAGAAAATCGAGGCATTTTTGTAACTTTTTCAATTAATGGAAAATTTTCAAAATCGTTCTAATTTTCACGAACAAGTTGTGGATGCTGTCGACACGTAGTGGGTGTTACACTGTTAACGCATCGTGCAAAGTTGTTCAAAGTGATTACAAAGTTATACAAAGTTATTGCAAATTTGGTAAATGCATTTGCATATATGACCAAGTTGTTATCATATAACAGTCCACATTTGTAAAGTAGGGAAATTTAATAAAAGCCCGTTAAAAGCAGCTTATAGATATTCACATGAGGTGACAGTAAAATGTTAGAAAACAGCGTGCAAAGTTTAAAAAAGCGAAGGAAATGTTGGCGGAGTTGCTAGTTTATTTAGCCTATGTCATTGTAATGACAATCCCGCATTTAAATTTTGAAAGCATTGAGTAAATTTGACGATAACGCCTCATATCGAAGCAGATTATCACAACAGTCAATCGAAATATTGACAACAAACTGTATGCAAAGTTGTAAAAAGCGGTTGCAAAGTAGGTAGTTTCATTCGGGATTGTTACCTGTGTTATCATATTAACAAGTCCCGTAGTTGAACATTCGAAAATGTGAATAAATATTTCGTAACATGCTGTTTAATTACCGTAGTTTTGTTACAAGTATGTAGAGGTCATAGGTCAATCTAGAAGATACTGGTGCAAGAGATATCTATTTAAAACATCCAATAACATGAAATAGCATCAAATTCGGAATAATAATCCATGCAGCTGTGTGGTTAGGTGCTCGACAAATGTTTAAAGTAAAGCACAATCGGGCGTGGTTAGTACTTGCATGGGAGACTCCCTGACTAAACGACCTTTTGTATTTTTGTTTGTTTCAACACGCACATGGAAAAGATGTAAGGCAACGTACCGGCACCTTTTCTTCCTGTGATGTCAATCATTTATAGTAGAAAATCGAGGCATTTTTGTAACTTTTTCAATTAATGGAAAATTTTCAAATTGGTTCTAATTTTCACGAACAAGTTGTGGATGCTGTCGGCACGTAGTGGGTGTTACACTGTTAACGCATCGTGCAAAGTTGTTCAAAGTGATTACAAAGTTGTACAAAGTTATTGCAAATTTGGTAAATGCATTTGCATATATGACCAAGTTGTTATCATATAACAATCCACATTTGTAAAGTAGGGAAATTTAATAAAAGCCCGTTAAAAGCAGCTTATAGTTATTCACATGAGGTGACTGTAAAATGTTAGAAAACAGCGTGCAAAGTTTGAAAAAGCGAAGGAAATGTTGGCGGAGTTGCTAGTTTATTTAGCCTAAGTCATTGTAATGACAATCCCGCAGTTAAATTTTGAAAGCATTGAGTAAATTTGCCGATAACGCCTCATATCGAAGCAGATTATCACAACAGTCAATCGAAATATTGACAACAAACTGTATGCAAAGTTGTAAAAAGCGGTTGCGAAGTAGGTAGTTTCATTCGGGATTGTTACCTGTGATATCATATTAACAAGTCCCGTAGTTGAACATTCGAAAATGTGAATAAATATTTCGTAACATGCTGTTTAATTACCGTAGTTTTGTTACAAGTATGTAGAGGTCATAGTTCAATCTAGAAGATACTTGTGCAAGAGACATCTATTTAAAACATCCAAAAACATAAAATAGCCGCAAATTCGGAATAATAATCCATGCAGCTGTGGGGTTAGGTGCTCGACAAATGTTTAAAGTAAAGCACTATCGAGCGTGATTAGTACTTGCATGGGAGACCCCCTGACTAAACGACCTTTTGAATTTTTGTTTGTTTCAACACGCACATGGAAAAGATGTAAGGCAACGTACCGGCACTTTTTCTTCCTGTGATGTCAATCATTTATAGTAGAAAATCGAGGCATTTTTGTAACTTTTTCAATTAATGGAAAATTTTCAAATTCGTTCTAATTTTCACGAACAAGTTGTGGATGCTGTCGGCACGTAGTGGGTGTTAAACTGTTAACGCATCGTGCAAAGTTGTTCAAAGTGATTACAAAGTTGTACAAAGTTATTGCAAATTTGGTAAATGCATTTGCATATATGACCAAGTTGTTATCATATAACAATCCACATTTGTAAAGTAGGGAAATTTAATAAAAGCCCGTTAAAAGCAGCTTATAGTTATTCACATGAGGTGACTGTAAAATGTTAGAAAACAGCGTGCAAAGTTTGAAAAAGCGTAGGAAATTTTGGCAGAGTTGCTAGTTTATTTAGCCTAAGTCATTGTAATGACAATCCCGCAGTTAAATTTTGAAAGCATTGAGTAAATTTGCCGATAACGCCTCATATCGAAGCAGATTATCACAACAGTCAATCGAAATATTTACAACAAACTGTATGCAAAGTTGTAAAAAGCGGTTGCGAAGTAGGTAGTTTCATTCGGGATTGTTACCTGTGATATCATATTAACAAGTCCCGTAGTTGAACATTCGAAAATGTGAATAAATATTTCGTAACATGCTGTTTAATTACCGTAGTTTTGTTACAAGTATGTAGAGGTCATAGTTCAATCTAGAAGATACTTGTGCAAGAGTCATCTATTTAAAACATCCAAAAACTTGAAATAGCCGCAAATTCGGAATAATAATCCATGCAGCTGTGGGGTTAGGTGCTCGACAAATGTTTAAAGTAAAGCACTATCGAGCGTGATTAGTACTTGCATGGGAGACCCCCTGACTAAACGACCTTTTGAATTTTTGTTTGTTTCAACACGCACATGAAAAAGATGTAAGGCAACGTTCCGGCACTTTTTCTTACTGTGATGTCAATCATTTATAGTAGAAAATCGAGGCATTTTTGTAACTTTTTCAATTAATGGAAAATTTTCAAAATCGTTCTAATTTTCACGAACAAGTTGTGGATGCTGTCGACACGTAGTGGGTGTTACACTGTTAACGCATCGTGCAAAGTTGTTCAAAGTGATTACAAAGTTGTACAAAGTTATTGCAAATTTGGTAAATGCATTTGCATATATGACCAAGTTGTTATCATATAACAACCCACATTTGTAAAGTAGGGAAATGTAATAAAAGCCCGTTAAAAGCAGCTTATAGATATTCACATGAGGTGACAGTAAAATGTTAGAAAACAGCGTGCAAAGTTTGAAAAAGCGCAGGAAATGTTGGCGGAGGTGCTAGTTTATTTAGCCTATGTCATTGTAATGACAATCCCGCATTTAAATTTTGAAAGCATTGAGTAAATTTGACGATAACGCCTCATATCGAAGCAGATTATCACAACAGTCAATCGAAATATTGACAACAAACTGTATGCAAAGTTGTAAAAAGCGGTTGCGAAGTAGGTAGTTTCATTCGGGATTGTTACCTGTGTTATCATATTAACAAGTCCCGTAGTTGAACATTCGAAAATGTGAATAAATATTTCGTAACATGCTGTTTAATTACCGTAGTTTTGTTACAAGTATGTAGAGGTCATAGGTCAATCTAGAAGATACTGGTGCAAGAGATATCTATTTAAAACATGCAAAAACATGAAATAGCATCAAATTCGGAATAATAATCCATGCAGCTGTGTGGTTAGGTGCTCGACAAATGTTTAAAGTAAAGCACAATCGGGCGTGGTTAGTACTTGCATGGGAGACCCCCTGACTAAACGACCTTTTGAATTTTTGTTTGTTTCAACACGCACATGAAAAAGATGTAAGGCAACGTTCCGCACTTTTTCTTACTGTGATGTCAATCATTTATAGTAGAAAATCGAGGCATTTTTGTAACTTTTTCAATTAATGGAAAATTTTCAAAATCGTTCTAATTTTCACGAACAAGTTGTGGATGCTGTCGACACGTAGTGGGTGTTACACTGTTAACGCATCGTGCAAAGTTGGTCAAAGTGATTACAAAGTTGTACAAAGTTATTGCAAATTTGGTAAATGCATTTTCATATATGACCAAGTTGTTATCATATAACAATCCACATTTGTAAAGTAGGGAAATGTAATAAAAGCCCGTTAAAAGCAGCTTATAGATATTCACATGAGGTGACAGTAAAATGTTAGAAAACAGCGTGCAAAGTTTGAAAAAGCGAAGGAAATGTTGGCGGAGTTGCTAGTTTATTTAGCCTATGTCATTGTAATGACAATCCCGCATTTAAAATTTGAAAGCATTGAGTAAATTTGACGATAACGCCTCATATCGAAGCAGATTATCACAACAGTCAATCGAAATATTGACAACAAACTGTATGCAAAGTTGTAAAAAGCGGTTGCGAAGTAGGTAGTTTCATTCGGGATTGTTACCTGTGTTATCATATTAACAAGTCCCGTAGTTGAACATTCGAAAATGTGAATAAATATTTCGTAACATGCTGTTTAATTACCGTAGTTTTGTTACAAGTATGTAGAGGTCATAGGTCAATCTAGAAGATACTGGTGCAAGAGATATCTATTTAAAACATGCAAAAACATGAAATAGCATCAAATTCGGAATAATAATCCATGCAGCTGTGTGGTTAGGTGCTCGACAAATGTTTAAAGTAAAGCACAATCGGGCGTGGTTAGTACTTGCATGGGAGACTCCCTGACTAAACGACCTTTTGTATTTTTGTTTGTTTCAACACGCACATGGAAAAGATGTAAGGCAACGTTCCGGCACTTTTTCTTACTGTGATGTCAATCATTTATAGTAGAAAATCGAGGCATTTTTGTAACTTTTTCAATTAATGGAAAATTTTCAAAATCGTTCTAATTTTCACGAACAAGTTGTGGATGCTGTCGACACGTAGTGGGTGTTACACTGTTAACGCATCGTGCAAAGTTGTTCAAAGTGATTACAAAGTTGTACAAAGTTATTGCAAATTTGGTAAATGCATTTGCATATATGACCAAGTTGTTATCATATAACAATCCACATTTGTAAAGTAGGGAAATGTAATAAAAGCCCGTTAAAAGCAGCTTATAGATATTCACATGAGGTGACAGTAAAATGTTAGAAAACAGCGTGCAAAGTTTGAAAAAGCGAAGGAAATGTTGGCGGAGTTGCTAGTTTATTTAGCCTATGTCATTGTAATGACAATCCCGCATTTAAATTTTGAAAGCATTGAGTAAATTTGACGATAACGCCTCATATCGAAGCAGATTATCACAACAGTCAATCGAAATATTGACAACAAACTGTATGCAAAGTTGTAAAAAGCGGTTGCGAAGTAGGTAGTTTCATTCGGGATTGTTACCTGTGTTATCATATTAACAAGTCCCGTAGTTGAACATTCGAAAATGTGAATAAATATTTCGTAACATGCTGTTTAATTACCGTAGTTTTGTTACAAGTATGTAGAGGTCATAGGTCAATCTAGAAGATACTGGTGCAAGAGATATCTATTTAAAACATGCAAAAACATGAAATAGCATCAAATTCGGAATAATAATCCATGCAGCTGTGTGGTTAGGTGCTCGACAAATGTTTAAAGTAAAGCACAATCGGGCGTGGTTAGTACTTGCATGGGAGACTCCCTGACTAAACGACCTTTTGTATTTTTGTTTGTTTCAACACGCACATGGAAAAGATGTAAGGCAACGTACCGGCACTTTTTCTTCCTGTGATGTCAATCATTTATAGTAGAAAATCGAGGCATTTTTGTAACTTTTTCAATTAATGGAAAATTTTCAAATTCGTTCTAATTTTCACGAACAAGTTGTGGATGCTGTCGGCACGTAGTGGGTGTTACACTGTTAACGCATCGTGCAAAGTTGTTCAAAGTGATTACAAAGTTGTACAAAGTTATTGCAAATTTGGTAAATGCATTTGCATATATGACCAAGTTGTTATCATATAACAATCCACATTTGTAAAGTAGGGAAATTTAATAAAAGCCCGTTAAAAGCAGCTTATAGTTATTCACATGAGGTGACTGTAAAATGTTAGAAAACAGCGTGCAAAGTTTGAAAAAGCGAAGGAAATTTTGGCGGAGTTGCTAGTTTATTTAGCCTAAGTCATTGTAATGACAATCCCGCAGTTAAATTTTGAAAGCATTGAGTAAATTTGCCGATAACGCCTCATATCGAAGCAGATTATCACAACAGTCAATCGAAATATTGACAACAAACTGTATGCAAAGTTGTAAAAAGCGGTTGCGAAGTAGGTAGTTTCATTCGGAATTGTTACCTGTGATATCATATTAACAAGTCCCGTAGTTGAACATTCGAAAATGTGAATAAATATTTCGTAACATGCTGTTTAATTACCGTAGTTTTGTTACAAGTATGTAGAGGTCATAGGTCAATCTAGAAGATACTGGTGCAAGAGATATCTATTTAAAACATCCAAAAACATGAAATAGCATCAAATTCGGAATAATAATCCATGCAGCTGTGGGGTTAGATGCTCGACAAATGTTTAAAGTAAAGCACTATCGAGCGTGATTAGTACTTGCATGGGAGACCACCTGACTAAACGACCTTTTGAATTTTTGTTTGTTTCAACACGCACATGAAAAAGATGTAAGGCAATGTTCCGGCACTTTTTCTTACTGTGATGTCAATCATTTATAGTAGAAAATCGAGGCATTTTTGTAACTTTTTCAATTAATGGAACATTTTCAAATTCGTTCTAATTTTCACGAACAAGTTGTGGATGCTGTCGGCACGTAGTGGGTGTTACACTGTTAACGCATCGTGCAAAGTTGTTCAAAGTGATTACAAAGTTGTACAAAGTTATTGCAAATTTGGTAAATGCATTTGCATATATGACCAAGTTGTTATCATATAACAATCCACATTTGTAAAGTAGGGAAATTTAATAAAAGCCCGTTAAAAGCAGCTTATAGTTATTCACATGAGGTGACTGTAAAATGTTAGAAAACAGCGTGTAAAGTTTGAAAAAGCGAAGGCAATGTTGGCGGAGTTGCTAGTTTATTTAGCCTAAGTCATTGTAATGACAATCCCGCAGTTAAATTTTGAAAGCATTGAGTAAATTTGCCGATAACGCCTCATATCGAAGCAGATTATCACAACAGTCAATCGCAATATTGACAACAAACTGTATGCAAAGTTGTAAAAAGCGGTTGCGAAGTAGGTAGTTTCATTCGGGATTGTTACCTGTGATATCATATTAACAAGTCCCGTAGTTGAACATTCGAAAATGTGAATAAATATTTGGTAACATGCTGTTTAATTACCGTAGTTTTGTTACAAGTATGTAGAGGTCATAGGTCAATCTAGAAGATACTTGTGCATGAGATATCTATTTAAAACATCCAAAAACATGAAATAGCATCAAATTCGGAATAATAATCCATGCAGCTGTGGGGTTAGGTGCTCGACAAATGTTTAAAGTAAAGCACAATCGGGCGTGGTTAGTACTTGCATGGGAGACTCCCTGACTAAACGACCTTTTGAAATTTGTTTTTGTTTCAACACGCACATGGAAAATATTTAAGGCAACGTTCCGGCACTTTTTCTTACTGCGATGTCAATCATTTATAGTACAAAATCGAGGAATTTTTGTAACTTTTTTAATTAATGGAACATTTTCAAATTCGTTCTAATTTTCACGAACAAGTTGTGGATGCTGTCGGCACGTAGTGGGTGTTACACTGTTAACGCATCGTGCAAAGTTGTTCAAAGTGATTACAAAGTTGTACAAAGTTATTGCAAATTTGGTAAATGCATTTACATATATGACCAAGTTGTTAGCATATAAAAATCTACATTTGTAAAGTTGGGAAATTTAATAAAAGCCCGTTAAAAGCAGCTTATAGATATTCACATGAGGTGACTGTAATATGTAAGAAAACAGTTTGCAAAGTTTGAAAAAACAAAGAAAATGTTGGCGGAGTTGCTAGTTTATTTAGCCTAAGTCATTGTAATAACAACCCCGCATTTAAATTTTGAAAGCATTGAGCAAATTTGCCGATAACGCCTCATATCTAAGCAGATTATCACAACAGCCAATCGAAATATTGACAACAAACTGTATGCAAAGTTGTAAAACGCGGTTGCGAAGTTGGTAGTTTCATTCGGGATTGTTACCTGTGATATCAAATTAACAAGTCCCGTAGTTGAACATTCGAAAATGTGAATAAATATTTCGTAACATGCTGTTTAATTACCGTAGTTTTATTACAAGTATGTAGAGGTCATAGGTCAATCTAGAAGATACTTGTGCAAGCGATATCGATTTAAAACATCCAAAAACATGAAATAGCCGCAAATTCGGAATAATAATCCATGCAGCTGTGGGGTTAGGTGCTCGACAAATGTTTAAAGTAAAGCACAATCGGGCGTGGTTAGTACTTGCATGAGAGACTCCCTGACTAAACGACCTTTTGAATTTTTGTTTGTTTCAACACGCACATGGAAAAGATGTAAGGCAACGTTCCGGCACTTTTTTTTTACTGAGATGTCAATCATTTATAGTAGAAAATCGAGGCATTTTTGTAACTTTTTCAATTAATGAAAAATTTTCAAATTCGTTCTAATTTTCACGAACAAGTTGTGGATGCTGTCGGCACGTAGTGGGTGTTACACTGTTAACGCATCGTGCAAAGTTGTTCAAAGTGATTACAAAGTTGTACAAAGTTATTGCAAATTTGGTAAATGCATTTACATATATGACCAAGTTGTTAGCATATAAAAATCTACATTTGTAAAGTAGGGAAATTTAATAAAAGCTCGTTAAAAGGAGCTTATATATATTCACATGAGGTGACTGTAAAATGTTAGAAAACAGCGTGCAAATTTTGAAAAAACGAAGGAAATGTTGGTGGAGTTGCTAGTTTATTTAGCCTATGTCATTGTAATGACAATCCCGCATTTAAATTTTGAAAGCATTGAGTAAATTTGACGATAACGCCTCATATCGAAGCAGATTATCACAACAGTCAATCGAAATATTGACAACAAACTGTATGCAAAGTTGTAAAAAGCGGTTGCGAAGTAGGTAGTTTCATTCGGGATTGTTACCTGTGATATCATATTAACAAATCCCGTAGTTGAACATTCGAAAATGTGAATAAATATTTCGTAACATGCTGTTAAATTACCGTAGTTTTACTCCAATTATGTAGAGGTCATAGGTCAATCTAGAAGATACTTGTGCAAGCGATATCGATTTAAAACATCCAAAAACATGAAAAAGCCGCAAATTCGGAATAATAATCCATGCAGCTGTGGGGTTAGGTGCTCGACAAATGTTTAAAGTAAAGCAAAATCGGGCGTTGTTAGTACTTGCATGGGAGACTCCCTGACTAAACGACCTTTTGAAATTTGTTTTTGTTTCAACACGCACATGGAAAATATTTAAGGCAACGTTCCGGCACATTTTCTTACTGCGATGTCAATCATTTATAGTACAAAATCGAGGAATTTTTGTAACTTTTTTAATTAATGGAACATTTTCAAATTCGTTCTAATTTTCACGAACAAGTTGTGGATGCTGTCGGCACGTAGTGGGTGTTACACTGTTAACGCATCGTGCAAAGTTGTTCAAAGTGATTACAAAGTTGTACAAAGTTATTGCAAATTTGGTAAATGCATTTACATATATGACCAAGTTGTTAGCATATAAAAATCTACATTTGTAAAGTAGGGAAAATTAATAAAAGCCCGTTAAAAGCAGCTTATAGATATTCACATGAGGTGACTGTAATATGTAAGAAAACAGTGGGCAAAGTCTGAAAAAACAAAGAAAATGTTGGCGGAGTTGCTAGTTTATTTAGCCTAAGTCATTGTAATAACAACCCCGCATTTAAATTTTGAAAGCATTGAGCAAATTTGCCGATAACGCCTCATATCTAAGCAGATTATCACAACAGCCAATCGAAATATTGACAACAAACTGTATGCAAAGTTGTAAAACGCGGTTGCGAAGTTGGTAGTTTCATTCGGGATTGTTACCTGTGATATCAAATTAACAAGTCCCGTAGTTGAACATTCGAAAATGTGAATAAATATTTCGTAACATGCTGTTTAATTACCGTAGTTTTATTACAAGTATGTAGAGGTCATAGGTCAATCTAGAAGATACTTGTGCAAGCGATATCGATTTAAAACATCCAAAAACATGAAATAGCCGCAAATTCGGAATAATAATCCATGCAGCTGTGGGGTTAGGTGCTCGACAAATGTTTAAAGTAAAGCACAATCGGGCGTGGTTAGTACTTGCATGAGAGACTCCCTGACTAAACGACCTTTTGAATTTTTGTTTGTTTCAACACGCACATGGAAAAGATGTAAGGCAACGTACCGGCACTTTTTCTTCCTGTGATGTCAATCATTTATAGTAGAAAATCGAGGCATTTTTGTAACTTTTTCAATTAATGGAAAATTTTCAAATTCGTTCTAATTTTCACGAACAAGTTGTGGATGCTGTCGACACGTAGTGGGTGTTACACTGTTAACGCATCGTGCAAAATTGTTCAAAGTGATTACAAAGTTGTACAAAGTTATTGCAAATTTGGTAAATGCATTTGCATATATGACCAAGTTGTTATCATATAACAATCCACATTTGTAAAGTAGGGAAATTTAATAAAAGCCCGTTAAAAGCAGCTTATAGTTATTCACATGAGGTTACTGTAAAATGTTAGAAAACAGCGTGCAAAGTTTGAAAAAACGAAGGAAATGTTGGCGGAGTTGCTAGTTTATTTAGCCTAAGTCATTGTAATGACAATCCCGCAGTTAAATTTTGAAAGCATTGAGTAAATTTGCCGATAACGCCTCATATCGAAGCAGATTATCACAACAGTCAATCGAAATATTGACAACAAACTGTATGCAAAGTTGTAAAAAGCGGTTGCGAAGTATGTAGTTTCATTCGGGATTGTTACCTGTGATATCATATTAACAAGTCCCGTAGTTGAACATTCGAAAATGTGAATACATATTTCGTAACATGCTGTTTAATTACCGTAGTTTTGTTACAAGTATGTAGATGTCATAGGTCAATCTAGAAGATACTTGTGCAAGAGATATCTATTTAAAACATCCAAAAACATGAAATAGCCGCAAATTCGGAATAATAATCCATGCAGCGGTGGGGTTAGGTGCTCGACAAATGTTTAAAGTAAAGCACAATCAGGCGTGGTTAGTACTTGCATGGGAGACTCCCTGACTAAACGACCTTTTGTATTTTTGTTTGTTTCAACACGCACATGGAAAAGATGTAAGGCAACGTACCGGCACTTTTTCTTCCTGTGATGTCAATCATTTATAGTAGAAAATCGAGGCATTTTTGTAACTTTTTCAATTAATGGAAAATTTTCAAATTCGTTCTAATTTTCACGAACAAGTTGTGGATGCTGTCGGCATGTAGTGGGTGTTACACTGTTAACGCATCGTGCAAAGTTGTTCAAAGTGATTACAAAGTTGTACAAAGTTATTGCAAATTTGGTAAATGCATTTGCATATATGACCAAGTTGTTATCATATAACAATCCACATTTGTAAAGTAGGGAAATTTAATAAAAGCCCGTTAAAAGCAGCTTATAGTTATTCACATGAGGTGACTGTAAAATGTTAGAAAACAGCGTGCAAAGTTTGAAAAAGCGAAGGAAATTTTGGCGGAGTTGCTAGTTTATTTAGCCTATGTCTTTGTAATGACAATCCCGCAGTTAAATTTTGAAAGCATTGAGTAAATTTGCCGATAACGCCTCATATCGAAGCAGATTATCACAACAGTCAATCGAAATATTGACAAAAAACTGTATGCAAAGTTGTAAAAAGCGGTTGCGAAGTAGGTAGTTTCATTCGGGATTGTTACCTGTGATATCATATTAACAAGTCCCGTAGTTGAACATTCGAAAATGTGAATAAATATTTCGTAACATGCTGTTTAATTACCGTAGTTTTGTTACAAGTATGTAGATGTCATAGGTCAATCTAGAAGATACTTGTGCAAGAGATATCTATTTAAAACATCCAAAAACATGAAATAGCCGCAAATTCGTAATAATAATCCATGCAGCTGTGGGGTTAGGTGCTCGACAAATGTTTAAAGTAAAGCACAATCGGGCGTGGTTAGTACTTGCATGGGCGACTCCCTGACTAAACGACCTTTTGTATTTTTGTTTGTTTCAACACGCACATGGAAAAGATGTAAGGCAACGTACCGGCACTTTTTCTTCCTGTGATGTCAATCATTTATAGTAGAAAATCGAGGCATTTTTGTAACTTTTTCAATTAATGGAAAATTTTCAAATTCGTTCTAATTTTCACGAACAAGTTGTGGATACTGTCGGCACGTATTGGGTGTTACACTGTTAACGCATCGTGCAAAGTTGTTCAAAGTGATTACAAAGTTGTACAAAGTTATTGCAAATTTGGTAAATGCATTTGCATATATGACCAAGTTGTTATCATATAACAATCCACATTTGTAAAGTAGGGAAATTTAATAAAAGCCCGTTAAAAGCAGCTTATAGTTATTCATATGAGGTGACTGTAAAATGTTAGAAAACAGCGTGCAAAGTTTGAAAAAGCGAAGGAAATGTTGGCGGAGTTGCTAGTTTATTTAGCCTATGTCTTTGTAATGACAATCCCGCAGTTAAATTTTGAAAGCATTGAGTAAATTTGACGATAACGCCTCATATCGAAACAGATTATCACAACAGTCAATCGAAATATTGACAACAAACTGTATGCAAAGTTGTAAAAAGCGGTTGCGAAGTAGGTAGTTTCATTCGGGATTGTTACCTGTGATATCATATTAACAAGTCCCGTAGTTGAACATTCGAAAATGTGAATAAATATTTCGTAACATACTGTTTAATTACCGTAGTTTTGTTACAAGTATGTAGAGGTCATAGGTCAATCTAGAAGATACTGGTGCAAGAGATATCTATTTAAAACATCCAAAAACATGAAATAGCATCAAATTCAGAATAATAATCCATGCAGCTGTGGGGTTAGGTGCTCGACAAATGTTTAAAGTAAAGCACAATCGGGCGTGGTTAGTACTTGCATGGGAGACTCCCTGACTAAACGACCTTTTGTATTTTTGTTTGTTTCAACACGCACATGGAAAAGATGTAAGGCAACGTACCGGCACTTTTTCTTCCTGTGATGTCAATCATTTATAGTAGAAAATCGAGGCATTTTTGTAACTTTTTCAATTAATGGAAAATTTTCAAATTCGTTCTAATTTTCACGAACAAGTTGTGGATACTGTCGGCACGTATTGGGTGTTACACTGTTAACGCATCGTGCAAAGTTGTTCAAAGTGATTACAAAGTTGTACAAAGTTATTGCAAATTTGGTAAATGCATTTGCATATATGACCAAGTTGTTATCATATAACAATCCACATTTGTAAAGTAGGGAAATTTAATAAAAGCCCGTTAAAAGCAGCTTATAGTTATTCATATGAGGTGACTGTAAAATGTTAGAAAACAGCGTGCAAAGTTTGAAAAAGCGAAGGAAATGTTGGCGGAGTTGCTAGTTTATTTAGCCTATGTCTTTGTAATGACAATCCCGCAGTTAAATTTTGAAAGCATTGAGTAAATTTGACGATAACGCCTCATATCGAAACAGATTATCACAACAGTCAATCGAAATATTGACAACAAACTGTATGCAAAGTTGTAAAAAGCGGTTGCGAAGTAGGTAGTTTCATTCGGGATTGTTACCTGTGATATCATATTAACAAGTCCCGTAGTTGAACATTCGAAAATGTGAATAAATATTTCGTAACATGCTGTTTAATTACCGTAGTTTTGTTACAAGTATGTAGAGGTCATAGGTCAATCTAGAAGATACTGGTGCAAGAGATATCTATTTAAAACATCCAAAAACATGAAATAGCATCAAATTCAGAATAATAATCCATGCAGCTGTGGGGTTAGGTGCTCGACAAATGTTTAAAGTTAAGCACAATCGGGCGTGGTTAGTACTTGCATGGGAGACTCCCTGACTAAACGACCTTTTGTATTTTTGTTTGTTTCAACACGCACATGGAAAAGATGTAAGGCAACGTACCGGCACTTTTTCTTCCTGTGATGTCAATCATTTATAGTAGAAAATCGAGGCATTTTTGTAACTTTTTCAATTAATGGAAAATTTTCAAATTCGTTCTAATTTTCAGGAACAAGTTGTGGATGCTGTCGGCACGTAGTGTGTGTTACACTGTTAACGCATCGTGCAAAGTTGTTCAAAGTGATTACAAAATTGTACAAAGTTATTGCAAATTTGGTAAATGCATTTACAAATATGACCAAGTTGTTAGCATATAACAATCCACATTTGTAAAGTAGGGAAATTTAATAAAAGCCCGTTAAAAGCAGCTTATAGTTATTCACATGAGGTGACTGTAAAATGTTAGAAAACAGCGTGCAAAGTTTGAAAAAGCGAAGGAAATGTTGGCGGAGTTGCTAGTTTATTTAACCTAAGTCATTGTAATGACAACCCCGCAGTTAAATTTGGAAAGCATTGAGTAAATTTGCCGATAACGCCTCATATCGAAGCAGATTATCACAACAGTCAATCGAAATATTGACAACAAACTGTATGCAAAGTTGTAAAAAGCGGTTGCGAAGTAGGTAGTTTCATTCGGGATTGTTACCTGTGATATCATATTAACAAGTCCCGTAGTTGAACATTCGAAAATGTGAATAAATATTTCGTAACATGCTGTTTAATTACCGTAGTTTTGTTACAAGTATGTAGAGGTCATAGGTCAATCTAGAAGATACTTGTGCAAGCGATATCGATTTAAAACATCCAAAAACATGAAATAGCCGCAAATTAGGAATAATAATCCATGCAGCTGTGGGGTTAGGTGCTCGACAAATGTTTAAAGTAAAGCACAATCGGGCGTGGTTAGTACTTGCATGGGCGACTCCCTGACTAAACGACCTTTTGTATTTTTGTTTGTTTCAACACGCACATGGAAAAGATGTAAGGCAACGTACCGGCACTTTTTCTTCCTGTGATGTCAATCATTTATAGTAGAAAATCGAGGCATTTTTGTAACTTTTTCAATTAATGGAAAATTTTCAAATTCGTTCTAATTTTCACGAACAAGTTGTGGATACTGTCGGCACGTATTGGGTGTTACACTGTTAACGCATCGTGCAAAGTTGTTCAAAGTGATTACAAAGTTGTACAAAGTTATTGCAAATTTGGTAAATGCATTTGCATATATGACCAAGTTGTTATCATATAACAATCCACATTTGTAAAGTAGGGAAATTTAATAAAAGCCCGTTAAAAGCAGCTTATAGTTATTCATATGAGGTGACTGTAAAATGTTAGAAAACAGCGTGCAAAGTTTGAAAAAGCGAAGGAAATGTTGGCGGAGTTGCTAGTTTATTTAGCCTATGTCTTTGTAATGACAATCCCGCAGTTAAATTTTGAAAGCATTGAGTAAATTTGACGATAACGCCTCATATCGAAACAGATTATCACAACAGTCAATCGAAATATTGACAACAAACTGTATGCAAAGTTGTAAAAAGCGGTTGCGAAGTAGGTAGTTTCATTCGGGATTGTTACCTGTGATATCATATTAACAAGTCCCGTAGTTGAACATTCGAAAATGTGAATAAATATTTCGTAACATGCTGTTTAATTACCGTAGTTTTGTTACAAGTATGTAGAGGTCATAGGTCAATCTAGAAGATACTGGTGCAAGAGATATCTATTTAAAACATTCAAAAACATGAAATAGCATCAAATTCAGAATAATAATCCATGCAGCTGTGGGGTTAGGTGCTCGACAAATGTTTAAAGTAAAGCACAATCGGGCGTGGTTAGTACTTGCATGGGAGACTCCCTGACTAAACGACCTTTTGTATTTTTGTTTGTTTCAACACGCACATGGAAAAGATGTAAGGCAACGTACCGGCACTTTTTCTTCCTGTGATGTCAATCATTTATAGTAGAAAATCGAGGCATTTTTGTAACTTTTTCAATTAATGGAAAATTTTCAAATTCGTTCTAATTTTCACGAACAAGTTGTGGATACTGTCGGCACGTATTGGGTGTTACACTGTTAACGCATCGTGCAAAGTTGTTCAAAGTGATTACAAAGTTGTACAAAGTTATTGCAAATTTGGTAAATGCATTTGCATATATGACCAAGTTGTTATCATATAACAATCCACATTTGTAAAGTAGGGAAATTTAATAAAAGCCCGTTAAAAGCAGCTTATAGTTATTCATATGAGGTGACTGTAAAATGTTAGAAAACAGCGTGCAAAGTTTGAAAAAGCGAAGGAAATGTTGGCGGAGTTGCTAGTTTATTTAGCCTATGTCTTTGTAATGACAATCCCGCAGTTAAATTTTGAAAGCATTGAGTAAATTTGACGATAACGCCTCATATCGAAACAGATTATCACAACAGTCAATCGAAATATTGACAACAAACTGTATGCAAAGTTGTAAAAAGCGGTTGCGAAGTAGGTAGTTTCATTCGGGATTGTTACCTGTGATATCATATTAACAAGTCCCGTAGTTGAACATTCGAAAATGTGAATAAATATTTCGTAACATGCTGTTTAATTACCGTAGTTTTGTTACAAGTATGTAGAGGTCATAGGTCAATCTAGAAGATACTGGTGCAAGAGATATCTATTTAAAACATCCAAAAACATGAAATAGCATCAAATTCAGAATAATAATCCATGCAGCTGTGGGGTTAGGTGCTCGACAAATGTTTAAAGTAAAGCACAATCGGGCGTGGTTAGTACTTGCATGGGAGACTCCCTGACTAAACGACCTTTTGTATTTTTGTTTGTTTCAACACGCACATGGAAAAGATGTAAGGCAACGTACCGGCACTTTTTCTTCCTGTGATGTCAATCATTTATAGTAGAAAATCGAGGCATTTTTGTAACTTTTTCAATTAATGGAAAATTTTCAAATTCGTTCTAATTTTCAGGAACAAGTTGTGGATGCTGTCGGCACGTAGTGTGTGTTACACTGTTAACGCATCGTGCAAAGTTGTTCAAAGTGATTACAAAATTGTACAAAGTTATTGCAAATTTGGTAAATGCATTTACAAATATGACCAAGTTGTTAGCATATAACAATCCACATTTGTAAAGTAGGGAAATTTAATAAAAGCCCGTTAAAAGCAGCTTATAGTTATTCACATGAGGTGACTGTAAAATGTTAGAAAACAGCGTGCAAAGTTTGAAAAAGCGAAGGAAATGTTGGCGGAGTTGCTAGTTTATTTAACCTAAGTCATTGTAATGACAACCCCGCAGTTAAATTTGGAAAGCATTGAGTAAATTTGCCGATAACGCCTCATATCGAAGCAGATTATCACAACAGTCAATCGAAATATTGACAACAAACTGTATGCAAAGTTGTAAAAAGCGGTTGCGAAGTAGGTAGTTTCATTCGGGATTGTTACCTGTGATATCATATTAACAAGTCCCGTAGTTGAACATTCGAAAATGTGAATAAATATTTCGTAACATGCTGTTTAATTACCGTAGTTTTGTTACAAGTATGTAGAGGTCATAGGTCAATCTAGAAGATACTTGTGCAAGCGATATCGATTTAAAACATCCAAAAACATGAAATAGCCGCAAATTCGGAATAATAATCCATGCAGCTGTGGGGTTAGGTGCTCGACAAATGTTTAAAGTAAAGCACAATCGGGCGTGGTTAGTACTTGCATGAGAGACTCCCTGACTAAACGACCTTTTGAATTTTTGTTTGTTTCAACACGCACATGGAAAAGATGTAAGGCAACGTACCGGCACTTTTTCTTCCTGTGATGTCAATCATTTATAGTAGAAAATCGAGGCATTTTTGTAACTTTTTCAATTAATGGAAAATTTTCAAATTCGTTCTAATTTTCACGAACAAGTTGTGGATGCTGTCGACACGTAGTGGGTGTTACACTGTTAACGCATCGTGCAAAGTTGTTCAAAGTGATTACAAAGTTGTACAAAGTTATTGCAAATTTGGTAAATGCATTTGCATATATGACCAAGTTGTTATCATATAACAATCCACATTTGTAAAGTAGGGAAATTTAATAAAAGCCCGTTAAAAGCAGCTTATAGTTATTCATATGAGGTGACTGTAAAATGTTAGAAAACAGCGTGCAAAGTTTGAAAAAGCGAAGGAAATGTTGGCGGAGTTGCTAGTTTATTTAGCCTATGTCTTTGTAATGACAATCCCGCAGTTAAATTTTGAAAGCATTGAGTAAATTTGACGATAACGCCTCATATCGAAACAGATTATCACAACAGTCAATCGAAATATTGACAACAAACTGTATGCAAAGTTGTAAAAAGCGGTTGCGAAGTAGGTAGTTTCATTCGGGATTGTTACCTGTGATATCATATTAACAAGTCCCGTAGTTGAACATTCGAAAATGTGAATAAATATTTCGTAACATGCTGTTTAATTACCGTAGTTTTGTTACAAGTATGTAGAGGTCATAGGTCAATCTAGAAGATACTGGTGCAAGAGATATCTATTTAAAACATCCAAAAACATGAAATAGCATCAAATTCAGAATAATAATCCATGCAGCTGTGGGGTTAGGTGCTCGACAAATGTTTAAAGTAAAGCACAATCGGGCGTGGTTAGTACTTGCATGGGAGACTCCCTGACTAAACGACCTTTTGTATTTTTGTTTGTTTCAACACGCACATGGAAAAGATGTAAGGCAACGTACCGGCACTTTTTCTTCCTGTGATGTCAATCATTTATAGTAGAAAATCGAGGCATTTTTGTAACTTTTTCAATTAATGGAAAATTTTCAAATTCGTTCTAATTTTCAGGAACAAGTTGTGGATGCTGTCGGCACGTAGTGTGTGTTACACTGTTAACGCATCGTGCAAAGTTGTTCAAAGTGATTACAAAATTGTACAAAGTTATTGCAAATTTGGTAAATGCATTTACAAATATGACCAAGTTGTTAGCATATAACAATCCACATTTGTAAAGTAGGGAAATTTAATAAAAGCCCGTTAAAAGCAGCTTATAGTTATTCACATGAGGTGACTGTAAAATGTTAGAAAACAGCGTGCAAAGTTTGAAAAAGCGAAGGAAATGTTGGCGGAGTTGCTAGTTTATTTAACCTAAGTCATTGTAATGACAACCCCGCAGTTAAATTTGGAAAGCATTGAGTAAATTTGCCGATAACGCCTCATATCGAAGCAGATTATCACAACAGTCAATCGAAATATTGACAACAAACTGTATGCAAAGTTGTAAAAAGCGGTTGCGAAGTAGGTAGTTTCATTCGGGATTGTTACCTGTGATATCATATTAACAAGTCCCGTAGTTGAACATTCGAAAATGTGAATAAATATTTCGTAACATGCTGTTTAATTACCGTAGTTTTGTTACAAGTATGTAGAGGTCATAGGTCAATCTAGAAGATACTTGTGCAAGCGATATCGATTTAAAACATCCAAAAACATGAAATAGCCGCAAATTCGGAATAATAATCCATGCAGCTGTGGGGTTAGGTGCTCGACAAATGTTTAAAGTAAAGCACAATCGGGCGTGGTTAGTACTTGCATGAGAGACTCCCTGACTAAACGACCTTTTGAATTTTTGTTTGTTTCAACACGCACATGGAAAAGATGTAAGGCAACGTACCGGCACTTTTTCTTCCTGTGATGTCAATCATTTATAGTAGAAAATCGAGGCATTTTTGTAACTTTTTCAATTAATGGAAAATTTTCAAATTCGTTCTAATTTTCACGAACAAGTTGTGGATGCTGTCGACACGTAGTGGGTGTTACACTGTTAACGCATCGTGCAAAATTGTTCAAAGTGATTACAAAGTTGTACAAAGTTATTGCAAATTTGGTAAATGCATTTGCATATATGACCAAGTTGTTATCATATAACAATCCACATTTGTAAAGTAGGGAAATTTAATAAAAGCCCGTTAAAAGCAGCTTATAGTTATTCACATGAGGTTACTGTAAAATGTTAGAAAACAGCGTGCAAAGTTTGAAAAAACGAAGGAAATGTTGGCGGAGTTGCTAGTTTATTTAGCCTAAGTCATTGTAATGACAATCCCGCAGTTAAATTTTGAAAGCATTGAGTAAATTTGCCGATAACGCCTCATATCGAAGCAGATTATCACAACAGTCAATCGAAATATTGACAACAAACTGTATGCAAAGTTGTAAAAAGCGGTTGCGAAGTAGGTAGTTTCATTCGGAATTGTTACCTGTGATATCATATTAACAAGTCCCGTAGTTGAACATTCGAAAATGTGAATAAATATTTCGTAACATGCTGTTTAATTACCGTAGTTTTGTTACAAGTATGTAGAGGTCATAGGTCAATCTAGAAGATACTGGTGCAAGAGATATCTATTTAAAACATCCAAAAACATGAAATAGCATCAAATTCAGAATAATAATCCATGCAGCTGTGGGGTTAGGTGCTCGACAAATGTTTAAAGTAAAGCACAATCGGGCGTGGTTAGTACTTGCATGGGAGACTCCCTGACTAAACGACCTTTTGTATTTTTGTTTGTTTCAACACGCACATGGAAAAGATGTAAGGCAACGTACCGGCACTTTTTCTTCCTGTGATGTCAATCATTTATAGTAGAAAATCGAGGCATTTTTGTAACTTTTTCAATTAATGGAAAATTTTCAAATTCGTTCTAATTTTCAGGAACAAGTTGTGGATGCTGTCGGCACGTAGTGTGTGTTACACTGTTAACGCATCGTGCAAAGTTGTTCAAAGTGATTACAAAATTGTACAAAGTTATTGCAAATTTGGTAAATGCATTTACAAATATGACCAAGTTGTTAGCATATAACAATCCACATTTGTAAAGTAGGGAAATTTAATAAAAGCCCGTTAAAAGCAGCTTATAGTTATTCACATGAGGTGACTGTAAAATGTTAGAAAACAGCGTGCAAAGTTTGAAAAAGCGAAGGAAATGTTGGCGGAGTTGCTAGTTTATTTAACCTAAGTCATTGTAATGACAACCCCGCAGTTAAATTTGGAAAGCATTGAGTAAATTTGCCGATAACGCCTCATATCGAAGCAGATTATCACAACAGTCAATCGAAATATTGACAACAAACTGTATGCAAAGTTGTAAAAAGCGGTTGCGAAGTAGGTAGTTTCATTCGGGATTGTTACCTGTGATATCATATTAACAAGTCCCGTAGTTGAACATTCGAAAATGTGAATAAATATTTCGTAACATGCTGTTTAATTACCGTAGTTTTGTTACAAGTATGTAGAGGTCATAGGTCAATCTAGAAGATACTTGTGCAAGCGATATCGATTTAAAACATCCAAAAACATGAAATAGCCGCAAATTCGGAATAATAATCCATGCAGCTGTGGGGTTAGGTGCTCGACAAATGTTTAAAGTAAAGCACAATCGGGCGTGGTTAGTACTTGCATGAGAGACTCCCTGACTAAACGACCTTTTGAATTTTTGTTTGTTTCAACACGCACATGGAAAAGATGTAAGGCAACGTACCGGCACTTTTTCTTCCTGTGATGTCAATCATTTATAGTAGAAAATCGAGGCATTTTTGTAACTTTTTCAATTAATGGAAAATTTTCAAATTCGTTCTAATTTTCACGAACAAGTTGTGGATGCTGTCGACACGTAGTGGGTGTTACACTGTTAACGCATCGTGCAAAATTGTTCAAAGTGATTACAAAGTTGTACAAAGTTATTGCAAATTTGGTAAATGCATTTGCATATATGACCAAGTTGTTATCATATAACAATCCACATTTGTAAAGTAGGGAAATTTAATAAAAGCCCGTTAAAAGCAGCTTATAGTTATTCACATGAGGTTACTGTAAAATGTTAGAAAACAGCGTGCAAAGTTTGAAAAAACGAAGGAAATGTTGGCGGAGTTGCTAGTTTATTTAGCCTAAGTCATTGTAATGACAATCCCGCAGTTAAATTTTGAAAGCATTGAGTAAATTTGCCGATAACGCCTCATATCGAAGCAGATTATCACAACAGTCAATCGAAATATTGACAACAAACTGTATGCAAAGTTGTAAAAAGCGGTTGCGAAGTAGGTAGTTTCATTCGGAATTGTTACCTGTGATATCATATTAACAAGTCCCGTAGTTGAACATTCGAAAATGTGAATAAATATTTCGTAACATGCTGTTTAATTACCGTAGTTTTGTTACAAGTATGTAGAGGTCATAGGTCAATCTAGAAGATACTGGTGCAAGAGATATCTATTTAAAACATCCAAAAACATGAAATAGCATCAAATTCAGAATAATAATCCATGCAGCTGTGGGGTTAGGTGCTCGACAAATGTTTAAAGTAAAGCACAATCGGGCGTGGTTAGTACTTGCATGGGAGACTCCCTGACTAAACGACCTTTTGTATTTTTGTTTGTTTCAACACGCACATGGAAAAGATGTAAGGCAACGTACCGGCACTTTTTCTTCCTGTGATGTCAATCATTTATAGTAGAAAATCGAGGCATTTTTGTAACTTTTTCAATTAATGGAAAATTTTCAAATTCGTTCTAATTTTCAGGAACAAGTTGTGGATACTGTCGGCACGTAGTGTGTGTTACACTGTTAACGCATCGTGCAAAGTTGTTCAAAGTGATTACAAAGTTGTACAAAGTTATTGCAAATTTGGTAAATGCATTTGCATATATGACCAAGTTGTTATCATATAACAATCCACATTTGTAAAGTAGGGAAATTTAATAAAAGCCCGTTAAAAGCAGCTTATAGTTATTCATATGAGGTGACTGTAAAATGTTAGAAAACAGCGTGCAAAGTTTGAAAAAGCGAAGGAAATGTTGGCGGAGTTGCTAGTTTATTTAGCCTATGTCTTTGTAATGACAATCCCGCAGTTAAATTTTGAAAGCATTGAGTAAATTTGACGATAACGCCTCATATCGAAACAGATTATCACAACAGTCAATCGAAATATTGACAACAAACTGTATGCAAAGTTGTAAAAAGCGGTTGCGAAGTAGGTAGTTTCATTCGGGATTGTTACCTGTGATATCATATTAACAAGTCCCGTAGTTGAACATTCGAAAATGTGAATAAATATTTCGTAACATGCTGTTTAATTACCGTAGTTTTGTTACAAGTATGTAGAGGTCATAGGTCAATCTAGAAGATACTGGTGCAAGAGATATCTATTTAAAACATCCAAAAACATGAAATAGCCGCAAATTCGGAATAATAATCCATGCAGCTGTGGGGTTAGGCGCTCGACAAATGTTTAAAGTAAAGCACAATCGGGCGTGATTAGTACTTGCATGGGATACTCCCTGACTGAACGACCTTTTGAATTTTTGTTTGTTTCAACACGCACATGGAAAAGATATAAGGCAACGTTCCGGCACTTTTTCTTACTGTGATGTCAATCATTTATAGTAGAAAATCGAGGCATTTTTGTAACTTTTTCAATTAATGGAAAATTTTCAAATTCATTCTAATTTTCACGAACAAGTTGTGGATGCTGTCGACACGTAGTGGGTGTTACACTGTTAACGCATCGTGCAAAGTTGTTCAAAGTGATTACAAAGTTGTACAAAGTTATTGCAAATTTGGTAAATGCATTTGCATATATGACCAAGTTGTTATCATATAACAATCCACATTTGTAAAGTATCTAAATTTAATAAAAGCCCGTTAAAAGCAGCTTATAGATATTCACATGAGGTGACTGTAAAATGTTAGAAAACAGCGTGCAAAGTTTGAAAAAAAACGAAGGAAATGTTGGCGGAGTTGCTAGTTTATTTAGCCTAAGTCATTGTAATGACAACCCCGCAGTTAAATTTGGAAAGCATTGAGTAAATTTGCCGATAACGCCTCATATCTAAGCAGATTATCACAACAGTCAATCGAAATATTGACAACAAACTGTATGCAATGTTGTAAAAAGCGGTTGCGAAGTAGGTAGTTTCATTCGGGATTGTTACCTGTGATATCATATTAACAAGTCCCGTAGTTGAACATTCGAAAATGTGAATAAATATTTCGTAACATGCTGTTTAATTACCGTAGTTTTGTTACAAGTATGTAGATGTCATAGGTCAATCTAGAAGATACTTGTGCAAGCGATATCGATTTAAAACATCCAAAAACATGAAATAGCCGCAAATTCGGAATAATAATCCATGCAGCTGTGGGGTTAGGTGCTCGACAAATGTTTAAAGTAAAGCACAATCGGGCGTGGTTAGTACTTGCATGAGAGAATCCCTGACTAAACGACCTTTTGAATTTTTGTTTGTTTCAACACGCACATGGAAAAGATGTAAGGCAACGTACCGGCACTTTTTCTTCCTGTGATGTCAATCATTTATAGTAGAAAATCGAGGCATTTTTGTAACTTTTTCAATTAATGGAAAATTTTCAAATTCGTTCTAATTTTCACGAACAAGTTGTGGATGCAGTCGACACGTAGTGGGTGTTACACTGTTAACGCATCGTGCAAAGTTGTTCAAAGTGATTACAAAGTTGTACAAAGTTATTGCAAATTTGGTAAATGCATTTGCATATATGACCAAGTTGTTATCATATAACAATCCACATTTGTAAAGTAGGGAAATTTAATAAAAGCCCGTTAAAAGCAGCTTATAGTTATTCACATGAGGTGACTGTATAATGTTAGAAAACAGCGTGTAAAGTTTGAAAAAGCGAAGGCAATGTTGGCGGAGTTGCTAGTTTATTTAGCCTAAGTCATTGTAATGACAATCCCGCAGTTAAATTTTGAAAGCATTGAGTAAATTTGCCGATAACGCCTCATATCGAAGCAGATTATCACAACAGTCAATCGAAATATTGACAACAAACTGTATGCAAAGTTGTAAAAAGCGGTTGCGAAGTAGGTAGTTTCATTCGGGATTGTTACCTGTGATATCATATTAACAAGTCCCGTAGTTGAACATTCGAAAATGTGAATAAATATTTCGTAACATGCTGTTTAATTACCGTAGTTTTGTTACAAGTATGTAGAGGTCATAGGTCAATCTAGAAGATACTTGTGCAAGAGATATCTATTTAAAACATCCAAAAACATGAAATAGCATCAAATTCGGAATAATAATCCATGCAGCTGTGGGGTTAGGTGCTCGACAAATGTTTAAAGTAAAGCACAATCGGGCGTGGTTAGTACTTGCATGGGAGACTCCCTGACTAAACGACCTTTTGTATTTTTGTTTGTTTCAACACGCACATGGAAAAGATGTAAGGCAACGTACCGGCACTTTTTCTTCCTGTGATGTCAATTATGTAGAAAATCGAGGCATTTTTGTAACTTTTTCAATTAATGGAAAATTTTCAAATTCGTTCTAATTTTCACGAACAAGTTGTGGATGCTGTCGGCACGTAGTGGGTGTTACACTGTTAACGCATCGTGCAAAGTTGTTCAAAGTGATTACAAAGTTGTACAAAGTTATTGCAAATTTGGTAAATGCATTTGCATATATGACCAAGTTGTTATCATATAACAATCCACATTTGTAAAGTAGGGAAATTTAATAAAAGCCCGTTAAAAGCAGCTTATAGTTATTCACATGAGGTGACTGTAAAATGTTAGAAAACAGCGTGCAAAGTTTGAAAAAGCGAAGGAAATGTTGGCGGAGTTGCTAGTTTATTTAGCCTATGTCATTGTAATGACAATCCCGCAATTAAATTTTGAAAGCATTGAGAAAATTTGCCGATAACGCCTCATATCGAAGCAGATTATCACAACAGTCAATCGAAATATTGACAACAAACTGTATGCAAAGTTGTAAAAAGCGGTTGCGAAGTAGGTAGTTTCATTCGGGATTGTTACCTGTGATATCATATTAACAAGTCCCGTAGTTGAACATTCGGAAATGTGAATAAATATTTCGTAACATGCTGTTTAATTACCGTAGTTTTGTTACAAGTATGTAGAGGTCATAGGTCAATCTAGAAGATACTTGTGCAAGAGATATCTATTTAAAACATCCAAAAACATGAAATAGCATCAAATTCGGAATAATAATCCATGCAGCTGTGTGGTTAGGTGCTCGACAAATGTTTAAAGTAAAGCACAATCGGGCGTGGTTAGTACATGCATGAGAGAATCCCTGACTAAACGACCTTTTGAATTTTTGTTTGTTTCAACACGCACATGGAAAAGATGTAAGGCAACGTACCGGCACTTTTTCTTCCTGTGATGTCAATCATTTATAGTAGAAAATCGAGGCATTTTTGTAACTTTTTCAATTAATGGAAAATTTTCAAATTCGTTCTAATTTTCACGAACAAGTTGTGGATGCAGTCGACACGTAGTGGGTGTTACACTGTTAACGCATCGTGCAAAGTTGTTCAAAGTGATTACAAAGTTGTACAAAGTTATTGCAAATTTGGTAAATGCATTTGCATATATGACCAAGTTGTTATCATATAACAATCCACATTTGTAAAGTAGGGAAATTTAATAAAAGCCCGTTAAAAGCAGCTTATAGTTATTCACATGAGGTGACTGTAAAATGTTAGAAAACAGCGTGTAAAGTTTGAAAAAGCGAAGGCAATGTTGGCGGAGTTGCTAGTTTATTTAGCCTAAGTCATTGTAATGACAATCCCGCAGTTAAATTTTGAAAGCATTGAGTAAATTTGCCGATAACGCCTCATATCGAAGCAGATTATCACAACAGTCAATCGAAATATTGACAACAAACTGTATGCAAAGTTGTAAAAAGCGGTTGCGAAGTAGGTAGTTTCATTCGGGATTGTTACCTGTGATATCATATTAACAAGTCCCGTAGTTGAACATTCGAAAATGTGAATAAATATTTCGTAACATGCTGTTTAATTACCGTAGTTTTGTTACAAGTATGTAGAGGTCATAGGTCAATCTAGAAGATACTTGTGCAAGAGATATCTATTTAAAACATCCAAAAACATGAAATAGCATCAAATTCGGAATAATAATCCATGCAGCTATGGGGTTAGGTGCTCGACAAATGTTTAAAGTAAAGCACAATCGGGCGTGGTTAGTACTTGCATGGGAGACTCCCTGACTAAACGACCTTTTGTATTTTTGTTTGTTTCAACACGCACATGGAAAAGATGTAAGGCAACGTTCCGGCACTTTTTCTTACTGTGATGTCAATCATTTATAGTAGAAAATCGAGGCATTTTTGTAACTTTTTCAATTAATGGAAAATTTTCAAATTCGTTCTAATTTTCACGAACAAGTTGTGGATGCTGTTGGCACGTAGTGGGTGTTACACTGTTAACGCATCCTGCAAAGTTGTTCAAAGTGATTACAAAGTTGTACAAAGTTATTGCAAATTTGGTAAATGCATTTGCATATATGACCAAGTTGTTATCATATAACAATCCACATTTGTAAAGTAGGGAAATTTAATAAAAGCCCGTTAAAAGCAGCTTATAGATATTCACATGAGGTGACAGTAAAATGTTAGAAAACAGCGTGCAAAGTTTGAAAAAAACGAAGGAAATGTTGGAGGAGTTGCTAGTTTATTTAGCCTAAGTCATTGTAATGACAACCCCGCAGTTAAATTTGGAAAGCATTGAGTAAATTTGCCGATAACGCCTCATATCTAAGCAGATTATCACAACAGTCAATCGAAATATTGACAACAAACTGTATGCAAAGTTGTAAAAAGCGGTTGCGAAGTAGGTAGTTTCATTCGGGATTGTTACCTGTGATATCATATTAACAAGTCCCGTAGTTGAACATTCGAAAATGTGAATAAATATTTCGTAACATGCTGTTTAATTACCGTAGTTTTGTTACAAGTATGTAGAGGTCATAGGTCAATCTAGAAGATACTTGTGCAAGAGATATCTATTTAAAACATCCAAAAACATGAAATAGAATCAAATTCGGAATAATAATCCATGCAGCTGTGTGGTTAGGTGCTCGACAAATGTTTAAACTAAAGCACAATCGGGCGTGGTTAGTACTTGCATGGGAGACTCCCTGACTAAACGACCTTTTGTATTTTTGTTTGTTTCAACACGCACATGGAAAAGATGTAAGGCAACGTACCGGCACTTTTTCTTCCTGTGATGTCAATCATTTATAGTAGAAAATCGAGGCATTTTTGTAACTTTTTCAATTAATGGAAAATTTTCAAATTCGTTCTAATTTTCACGAACAAGTTGTGGATGCTGTCGGCACGTAGTGGGTGTTACACTGTTAACGCATCGTGCAAAGTTGTTCAAAGTGATTACAAAGTTGTACAAAGTTATTGCAAATTTGGTAAATGCATTTGCATATATGACCAAGTTGTTATCATATAACAATCCACATTTGTAAATTAGGGAAATTTAATAAAAGCCCGTTAAAAGCAGCTTATAGTTATTCACATGAGGTGACTGTAAAATGTTAGAAAACAGCGTGCAAAGTTTGAAAAAGCGAAGGAAATGTTGGCGGAGTTGCTAGTTTATTTAGCCTATGTCATTGTAATGACAATCCCGCAGTTAAATTTTGAAAGCATTGAGTAAATTTGCCGATAACGCCTCATATCGAAGCAGATTATCACAACAGTCAATCGAAATATTGACAACAAACTGTATGCAAAGTTGTAAAACGCGGTTGCGAAGTAGGTAGTTTCATTCGGGATTGTTACCTGTGATATCATATTAACAAATCCCGTAGTTGAACATTCGAAAATGTGAATAAATATTTCGTAACATGCTGTTTAATTACCGTAGTTTTGTTACAAGTATGTAGAGGTCATAGGTCAATCTAGAAGATACTTGTGCAAGAGATATCTATTTAAAATATCCAAAAACATGAAATAGCATCAAATTCGGAATAATAATCCATGCAGCTGTGGGGTTAGGTGCTCGACAAATGTTTAAAGTAAAGCACAATCGGGCGTGGTTAGTACTTGCATGGGAGACTCCCTGACTAAACGACCTTTTGTATTTTTGTTTGTTTCAACATGCACATGGAAAAGATGTAAGGCAACGTACCGGCACTTTTTCTTCCTGTGATGTCAATCATGTAGAAAATCGAGGCATTTTTGTAACTTTTTCAATTAATGGAAAATTTTCAAATTCGTTCTAATTTTCACGAACAAGTTGTGGATCCTGTCGGCACGTAGTGGGTGTTACACTGTTAACGCATCGTGCAAAGTTGTTCAAAGTGATTACAAAGTTGTACAAAGTTATTGCAAATTTGGTAAATGCATTTGCATATATGACCAAGTTGTTATCATATAACAATCCACATTTGTAAAGTATGGAAATTTAATAAAAGCCCGTTAAAAGCAGCTTATAGATATTCACATGAGGTGACAGTAAAATGTTAGAAAACAGCGTGCAAAGTTTGAAAAAACGAAGGAAATGTTGGAGGAGTTGCTAGTTTATTTAGCCTAAGTCATTGTAATGACAACCCCGCAGTTAAATTTGGAAAGCATTGAGTAAATTTGCCGATAACGCCTCATATCTAAGCAGATTATCACAACAGTCAATCGAAATATTGACAACAAACTGTATGCAAAGTTGTAAAAAGCGGTTGCGAAGTAGGTAGTTTCATTCGGGATTGTTACCTGTGATATCATATTAACAAGTCCCGTAGTTGAACATTCGAAAATGTGAATAAATATTTCGTAACATGCTGTTTAATTACCGTAGTTTTGTTACAAGTATGTAGAGGTCATAGGTCAATCTAGAAGATACTTGTGCAAGAGATATCTATTTAAAACATCCAAAAACATGAAATAGAATCAAATTCGGAATAATAATCCATGCAGCTGTGTGGTTAGGTGCTCGACAAATGTTTAAACTAAAGCACAATCGGGCGTGGTTAGTACTTGCATGGGAGACTCCCTGACTAAACGACCTTTTGTATTTTTGTTTGTTTCAACACGCACATGGAAAAGATGTAAGGCAACGTACCGGCACTTTTTCTTCCTGTGATGTCAATCATTTATAGTAGAAAATCGAGGCATTTTTGTAACTTTTTCAATTAATGGAAAATTTTCAAATTCGTTCTAATTTTCACGAACAAGTTGTGGATGCTGTCGGCACGTAGTGGGTGTTACACTGTTAACGCATCGTGCAAAGTTGTTCAAAGTGATTACAAAGTTGTACAAAGTTATTGCAAATTTGGTAAATGCATTTGCATATATGACCAAGTTGTTATCATATAACAATCCACATTTGTAAATTAGGGAAATTTAATAAAAGCCCGTTAAAAGCAGCTTATAGTTATTCACAAGAGGTGACTGTAAAATGTTAGAAAACAGCGTGCAAAGTTTGAAAAAGCGAAGGAAATGTTGGCGGAGTTGCTAGTTTATTTAGCCTATGTCATTGTAATGACAATCCCGCAGTTAAATTTTGAAAGCATTGAGTAAATTTGCCGATAACGCCTCATATCGAAGCAGATTATCACAACAGTCAATCGAAATATTGACAACAAACTGTATGCAAAGTTGTAAAACGCGGTTGCGAAGTAGGTAGTTTCATTCGGGATTGTTACCTGTGATATCATATTAACAAATCCCGTAGTTGAACATTCGAAAATGTGAATAAATATTTCGTAACATGCTGTTTAATTACCGTAGTTTTGTTACAAGTATGTAGAGGTCATAGGTCAATCTAGAAGATACTTGTGCAAGAGATATCTATTTAAAATATCCAAAAACATGAAATAGCATCAAATTCGGAATAATAATCCATGCAGCTGTGGGGTTAGGTGCTCGACAAATGTTTAAAGTAAAGCACAATCGGGCGTGGTTAGTACTTGCATGGGAGACTCCCTGACTAAACGACCTTTTGTATTTTTGTTTGTTTCAACATGCACATGGAAAAGATGTAAGGCAACGTACCGGCACTTTTTCTTCCTGTGATGTCAATCATGTAGAAAATCGAGGCATTTTTGTAACTTTTTCAATTAATGGAAAATTTTCAAATTCGTTCTAATTTTCACGAACAAGTTGTGGATCCTGTCGGCACGTAGTGGGTGTTACACTGTTAACGCATCGTGCAAAGTTGTTCAAAGTGATTACAAAGTTGTACAAAGTTATTGCAAATTTGGTAAATGCATTTGCATATATGACCAAGTTGTTATCATATAACAATCCACATTTGTAAAGTAGGGAAATTTAATAAAAGCCCGTTAAAAGCAGCTTATAGATATTCACATGAGGTGACAGTAAAATGTTAGAAAACAGCGTGCAAAGTTTGAAAAAAACGAAGGAAATGTTGGAGGAGTTGCTAGTTTATTTAGCCTAAGTCATTGTAATGACAACCCCGCAGTTAAATTTGGAAAGCATTGAGTAAATTTGCCGATAACGCCTCATATCTAAGCAGATTATCACAACAGTCAATCGACATATTGACAACAAACTGTATGCAAAGTTGTAAAAAGCGGTTGCGAAGTAGGTAGTTTCATTCGGGATTGTTACCTGTGATATCATATTAACAAGTCCCGTAGTTGAACATTCGAAAATGTGAATAAATATTTCGTAACATGCTGTTTAATTACCGTAGTTTTGTTACAAGTATGTAGAGGTCATAGGTCAATCTAGAAGATACTTGTGCAATAGATATCTATTTAAAACATCCAAAAACATGAAATAGCATCAAATTCGGAATAATAATCCATGCAGCTGTGGGGTTAGGTGCTCGACAAATGTTTAAAGTAAAGCACAATCGGGCGATGTTAGTACTTGCATGGGAGACTCCCTGACTAAACGACCTTTTGTATTTTTGTTTGTTTCAACACGCACATGGAAAAGATGTAAGGCAACGTACCGGCACTTTTTCTTCCTGTGATGTCAATCATGTAGAAAATCGAGGCATTTTTGTAACTTTTTCAATTAATGGAAAATTTTCAAATTCGTTCTAATATTCACGAACAAGTTGTGGATGCTGTCGGCACGTAGTGGGTGTTACACTGTTAACGCATCGTGCAAAGTTGTTCAAAGTGATTACAAAGTTGTACAAAGTTATTGCAAATTTGGTAAATGCATTTGCATATATGACCAAGTTGTTATCATATAACAATCCACATTTGTAAAGTAGGGAAATTTAATAAAAGCCCGTTAAAAGCAGCTTATAGTTATTCACATGAGGTGACTGTAAAATGTTAGAAAACAGCGTGCAAAGTTTGAAAAAGCGAAGGAAATGTTGGCGGAGTTGCTAGTTTATTTAGCCTATGTCATTGTAATGACAATCCCGCAGTTAAATTTGGAAAGCATTGAGTAAATTTGCCGATAACCCCTCATATCGAAGCAGATTATCACAACAGTCAATCGAAATATTGACAACAAACTGTATGCAAAGTTGTAAAAAGCGGTTGCGAAGTAGGTAGTTTCATTCGGGATTGTTACCTGTGATATCATATTAACAAGTCCCGTAGTTGAACATTCGAAAATGTGAATAAATATTTCGTAACATGCTGTTTAATTACCGTAGTTTTGTTACAAGTATGTAGAGGTCATAGGTCAATCTAGAAGATACTTGTGCAAGAGATATCTATTTAAAACATCCAAAAACATGAAATAGCATCAAATTCGGAATAATAATCCATGCAGCTGTGTGGTTAGGTTCTCGACAAATGTTTAAACTAAAGCACAATCGGGCGTGGTTAGTACTTGCATGGGAGACTCCCTGACTAAACGACCTTTTGTATTTTTGTTTGTTTCAACACGCACATGGAAAAGATGTAAGGCAACGTACCGGCACTTTTTCTTCCTGTGATGTCAATCATTTATAGTAGAAAATCGAGGCATTTTTGTAACTTTTTCAATTAATGGAAAATTTTCAAATTCGTTCTAATTTTCACGAACAAGTTGTGGATGCTGTCGGCACGTAGTGGGTGTTACACTGTTAACGCATCGTGCAAAGTTGTTCAAAGTGATTACAAAGTTGTACAAAGTTATTGCAAATTTGGTAAATGCATTTGCATATATGACCAAGTTGTTATCATATAACAATCCACATTTGTAAAGTAGGGAAATTTAATAAAAGCCCGTTAAAAGCAGCTTATAGTTATTCACATGAGGTGACTGTAAAATGTTAGAAAACAGCGTGCAAAGTTTGAAAAAGCGAAGGAAATGTTGGCGGAGTTGCTAGTTTATTTAGCCTATGTCATTGTAATGACAATCCCGCAGTTAAATTTTGAAAGCATTGAGTAAATTTGCCGATAACGCCTCATATCGAAGCAGATTATCACAACAGTCAATCGAAATATTGACAACAAACTGTATGCAAAGTTGTAAAACGCGGTTGCGAAGTAGGTAGTTTCATTCGGGATTGTTACCTGTGATATCATATTAACAAATCCCGTAGTTGAACATTCGAAAATGTGAATAAATATTTCGTAACATGCTGTTTAATTACCGTAGTTTTGTTACAAGTATGTAGAGGTCATAGGTCAATCTAGAAGATACTTGTGCAAGAGATATCTATTTAAAATATCCAAAAACATGAAATAGCATCAAATTCGGAATAATAATCCATGCAGCTGTGGGGTTAGGTGCTCGACAAATGTTTAAAGTAAAGCACAATCGGGCGTGGTTAGTACTTGCATGGGAGACTCCCTGACTAAACGACCTTTTGTATTTTTGTTTGTTTCAACATGCACATGGAAAAGATGTAAGGCAACGTACCGGCACTTTTTCTTCCTGTGATGTCAATCATGTAGAAAATCGAGGCATTTTTGTAACTTTTTTAATTAATGGAAAATTTTCAAATTCGTTCTAATTTTCACGAACAAGTTGTGGATCCTGTCGGCACGTAGTGGGTGTTACACTGTTAACGCATCGTGCAAAGTTGTTCAAAGTGATTACAAAGTTGTACAAAGTTATTGCAAATTTGGTAAATGCATTTGCATATATGACCAAGTTGTTATCATATAACAATCCACATTTGTAAAGTATGGAAATTTAATAAAAGCCCGTTAAAAGCAGCTTATAGATATTCACATGAGGTGACAGTAAAATGTTAGAAAACAGCGTGCAAAGTTTGAAAAAACGAAGGAAATGTTGGAGGAGTTGCTAGTTTATTTAGCCTAAGTCATTGTAATGACAACCCCGCAGTTAAATTTGGAAAGCATTGAGTAAATTTGCCGATAACGCCTCATATCTAAGCAGATTATCACAACAGTCAATCGAAATATTGACAACAAACTGTATGCAAAGTTGTAAAAAGCGGTTGCGAAGTAGGTAGTTTCATTCGGGATTGTTACCTGTGATATCATATTAACAAGTCCCGTAGTTGAACATTCGAAAATGTGAATAAATATTTCGTAACATGCTGTTTAATTACCGTAGTTTTGTTACAAGTATGTAGAGGTCATAGGTCAATCTAGAAGATACTTGTGCAAGAGATATCTATTTAAAACATCCAAAAACATGAAATAGAATCAAATTCGGAATAATAATCCATGCAGCTGTGTGGTTAGGTGCTCGACAAATGTTTAAACTAAAGCACAATCGGGCGTGGTTAGTACTTGCATGGGAGACTCCCTGACTAAACGACCTTTTGTATTTTTGTTTGTTTCAACACGCACATGGAAAAGATGTAAGGCAACGTACCGGCACTTTTTCTTCCTGTGATGTCAATCATTTATAGTAGAAAATCGAGGCATTTTTGTAACTTTTTCAATTAATGGAAAATTTTCAAATTCGTTCTAATTTTCACGAACAAGTTGTGGATGCTGTCGGCACGTAGTGGGTGTTACACTGTTAACGCATCGTGCAAAGTTGTTCAAAGTGATTACAAAGTTGTACAAAGTTATTGCAAATTTGGTAAATGCATTTGCATATATGACCAAGTTGTTATCATATAACAATCCACATTTGTAAATTAGGGAAATTTAATAAAAGCCCGTTAAAAGCAGCTTATAGTTATTCACAAGAGGTGACTGTAAAATGTTAGAAAACAGCGTGCAAAGTTTGAAAAAGCGAAGGAAATGTTGGCGGAGTTGCTAGTTTATTTAGCCTATGTCATTGTAATGACAATCCCGCAGTTAAATTTTGAAAGCATTGAGTAAATTTGCCGATAACGCCTCATATCGAAGCAGATTATCACAACAGTCAATCGAAATATTGACAACAAACTGTATGCAAAGTTGTAAAACGCGGTTGCGAAGTAGGTAGTTTCATTCGGGATTGTTACCTGTGATATCATATTAACAAATCCCGTAGTTGAACATTCGAAAATGTGAATAAATATTTCGTAACATGCTGTTTAATTACCGTAGTTTTGTTACAAGTATGTAGAGGTCATAGGTCAATCTAGAAGATACTTGTGCAAGAGATATCTATTTAAAATATCCAAAAACATGAAATAGCATCAAATTCGGAATAATAATCCATGCAGCTGTGGGGTTAGGTGCTCGACAAATGTTTAAAGTAAAGCACAATCGGGCGTGGTTAGTACTTGCATGGGAGACTCCCTGACTAAACGACCTTTTGTATTTTTGTTTGTTTCAACATGCACATGGAAAAGATGTAAGGCAACGTACCGGCACTTTTTCTTCCTGTGATGTCAATCATGTAGAAAATCGAGGCATTTTTGTAACTTTTTCAATTAATGGAAAATTTTCAAATTCGTTCTAATTTTCACGAACAAGTTGTGGATCCTGTCGGCACGTAGTGGGTGTTACACTGTTAACGCATCGTGCAAAGTTGTTCAAAGTGATTACAAAGTTGTACAAAGTTAACTTTGTACAACTTTGTAATCACTTTGAACAACTTTGCACGATGCGTTAACAGTGTAACACCCACTACGTGCCGACAGGATCCACAACTTGTTCGTGAAAATTAGAACGAATTTGAAAATTTTCCATTAATTGAAAAAGTTACAAAAATGCCTCGATTTTCTACATGATTGACATCACAGGTTGCAAATTTGGTAAATGCATTTGCATATATGACCAAGTTGTTATCATATAACAATCCACATTTGTAAAGTAGGGAAATTTAATAAAAGCCCGTTAAAAGCAGCTTATAGATATTCACATGAGGTGACAGTAAAATGTTAGAAAACAGCGTGCAAAGTTTGAAAAAAACGAAGGAAATGTTGGAGGAGTTGCTAGTTTATTTAGCCTAAGTCATTGTAATGACAACCCCGCAGTTAAATTTGGAAAGCATTGAGTAAATTTGCCGATAACGCCTCATATCTAAGCAGATTATCACAACAGTCAATCGACATATTGACAACAAACTGTATGCAAAGTTGTAAAAAGCGGTTGCGAAGTAGGTAGTTTCATTCGGGATTGTTACCTGTGATATCATATTAACAAGTCCCGTAGTTGAACATTCGAAAATGTGAATAAATATTTCGTAACATGCTGTTTAATTACCGTAGTTTTGTTACAAGTATGTAGAGGTCATAGGTCAATCTAGAAGATACTTGTGCAATAGATATCTATTTAAAACATCCAAAAACATGAAATAGCATCAAATTCGGAATAATAATCCATGCAGCTGTGGGGTTAGGTGCTCGACAAATGTTTAAAGTAAAGCACAATCGGGCGATGTTAGTACTTGCATGGGAGACTCCCTGACTAAACGACCTTTTGTATTTTTGTTTGTTTCAACACGCACATGGAAAAGATGTAAGGCAACGTACCGGCACTTTTTCTTCCTGTGATGTCAATCATGTAGAAAATCGAGGCATTTTTGTAACTTTTTCAATTAATGGAAAATTTTCAAATTCGTTCTAATATTCACGAACAAGTTGTGGATGCTGTCGGCACGTAGTGGGTGTTACACTGTTAACGCATCGTGCAAAGTTGTTCAAAGTGATTACAAAGTTGTACAAAGTTATTGCAAATTTGGTAAATGCATTTGCATATATGACCAAGTTGTTATCATATAACAATCCACATTTGTAAAGTAGGGAAATTTAATAAAAGCCCGTTAAAAGCAGCTTATAGTTATTCACATGAGGTGACTGTAAAATGTTAGAAAACAGCGTGCAAAGTTTGAAAAAGCGAAGGAAATGTTGGCGGAGTTGCTAGTTTATTTAGCCTATGTCATTGTAATGACAATCCCGCAGTTAAATTTGGAAAGCATTGAGTAAATTTGCCGATAACCCCTCATATCGAAGCAGATTATCACAACAGTCAATCGAAATATTGACAACAAACTGTATGCAAAGTTGTAAAAAGCGGTTGCGAAGTAGGTAGTTTCATTCGGGATTGTTACCTGTGATATCATATTAACAAGTCCCGTAGTTGAACATTCGAAAATGTGAATAAATATTTCGTAACATGCTGTTTAATTACCGTAGTTTTGTTACAAGTATGTAGAGGTCATAGGTCAATCTAGAAGATACTTGTGCAAGAGATATCTATTTAAAACATCCAAAAACATGAAATAGCATCAAATTCGGAATAATAATCCATGCAGCTGTGTGGTTAGGTTCTCGACAAATGTTTAAACTAAAGCACAATCGGGCGTGGTTAGTACTTGCATGGGAGACTCCCTGACTAAACGACCTTTTGTATTTTTGTTTGTTTCAACACGCACATGGAAAAGATGTAAGGCAACGTACCGGCACTTTTTCTTCCTGTGATGTCAATCATTTATAGTAGAAAATCGAGGCATTTTTGTAACTTTTTCAATTAATGGAAAATTTTCAAATTCGTTCTAATTTTCACGAACAAGTTGTGGATGCTGTCGGCACGTAGTGGGTGTTACACTGTTAACGCATCGTGCAAAGTTGTTCAAAGTGATTACAAAGTTGTACAAAGTTATTGCAAATTTGGTAAATGCATTTGCATATATGACCAAGTTGTTATCATATAACAATCCACATTTGTAAAGTAGGGAAATTTAATAAAAGCCCGTTAAAAGCAGCTTATAGTTATTCACATGAGGTGACTGTAAAATGTTAGAAAACAGCGTGCAAAGTTTGAAAAAGCGAAGGAAATGTTGGCGGAGTTGCTAGTTTATTTAGCCTATGTCATTGTAATGACAATCCCGCAGTTAAATTTGGAAAGCATTGAGTAAATTTGCCGATAACCCCTCATATCGAAGCAGATTATCACAACAGTCAATCGAAATATTGACAACAAACTGTATGCAAAGTTGTAAAAAGCGGTTGCGAAGTAGGTAGTTTCATTCGGGATTGTTACCTGTGATATCATATTAACAAGTCCCGTAGTTGAACATTCGAAAATGTGAATAAATATTTCGTAACATGCTGTTTAATTACCGTAGTTTTGTTACAAGTATGTAGAGGTCATAGGTCAATCTAGAAGATACTTGTGCAAGAGATATCTATTTAAAACATCCAAAAACATGAAATAGCATCAAATTCGGAATAATAATCCATGCAGCTGTGGGCTTAGGTGCTCGACAAATGTTTAAAGTAAAGCACAATCGGGCGTGGTTAGTACTTGCATGGGAGACTCCCTGACTAAACGACCTTTTGTATTTTTGTTTGTTTCAACACGCACATGGAAAAGATGTAAGGCAACGTACCGGCACTTTTTCTTCCTGTGATGTCAATCATGTAGAAAATCGAGGCATTTTTGTAACTTTTTCAATTAATGGAAAATTTTCAAATTCGTTCTAATTTTCACGAACAAGTTGTGGATGCTGTCGGCACGGAGTGGGTGTTACACTGTTAACGCATCGTGCAAAGTTGTTCAAAGTGATTACAAAGTTGTACAAAGTTATTGCAAATTTGGTAAATGCATTTGCATATATGACCAAGTTGTTATCATATAACAATCCACATTTGTAAAGTATGGAAGTTTAATAAAAGCCCGTTAAAGGCAGCTTATAGATATTCACATGAGGTGACAGTAAAATGTTAGAAAACAGCGTGCAAAGTTTGAAAAAAACGAAGGAAATGTTGGCGGAGTTGCTAGTTTATTTAGCCTAAGTCATTGTAATGACAACCCCGCAGTTAAATTTGGAAAGCATTGAGTATATTTGCCGATAACGCCTCATATCTAAGCAGATTATCACAACAGTCAATCGAAATATTGACAACAAACTGTATGCAAAATTGTAAAACGCGGTTGCGAAGTAGGTAGTTTCATTCGGGATTGTTACCTGTGATATCATATTAACAAGTCCCGTAGTTGAACATTCGAAAATGTGAATAAATATTTCGTAACATGCTGTTTAATTACCGTAGTTTTGTTACAAGTATGTAGAGGTCATAGGTCAATCTAGAAGATACTTGTGCAAGAGATATCTATTTAAAACATCCAAAAACATGAAATAGCATCAAATTCGGAATAATAATCCATGCAGCTGTGTGGTTAGGTGCTCGACAAATGTTTAAAGTAAAGCACAATCGGGCGTGGTTAGTACTTGCATGGGGGACTCCCTGACTAAACGACCTTTTGTATTTTTGTTTGTTTCAACACGCACATGGAAAAGATGTAAGGCAACGTACCGGCACTTTTTCTTCCTGTGATGTCAATCATGTAGAAAATCGAGGCATTTTTGTAACTTTTTCAATTAATGAAAAATTTTCAAATTCGTTCTAATTTTCACGAACAAGTTGTGGATGCTGTCGGCACGTAGTGGGTGTTACACTGTTAACGCATCGTGCAAAGTTGTTCAAAGTGATTACAAAGTTGTACAAAGTTATTGCAAATTTGGTAAATGCATTTGCATATATGACCAAGTTGTTATCATATAACAATCCACATTTGTAAAGTAGGGAAATTTAATAAAAGCCCGTTAAAAGCAGCTTATAGTTATTCACATGAGGTGACTGTAAAATGTTAGAAAACAGCGTGCAAAGTTTGAAAAAGCGAAGGAAATGTTGGCGGAGTTGCTAGTTTATTTAGCCTATGTCATTGTAATGACAATCCCGCAGTTAAATTTGGAAAGCATTGAGTAAATTTGCCGATAACCCCTCATATCGAAGCAGATTATCACAACAGTCAATCGAAATATTGACAACAAACTGTATGCAAAGTTGTAAAAAGCGGTTGCGAAGTAGGTAGTTTCATTCGGGATTGTTACCTGTGATATCATATTAACAAGTCCCGTAGTTGAACATTCGAAAATGTGAATAAATATTTCGTAACATGCTGTTTAATTACCGTAGTTTTGTTACAAGTATGTAGAGGTCATAGGTCAATCTAGAAGATACTTGTGCAAGAGATATCTATTTAAAACATCCAAAAACATGAAATAGCATCAAATTCGGAATAATAATCCATGCAGCTGTGGGCTTAGGTGCTCGACAAATGTTTAAAGTAAAGCACAATCGGGCGTGGTTAGTACTTGCATGGGAGACTCCCTGACTAAAGGACCTTTTGTATTTTTGTTTGTTTCAACACGCACATGGAAAAGATGTAAGGCAACGTACCGGCACTTTTTCTTCCTGTGATGTCAATCATGTAGAAAATCGAGGCATTTTTGTAACTTTTTCAATTAATGGAAAATTTTCAAATTCGTTCTAATTTTCACGAACAAGTTGTGGATGCTGTCGGCACGGAGTGGGTGTTACACTGTTAACGCATCGTGCAAAGTTGTTCAAAGTGATTACAAAGTTGTACAAAGTTATTGCAAATTTGGTAAATGCATTTGCATATATGACCAAGTTGTTATCATATAACAATCCACATTTGTAAAGTAGGGAAATTTAATAAAAGCCCGTTAAAAGCAGCTTATAGTTATTCACATGAGGTGACTGTAAAATGTTAGAAAACAGCGTGCAAAGTTTGAAAAAGCGAAGGAAATGTTGGCGGAGTTGCTAGTTTATTTAGCCTATGTCATTGTAATGACAATCCCGCAGTTAAATTTGGAAAGCATTGAGTAAATTTGCCGATAACCCCTCATATCGAAGCAGATTATCACAACAGTCAATCGAAATATTGACAACAAACTGTATGCAAAGTTGTAAAAAGCGGTTGCGAAGTAGGTAGTTTCATTCGGGATTGTTACCTGTGATATCATATTAACAAGTCCCGTAGTTGAACATTCGAAAATGTGAATAAATATTTCGTAACATGCTGTTTAATTACCGTAGTTTTGTTACAAGTATGTAGAGGTCATAGGTCAATCTAGAAGATACTTGTGCAAGAGATATCTATTTAAAACATCCAAAAACATGAAATAGCATCAAATTCGGAATAATAATCCATGCAGCTGTGGGCTTAGGTGCTCGACAAATGTTTAAAGTAAAGCACAATCGGGCGTGGTTAGTACTTGCATGGGAGACTCCCTGACTAAAGGACCTTTTGTATTTTTGTTTGTTTCAACACGCACATGGAAAAGATGTAAGGCAACGTACCGGCACTTTTTCTTCCTGTGATGTCAATCATGTAGAAAATCGAGGCATTTTTGTAACTTTTTCAATTAATGGAAAATTTTCAAATTCGTTCTAATTTTCACGAACAAGTTGTGGATGCTGTCGGCACGGAGTGGGTGTTACACTGTTAACGCATCGTGCAAAGTTGTTCAAAGTGATTACAAAGTTGTACAAAGTTATTGCAAATTTGGTAAATGCATTTGCATATATGACCAAGTTGTTATCATATAACAATCCACATTTGTAAAGTAGGGAAATTTAATAAAAGCCCGTTAAAAGCAGCTTATAGTTATTCACATGAGGTGACTGTAAAATGTTAGAAAACAGCGTGCAAAGTTTGAAAAAAACGAAGGAAATGTTGGCGGAGTTGCTAGTTTATTTAGCCTATGTCATTGTAATGACAATCCCGCAGTTAAATTTGGAAAGCATTGAGTAAATTTGCCGATAACCCCTCATATCGAAGCAGATTATCACAACAGTCAATCGAAATATTGACAACAAACTGTATGCAAAGTTGTAAAAAGCGGTTGCGAAGTAGGTAGTTTCATTCGGGATTGTTACCTGTGATATCATATTAACAAGTCCCGTAGTTGAACATTCGAAAATGTGAATAAATATTTCGTAACATGCTGTTTAATTACCGTAGTTTTGTTACAAGTATGTAGAGGTCATAGGTCAATCTAGAAGATACTTGTGCAAGAGATATCTATTTAAAACATCCAAAAACATGAAATAGCATCAAATTCGGAATAATAATCCATGCAGCTGTGGGCTTAGGTGCTCGACAAATGTTTAAAGTAAAGCACAATCGGGCGTGGTTAGTACTTGCATGGGAGACTCCCTGACTAAAGGACCTTTTGTATTTTTGTTTGTTTCAACACGCACATGGAAAAGATGTAAGGCAACGTACCGGCACTTTTTCTTCCTGTGATGTCAATCATGTAGAAAATCGAGGCATTTTTGTAACTTTTTCAATTAATGGAAAATTTTCAAATTCGTTCTAATTTTCACGAACAAGTTGTGGATGCTGTCGGCACGGAGTGGGTGTTACACTGTTAACGCATCGTGCAAAGTTGTTCAAAGTGATTACAAAGTTGTACAAAGTTATTGCAAATTTGGTAAATGCATTTGCATATATGACCAAGTTGTTATCATATAACAATCCACATTTGTAAAGTAGGGAAATTTAATAAAAGCCCGTTAAAAGCAGCTTATAGTTATTCACATGAGGTGACTGTAAAATGTTAGAAAACAGCGTGCAAAGTTTGAAAAAGCGAAGGAAATGTTGGCGGAGTTGCTAGTTTATTTAGCCTATGTCATTGTAATGACAATCCCGCAGTTAAATTTGGAAAGCATTGAGTAAATTTGCCGATAACCCCTCATATCGAAGCAGATTATCACAACAGTCAATCGAAATATTGACAACAAACTGTATGCAAAGTTGTAAAAAGCGGTTGCGAAGTAGGTAGTTTCATTCGGGATTGTTACCTGTGATATCATATTAACAAGTCCCGTAGTTGAACATTCGAAAATGTGAATAAATATTTCGTAACATGCTGTTTAATTACCGTAGTTTTGTTACAAGTATGTAGAGGTCATAGGTCAATCTAGAAGATACTTGTGCAAGAGATATCTATTTAAAACATCCAAAAACATGAAATAGCATCAAATTCGGAATAATAATCCATGCAGCTGTGGGCTTAGGTGCTCGACAAATGTTTAAAGTAAAGCACAATCGGGCGTGGTTAGTACTTGCATGGGAGACTCCCTGACTAAAGGACCTTTTGTATTTTTGTTTGTTTCAACACGCACATGGAAAAGATGTAAGGCAACGTACCGGCACTTTTTCTTCCTGTGATGTCAATCATGTAGAAAATCGAGGCATTTTTGTAACTTTTTCAATTAATGGAAAATTTTCAAATTCGTTCTAATTTTCACGAACAAGTTGTGGATGCTGTCGGCACGGAGTGGGTGTTACACTGTTAACGCATCGTGCAAAGTTGTTCAAAGTGATTACAAAGTTGTACAAAGTTATTGCAAATTTGGTAAATGCATTTGCATATATGACCAAGTTGTTATCATATAACAATCCACATTTGTAAAGTAGGGAAATTTAATAAAAGCCCGTTAAAAGCAGCTTATAGTTATTCACATGAGGTGACTGTAAAATGTTAGAAAACAGCGTGCAAAGTTTGAAAAAGCGAAGGAAATGTTGGCGGAGTTGCTAGTTTATTTAGCCTATGTCATTGTAATGACAATCCCGCAGTTAAATTTGGAAAGCATTGAGTAAATTTGCCGATAACCCCTCATATCGAAGCAGATTATCACAACAGTCAATCGAAATATTGACAACAAACTGTATGCAAAGTTGTAAAAAGCGGTTGCGAAGTAGGTAGTTTCATTCGGGATTGTTACCTGTGATATCATATTAACAAGTCCCGTAGTTGAACATTCGAAAATGTGAATAAATATTTCGTAACATGCTGTTTAATTACCGTAGTTTTGTTACAAGTATGTAGAGGTCATAGGTCAATCTAGAAGATACTTGTGCAAGAGATATCTATTTAAAACATCCAAAAACATGAAATAGCATCAAATTCGGAATAATAATCCATGCAGCTGTGGGCTTAGGTGCTCGACAAATGTTTAAAGTAAAGCACAATCGGGCGTGGTTAGTACTTGCATGGGAGACTCCCTGACTAAACGACCTTTTGTATTTTTGTTTGTTTCAACACGCACATGGAAAAGATGTAAGGCAACGTACCGGCACTTTTTCTTCCTGTGATGTCAATCATGTAGAAAATCGAGGCATTTTTGTAACTTTTTCAATTAATGGAAAATTTTCAAATTCGTTCTAATTTTCACGAACAAGTTGTGGATGCTGTCGGCACGGAGTGGGTGTTACACTGTTAACGCATCGTGCAAAGTTGTTCAAAGTGATTACAAAGTTGTACAAAGTTATTGCAAATTTGGTAAATGCATTTGCATATATGACCAAGTTGTTATCATATAACAATCCACATTTGTAAAGTAGGGAAATTTAATAAAAGCCCGTTAAAAGCAGCTTATAGTTATTCACATGAGGTGACTGTAAAATGTTAGAAAACAGCGTGCAAAGTTTGAAAAAGCGAAGGAAATGTTGGCGGAGTTGCTAGTTTATTTAGCCTATGTCATTGTAATGACAATCCCGCAGTTAAATTTGGAAAGCATTGAGTAAATTTGCCGATAACCCCTCATATCGAAGCAGATTATCACAACAGTCAATCGAAATATTGACAACAAACTGTATGCAAAGTTGTAAAAAGCGGTTGCGAAGTAGGTAGTTTCATTCGGGATTGTTACCTGTGATATCATATTAACAAGTCCCGTAGTTGAACATTCGAAAATGTGAATAAATATTTCGTAACATGCTGTTTAATTACCGTAGTTTTGTTACAAGTATGTAGAGGTCATAGGTCAATCTAGAAGATACTTGTGCAAGAGATATCTATTTAAAACATCCAAAAACATGAAATAGCATCAAATTCGGAATAATAATCCATGCAGCTGTGGGCTTAGGTGCTCGACAAATGTTTAAAGTAAAGCACAATCGGGCGTGGTTAGTACTTGCATGGGAGACTCCCTGACTAAAGGACCTTTTGTATTTTTGTTTGTTTCAACACGCACATGGAAAAGATGTAAGGCAACGTACCGGCACTTTTTCTTCCTGTGATGTCAATCATGTAGAAAATCGAGGCATTTTTGTAACTTTTTCAATTAATGGAAAATTTTCAAATTCGTTCTAATTTTCACGAACAAGTTGTGGATGCTGTCGGCACGGAGTGGGTGTTACACTGTTAACGCATCGTGCAAAGTTGTTCAAAGTGATTACAAAGTTGTACAAAGTTATTGCAAATTTGGTAAATGCATTTGCATATATGACCAAGTTGTTATCATATAACAATCCACATTTGTAAAGTAGGGAAATTTAATAAAAGCCCGTTAAAAGCAGCTTATAGTTATTCACATGAGGTGACTGTAAAATGTTAGAAAACAGCGTGCAAAGTTTGAAAAAGCGAAGGAAATGTTGGCGGAGTTGCTAGTTTATTTAGCCTATGTCATTGTAATGACAATCCCGCAGTTAAATTTGGAAAGCATTGAGTAAATTTGCCGATAACCCCTCATATCGAAGCAGATTATCACAACAGTCAATCGAAATATTGACAACAAACTGTATGCAAAGTTGTAAAAAGCGGTTGCGAAGTAGGTAGTTTCATTCGGGATTGTTACCTGTGATATCATATTAACAAGTCCCGTAGTTGAACATTCGAAAATGTGAATAAATATTTCGTAACATGCTGTTTAATTACCGTAGTTTTGTTACAAGTATGTTGAGGTCATAGGTCAATCTAGAAGATACTTGTGCAAGAGATATCTATTTAAAACATCCAAAAACATGAAATAGCATCAAATTCGGAATAATAATCCATGCAGCTGTGGGCTTAGGTGCTCGACAAATGTTTAAAGTAAAGCACAATCGGGCGTGGTTAGTACTTGCATGGGAGACTCCCTGACTAAAGGACCTTTTGTATTTTTGTTTGTTTCAACACGCACATGGAAAAGATGTAAGGCAACGTACCGGCACTTTTTCTTCCTGTGATGTCAATCATGTAGAAAATCGAGGCATTTTTGTAACTTTTTCAATTAATGGAAAATTTTCAAATTCGTTCTAATTTTCACGAACAAGTTGTGGATGCTGTCGGCACGGAGTGGGTGTTACACTGTTAACGCATCGTGCAAAGTTGTTCAAATTGATTACAAAGTTGTACAAAGTTATTGCAAATTTGGTAAATGCATTTGCATATATGACCAAGTTGTTATCATATAACAATCCACATTTGTAAAGTATGGAAGTTTAATAAAAGCCCGTTAAAGGCAGCTTATAGATATTCACATGAGGTGACAGTAAAATGTTAGAAAACAGCGTGCAAAGTTTGAAAAAAACGAAGGAAATGTTGGCGGAGTTGCTAGTTTATTTAGCCTAAGTCATTGTAATGACAACCCCGCAGTTAAATTTGGAAAGCATTGAGTATATTTGCCGATAACGCCTCATATCTAAGCAGATTATCACAACAGTCAATCGAAATATTGACAACAAACTGTATGCAAAATTGTAAAACGCGGTTGCGAAGTAGGTAGTTTCATTCGGGATTGTTACCTGTGATATCATATTAACAAGTCCCGTAGTTGAACATTCGAAAATGTGAATAAATATTTCGTAACATGCTGTTTAATTACCGTAGTTTTGTTACAAGTATGTAGAGGTCATAGGTCAATCTAGAAGATACTTGTGCAAGAGATATCTATTTAAAACATCCAAAAACATGAAATAGCATCAAATTCGGAATAATAATCCATGCAGCTGTGTGGTTAGGTGCTCGACAAATGTTTAAAGTAAAGCACAATCGGGCGTGGTTAGTACTTGCATGGGGGACTCCCTGACTAAACGACCTTTTGTATTTTTGTTTGTTTCAACACGCACATGGAAAAGATGTAAGGCAACGTACCGGCACTTTTTCTTCCTGTGATGTCAATCATTTATAGTAGAAAATCGAGGCATTTTTGTAACTTTTTCAATTAGTGGAAAATTTTCAAATTCGTTCTAATTTTCACGAACAAGTTGTGGATGCTGTCGGCACGTAGTGGGTGTTACACTGTTAACGCATCGTGCAAAGTTGTTCAAAGTGATTACAAAGTTGTACAAAGTTATTGCAAATTTGGTAAATGCATTTGCATATATGAACAAGTTGTTATCATATAACAATCCACATTTGTAAAGTATGGAAATTTAATAAAAGCCCGTTAAAAGCAGCTCATAGATATTCACATGAGGTGACAGTAAAATGTTCGAAAACAGCGTGCAAAGTTTGAAAAAAACGAAGGAAATGTTGGCGGAGTTGCTAGTTTATTTAGCCTAAGTCATTGTAATGACAACCCCGCAGTTAAATTTGGAAAGCATTGAGTAAATTTGCCGATAATGCCTCATATCTAAGCAGATTATCACAACAGTCAATCGAAATATTGACAACAAACTGTATGCAAAGTTGTAAAAAGCGGTTGCGAAGTAGGTAGTTTCATTCGGGATTGTTACCTGTGATATCATATTAACAAGTCCCGTAGTTGAACATTCGAAAATGTGAATAAATATTTCGTAACATGCTGTTTAATTACCGTAGTTTTGTTACAAGTATGTAGAGGTCATAGGTCAATCTAGAAGATACTTGTGCAAGAGATATCTATTTAAAACATCCAAAAACATGAAATAGCATCAAATTCGGAATAATAATCCATGCAGCTATGTGGTTAGGTGCTCGACAAATGTTTAAAGTAAAGCACAATCGGGCGTGGTTAGTACTTGCATGGGAGACTCCCTGACTAAACGACCTTTTGTATTTTTGTTTGTTTCAACACGCACATGGAAAAGATGTAAGGCAACGTACCGGCACTTTTTCTTCCTGTGATGTCAATCATTTATAGTAGAAAATCGAGGCATTTTTGTAACTTTTTCAATTAATGGAAAATTTTCAAATTCGTTCTAATTTTCACGAACAAGTTGTGGATGCTGTCGGCACGTAGTGGGTGTTACACTGTTAACGCATCGTGCAAAGTTGTTCAAAGTGATTACAAAGTTGTACAAAGTTATTGCAAATTTGGTAAATGCATTTGCATATATGACCAAGTTGTTATCATATAACAATCCACATTTGTAAAGTAGGGAAATTTAATAAAAGCCCGTTAAAAGCAGCTTATAGTTATTCACATGAGGTGACAGTAAAATGTTCGAAAACAGCGTGCAAAGTTTGAAAAAAACGAAGGAAATGTTGGCGGAGTTGCTAGTTTATTTAGCCTAAGTCATTGTAAAGACAACCCCGCAGTTAAATTTGGAAAGCATTGAGTAAATTTGCCGATAATGCCTCATATCTAAGCAGATTATCACAACAGTCAATCGAAATATTGACAACAAACTGTATGCAAAATTGTAAAACGCGGTTGCGAAGTAGGTAGTTTCATTCGGGATTGTTACCTGTGATATCATATTAACAAGTTCCGTAGTTGAACATTCGAAAATGTGAATAAATATTCGTATCATGCTGTTTAATTACCGTAGTTTTATTACAAGTATGTAGAGGTCATAGGTCAATCTAGAAGATACTTGTGCAATAGATATCTATTTAAAACATCCAAAAACATGAAATAGCATCAAATTCGGAATAATAATCCATGCAGCTGTGGGGTTAGGTGCTCGACAAATGTTTAAAGTAAAGCACAATCGGGCGATGTTAGTACTTGCATGGGAGACTCCCTGACTAAACGACCTTTTGTATTTTTGTTTGTTTCAACACGCACATGGAAAAGATGTAAGGCAACGTACCGGCACTTTTTCTTCCTGTGATGTCAATCATTTATAGTAGAAAATCGAGGCATTTTTGTAACTTTTTCAATTAATGGAAAATTTTCAAATTCGTTCTAATTTTCACGAACAAGTTGTGGATGCTGTCGGCACGTAGTGGGTGTTACACTGTTAACGCATCGTGCAAAGTTGTTCAAAGTGATTACAAAGTTGTACAAAGTTATTGCAAATTTGGTAAATGCATTTGCATATATGACCAAGTTGTTATCATATAACAATCCACATTTGTAAAGTAGGGAAATTTAATAAAAGCCCGTTAAAAGCAGCTTATAGTTATTCACATGAGGTGACAGTAAAATGTTCGAAAACAGCGTGCAAAGTTTGAAAAAAACGAAGGAAATGTTGGCGGAGTTGCTAGTTTATTTAGCCTAAGTCATTGTAAAGACAACCCCGCAGTTAAATTTGGAAAGCATTGAGTAAATTTGCCGATAATGCCTCATATCTAAGCAGATTATCACAACAGTCAATCGAAATATTGACAACAAACTGTATGCAAAATTGTAAAACGCGGTTGCGAAGTAGGTAGTTTCATTCGGGATTGTTACCTGTGATATCATATTAACAAGTTCCGTAGTTGAACATTCGAAAATGTGAATAAATATTCGTATCATGCTGTTTAATTACCGTAGTTTTATTACAAGTATGTAGAGGTCATAGGTCAATCTAGAAGATACTTGTGCAATAGATATCTATTTAAAACATCCAAAAACATGAAATAGCATCAAATTCGGAATAATAATCCATGCAGCTGTGGGGTTAGGTGCTCGACAAATGTTTAAAGTAAAGCACAATCGGGCGATGTTAGTACTTGCATGGGAGACTCCCTGACTAAACGACCTTTTGTATTTTTGTTTGTTTCAACACGCACATGGAAAAGATGTAAGGCAACGTACCGGCACTTTTTCTTCCTGTGATGTCAATCATTTATAGTAGAAAATCGAGGCATTTTTGTAACTTTTTCAATTAATGGAAAATTTTCAAATTCGTTCTAATTTTCACGAACAAGTTGTGGATGCTGTCGGCACGTAGTGGGTGTTACACTGTTAACGCATCGTGCAAAGTTGTTCAAAGTGATTACAAAGTTGTACAAAGTTATTGCAAATTTGGTAAATGCATTTGCATATATGACCAAGTTGTTATCATATAACAATCCACATTTGTAAAGTAGGGAAATTTAATAAAAGCCCGTTAAAAGCAGCTTATAGTTATTCACATGAGGTGACTGTAAAATGTTAGAAAACAGCGTGCAAAGTTTGAAAAAGCGAAGGAAATGTTGGCGGAGTTGCTAGTTTATTTAGCCTAAGTCATTGAAATGACAATCCCGCAGTTAAATTTTGAAAGCATTGAGTAAATTTGCCGATAACGCCTCATATCGAAGCAGATTATCACAACAGTCAATCGAAATATTGACAACAAACTGTATGCAAAGTTGTAAAAAGCGGTTGCGAAGTAGGTAGTTTCATTCGGGATTGTTACCTGTGATATCATATTAACAAGTCCCGTAGTTGAACATTCGAAAATGTGAATAAATATTTCGTAACATGCTGTTTAATTACCGTAGTTTTGTTACAAGTATGTAGAGGTCATAGGTCAATCTAGAAGATACTTGTGCAATAGATATCTATTTAAAACATCCAAAAACATGAAATAGCATCAAATTCGGAATAATAATCCATGCAGCTGTGGGGTTAGGTGCTCGACAAATGTTTAAAGTAAAGCACAATCGGGCGATGTTAGTACTTGCATGGGAGACTCCCTGACTAAACGACCTTTTGTATTTTTGTTTGTTTCAACACGCACATGGAAAAGATGTAAGGCAACGTACCGGCACTTTTTCTTCCTGTGATGTCAATCATTTATAGTAGAAAATCGAGGCATTTTTGTAACTTTTTCAATTAATGGAAAATTTTCAAATTCGTTCTAATTTTCACGAACAAGTTGTGGATGCTGTCGGCACGTAGTGGGTGTTACACTGTTAACGCATCGTGCAAAGTTGTTCAAAGTGATTACAAAGTTGTACAAAGTTATTGCAAATTTGGTAAATGCATTTGCATATATGACCAAGTTGTTATCATATAACAATCCACATTTGTAAAGTAGGGAAATTTAATAAAAGCCCGTTAAAAGCAGCTTATAGTTATTCACATGAGGTGACTGTAAAATGTTAGAAAACAGCGTGCAAAGTTTGAAAAAGCGAAGGAAATGTTGGCGGAGTTGCTAGTTTATTTAGCCTATGTCATTGTAATGACAATCCCGCAGTTAAATTTTGAAAGCATTGAGTAAATTTGCCGATAACGCCTCATATCGAAGCAGATTATCACAACAGTCAATCGAAATATTGACAACAAACTGTATGCAAAGTTGTAAAAAGCGGTTGCGAAGTAGGTAGTTTCATTCGGGATTGTTACCTGTGATATCATATTAACAAGTCCCGTAGTTGAACATTCGAAAATGTGAATAAATATTTCGTAACATGCTGTTTAATTACCGTAGTTTTGTTACAAGTATGTAGAGGTCATAGGTCAATCTAGAAGATACTTGTGCAATAGATATCTATTTAAAACATCCAAAAACATGAAATAGCATCAAATTCGGAATAATAATCCATGCAGCTGTGGGGTTAGGTGCTCGACAAATGTTTAAAGTAAAGCACAATCGGGCGTGGTTAGTACTTGCATGGGAGACTCCCTGACTAAACGACCTTTTGTATTTTTGTTTGTTTCAACACGCACATGGAAAAGATGTAAGGCAACGTTCCGGCACTTTTTCTTACTGTGATGTCAATCATTTATAGTAGAAAATCGAGGCATTTTTGTAACTTTTTCAATTAATGGAAAATTTTCAAAATCGTTCTAATTTTCACGAACAAGTTGTGGATGCTGTCGACACGTAGTGGGTGTTACACTGTTAACGCATCGTGCAAAGTTGTTCAAAGTGATTACAAAGTTGTACAAAGTTATTGCAAATTTGGTAAATGCATTTGCATATATGACCAAGTTGTTATCATATAACAATCCACATTTGTAAAGTAGGGAAATTTAATAAAAGCCCGTTAAAAGCAGCTTATAGTTATTCACATGAGGTGACTGTAAAATGTTAGAAAACAGCGTGCAAAGTTTGAAAAAGCGAAGGAAATGTTGGCGGAGTTGCTAGTTTATTTAGCCTAAGTCATTGTAATGACAATCCCGCAGTTAAATTTTGAAAGCATTGAGTAAATTTGCCGATAACGCCTCATATCGAAGCAGATTATCACAACAGTCAATCGAAATATTGACAACAAACTGTATGCAAAGTTGTAAAAAGCGGTTGCGAAGTAGGTAGTTTCATTCGGGATTGTTACCTGTGATATCATATTAACAAGTCCCGTAGTTGAACATTCGAAAATGTGAATAAATATTTCGTAACATGCTGTTTAATTACCGTAGTTTTGTTACAAGTATGTAGAGGTCATAGGTCAATCTAGAAGATACTTGTGCAATAGATATCTATTTAAAACATCCAAAAACATGAAATAGCATCAAATTCGGAATAATAATCCATGCAGCTGTGGGGTTAGGTGCTCGACAAATGTTTAAAGTAAAGCACAATCGGGCGATGTTAGTACTTGCATGGGAGACTCCCTGACTAAACGACCTTTTGTATTTTTGTTTGTTTCAACACGCACATGGAAAAGATGTAAGGCAACGTACCGGCACTTTTTCTTCCTGTGATGTCAATCATTTATAGTAGAAAATCGAGGCATTTTTGTAACTTTTTCAATTAATGGAAAATTTTCAAATTCGTTCTAATTTTCACGAACAAGTTGTGGATGCTGTCGGCACGTAGTGGGTGTTACACTGTTAACGCATCGTGCAAAGTTGTTCAAAGTGATTACAAAGTTGTACAAAGTTATTGCAAATTTGGTAAATGCATTTGCATATATGACCAAGTTGTTATCATATAACAATCCACATTTGTAAAGTAGGGAAATTTAATAAAAGCCCGTTAAAAGCAGCTTATAGTTATTCACATGAGGTGACTGTAAAATGTTAGAAAACAGCGTGCAAAGTTTAAAAAAGCGAAGGAAATGTTGGCGGAGTTGCTAGTTTATTTAGCCTATGTCATTGTAATGACAATCCCGCAGTTAAATTTTGAAAGCATTGAGTAAATTTGCCGATAACGCCTCATATCGAAGCAGATTATCGCAACAGTCAATCGAAATATTGACAACAAACTGTATGCAAAGTTGTAAAAAGCGGTTGCGAAGTAGGTAGTTTCATTCGGGATTGTTACCTGTGATATCATATTAACAAGTCCCGTAGTTGAACATTCGAAAATGTGAATAAATATTTCGTAACATGCTGTTTAATTACCGTAGTTTTGTTACAAGTATGTAGAGGTCATAGGTCAATCTAGAAGATACTTGTGCAAGAGATATCTATTTAAAACATCCAAAAACATGAAATAGCATCAAATTCGGAATAATAATCCATGCAGCTGTGTGGTTAGGTGCTCGACAAATGTTTAAAGTAAAGCACAATCGGGCGTGGTTAGTACTTGCATGGGAGACTCCCTGACTAAACGACCTTTTGTATTTTTGTTTGTTTCAACACGCACATGGAAAAGATGTAAGGCAACGTACCGGCACTTTTTCTTCCTGTGATGTCAATCATTTATAGTAGAAAATCGAGGCATTTTTGTAACTTTTTCAATTAATGGAAAATTTTCAAATTCGTTCTAATTTTCACGAACAAGTTGTGGATGCTGTCGGCACGTAGTGGGTGTTACACTGTTAACGCATCGTGCAAAGTTGTTCAAAGTGATTACAAAGTTGTACAAAGTTATTGCAAATTTGGTAAATGCATTTGCATATATGACCAAGTTGTTATCATATAACAATCCACATTTGTAAAGTAGGGAAATTTAATAAAAGCCCGTTAAAAGCAGCTTATAGTTATTCACATGAGGTGACTGTAAAATGTTAGAAAACAGCGTGCAAAGTTTGAAAAAGCGAAGGAAATGTTGGCGGAGTTGCTAGTTTATTTAGCCTAAGTCATTGTAATGACAATCCCGCAGTTAAATTTTGAAAGCATTGAGTAAATTTGCCGATAACGCCTCATATCGAAGCAGATTATCACAACAGTCAATCGAAATATTGACAACAAACTGTATGCAAAGTTGTAAAAAGCGGTTGCGAAGTAGGTAGTTTCATTCGGGATTGTTACCTGTGATATCATATTAACAAGTCCCGTAGTTGAACATTCGAAAATGTGAATAAATATTTCGTAACATGCTGTTTAATTACCGTAGTTTTGTTACAAGTATGTAGAGGTCATAGGTCAATCTAGAAGATACTTGTGCAATAGATATCTATTTAAAACATCCAAAAACATGAAATAGCATCAAATTCGGAATAATAATCCATGCAGCTGTGGGGTTAGGTGCTCGACAAATGTTTAAAGTAAAGCACAATCGGGCGATGTTAGTACTTGCATGGGAGACTCCCTGACTAAACGACCTTTTGTATTTTTGTTTGTTTCAACACGCACATGGAAAAGATGTAAGGCAACGTACCGGCACTTTTTCTTCCTGTGATGTCAATCATTTATAGTAGAAAATCGAGGCATTTTTGTAACTTTTTCAATTAATGGAAAATTTTCAAATTCGTTCTAATTTTCACGAACAAGTTGTGGATGCTGTCGGCACGTAGTGGGTGTTACACTGTTAACGCATCGTGCAAAGTTGTTCAAAGTGATTACAAAGTTGTACAAAGTTATTGCAAATTTGGTAAATGCATTTGCATATATGACCAAGTTGTTATCATATAACAATCCACATTTGTAAAGTAGGGAAATTTAATAAAAGCCCGTTAAAAGCAGCTTATAGTTATTCACATGAGGTGACTGTAAAATGTTAGAAAACAGCGTGCAAAGTTTGAAAAAGCGAAGGAAATGTTGGCGGAGTTGCTAGTATATTTAGCCTATGTCATTGTAATGACAATCCCGCAGTTAAATTTTGAAAGCATTGAGTAAATTTGCCGATAACGCCTCATATCGAAGCAGATTATCACAACAGTCAATCGAAATATTGACAACAAACTGTATGCAAAGTTGTAAAAAGCGGTTGCGAAGTAGGTAGTTTCATTCGGGATTGTTACCTGTGATATCATATTAACAAGTCCCGTAGTTGAACATTCGAAAATGTGAATAAATATTTCGTAACATGCTGTTTAATTACCGTAGTTTTGTTACAAGTATGTAGAGGTCATAGGTCAATCTAGAAGATACTTGTGCAATAGATATCTATTTAAAACATCCAAAAACATGAAATAGCATCAAATTCGGAATAATAATCCATGCAGCTGTGGGGTTAGGTGCTCGACAAATGTTTAAAGTAAAGCACAATCGGGCGATGTTAGTACTTGCATGGGAGACTCCCTGACTAAACGACCTTTTGTATTTTTGTTTGTTTCAACACGCACATGGAAAAGATGTAAGGCAACGTACCGGCACTTTTTCTTCCTGTGATGTCAATCATTTATAGTAGAAAATCGAGGCATTTTTGTAACTTTTTCAATTAATGGAAAATTTTCAAATTCGTTCTAATTTTCACGAACAAGTTGTGGATGCTGTCGGCACGTAGTGGGTGTTACACTGTTAACGCATCGTGCAAAGTTGTTCAAAGTGATTACAAAGTTGTACAAAGTTATTGCAAATTTGGTAAATGCATTTGCATATATGACCAAGTTGTTATCATATAACAATCCACATTTGTAAAGTAGGGAAATTTAATAAAAGCCCGTTAAAAGCAGCTTATAGATATTCACATGAGGTGACAGTAAAATGTTAGAAAACAGCGTGCAAAGTTTGAAAAAAACGAAGGAAATGTTGGCGGAGTTGCAAGTTTATTTAGATTAAGTCATTGTAATGACAACCCCGCAGTTAAATTTGGAAAGCATTGAGTAAATTTGCCGATAATGCCTCATATCTAAGCAGATTATCACAACAGTCAATCGAAATATTGACAACAAACTGTATGCAAAATTGTAAAACGCGGTTGCGAAGTAGGTAGTTTCATTCGGGATTGTTACCTGTGATATCATATTAACAAGTTCCGTAGTTGAACATTCGAAAATGTGAATAAATATTCGTATCATGCTGTTTAATTACCGTAGTTTTATTACAAGTATGTAGAGGTCATAGGTCAATCTAGAAGATACTTGTGCAAGAGATATCTATTTAAAACATCCAAAAACATGAAATAGCATCAAATTCGGAATAATAATCCATGCAGCTGTGTGGTTAGGTGCTCGACAAATGTTTAAAGTAAAGCACAATCGGGCGTGGTTAGTACTTGCATGGGAGACTCCCTGACTAAACGACCTTTTGTATTTTTGTTTGTTTCAACACGCACATGGAAAAGATGTAAGGCAACGTACCGGCACTTTTTCTTCCTGTGATGTCAATCATTTATAGTAGAAAATCGAGGCATTTTTGTAACTTTTTCAATTAATGGAAAATTTTCAAATTCGTTCTAATTTTCACGAACAAGTTGTGGATGCTGTCGGCACGTAGTGGGTGTTACACTGTTAACGCATCGTGCAAAGTTGTTCAAAGTGATTACAAAGTTGTACAAAGTTATTGCAAATTTGGTAAATGCATTTGCATATATGACCAAGTTGTTATCATATAACAATCCACATTTGTAAGGTATGGAAATTTAATAAAAGCCCGTTAAATGCAGCTTATAGATATTCACATGAGGTGACAGTAAAATGTTAGAAAACAGCGTGCAAAGTTTGAAAAAAACGAAGGAAATGTTGGCGGAGTTGCTAGTTTATTTAGCCTAAGTCATTGTAATGACAACCCCGCAGTTAAATTTGGAAAGCATTGAGTAAATTTGCCTGTGATATCATATTAACAAGTTCCGTAGTTGAACATTCGAAAATGTGAATAAATATTCGTATCATGCTGTTTAATTACCGTAGTTTTATTACAAGTATGTAGAGGTCATAGGTCAATCTAGAAGATACTTGTGCAAGCGATATCGATTTAAAACATCCAAACACATAAAATAGCCGCAAATTCGGAATAATAATCCATGCAGCTGTGGGGTTAGATGCTCGACAAATGTTTAAAGTAAAGCACAATCGGGCGTGATTAGTACTTGCATGGGAGACTCCCTTACTAAACGACCTTTTGAATTTTTGTTTGTTTCAACACGCACATGGAAAAGATGTAAGGCAACGTTCCGGCACTTTTTCTTACTGTGATGTCAATCATTTATAGTAGAAAATCGAGGCATTTTTGTAACATTTTCCATTAAAGGAAAATTTTCAAATTCGTTCTAATTTTCACGAACAAGTTGTGGATGCTGTCGGCACGTAGTGGGTGTTACACTGTTAACGCATCGTGCAAAGTTGTTCAAAGTGATTACAAAGTTGTACAAAGTTATTGCAAATTTGGTAAATGCATTTGCATATATGACCAAGTTGTTATCATATAACAATCCACATTTGTAAAGTAGGGAAAGTTAATAAAATCCCGTTAAAAGCAGCTTATAGATATTCACATGAGGTGACTGTAAAATGTTAGAAAACAGCGTGCAAAGTTTGAAAAAACGAAGGAAATGTTGGCGGAGTTGCTAGTTTATTTAGCCTATGTCATTGTAATGACAATCCCGCAGTTAAATTTGGAAAGCATTGAGTAAATTTGCCGATAACGCCTCATATCTAAGCAGATTATCACAACAGTCAATCGAAATATTGACAACAAACTGCATGCAATGTTGTAAAAAGCGGTTGCGAAGTAGGTAGTTTCATTCGGGATTGTTACCTGTGATATCATATTAACAAGTCCCGTAGTTGAACATTCGAAAATGTGAATAAATATTTCGTAACATGCTGTTTAATTACCGTAGTTTCGTTACAAGTATGTAGAGGTCATAGGTCAATCTAGAAGATACTTGTGCAAGAGATATCTATTTAAAACATCCAAAAACATGAAATAGCCGCAAATTCGGAATAATAATCCATGCAGCTGTGGGGTTAGGTGCTCGACAAATGTTTAAAGTAAAGCACTATCGAGCGTGATTAGTACTTGCATGGAAGACCCCCTGACTAAACGACCTTTTGAATTTTTGTTTGTTTCAACACGCACAAGGAAAAGATGTAAGGCAACGTTCCGGCACTTTTTCTTACTGTGATGTCAATCATTTATAGTAGAAAATCGAGGCATTTTTGTAACTTTTTTCAATTAATAGAAAATTTTCAAAATCGTTCTAATTTTCACGAACAAGTTGTGGATGCTGTCGACACGTAGTGGGTGTTACACTGTTAACGCATCGTGCAAAGTTGTTCAAAGTGATTACAAAGTTGTACAAAGTTATTGCAAATTTGGTAAATGCATTTGCATATATGACCAAGTTGTTATCATATAACAATCCACATTTGTAAGGTATGGAAATTTAATAAAAGCCCGTTAAATGCAGCTTATAGATATTCACATGAGGTGACAGTAAAATGTTAGAAAACAGCGTGCAAAGTTTGAAAAAAACGAAGGAAATGTTGGCGGAGTTGCTAGTTTATTTAGCCTAAGTCATTGTAATGACAACCCCGCAGTTAAATTTGGAAAGCATTGAGTAAATTTGCCTGTGATATCATATTAACAAGTTCCGTAGTTGAACATTCGAAAATGTGAATAAATATTCGTATCATGCTGTTTAATTACCGTAGTTTTATTACAAGTATGTAGAGGTCATAGGTCAATCTAGAAGATACTTGTGCAAGCGATATCGATTTAAAACATCCAAACACATAAAATAGCCGCAAATTCGGAATAATAATCCATGCAGCTGTGGGGTTAGATGCTCGACAAATGTTTAAAGTAAAGCACAATCGGGCGTGATTAGTACTTGCATGGGAGACTCCCTTACTAAACGACCTTTTGAATTTTTGTTTGTTTCAACACGCACATGGAAAAGATGTAAGGCAACGTTCCGGCACTTTTTCTTACTGTGATGTCAATCATTTATAGTAGAAAATCGAGGCATTTTTGTAACATTTTCCATTAAAGGAAAATTTTCAAATTCGTTCTAATTTTCACGAACAAGTTGTGGATGCTGTCGGCACGTAGTGGGTGTTACACTGTTAACGCATCGTGCAAAGTTGTTCAAAGTGATTACAAAGTTGTACAAAGTTATTGCAAATTTGGTAAATGCATTTGCATATATGACCAAGTTGTTATCATATAACAATCCACATTTGTAAAGTAGGGAAAGTTAATAAAATCCCGTTAAAAGCAGCTTATAGATATTCACATGAGGTGACTGTAAAATGTTAGAAAACAGCGTGCAAAGTTTGAAAAAACGAAGGAAATGTTGGCGGAGTTGCTAGTTTATTTAGCCTATGTCATTGTAATGACAATCCCGCAGTTAAATTTGGAAAGCATTGAGTAAATTTGCCGATAACGCCTCATATCTAAGCAGATTATCACAACAGTCAATCGAAATATTGACAACAAACTGCATGCAATGTTGTAAAAAGCGGTTGCGAAGTAGGTAGTTTCATTCGGGATTGTTACCTGTGATATCATATTAACAAGTCCCGTAGTTGAACATTCGAAAATGTGAATAAATATTTCGTAACATGCTGTTTAATTACCGTAGTTTCGTTACAAGTATGTAGAGGTCATAGGTCAATCTAGAAGATACTTGTGCAAGAGATATCTATTTAAAACATCCAAAAACATGAAATAGCCGCAAATTCGGAATAATAATCCATGCAGCTGTGGGGTTAGGTGCTCGACAAATGTTTAAAGTAAAGCACTATCGAGCGTGATTAGTACTTGCATGGAAGACCCCCTGACTAAACGACCTTTTGAATTTTTGTTTGTTTCAACACGCACAAGGAAAAGATGTAAGGCAACGTTCCGGCACTTTTTCTTACTGTGATGTCAATCATTTATAGTAGAAAATCGAGGCATTTTTGTAACTTTTTTCAATTAATAGAAAATTTTCAAAATCGTTCTAATTTTCACGAACAAGTTGTGGATGCTGTCGACACGTAGTGGGTGTTACACTGTTAACGCATCGTGCAAAGTTGTTCAAAGTGATTACAAAGTTGTACAAAGTTATTGCAAATTTGGTAAATGCATTTGCATATATGACCAAGTTGTTATCATATAACAATCCACATTTGTAAAGTATGGAAATTTAATAAAAGCCCGTTAAAAGCAGCTTATAGATATTCACATGAGGTGACAGTAAAATGTTAGAAAACAGCGTGCAAAGTTTGAAAAAACGAAGGAAATGTTGGCGGATTTGCTAGTTTATTTAGCCTAAGTCATTGTAATGACAACCCCGCAGTTAAATTTGGAAAGCATTGAGTAAATTTGCCGATAACGCCCCATATCTAAGCAGATTATCACAACAGTCAATCGAAATATTGACAACAAACTGTATGCAAAATTGTAAAACGCGGTTGCGAAGTAGGTAGTTTCATTCGGGATTGTTTCCTGTGATATCATATTAACAAGTCCCGTAGTTGAACATTCGAAAATGTGAATAAATATTTCGTAACATGCTGTTTAATTACCGTAGTTTTGTTACAAGTATGTAGAGGTCATAGGTCAATCTAGAAGATACTTGTGCAAGAGATATCTATTTAAAACATCCAAAAACATGAAATAGCATCAAATTCGGAATAATAATCCATGCAGCTGTGGGGTTAGGTGCTCGACAAATGTTTAAAGTAAAGCACAATCGGGCGTGGTTAGTACTTGCATGGGAGACTCCCTGACTAAACGACCTTTTGTATTTTTGTTTGTTTCAACACGCACATGGAAAAGATGTAAGGCAACGTACCAGCACTTTTTCTTCCTGTGATGTCAATCATTTATAGTAGAAAATCGAGGCATTTTTGTAACTTTTTCAATTAATGGAAAATTTTCAAATTCGTTCTAATTTTCACGAACAAGTTGTGGATGCTGTCGGCACGTAGTGGGTGTTACACTGTTAACGCATCGTGCAAAGTTGTTCAAAGTGATTACAAAGTTGTACAAAGTTATTGCAAATTTGGTAAATGCATTTGCATATATGACCAAGTTGTTATCATATAACAATCCACATTTGTAAAGTAGGGAAAGTTAATAAAATCCCGTTAAAAGCAGCTTATAGATATTCACATGAGGTGACTGTAAAATGTTAGAAAACAGCGTGCAAAGTTTGAAAAAACGAAGGAAATGTTGGCGGAGTTGCTAGTTTATTTAGCCTAAGTCATTGTAATGACATCCCCGCAGTTAAATTTGGAAAGCATTGAGTAAATTTGCCGATAACGCCTCATATCTAAGCAGATTATCACAACAGTCAATCGAAATATTGACAACAAACTGCATGCAAAGTTGTAAAAAGCGGTTGCGAAGTAGGTAGTTTCATTCGGGATTGTTACCTGTGATATCATATTAACAAGTCCCGTAGTTGAACATTCGAAAATGTGAATAAATATTTTGTAACATGCTGTTTAATTACCGTAGTTTTGTTACAAGTATGTAGAGGTCATAGGTCAATCTAGAAGATACTTGTGCAAGAGATATCTATTTAAAACATCCAAAAACATGAAATAGCATCAAATTCGGAATAATAATCCATGCAGCTGTGGGGTTAGGTGCTCGACAAATGTTTAAAGTAAAGCACAATCGGGCGTGGTTAGTACTTGCATGGGAGACCCCCTGACTAAACGACCTTTTGAATTTTTGTTTGTTTCAACACGCACATGGAAAAGATGTAAGGCAACGTTCCGGCACTTTTTCTTACTGTGATGTCAATCATTTATAGTAGAAAATCGAGGCATTTTTGTAACTTTTTCAATTAATGGAAAATTTTCAAAATCGTTCTAATTTTCACGAACAAGTTGTGGATGCTGTCGACACGTAGTGGGTGTTACACTGTTAACGCATCGTGCAAAGTTGTTCAAAGTGATTACAAAGTTGTACAAAGTTATTGCAAATTTGGTAAAAGCATTTGCATATATGACCAAGTTGTTATCATATAACAATCCACATTTGTAAAGTAGGGAAATTTAATAAAAGCCCGTTAAAAGCAGCTTATAGTTTTTCACATGAGGTGACTGTAAAATGTTAGAAAACAGCGTGCAAAGTTTGAAAAAACGAAGGAAATGTTGGCGGAGTTGCTAGTTTATTTAGCCTAAGTCATTGTAATGACAACCCCGCAGTTAAATTTGGAAAGCATTGAGTAAATTTGCCGATAACGCCTCATATCTAAGCAGATTATCACAACAGTCAATCGAAATATTGACAACAAACTGTATGCAAAATTGTAAAACGCGGTTGCGAAGTAGGTAGTTTCATTCGGGATTGTTTCCTGTGATATCATATTAACAAGTCCCGTAGTTGAACATTCGAAAATGTGAATAAATATTTCGTAACATGATGTTTAATTACCGTAGTTTTGTTACAAGTATGTAGAGGTCATAGGTCAATCTAGAAGATACTTGTGCAAGAGATATCTATTTAAAACATCCAAAAACATGAAATAGCATCAAATTCGGAATAATAATCCATGCAGCTGTTGGGTTAGGTGCTCGACAAATGTTTAAAGTAAAGCACAATCGGGCGTGGTTAGTACTTGCATGGGAGACTCCCTGACTAAACACCTTTTGTATTTTTGTTTGTTTCAACACGCACATGGAAAAGATGTAAGGCAACGTACCGGCACTTTTTCTTCCTGTGATGTCAATCATTTATAGTAGAAAATCGAGGCATTTTTGTAACTTTTTCAATTAATGGAAAATTTTCAAATTCGTTCTAATTTTCACGAACAAGTTGTGGATGCTGTCGGCACGTAGTGGGTGTTACACTGTTAACGCATCGTGCAAAGTTGTTCAAAGTGATTACAAAGTTGTAAAAAGTTATTGCAAATTTGGTAAATGCATTTGCATATATGACCAAGTTGTTATCATATAACAATCCACATTTGTAAAGTATGGAAATTTAATAAAAGCCCGTTAAAAGCAGCTTATAGATAATCACATGAGGTGACTGTAAAATGTTAGAAAACAGCGTGCAAAGTTTGAAAAAACGAAGGAAATGTTGGCGGAGTTGCTAGTTTATTTAGCCTAAGTCATTGTAATGACAACCCCGCAGTTAAATTTGGAAAGCATTGAGTAAATTTGCCGATAACGCCTCATATCGAAGCAGATTATCACAACAGTCAATCGAAATATTGACAACAAACGGTATGCAAAGTTGTAAAAAGCGGTTGCGAAGTAGGTAGTTTCATTCGGGATTGTTACCTGTGATATCATATTAACAAGTCCCGTAGTTGAACATTCGAAAATGTGAATAAATATTTCGTAACATGCTGTTTAATTACCGTAGTTTTGTTACAAGTATGTAGAGGTCATAGGTCAATCTAGAAGATACTTGTACAAGAGATATCTATTTAAAACATCCAAAAACATGAAATAGTCATAAATTCGGAATAATAATCCATGCAGCTGTGGGGTTAGGTGCTCGACAAATGTTTAAAATAAAGCCCTATCGAGCGTGATTAGTACTTGCATGGGAGACCCCCTGACTAAACGACCTTTTGAATTTTTGTTTGTTTCAACACGCACATGGAAAAGATGTAAGGCAACGTTCCGGCACTTTTTCTTACTGTGATGTCAATCATTTATAGTAGAAAATCGAGGCATTTTTGTAACTTTTTCAATTAATGGAAAATTTTCAAAATCGTTCTAATTTTCACGAACAAGTTGTGGATGCTGTCGACACGTAGTGGGTGTTACACTGTTAACGCATCGTGCAAAGTTGTTCAAAGTGATTACAAAGTTGTACAAAGTTATTGCAAATTTGGTAAAAGCATTTGCATATATGACCAAGTTGTTATCATATAACAATCCACATTTGTAAAGTAGGGAAATTTAATAAAAGCCCGTTAAAAGCAGCTTATAGTTATTCACATGAGGTGACTGTAAAATGTTAGAAAACAGCGTGCAAAGTTTGAAAAAACGAAGGAAATGTTGGCGGAGTTGCTAGTTTATTTAGCCTAAGTCATTGTAATGACAATCCCGCAGTTAAATTTTGAAAGCATTGAGTAAATTTGCCGATAACGCCTCATATCTAAGCAGATTATCACAACAGTCAATCGAAATATTGACAACAAACTGTATGCAAAGTTGTAAAAAGCGGTTGCGAAGTAGGTAGTTTCATTCGGGATTGTTACCTGTGATATCATATTAACAAGTCCCGTAGTTGAACATTCGAAAATGTGAATAAATATTTCGTAACATGCTGTTTAATTACCGTAGTTTTGTTACAAGTATGTAGAGGTCATAGGTCAATCTAGAAGATACTTGTACAAGAGATATCTATTTAAAACATCCAAAAACATGAAATAGCATCAAATTCGGAATAATAATCCATGCAGCTGTGGGGTTAGGTGCTCGACAAATGTTTAAAGTAAAGCACAATCGGGCGTGGTTAGTACTTGCATGGGAGACTCCCTGACTAAACGACCTTTTGTATTTTTGTTTGTTTCAACACGCACATGGAAAAGATGTAAGGCAACGTACCGGCACTTTTTCTTCCTGTGATGTCAATCATTTATAGTAGAAAATCGAGGCATTTTTGTAACTTTTTCAATTAATGGAAAATTTTCAAATTCGTTCTAATTTTCACGAACAAGTTGTGGATGCTGTCGGCACGTAGTGGGTGTTACACTGTTAACGCATCGTGCAAAGTTGTTCAAAGTGATTACAAAGTTGTAAAAAGTTATTGCAAATTTGGTAAATGCATTTGCATATATGACCAAGTTGTTATCATATAACAATCCACATTTGTAAAGTATGGAAATTTAATAAAAGCCCGTTAAAAGCAGCTTATAGATAATCACATGAGGTGACAGTAAAATGTTAGAAAACAGCGTGCACAGTTTGAAAAAACGAAGGAAATGTTGGCGGAGTTGCTAGTTTATTTAGCCTAAGTCATTGTAATGACAACCCCGCAGTTAAATTTGGAAAGCATTGAGTAAATTTGCCGATAACGCCTCATATCGAAGCAGATTATCACAACAGTCAATCGAAATATTGACAACAAACGGTATGCAAAGTTGTAAAAAGCGGTTGCGAAGTAGGTAGTTTCATTCGGGATTGTTACCTGTGATATCATATTAACAAGTCCCGTAGTTGAACATTCGAAAATGTGAATAAATATTTCGTAACATGCTGTTTAATTACCGTAGTTTTGTTACAAGTATGTAGAGGTCATAGGTCAATCTAGAAGATACTTGTACAAGAGATATCTATTTAAAACATCCAAAAACATGAAATAGTCATAAATTCGGAATAATAATCCATGCAGCTGTGGGGTTAGGTGCTCGACAAATGTTTAAAATAAAGCCCTATCGAGCGTGATTAGTACTTGCATGGGAGACCCCCTGACTAAACGACCTTTTGAATTTTTGTTTGTTTCAACACGCACATGGAAAAGATGTAAGGCAACGTTCCGGCACTTTTTCTTACTGTGATGTCAATCATTTATAGTAGAAAATCGAGGCATTTTTGTAACTTTTTCAATTAATGGAAAATTTTCAAAATCGTTCTAATTTTCACGAACAAGTTGTGGATGCTGTCGACACGTAGTGGGTGTTACACTGTTAACGCATCGTGCAAAGTTGTTCAAAGTGATTACAAAGTTGTACAAAGTTATTGCAAATTTGGTAAAAGCATTTGCATATATGACCAAGTTGTTATCATATAACAATCCACATTTGTAAAGTAGGGAAATTTAATAAAAGCCCGTTAAAAGCAGCTTATAGTTATTCACATGAGGTGACTGTAAAATGTTAGAAAACAGCGTGCAAAGTTTGAAAAAACGAAGGAAATGTTGGCGGAGTTGCTAGTTTATTTAGCCTAAGTCATTGTAATGTCAACCCCGCAGTTAAATTTGGAAAGCATTGAGTAAATTTGCCGATAACGCCTCATATCTAAGCAGATTATCACAACAGTCAATCGAAATATTGACAACAAACTGTATGCAAAATTGTAAAACGCGGTTGCGAAGTAGGTAGTTTCATTCGAGATTGTTTCCTGTGATATCATATTAACAAGTCCCGTAGTTGAACATTCGAAAATGTGAATAAATATTTCGTAACATGATGTTTAATTACCGTAGTTTTGTTACAAGTATGTAGAGGTCATAGGTCAATCTAGAAGATACTTGTGCAAGAGATATCTATTTAAAACATCCAAAAACATGAAATAGCATCAAATTCGGAATAATAATCCATGCAGCTGTTGGGTTAGGTGCTCGACAAATGTTTAAAGTAAAGCACAATCGGGCGTGGTTAGTACTTGCATGGGAGACTCCCTGACTAAACACCTTTTGTATTTTTGTTTGTTTCAACACGCACATGGAAAAGATGTAAGGCAACGTACCGGCACTTTTTCTTCCTGTGATGTCAATCATTTATAGTAGAAAATCGAGGCATTTTTGTAACTTTTTCAATTAATGGAAAATTTTCAAATTCGTTCTAATTTTCACGAACAAGTTGTGGATGCTGTCGGCACGTAGTGGGTGTTACACTGTTAACGCATCGTGCAAAGTTGTTCAAAGTGATTACAAAGTTGTACAAAGTTATTGCAAATTTGGTAAATGCATTTGCATATATGACCAAGTTGTTATCATATAACAATCCACATTTGTAAAGTAGGGAAATTTAATAAAAGCCCGTTAAAAGCAGCTTATAGATATTCACATGAGGTGACAGTAAAATGTTAGAAAACAGCGTGCAAAGTTTGAAAAAACGAAGGAAATGTTGGCGGAGTTGCTAGTTTATTTAGCCTAAGTCATTGTAATGACAACCCCGCAGTTAAATTTGGAAAGCATTGAGTAAATTTGCCGATAACGCCTCATATCTAAGCAGATTATCACAACAGTCAATCGAAATATTGACAACAAACTGTATGCAAAGTTGTAAAAAGCGGTTGCGAAGTAGGTAGTTTCATTCGGGATTGTTACCTGTGATATCATATTAACAAGTCCCGTAGTTGAACATTCGAAAATGTGAATAAATATTTCGTAACATGCTGTTTAATTACCGTAGTTTTGTTACAAGTATGTAGAGGTCATAGGTCAATCTAGAAGATACTTGTACAAGAGATATCTATTTAAAACATCCAAAAACATGAAATAGTCATAAATTCGGAATAATAATCCATGCAGCTGTGGGGTTAGGTGCTCGACAAATGTTTAAAATAAAGCCCTATCGAGCGTGATTAGTACTTGCATGGGAGACCCCCTGACTAAACGACCTTTTGAATTTTTGTTTGTTTCAACACGCACATGGAAAAGATGTAAGGCAACGTTCCGGCACTTTTTCTTACTGTGATGTCAATCATTTATAGTAGAAAATCGAGGCATTTTTGTAACTTTTTCAATTAATGGAAAATTTTCAAAATCGTTCTAATTTTCACGAACAAGTTGTGGATGCTGTCGACACGTAGTGGGTGTTACACTGTTAACGCATCGTGCAAAGTTGTTCAAAGTGATTACAAAGTTGTACAAAGTTATTGCAAATTTGGTAAAAGCATTTGCATATATGACCAAGTTGTTATCATATAACAATCCACATTTGTAAAGTAGGGAAATTTAATAAAAGCCCGTTAAAAGCAGCTTATAGTTATTCACATGAGGTGACTGTAAAATGTTAGAAAATAGCGTGCAAAGTTTGAAAAAACGAAGGAAATGTTGGCGGAGTTGCTAGTTTATTTAGCCTAAGTCATTGTAATGACAACCCCGCAGTTAAATTTGGAAAGCATTGAGTAAATTTGCCGATAACGCCTCATATCTAAGCAGATTATCACAACAGTCAATCGAAATATTGACAACAAACTGTATGCAAAATTGTAAAACGCGGTTGCGAAGTAGGTAGTTTCATTCGGGATTGTTTCCTGTGATATCATATTAACAAGTCCCGTAGTTGAACATTCGAAAATGTGAATAAATATTTCGTAACATGATGTTTAATTACCGTAGTTTTGTTACAAGTATGTAGAGGTCATAGGTCAATCTAGAAGATACTTGTGCAAGAGATATCTATTTAAAACATCCAAAAACATGAAATAGCATCAAATTCGGAATAATAATCCATGCAGCTGTTGTGTTAGGTGCTCGACAAATGTTTAAAGTAAAGCACATTCGGGCGTGGTTAGTACTTGCATGGGAGACTCCCTGACTAAACGACCTTTTGTATTTTTGTTTGTTTCAACACGCACATGGAAAAGATGTAAGGCAACGTACCGGCACTTTTTCATCCTGTGATGTCAATCATTTATAGTAGAAAATCGAGGCATTTTTGTAACTTTTTCAATTAATGGAAAATTTTCAAATTCGTTCTAATTTTCACGAACAAGTTGTGGATGCTGTCGGCACGTAGTGGGTGTTACACTGTTAACGCATCGTGCAAAGTTGTTCAAAGTGATTACAAAGTTGTACAAAGTTATTGCAAATTTGGTAAATGCATTTGCATATATGACCAAGTTGTTATCATATAACAATCCACATTTGTAAAGTAGGGAAATTTAATAAAAGCCCGTTAAAAGCAGCTTATAGATATTCACATGAGGTGACAGTAAAATGTTAGAAAACAGCGTGCAAAGTTTGAAAAAACGAAGGAAATGTTGGCGGAGTTGCTAGTTTATTTAGCCTAAGTCATTGTAATGACAACCCCGCAGTTAAATTTGGAAAGCATTGAGTAAATTTGCCGATAACGCCTCATATCTAAGCAGATTATCACAACAGTCAATCGAAATATTGACAACAAACTGTATGCAAAATTGTAAAACGCGGTTGCGAAGTAGGTAGTTTCATTCGGGATTGTTTCCTGTGATATCATATTAACAAGTCCCGTAGTTGAACATTCGAAAATGTGAATAAATATTTCGTAACATGCTGTTTAATTACCGTAGTTTTGTTACAAGTATGTAGAGGTCATAGGTCAATCTAGAAGATACTTGTGCAAGAGATATCTATTTAAAACATCCAAAAACATGAAATAGCATCAAATTCGGAATAATAATCCATGCAGCTGTGGGGTTAGGTGCTCGACAAATGTTTAAAGTAAAGCACAATCGGGCGTGGTTAGTACTTGCATGGGAGACTCCCTGACTAAACGACCTTTTGTATTTTTGTTTGTTTCAACACGCACATGGAAAAGATGTAAGGCAACGTACCAGCACTTTTTCTTCCTGTGATGTCAATCATTTATAGTAGAAAATCGAGGCATTTTTGTAACTTTTTCAATTAATGGAAAATTTTCAAATTCGTTCTAATTTTCACGAACAAGTTGTGGATGCTGTCGGCACGTAGTGGGTGTTACACTGTTAACGCATCGTGCAATGTTGTTCAAAGTGATTACAAAGTTGTACAAAGTTATTGCAAATTTGGTAAATGCATTTGCATATATGACCAAGTTGTTATCATATAACAATCCACATTTGTAAAGTAGGGAAATTTAATAAAATCCCGTTAAAAGCAGCTTATAGATATTCACATGAGGTGGCTGTAAAATGTTAGAAAACAGCATGCAAAGTTTGAAAAAACGAAGGAAATGTTGGCGGAGTTGCTAGTTTATTTAGCCTAAGTCATTGTAATGATATCCCCGCAGTTAAATTTGGAAAGCATTGAGTAAATTTGCCGATAACGCCTCATATCTAAGCAGATTATCACAACAGTCAATCGAAATATTGACAACAAACTGTATGCAAAGTTGTAAAAAGCGGTTGCGAAGTAGGTAGTTTCATTCGGGATTGTTACCTGTGATATCATATTAACAAGTCCCGTAGTTGAACATTCGAAAATGTGAATAAATATTTCGTAACATGCTGTTTAATTACCGTAGTTTTGTTACAAGTATGTAGAGGTCATAGGTCAATCTAGAAGATACTTGTACAAGAGATATCTATTTAAAACATCCAAAAACATGAAATAGTCACAAATTCGGAATAATAATCCATGCAGCTGTGGGGTTAGGTGCTCGACAAATGTTTAAAATAAAGCCCTATCGAGCGTGATTAGTACTTGCATGGGAGAACCCCTGACTAAACGACCTTTTGAATTTTTGTTTGTTTCAACATGCACATGGAAAAGATGTAAGGCAACGTTCCGGCACTTTTTCTTACTGTGATGTCAATCATTTATAGTAGAAAATCGAGGCATTTTTGTAACTTTTTCAATTAATGGAAAATTTTCAAAATCGTTCTAATTTTCACGAACAAGTTGTGGATGCTGTCGACACGTAGTGGGTGTTACACCTTTAACGCATCGTGCAAAGTTGTTCAAAGTGATTACAAAGTTGTACAAAGTTATTGCAAATTTGGTAAATGCATTTGCATATATGACCAAGTTGTTATCATATAACAATCCACATTTGTAAAGTAGGGAAATTTAATAAAAGCCCGTTAAAAGCAGCTTATAGTTATTCACATGAGGTGACTGTAAAATGTTAGAAAACAGCGTGCAAAGTTTGAAAAAGCGAAGGAAATGTTGGCGGAGTTGCTAGTTTATTTAGCCTAAGTCATTGTAATGACAATCCCGCAGTTAAATTTTGAAAGCATTGAGTAAATTTGCCGATAACGCCTCATATCGAAGCAGATTATCACAACAGTCAATCGAAATATTGACAACAAACTGTATGCAAAGTTGTAAAAAGCGGTTGCGAAGTAGGTAGTTTCATTCGGGATTTTTTCCTGTGATATCATATTAACAAGTCCCGTAGTTGAACATTCGAAAATGTGAATAAATATTTCGTAACATGCTGTTTAATTACCGTAGTTTTGTTACAAGTATGTAGAGGTCATAGGTCAATCTAGAAGATACTTGTGCAAGAGATATCTATTTAAAACATCCAAAAACATGAAATAGCATCAAATTCGGAATAATAATCCATGCAGCTGTGGGGTTAGGTGCTCGACAAATGTTTAAAGTAAAGCACAATCGGGCGTGGTTAGTACTTGCATGGGAGACTCCCTGACTAAACGACCTTTTGTATTTTTGTTTGTTTCAACACGCACATGGAAAAGATGTAAGGCAACGTACCGGCACTTTTTCGTCCTGTGATGTCAATCATTTATAGTAGAAAATCGAGGCATTTTTGTAACTTTTTCAATTAATGGAAAATTTTCAAATTCGTTCTAATTTTCACGAACAAGTTGTGGATGCTGTCGGCACGTAGTGGGTGTTACACTGTTAACGCATCGTGCAAAGTTGTTCAAAGTGATTACAAAGTTGTACAAAGTTATTGCAAATTTGGTAAATGCATTTGCATATATGACCAAGTTGTTATCATATAACAATCCACATTTGTAAAGTAGGGAAATTTAATAAAAGCCCGTTAAAAGCAGCTTATAGATATTCACATGAGGTGACAGTAAAATGTTAGAAAACAGCGTGCAAAGTTTGAAAAAAACGAAGGAAATGTTGGCGGAGTTGCTAGTTTATTTAGCCTAAGTCATTGTAATGACAACCCCGCAGTTAAATTTGGAAAGCATTGAGTAAATTTGCCGATAACGCCTCATATCTAAGCAGATTATCACAACAGTCAATCGAAATATTGACAACAAACTGTATGCAAAATTGTAAAACGCGGTTGCGAAGTAGGTAGTTTCATTCGGGATTGTTTCCTGTGATATCATATTAACAAGTCCCGTAGTTGAACATTCGAAAATGTGAATAAATATTTCGTAACATGCTGTTTAATTACCGTAGTTTTGTTACAAGTATGTAGAGGTCATAGGTCAATCTAGAAGATACTTGTGCAAGAGATATCTATTTAAAACATCCAAAAACATGAAATAGCATCAAATTCGTAATAATAATCCATGCAGCTGTGGGGTTAGGTGCTCGACAAATGTTTAAAGTAAAGCACAATCGGGCGTGGTTAGTACTTGCATGGGAGACTCCCTGACTAAACGACCTTTTGTATTTTTGTTTGTTTCAACACGCACATGGAAAAGATGTAAGGCAACGTACCGGCACTTTTTCTTCCTGTGATGTCAATCATTTATAGTAGAAAATCGAGGCATTTTTGTAACTTTTTCAATTAATGGAAAATTTTCAAATTCGTTCTAATTTTCATGAATAAGTTGTGGATGCTGTCGGCACGTAGTGGGTGTTACACTGTTAACGCATCGTGCAAAGTTGTTCAAAGTGATTACAAAGTTGTACAAAGTTATTGCAAATTTGGTAAATGCATTTGCATATATGACCAAGTTGTTATCATATAACAATCCACATTTGTAAAGTAGGGAAATTTAATAAAAGCCCGTTAAAAGCAGCTTATAGATATTCACATGAGGTGACAGTAAAATGTTAGAAAACAGCGTGCAAAGTTTGAAAAAAACGAAGGAAATGTTGGCGGAGTTGCTAGTTTATTTAGCCTAAGTCATTGTAATGACAACCCCGCAGTTAAATTTGGAAAGCATTGAGTAAATTTGCCGATAACGCCTCATATCTAAGCAGATTATCACAACAGTCAATCGAAATATTGACAACAAACTGTATGCAAAATTGTAAAACGCGGTTGCGAAGTAGGTAGTTTCATTCGGGATTGTTTCCTGTGATATCATATTAACAAGTCCCGTAGTTGAACATTCGAAAATGTGAATAAATATTTCGTAACATGCTGTTTAATTACCGTAGTTTTGTTACAAGTATGTAGAGGTCATAGGTCAATCTAGAAGATACTTGTGCAAGAGATATCTATTTAAAACATCCAAAAACATGAAATAGCATCAAATTCGTAATAATAATCCATGCAGCTGTGGGGTTAGGTGCTCGACAAATGTTTAAAGTAAAGCACAATCGGGCGTGGTTAGTACTTGCATGGGAGACTCCCTGACTAAACGACCTTTTGTATTTTTGTTTGTTTCAACACGCACATGGAAAAGATGTAAGGCAACGTACCGGCACTTTTTCTTCCTGTGATGTCAATCATTTATAGTAGAAAATCGAGGCATTTTTGTAACTTTTTCAATTAATGGAAAATTTTCAAATTCGTTCTAATTTTCACGAATAAGTTGTGGATGCTGTCGGCACGTAGTGGGTGTTACACTGTTAACGCATCGTGCAAAGTTGTTCAAAGTGATTACAAAGTTGTACAAAGTTATTGCAAATTTGGTAAATGCATTTGCATATATGACCAAGTTGTTATCATATAACAATCCACATTTGTAAAGTAGGGAAATTTAATAAAAGCCCGTTAAAAGCAGCTTATAGATATTCACATGAGGTGACAGTAAAATGTTAGAAAACAGCGTGCAAAGTTTGAAAAAACGAAGGAAATGTTGGCGGAGTTGCTAGTTTATTTAGCCTAAGTCATTGTAATGACAACCCCGCAGTTAAATTTGGAAAGCATTGAGTAAATTTGCTGATAACGCCTCATATCTAAGCAGATTATCACAACAGTCAATCGAAATATTGACAACAAACTGTATGCAAAATTGTAAAACGCGGTTGCGAAGTAGGTAGTTTCATTCGGGATTGTTTCCTGTGATATCATATTAACAAGTCTCGTAGTTGAACATTCGAAAATGTGAATAAATATTTCGTAACATGCTGTTTAATTACCGTAGTTTTGTTACAAGTATGTAGAGGTCATAGGTCAATCTAGAAGATACTTGTGCAAGAGATATCTATTTAAAACATCGAAAAACATGAAATAGCATCAAATTCGTAATAATAATCCATGCAGCTGTGGGGTTAGGTGCTCGACAAATGTTTAAAGTAAAGCACAATCGGGCGTGGTTAGTACTTGCATGGGAGACTCCCTGACTAAACGACCTTTTGTATTTTTGTTTGTTTCAACACGCACATGGAAAAGATGTAAGGCAACGTACCGGCACTTTTTCTTCCTGTGATGTCAATCATTTATAGTAGAAAATCGAGGCATTTTTGTAACTTTTTCAATTAATGGAAAATTTTCAAATTCGTTCTAATTTTCACGAACAAGTTGTGGATGCTGTCGGCACGTAGTGGGTGTTACACTGTTAACGCATCGTGCAATGTTGTTCAAAGTGATTACATAGTTGTACAAAGTTATTGCAAATTTGGTAAATGCATTTGCATATATGACCAAGTTGTTATCATATAACAATCCACATTTGTAAAGTAGGGAAATTTAATAAAAGCCCGTTAAAAGCAGCTTATAGATATTCACATGAGGTGACAGTAAAATGTTAGAAAACAGCGTGCAAAGTTTGAAAAAACGAAGGAAATGTTGGCGGAGTTGCTAGTTTATTTAGCCTAAGTCATTGTAATGACAACCCCGCAGTTAAATTTGGAAAGCATTGAGTAAATTTGCTGATAACGCCTCATATCTAAGCAGATTATCACAACAGTCAATCGAAATATTGACAACAAACTGTATGCAAAATTGTAAAACGCGGTTGCGAAGTAGGTAGTTTCATTCGGGATTGTTTCCTGTGATATCATATTAACAAGTCTCGTAGTTGAACATTCGAAAATGTGAATAAATATTTCGTAACATGCTGTTTAATTACCGTAGTTTTGTTACAAGTATGTAGAGGTCATAGGTCAATCTAGAAGATACTTGTGCAAGAGATATCTATTTAAAACATCGAAAAACATGAAATAGCATCAAATTCGTAATAATAATCCATGCAGCTGTGGGGTTAGGTGCTCGACAAATGTTTAAAGTAAAGCACAATCGGGCGTGGTTAGTACTTGCATGGGAGACTCCCTGACTAAACGACCTTTTGTATTTTTGTTTGTTTCAACACGCACATGGAAAAGATGTAAGGCAACGTACCGGCACTTTTTCTTCCTGTGATGTCAATCATTTATAGTAGAAAATCGAGGCATTTTTGTAACTTTTTCAATTAATGGAAAATTTTCAAATTCGTTCTAATTTTCACGAACAAGTTGTGGATGCTGTCGGCACGTAGTGGGTGTTACACTGTTAACGCATCGTGCAAAGTTGTTCAAAGTGATTACATAGTTGTACAAAGTTATTGCAAATTTGGTAAATGCATTTGCATATATGACCAAGTTGTTATCATATAACAATCCACATTTGTAAAGTAGGGAAATTTAATAAAATCCCGTTAAAACAGCTTATAGATATTCACATGAGGTGACTGTAAAATGTTAGAAAACAGCGTGCAAAGTTTGAAAAAACGAAGGAAATGTTGGCGGAGTTGCTAGTTTATTTAGCCTAAGTCATTGTAATGGTATCCCCGCAGTTAAATTTGGAAAGCATTGAGTAAATTTGCCGATAACGCCTCATATCTAAGCAGATTATCACAACAGTCAATCGAAATATTGACAACAAACTGTATGCAAAGTTGTAAAAAGCGGTTGCGAAGTAGGTAGTTTCATTCGGGATTGTTACCTGTGATATCATATTAACAAGTCCCGTAGTTGAACATTCGAAAATGTGAATAAATATTTCGTAACATGCTGTTTAATTACCGTAGTTTTGTTACAAGTATGTAGAGGTCATAGGTCAATCTAGAAGATACTTGTACAAGAGATATCTATTTAAAACATCCAAAAACATGAAATAGTCACAAATTCGGAATAATAATCCATGCAGCTGTGGGGTTAGGTGCTCGACAAATGTTTAAAATAAAGCCCTATCGAGCGTGATTAGTACTTGCAAGGGAGACCCCCTGACTAAACGACCTTTTGAATTTTTGTTTGTTTCAACACGCACATGGAAAAGATGTAAGGCAACGTTCCAGCACTTTTTCTTACTGTGATGTCAATCATTTATAGTAGAAAATCGAGGCATTTTTGTAACTTTTTCAATTAATGGAAAATTTTCAAGATCGTTCTAATTTTCACGAACAAGTTGTGGATGCTGTCGACACGTAGTGGGTGTTACACTGTTAACGCATCGTGCAAAGTTGTTCAAAGTGATTACAAAGTTGTACAAAGTTATTGCAAATTTGGTAAATGCATTTGCATATATGACCAAGTTGTTATCATATAACAATCCACATTTGTAAAGTAGGGAAATTTAATAAAAGCCCGTTAAAAGCAGCTTATAGTTATTCACATGAGGTGACTGTAAAATGTTAGAAAACAGCGTGCAAAGTTTGAAAAAGCGAAGGAAATGTTGGCGGAGTTTCTAGGTTATTTAGCCTAAGTCATTGTAATGACAATCCCGCAGTTAAATTTTGAAAGCATTGAGTAAATTTGCCGATAACGCCTCATATCGAAGCAGATTATCACAACAGTCAATCGAAATATTGACAACAAACTGTATGCAAAGTTGTAAAAAGCGGTTGCGAAGTAGGTAGTTTCATTCGGGATTGTTACCTGTGATATCATATTAACAATTCCCGTAGTTGAACATTCGAAAATGTGAATAAATATTTTGTAACATGCTGTTTAATTACCGTAGTTTTGTTACAAGTATGTAGAGGTCATAGGTCAATCTAGAAGATACTTGTACTAGAGATATCTATTTAAAACATCCAAAAAACATGAAATAGTCACAAATTCGGAATAATAATCCATGCAGCTGTGGGGTTAGGTGCTCGACAAATGTTTAAAATAAAGCCCTATCGAGCGTGATTAGTACTTGCATGGGAGACCCCCTGACTAAACGACCTTTTGAATTTTTGTTTGTTTCAACATGCACATGGAAAAGATGTAAGGCAACGTTCCGGCACTTTTTCTTACTGTGATGTCAATCATTTATAGTAGAAAATCGAGGCATTTTTGTAACTTTTTCAATTAATGGAAAATTTTCAAGATCGTTCTAATTTTCACGAACAAGTTGTGGATGCTGTCGACACGTAGTGGGTGTTACACTGTTAACGCATCGTGCAAAGTTGTTCAAAGTGATTACAAAGTTGTACAAAGTTATTGCAAATTTGGTAAATGCATTTGCATATATGACCAAGTTGTTATCATATAACAATCCACATTTGTAAAGTAGGGAAATTTAATAAAAGCCCGTTAAAAGCAGCTTATAGTTATTCACATGAGGTGACTGTAAAATGTTAGAAAACAGCGTGCAAAGTTTGAAAAAGCGAAGGAAATGTTGGCGGAGTTGCTAGTTTATTTAGCCTAAGTCATTGTAATGACAATCCCGCAGTTAAATTTTGAAAGCATTGAGTAAATTTGCCGATAACGCCTCATATCGAAGCAGATTATCACAACAGTCAATCGAAATATTGACAACAAACTGTATGCAAAGTTGTAAAAAGCGGTTGCGAAGTAGGTAGTTTCATTCGGGATTGTTACCTGTGATATCATATTAACAATTCCCGTAGTTGAACATTCGAAAATGTGAATAAATATTTTGTAACATGCTGTTTAATTACCGTAGTTTTGTTACAAGTATGTAGAGGTCATAGGTCAATCTAGAAGATACTTGTACAAGAGATATCTATTTAAAACATCCAAAAAACATGAAATAGTCACAAATTCGGAATAATAATCCATGCAGCTGTGGGGTTAGGTGCTCGACAAATGTTTAAAATAAAGCCCTATCGAGCGTGATTAGTACTTGCATGGGAGACCCCCTGACTAAACGACCTTTTGAATTTTTGTTTGTTTCAACATGCACATGGAAAAGATGTAAGGCAACGTTCCGGCACTTTTTCTTACTGTGATGTCAATCATTTATAGTAGAAAATCGAGGCATTTTTGTAACTTTTTCAATTAATGGAAAATTTTCAAGATCGTTCTAATTTTCACGAACAAGTTGTGGATGCTGTCGACACGTAGTGGGTGTTACACTGTTAACGCATCGTGCAAAGTTGTTCAAAGTGATTACAAAGTTGTACAAAGTTATTGCAAATTTGGTAAATGCATTTGCATATATGACCAAGTTGTTATCATATAACAATCCACATTTGTAAAGTAGGGAAATTTAATAAAAGCCCGTTAAAAGCAGCTTATAGTTATTCACATGAGGTGACTGTAAAATGTTAGAAAACAGCGTGCAAAGTTTGAAAAAGCGAAGGAAATGTTGGCGGAGTTGCTAGTTTATTTAGCCTAAGTCATTGTAATGACAATCCCGCAGTTAAATTTTGAAAGCATTGAGTAAATTTGCCGATAACGCCTCATATCGAAGCAGATTATCACAACAGTCAATCGAAATATTGACAACAAACTGTATGCAAAGTTGTAAAAAGCGGTTGCGAAGTAGGTAGTTTCATTCGGGATTGTTACCTGTGATATCATATTAACAAGTCCCGTAGTTGAACATTCGAAAATGTGAATAAATATTTCGTAACATGCTGTTTAATTACCGTAGTTTTGTTACAAGTATGTAGAGGTCATAGGTCAATCTAGAAGATACTTGTGCAAGCGATATCGATTTAAAACATCCAAACACATGAAATAGCCGCAAATTCGGAATAATAATCCATGCAGCTGTGGGGTTAGGTGCTCGACAAATGTTTAAAGTAAAGCACAATCGGGCGTGATTAGTACTTGCATGGGAGACTCCCTTACTAAACGACCTTTTGAATTTTTGTTTGTTTCAACACGCACATGGAAAAGATGTAAGGCAACGTTCCAGCACTTTTTCTTACTGTGATGTCAATCATTTATAGTAGAAAATCGAGGCATTTTTGTAACTTTTTCAATTAATGGAAAATTTTCAAATTCGTTCTAATTTTCACGAACAAGTTGTGGATGCTGTCGGCACGTAGTGGGTGTTACACTGTTAACGCATCGTGCAAAATTGTTCAAAGTGATTACAAAGTTGTACAAAGTTATTGCAAATTTGGTAAATGCATTTGCATATATGAGACAGGTTGTTATCATATAACAATCCACATTTGTAAAGTAGGGAAATTTAATAAAAGCCCGTTAAAAGCAGCTTATAGTTATTCACATGAGGTGACTGTAAAATGTTAGAAAACAGCGTGCAAAGTTTGAAAAAGCGAAGGAAATATTGGCGGAGTTGCTAGTTTATTTAGCCTAAGTCATTGAAATGACAATCCCGCAGTTAAATTTTGAAAGCATTGAGTAAATTTGCCGATAACGCCTCATATCGAAGCAGATTATCACAACAGTCAATCGAAATATTGACAACAAACTGTATGCAAAGTTGTAAAAAGCGGTTGCGAAGTAGGTAGTTTCATTCGGGATTGTTACCTGTGATATCATATTAACAAGTCCCGTAGTTGAACATTCGAAAATGTGAATAAATATTTCGTAACATGCTGTTTAATTACCGTAGTTTTGTTACAAGTATGTAGAGGTCATAGGTCAATCTAGAAGATACTTGTGCAAGAGATATCTATTTAAAACATCCAAAAACATGAAATAGCATCAAATTCGTAATAATAATCCATGCAGCTGTGGGGTTAGGTGCTCGACAAATGTTTAAAATAAGCACAATCGGGCGTGGTTAGTACTTGCATGGGAGACTCCCTGACTAAACGACCTTTTGTATTTTTGTTTGTTTCAACACGCACATGGAAAAGATGTAAGGCAACGTACCGGCACTTTTTCTTCCTGTGATGTCAATCATTCATAGTAGAAAATCGAGGCATTTTTGTAACTTTTTCAATTAATGGAAAATTTTCAAATTCGTTCTAATTTTCACGAATAAGTTGTGGATGCTGTCGGCACGTAGTGGGTGTTACACTGTTAACGCATCGTGCAAAGTTGTTCAAAGTGATTACAAAGTTGTACAAAGTTATTGCAAATTTGGTAAATGCATTTGCATATATGACCAAGTTGTTATCATATAACAATCCACATTTGTAAAGTAGGGAAATTTAATAAAAGCCCGTTAAAAGCAGCTTATAGATATTCACATGAGGTGACAGTAAAATGTTAGAAAACAGCGTGCAAAGTTTGAAAAAAACGAAGGAAATGTTGGCGGAGTTGCTAGTTTATTTAGCCTAAGTCATTGTAATGACAACCCCGCAGTTAAATTTGGAAAGCATTGAGTAAATTTGCCGATAACGCCTCATATCTAAGCAGATTATCACAACAGTCAATCGAAATATTGACAACAAACTGTATGCAAAATTGTAAAACGCGGTTGCGAAGTAGGTAGTTTCATTCGGGATTGTTTCCTCTGATATCATATTAACAAGTCCCGTAGTTGAACATTCGAAAATGTGAATAAATATTTCGTAACATGCTGTTTAATTACCGAGTTTTGTTACAAGTATGTAGAGGTCATAGGTCAATCTAGAAGATACTTGTGCAAGAGATATCTATTTAAAACATCCAAAAACATGAAATAGCATCAAATTCGTAATAATAATCCATGTAGCTGTGGGGTTAGGTGCTCGACAAATGTTTAAAGTAAAGCACAATCGGGCGTGGTTAGTACTTGCATGGGAGACTCCCTGACTAAACGACCTTTTGTATTTTTGTTTGTTTCAACACGCACATGGAAAATATGTAAGGCAACGTACCGGCACTTTTTCTTCCTGTGATGTCAATCATTTATAGTAGAAAATCGAGGCATTTTTGTAACTTTTTCAATTAATGGAAAATTTTCAAATTCGTTCTAATTTTCACGAACAAGTTGTGGATGCTGTCGGCACGTAGTGGGTGTTACACTGTTAAAGCATCGTGCAAAGTTGTTCAAAGTGATTACAAAGTTGTACAAAGTTATTGCAAATTTGGTAAATGCATTTGCATATATGACCAAGTTGTTATCATATAACAATCCACATTTGTAAAGTAGGGAAATTTAATAAAAGCCCGTTAAAAGCAGCTTATAGATATTCACATGAGGTGACAGTAAAATGTTAGAAAACAGCGTGCAAAGTTTGAAAAAACGAAGGAAATGTTGGCGGAGTTGCTAGTTTATTTAGCCTAAGTCATTGTAATGACAACCCCGCAGTTAAATTTGGAAAGCATTGAGTAAATTTGCCGATAACGCCTCATATCTAAGCAGATTATCACAACAGTCAATCGAAATATTGACAACAAACTGTATGCAAAATTGTAAAACGCGGTTGCGAAGTAGGTAGTTTCATTCGGGATTGTTTCCTGTGATATCATATTAACAAGTCCCGTAGTTGAACATTCGAAAATGTGAATAAATATTTCGTAACATGCTGTTTAATTACCGTAGTTTTGTTACAAGTATGTAGAGGTCATAGGTCAATCTAGAAGATACTTGTGCAAGAGATATCTATTTAAAACATCGAAAAACATGAAATAGCATCAAATTCGTAATAATAATCCATGCAGCTGTGGGGTTAGGTGCTCGACAAATGTTTAAAGTAAAGCACAATCGGGCGTGGTTAGTACTTGCATGGGAGACTCCCTGACTAAACGACCTTTTGTATTTTTGTTTGTTTCAACACGCACATGGAAAAGATGTAAGGCAACGTACCGGCACTTTTTCTTCCTGTGATGTCAATCATTTATAGTAGAAAATCGAGGCATTTTTGTAACTTTTTCAATTAATGGAAAATTTTCAAATTCGTTCTAATTTTCACGAATAAGTTGTGGATGCTGTCGGCACGTAGTGGGTGTTACACTGTTAACGCATCGTGCAAAGTTGTTCAAAGTGATTACAAAGTTGTACAAAGTTATTGCAAATTTGGTAAATGCATTTGCATATATGACCAAGTTGTTATCATATAACAATCCACATTTGTAAAGTAGGGAAATTTAATAAAAGCCCGTTAAAAGCAGCTTATAGATATTCACATGAGGTGACAGTAAAATGTTAGAAAACAGCGTGCAAAGTTTGAAAAAAACGAAGGAAATGTTGGCGGAGTTGCTAGTTTATTTAGCCTAAGTCATTGTAATGACAACCCCGCAGTTAAATTTGGAAAGCATTGAGTAAATTTGCTGATAACGCCTCATATCTAAGCAGATTATCACAACAGTCAATCGAAATATTGACAACAAACTGTATGCAAAATTGTAAAACGCGGTTGCGAAGTAGGTAGTTTCATTCGGGATTGTTTCCTGTGATATCATATTAACAAGTCTCGTAGTTGAACATTCGAAAATGTGAATAAATATTTCGTAACATGCTGTTTAATTACCGTAGTTTTGTTACAAGTATGTAGAGGTCATAGGTCAATCTAGAAGATATTTGTGCAAGAGATATCTATTTAAAACATCGAAAAACATGAAATAGCATCAAATTCGTAATAATAATCCATGCAGCTGTGGGGTTAGGTGCTCGACAAATGTTTAAAGTAAAGCACAATCGGGCGTGGTTAGTACTTGCATGGGAGACTCCCTGACTAAACGACCTTTTGTATTTTTGTTTGTTTCAACACGCACATGGAAAAGATGTAAGGCAACGTACCGGCACTTTTTCTTCCTGTGATGTCAATCATTTATAGTAGAAAATCGAGGCATTTTTGTAACTTTTTCAATTAATGGAAAATTTTCAAATTCGTTCTAATTTTCACGAACAAGTTGTGGATGCTGTCGGCACGTAGTGGGTGTTACACTGTTAACGCATCGTGCAATGTTGTTCAAAGTGATTACATAGTTGTACAAAGTTATTGCAAATTTGGTAAATGCATTTGCATATATGACCAAGTTGTTATCATATAACAATCCACATTTGTAAAGTAGGGAAATTTAATAAAATCCCGTTAAAAGCAGCTTATAGATATTCACATGAGGTGACTGTAAAATGTTAGAAAACAGCGTGCAAAGTTTGAAAAAACGAAGGAAATGTTGGCGGAGTTGCTAGTTTATTTAGCCTAAGTCATTGTAATGGTATCCCCGCAGTTAAATTTGGAAAGCATTGAGTAAATTTGCCGATAACGCCTCATATCTAAGCAGATTATCACAACAGTCAATCGAAATATTGACAACAAACTGTATGCAAAGTTGTAAAAAGCGGTTGCGAAGTAGGTAGTTTCATTCGGGATTGTTACCTGTGATATCATATTAACAAGTCCCGTAGTTGAACATTCGAAAATGTGAATAAATATTTCGTAACATGCTGTTTACTTACCGTAGTTTTGTTACAAGTATGTAGAGGTCATAGGTCAATCTAGAAGATACTTGTACAAGAGATATCTATTTAAAACATCCAAAAACATGAAATAGTCACAAATTCGGAATAATAATCCATGCAGCTGTGGGGTTAGGTGCTCGACAAATGTTTAAAATAAAGCCCTATCGAGCGTGATTAGTACTTGCATGGGAGACCCCCTGACTAAACGACCTTTTGAATTTTTGTTTGTTTCAACATGCACATGGAAAAGATGTAAGGCAACGTTCCGGCACTTTTTCTTACTGTGATGTCAATCATTTATAGTAGAAAATCGAGGCATTTTTGTAACTTTTTCAATTAATGGAAAATTTTCAAGATCGTTCTAATTTTCACGAACAAGTTGTGGATGCTGTCGACACGTAGTGGGTGTTACACTGTTAACGCATCGTGCAAAGTTGTTCAAAGTGATTACAAAGTTGTACAAAGTTATTGCAAATTTGGTAAATGCATTTGCATATATGACCAAGTTGTTATCATATAACAATCCACATTTGTAAAGTAGGGAAATTTAATAAAAGCCCGTTTAAAGCAGCTTATAGATATTCACATGAGGTGACAGTAAAATGTTAGAAAACAGCGTGCAAAGTTTGAAAAAACGAAGGAAATGTTGGCGGAGTTGCTAGTTTATTTAGCCTAAGTCATTGTAATGACAACCCCGCAGTTAAATTTGGAAAGCATTGAGTAAATTTGCTGATAACGCCTCATATCTAAGCAGATTATCACAACAGTCAATCGAAATATTGACAACAAACTGTATGCAAAATTGTAAAACGCGGTTGCGAAGTAGGTAGTTTCATTCGGGATTGTTTCCTGTGATATCATATTAACAAGTCTCGTAGTTGAACATTCGAAAATGTTAATAAATATTTCGTAACATGCTGTTTAATTACCGTAGTTTTGTTACAAGTATGTAGAGGTCATAGGTCAATCTAGAAGATATTTGTGCAAGAGATATCTATTTAAAACATCGAAAAACATGAAATAGCATCAAATTCGTAATAATAATCCATGCAGCTGTGGGGTTAGGTGCTCGACAAATGTTTAAAGTAAAGCACAATCGGGCGTGGTTAGTACTTGCATGGGAGACTCCCTGACTAAACGACCTTTTGTATTTTTGTTTGTTTCAACACGCACATGGAAAAGATGTAAGGCAACGTACCGGCACTTTTTCTTCCTGTGATGTCAATCATTTATAGTAGAAAATCGAGGCATTTTTGTAACTTTTTCAATTAATGGAAAATTTTCAAATTCGTTCTAATTTTCACGAACAAGTTGTGGATGCTGTCGGCACGTAGTGGGTGTTACACTGTTAACGCATCGTGCAATGTTGTTCAAAGTGATTACATAGTTGTACAAAGTTATTGCAAATTTGGTAAATGCATTTGCATATATGACCAAGTTGTTATCATATAACAATCCACATTTGTAAAGTAGGGAAATTTAATAAAATCCCGTTAAAAGCAGCTTATAGATATTCACATGAGGTGACTGTAAAATGTTAGAAAACAGCGTGCAAAGTTTGAAAAAACGAAGGAAATGTTGGCGGAGTTGCTAGTTTATTTAGCCTAAGTCATTGTAATGGTATCCCCGCAGTTAAATTTGGAAAGCATTGAGTAAATTTGCCGATAACGCCTCATATCTAAGCAGATTATCACAACAGTCAATCGAAATATTGACAACAAACTGTATGCAAAGTTGTAAAAAGCGGTTGCGAAGTAGGTAGTTTCATTCGGGATTGTTACCTGTGATATCATATTAACAAGTCCCGTAGTTGAACATTCGAAAATGTGAATAAATATTTCGTAACATGCTGTTTACTTACCGTAGTTTTGTTACAAGTATGTAGAGGTCATAGGTCAATCTAGAAGATACTTGTACAAGAGATATCTATTTAAAACATCCAAAAACATGAAATAGTCACAAATTCGGAATAATAATCCATGCAGCTGTGGGGTTAGGTGCTCGACAAATGTTTAAAATAAAGCCCTATCGAGCGTGATTAGTACTTGCATGGGAGACCCCCTGACTAAACGACCTTTTGAATTTTTGTTTGTTTCAACATGCACATGGAAAAGATGTAAGGCAACGTTCCGGCACTTTTTCTTACTGTGATGTCAATCATTTATAGTAGAAAATCGAGGCATTTTTGTAACTTTTTCAATTAATGGAAAATTTTCAAGATCGTTCTAATTTTCACGAACAAGTTGTGGATGCTGTCGACACGTAGTGGGTGTTACACTGTTAACGCATCGTGCAAAGTTGTTCAAAGTGATTACAAAGTTGTACAAAGTTATTGCAAATTTGGTAAATGCATTTGCATATATGACCAAGTTGTTATCATATAACAATCCACATTTGTAAAGTAGGGAAATTTAATAAAAGCCCGTTAAAAGCAGCTTATAGTTATTCACATGAGGTGACTGTAAAATGTTAGAAAACAGCGTGCAAAGTTTGAAAAAGCGAAGGAAATGTTGGCGGAGTTTCTAGTTTATTTAGCCTAAGTCATTGTAATGACAATCCCGCAGTTAAATTTTGAAAGCATTGAGTAAATTTGCCGATAACGCCTCATATCGAAGCAGATTATCACAACAGTCAATCGAAATATTGACAACAAACTGTATGCAAAGTTGTAAAAAGCGGTTGCGAAGTAGGTAGTTTCATTCGGGATTGTTACCTGTGATATCATATTAACAAGTCCCGTAGTTGAACATTCGAAAATGTGAATAAATATTTCGTAACATGCTGTTTAATTACCGTAGTTTTGTTACAAGTATGTAGAGGTCATAGGTCAATCTAGAAGATACTTGTACAAGAGATATCTATTTAAAACATCCAAAAAACATGAAATATCACAAATTCGGAATAATAATCCATGCAGCTGTGGGGTTAGGTGCTCGACAAATGTTTAAAATAAAGCCCTATCGAGCGTGATTAGTACTTGCATGGGAGACCCCCTGACTAAACGACCTTTTGAATTTTTGTTTGTTTCAACATGCACATGGAAAAGATGTAAGGCAACGTTCCGGCACTTTTTCTTACTGTGATGTCAATCATTTATAGTAGAAAATCGAGGCATTTTTGTAACTTTTTCAATTAATGAAAAATTTTCAAGATCGTTCTAATTTTCACGAACAAGTTGTGGATGCTGTCGACACGTAGTGGGTGTTACACTGTTAACGCATCGTGCAAAGTTGTTCAAAGTGATTACAAAGTTGTACAAAGTTATTGCAAATTTGGTAAATGCATTTGCATATATGACCAAGTTGTTATCATATAACAATCCACATTTGTAAAGTAGGGAAATTTAATAAAAGCCCGTTAAAAGCAGCTTATAGTTATTCACATGAGGTGACTGTAAAATGTTAGAAAACAGCGTGCAAAGTTTGAAAAAGCGAAGGAAATGTTGGCGGAGTTGCTAGTTTATTTAGCCTAAGTCATTGTAATGACAATCCCGCAGTTAAATTTTGAAAGCATTGAGTAAATTTGCCGATAACGCCTCATATCGAAGCAGATTATCACAACAGTCAATCGAAATATTGACAACAAACTGTATGCAAAGTTGTAAAAAGCGGTTGCGAAGTAGGTAGTTTCATTCGGGATTGTTACCTGTGATATCATATTAACAAGTCCCGTAGTTGAACATTCGAAAATGTGAATAAATATTTCGTAACATGCTGTTTAATTACCGTAGTTTTGTTACAAGTATGTAGAGGTCATAGGTCAATCTAGAAGATACTTGTGCAAGCGATATCGATTTAAAACATCCAAACACATGAAATAGCCGCAAATTCGGAATAATAATCCATGCAGCTGTGGGGTTAGGTGCTCGACAAATGTTTAAAGTAAAGCACAATCGGGCGTGATTAGTACTTGCATGGGAGACTCCCTTACTAAACGACCTTTTGAATTTTTGTTTGTTTCAACACGCACATGGAAAAGATGTAAGGCAACGTTCCAGCACTTTTTCTTACTGTGATGTCAATCATTTATAGTAGAAAATCGAGGCATTTTTGTAACTTTTTCAATTAATGGAAAATTTTCAAATTCGTTCTAATTTTCACGAACAAGTTGTGGATGCTGTCGGCACGTAGTGGGTGTTACACTGTTAACGCATCGTGCAAAGTTGTTCAAAGTGATTACAAAGTTGTACAAAGTTATTGCAAATTTGGTAAATGCATTTGCATATATGAGACAGGTTGTTATCATATAACAATCCACATTTGTAAAGTAGGGAAATTTAATAAAAGCCCGTTAAAAGCAGCTTATAGATATTCACATGAGGTGACAGTAAAATGTTAGAAAACAGCGTGCAAAGTTTGAAAAATCGAAGGAAATGTTGGCGGAGTTGCTAGTTTATTTAGCCTATGTCATTGTAATGACAATCCCGCAGTTACATTTTGAAAGCATTGAGTAAATTTGCCGATAACACCTCATATCGAAGCAGATTATCACAACAGTCAATCGAAATATTGACAACAAACTGTATGCAAAGTTGTAAAAAGCGGTTGCGAAGTAGGTAGTTTCATTCGGGATTGTTACCTGTGATATCATATTAACAAGTCCCATAGTTGAACATTCGAAAATGTGAATAAATATTTCGTAACATGCTGTTTAATTACCGTAGTTTTGTTACAAGTATGTAGAGGTCATAGGTCAATCTAGAAGATACTTGTGCAAGAGATATCTATTTAAAACATCCAAAAAACATGAAATAGCATCAAATTCGGAATAATAATCCATGCAGCTGTGGGGTTAGGTGCTCGACAAATGTTTAAAGTAAAGCACAATCGGGCGTGGTTAGTACTTGCATGGGAGACTCCCTGACTAAACGACCTTTTGTATTTTTGTTTGTTTCAACACGCACATGGAAAAGATGTAAGGCAACGTACCGACACTTTTTCTTCCTGTGATGTCAATCATTTATAGTAGAAAATCGAGGCATTTTTGTAACTTTTTCAATTAATGGAAAATTTTCAAATTCGTTCTAATTTTCACGAACAAGTTGTGGATGCTGTCGGCACGTAGTGGGTTTTACACTGTTAACGCATCGTGCAAAGTTTTTCAAAGTGAATACAAAGTTGTACAAAGTTATTGCAAATTTGGTAAATGCATTTGCATATATGACCAATTTGTTATCATATAACAGTCCACATTTGTAAAGTAGGGAAATTTAATAAAAGCCCGTTAAATGCAGCTTATAGATATTCACATGAGGTGACTGTAAAATGTTAGAAAACAGCGTGCAAAGTTTGAAAAAACGAAGGAAATGTTGGCGGAGTTGCTAGTTTATTTAGCCTAAGTCATTGTAATGACAATCCCGCAGTTAAATTTTGAAAGCATTGAGTAAATTTGCCGATAACGCCTCATATCGAAGCAGATTATCACAACAGTCAATCGAAATATTGACAACAAACTGTATGCAAAGTTGTAAAAAGCGGTTGCGAAGTAGGTAGTTTCATTCGGGATTTTTTCCTGTGATATCATATTAACAAGTCCCGTAGTTGAACATTCGAAAATGTGAATAAATATTTCGTAACATGCTGTTTAATTACCGTAGTTTTGTTACAAGTATGTAGAGGTCATAGGTCAATCTAGAAGATACTTGTGCAAGAGATATCTATTTAAAACATCCAAAAACATGAAATAGCATCAAATTCGGAATAATAATCCATGCAGCTGTGCTCGACAAATGTTTAAAGTAAAGCACAATCGGGCGTGGTTAGTACTTGCATGGGAGACTCCCTGACTAAACGACCTTTTGTATTTTTGTTTGTTTCAACACGCACATGGAAAAGACGTAAGGCAACGTACCGGCACTTTTTCTTCCTGTGATGTCAATCATTTATAGTAGAAAATCGAGGCATTTTTGTAACTTTTTCAATTAATGGAAAATTTTCAAATTCGTTCTAATTTTCACGAACAAGTTGTGGATGCTGTCGGCACGTAGTGGGTGTTACACTGTTAACGCATCGTGCAAAGTTGTTCAAAGTGATTACAAAGTTGTACAAAGTTATTGCAAATTTGGTAAATGCATTTGCATATATGACCAAGTTGTTATCATATAACAATCCACATTTGTAAAGTAGGGAAATTTAATAAAAGCCCGTTAAAAGCAGCTTATAGATATTCACATGAGGTGACAGTAAAATGTTAGAAAACAGCGTGCAAAGTTTGAAAAATCGAAGGAAATGTTGGCGGAGTTGCTAGTTTATTTAGCCTAAGTCATTGTAATGACAACCCCGCAGTTAAATTTGGAAAGCATTGAGTAAATTTGCCGATAACGCCTCATATCTAAGCAGATTATCACAACAGTCAATCGAAATATTGACAACAAACTGTATGCAAAGTTGTAAAAAGCGGTTGCGAAGTAGGTAGTTTCATTCGGGATTGTTACCTGTGATATCATATTAACAAGTCCCGTAGTTGAACATTCGAAAATGTGAATAAATATTTCGTAACATGCTGTTTAATTACCGTAGTTTTGTTACAAGTATGTAGAGGTCATAGGTCAATCTAGAAGATACTTGTACAAGAGATATCTATTTAAAACATCCAAAAACATGAAATAGTCACAAATTCGGAATAATAATCCATGCAGCTGTGGGGTTAGGTGCTCGACAAATGTTTAAAATAAAGCCCTTTCGAGCGTGATTAGTACTTGCATGGAAGACCCCCTGACTAAACGACCTTTTGAATTTTTGTTTGTTTCAACACGCACATGGAAAAGTTGTAAGGCAACGTTCCGGCACTTTTTCTTACTGTGATGTCAATCATTTATAGTAGAAAATCGAGGCATTTTTGTAACTTTTTCAATTAATGGAAAATTTTCAAAATCGTTCTAATTTTCACGAACAAGTTGTGGATGCTGTCGACACGTAGTGGGTGTTACACTGTTAACGCATCGTGCAAAGTTGTTCAAAGTGATTACAAAGTTGTACAAAGTTATTGCAAATTTGGTAAATGCATTTGCATATATGACCAATTTGTTATCATATAACAGTCCACATTTGTAAAGTAGGGAAATTTAATAAAAGCCCGTTAAATGCAGCTTATAGATATTCACATGAGGTGACTGTAAAATGTTAGAAAACAGCGTGCAAAGTTTGAAAAAACGAAGGAAATGTTGGCGGAGTTGCTAGTTTATTTAGCCTAAGTCATTGTAATGACAATCCCGCAGTTAAATTTTGAAAGCATTGAGTAAATTTGCCGATAACGCCTCATATCGAAGCAGATTATCACAACAGTCAATCGAAATATTGACAACAAACTGTATGCAAAGTTGTAAAAAGCGGTTGCGAAGTAGGTAGTTTCATTCGGGATTTTTTCCTGTGATATCATATTAACAAGTCCCGTAGTTGAACATTCGAAAATGTGAATAAATATTTCGTAACATGCTGTTTAATTACCGTAGTTTTGTTACAAGTATGTAGAGGTCATAGGTCACTCTAGAAGATACTTGTGCACGAGATATCTATTTAAAACATCCAAAAACATGAAATAGCATCAAATTCGGAATAATAATCCATGCAGCTGTGGGGTTAGGTGCTCGACAAATGTTTAAAGTAAAGCACAATCGGGCGTGGTTAGTACTTGCATGGGAGACTCCCTGACTAAACGACCTTTTGTATTTTTGTTTGTTTCAACACGCACATGGAAAAGACGTAAGGCAACGTACCGGCACTTTTTCTTCCTGTGATGTCAATCATTTATAGTAGAAAATCGAGGCATTTTTGTAACTTTTTCAATTAATGGAAAATTTTCAAATTCGTTCTAATTTTCACGAACAAGTTGTGGATGCTGTCGGCACGTAGTGGGTGTTACACTGTTAACGCATCGTGCAAAGTTGTTCAAAGTGATTACAAAGTTGTACAAAGTTATTGCAAATTTGGTAAATGCATTTGCATATATGACCAAGTTGTTATCATATAACAGTCCACATTTGTAAAGTAGGGAAATTTAATAAAAGCCCGTTAAAAGCAGCTTATAGATATTCACATGAGGTGACAGTAAAATGTTAGAAAACAGCGTGCAAAGTTTGAAAAATCGAAGGAAATGTTGGCGGAGTTGCTAGTTTATTTAGCCTAAGTCATTGTAATGACAACCCCGCAGTTAAATTTGGAAAGCATTGAGTAAATTTGCCGATAACGCCTCATATCTAAGCAGATTATCACAACAGTCAATCGAAATATTGACAACAAACTGTATGCAAAGTTGTAAAAAGCGGTTGCGAAGTAGGTAGTTTCATTCGGGATTGTTACCTGTGATATCATATTAACAAGTCCCGTAGTTGAACATTCGAAAATGTGAATAAATATTTCGTAACATGCTGTTTAATTACCGTAGTTTTGTTACAAGTATGTAGAGGTCATAGGTCAATCTAGAAGATACTTGTACAAGAGATATCTATTTAAAACATCCAAAAACATGAAATAGTCACAAATTCGGAATAATAATCCATGCAGCTGTGGGGTTAGGTGCTCGACAAATGTTTAAAATAAAGCCCTTTCGAGCGTGATTAGTACTTGCATGGGAGACCCCCTGACTAAACGACCTTTTGAATTTTTGTTTGTTTCAACACGCACATGGAAAAGATGTAAGGCAACGTTCCGGCACTTTTTCTTACTGTGATGTCAATCATTTATAGTAGAAAATCGAGGCATTTTTGTAACTTTTTCAATTAATGGAAAATTTTCAAAATCGTTCTAATTTTCACGAACAAGTTGTGGATGCTGTCGACACGTAGTGGGTGTTACACTGTTAACGCATCGTGCAAAGTTGTTCAAAGTGATTACAAAGTTGTACAAAGTTATTGCAAATTTGGTAAATGCATTTGCATATATGACCAATTTGTTATCATATAACAGTCCACATTTGTAAAGTAGGGAAATTTAATAAAAGCCCGTTAAATGCAGCTTATAGATATTCACATGAGGTGACTGTAAAATGTTAGAAAACAGCGTGCAAAGTTTGAAAAAACGAAGGAAATGTTGGCGGAGTTGCTAGTTTATTTAGCCTAAGTCATTGTAATGACAATCCCGCAGTTAAATTTTGAAAGCATTGAGTAAATTTGCCGATAACGCCTCATATCGAAGCAGATTATCACAACAGTCAATCGAAATATTGACAACAAACTGTATGCAAAGTTGTAAAAAGCGGTTGCGAAGTAGGTAGTTTCATTCGGGATTTTTTCCTGTGATATCATATTAACAAGTCCCGTAGTTGAACATTCGAAAATGTGAATAAATATTTCGTAACATGCTGTTTAATTACCGTAGTTTTGTTACAAGTATGTAGAGGTCAGAGGTCAATCTAGAAGATACTTGTGCAAGAGATATCTATTTAAAACATCCAAAAACATGAAATAGCATCAAATTCGGAATAATAATCCATGCAGCTGTGGGGTTAGGTGCTCGACAAATGTTTAAAGTAAAGCACAATCGGGCGTGGTTAGTACTTGCATGGGAGACTCCCTGACTAAACGACCTTTTGTATTTTTGTTTGTTTCAACACGCACATGGAAAAGACGTAAGGCAACGTACCGGCACTTTTTCTTCCTGTGATGTCAATCATTTATAGTAGAAAATCGAGGCATTTTTGTAACTTTTTCAATTAATGGAAAATTTTCAAATTCGTTCTAATTTTCACGAACAAGTTGTGGATGCTGTCGGCACGTAGTGGGTGTTACACTGTTAACGCATCGTGCAAAGTTGTTCAAAGTGATTACAAAGTTGTACAAAGTTATTGCAAATTTGGTAAATGCATTTGCATATATGACCAAGTTGTTATCATATAACAGTCCACATTTGTAAAGTAGGGAAATTTAATAAAAGCCCGTTAAATGCAGCTTATAGATATTCACATGAGGTGACTGTAAAATGTTAGAAAACAGCGTGCAAAGTTTGAAAAAACGAAGGAAATGTTGGCGGAGTTGCTAGTTTATTTAGCCTAAGTCATTGTAATGACAATCCCGCAGTTAAATTTTGAAAGCATTGAGTAAATTTGCCGATAACGCCTCATATCGAAGCAGATTATCACAACAGTCAATCGAAATATTGACAACAAACTGTATGCAAAGTTGTAAAAAGCGGTTGCGAAGTAGGTAGTTTCATTCGGGATTTTTTCCTGTGATATCATATTAACAAGTCCCGTAGTTGAACATTCGAAAATGTGAATAAATATTTCGTAACATGCTGTTTAATTACCGTAGTTTTGTTACAAGTATGTAGAGGTCATAGGTCACTCTAGAAGATACTTGTGCACGAGATATCTATTTAAAACATCCAAAAACATGAAATAGCATCAAATTCGGAATAATAATCCATGCAGCTGTGGGGTTAGGTGCTCGACAAATGTTTAAAGTAAAGCACAATCGGGCGTGGTTAGTACTTGCATGGGAGACTCCCTGACTAAACGACCTTTTGTATTTTTGTTTGTTTCAACACGCACATGGAAAAGACGTAAGGCAACGTACCGGCACTTTTTCTTCCTGTGATGTCAATCATTTATAGTAGAAAATCGAGGCATTTTTGTAACTTTTTCAATTAATGGAAAATTTTCAAATTCGTTCTAATTTTCACGAACAAGTTGTGGATGCTGTCGGCACGTAGTGGGTGTTACACTGTTAACGCATCGTGCAAAGTTGTTCAAAGTGATTACAAAGTTGTACAAAGTTATTGCAAATTTGGTAAATGCATTTGCATATATGACCAAGTTGTTATCATATAACAGTCCACATTTGTAAAGTAGGGAAATTTAATAAAAGCCCGTTAAAAGCAGCTTATAGATATTCACATGAGGTGACAGTAAAATGTTAGAAAACAGCGTGCAAAGTTTGAAAAATCGAAGGAAATGTTGGCGGAGTTGCTAGTTTATTTAGCCTAAGTCATTGTAATGACAACCCCGCAGTTAAATTTGGAAAGCATTGAGTAAATTTGCCGATAACGCCTCATATCTAAGCAGATTATCACAACAGTCAATCGAAATATTGACAACAAACTGTATGCAAAGTTGTAAAAAGCGGTTGCGAAGTAGGTAGTTTCATTCGGGATTGTTACCTGTGATATCATATTAACAAGTCCCGTAGTTGAACATTCGAAAATGTGAATAAATATTTCGTAACATGCTGTTTAATTACCGTAGTTTTGTTACAAGTATGTAGAGGTCATAGGTCAATCTAGAAGATACTTGTACAAGAGATATCTATTTAAAACATCCAAAAACATGAAATAGTCACAAATTCGGAATAATAATCCATGCAGCTGTGGGGTTAGGTGCTCGACAAATGTTTAAAATAAAGCCCTTTCGAGCGTGATTAGTACTTGCATGGGAGACCCCCTGACTAAACGACCTTTTGAATTTTTGTTTGTTTCAACACGCACATGGAAAAGATGTAAGGCAACGTTCCGGCACTTTTTCTTACTGTGATGTCAATCATTTATAGTAGAAAATCGAGGCATTTTTGTAACTTTTTCAATTAATGGAAAATTTTCAAAATCGTTCTAATTTTCACGAACAAGTTGTGGATGCTGTCGACACGTAGTGGGTGTTACACTGTTAACGCATCGTGCAAAGTTGTTCAAAGTGATTACAAAGTTGTACAAAGTTATTGCAAATTTGGTAAATGCATTTGCATATATGACCAATTTGTTATCATATAACAGTCCACATTTGTAAAGTAGGGAAATTTAATAAAAGCCCGTTAAATGCAGCTTATAGATATTCACATGAGGTGACTGTAAAATGTTAGAAAACAGCGTGCAAAGTTTGAAAAAACGAAGGAAATGTTGGCGGAGTTGCTAGTTTATTTAGCCTAAGTCATTGTAATGACAATCCCGCAGTTAAATTTTGAAAGCATTGAGTAAATTTGCCGATAACGCCTCATATCGAAGCAGATTATCACAACAGTCAATCGAAATATTGACAACAAACTGTATGCAAAGTTGTAAAAAGCGGTTGCGAAGTAGGTAGTTTCATTCGGGATTTTTTCCTGTGATATCATATTAACAAGTCCCGTAGTTGAACATTCGAAAATGTGAATAAATATTTCGTAACATGCTGTTTAATTACCGTAGTTTTGTTACAAGTATGTAGAGGTCAGAGGTCAATCTAGAAGATACTTGTGCAAGAGATATCTATTTAAAACATCCAAAAACATGAAATAGCATCAAATTCGGAATAATAATCCATGCAGCTGTGCTCGACAAATGTTTAAAGTAAAGCACAATCGGGCGTGGTTAGTACTTGCATGGGAGACTCCCTGACTAAACGACCTTTTGTATTTTTGTTTGTTTCAACACGCACATGGAAAAGACGTAAGGCAACGTACCGGCACTTTTTCTTCCTGTGATGTCAATCATTTATAGTAGAAAATCGAGGCATTTTTGTAACTTTTTCAATTAATGGAAAATTTTCAAATTCGTTCTAATTTTCACGAACAAGTTGTGGATGCTGTCGGCACGTAGTGGGTGTTACACTGTTAACGCATCGTGCAAAGTTGTTCAAAGTGATTACAAAGTTGTACAAAGTTATTGCAAATTTGGTAAATGCATTTGCATATATGACCAAGTTGTTATCATATAACAGTCCACATTTGTAAAGTAGGGAAATTTAATAAAAGCCCGTTAAATGCAGCTTATAGATATTCACATGAGGTGACTGTAAAATGTTAGAAAACAGCGTGCAAAGTTTGAAAAAACGAAGGAAATGTTGGCGGAGTTGCTAGTTTATTTAGCCTAAGTCATTGTAATGACAATCCCGCAGTTAAATTTTGAAAGCATTGAGTAAATTTGCCGATAACGCCTCATATCGAAGCAGATTATCACAACAGTCAATCGAAATATTGACAACAAACTGTATGCAAAGTTGTAAAAAGCGGTTGCGAAGTAGGTAGTTTCATTCGGGATTTTTTCCTGTGATATCATATTAACAAGTCCCGTAGTTGAACATTCGAAAATGTGAATAAATATTTCGTAACATGCTGTTTAATTACCGTAGTTTTGTTACAAGTATGTAGAGGTCATAGGTCAATCTAGAAGATACTTGTGCAAGAGATATCTATTTAAAACATCCAAAAACATGAAATAGCATCAAATTCGGAATAATAATCCATGCAGCTGTGGGGTTAGGTGCTCGACAAATGTTTAAAGTAAAGCACAATCGGGCGTGGTTAGTACTTGCATGGAGACTCCCTGACTAAACGACCTTTTGAATTTTTGTTTGTTTCAACACGCACATGGAAAAGATGTAAGGCAACGTACCGGCACTTTTTCTTCCTGTGATGTCAATCATTTATAGTAGAAAATCGAGGCATTTTTGTAACTTTTTCAATTAATGGAAAATTTTCAAATTCGTTCTAATTTTCACGAACAAGTTGTGGATGCTGTTGGCACGTAGTGGGTGTTACACTGTTAACGCATCGTGCAAAGTTGTTCAAAGTGATTACAAAGTTGTACAAAGTTATTGCAAATTTGGTAAATGCATTTGCATATATGACCAAGTTGTTATCATATAACAATCCACATTTGTAAATTAGGGACATTTAATAAAAGCCCGTTAAAAGCAGCTTATAGATATTCACATGAGGTGACTGTAAAATGTTAGAAAACAGCGTGCAAAATTTGAAAAAACGAAGGAAATGTTGGCGGAGTTGCTAGTTTATTTAGCCTAAGTCATTGTAATGACAACAACGCAGTTGAATTTTGAAAGCATTTAGTAAATTTGCCGATAACGCCTCATATCTAAGCAGATTATCACAACAGTCAATCGAAATATTGACAACAAACTGTATGCAAAGTTGTAAAACGCGTTTGCGAAGTAGGTAGTTTCATTCGGGATTGTTACCTGTGATATCATATTAACAAATCCCGTAGTTGAACATTCGAAAATGTGAATAAATATTTCGTAACATGCTGTTTAATTACCGTAGTTTTATTACAAGTATGTAGAGGTCATAGGTCAATCTAGAAGATACTTGTGCAAGCGATATCGATTTAAAACATCCAAAAACATGAAATAGCCGCAAAGGCGGAATAATAATCCATGCAGCTGTGGGGTTAGGTGCTCGACAAATGTTTAAAGTAAAGCACAATCGGGCGTGGTTAGTACTTGCATGGGAGACTCCCTAACTAAACGACCTTTTGAATTTTTGTTTGTTTCAACACGCACATGGAAAAGATGTAAGGCAACGTTCCGGCACTTTTTCTTACTGTGATGTCAATCATTTATAGTAGAAAATCGAGGCATTTTTGTAACTTTTTCAATTAATGGAAAATTTTCAAATTCGTTCTAATTTTCACGAACAAGTTGTGGATGCTGTTGGCACGTAGTGGGTGTTACACTGTTAACGCATCCTGCAAAGTTGTTCAAAGTGATTACAAAGTTGTACAAAGTTATTGCAAATTTGGTAAATGCATTTACATATATGACCAAGTTGTTATCATATAACAATCCACATTTGTAAAGTAGGGAAATTTAATAAAAGCCCGTTAAAAGCAGCTTATAGATATTCACATGAGGTGACAGTAAAATGTTAGAAAACAGCGTGCAAAGTTTGAAAAATCGAAGGAAATGTTGGCGGAGTTGCTAGTTTATTTAGCCTAAGTCATTGTAATGACAACCCCGCAGTTAATTTTGGAAAGCATTGAGTAAATTTGCCGATAACGCCTCATATCGAAGCAGATTATCACAACAGTCAATCGAAATATTGACAACAAACTGTATGCAAAGTTGTAAAAAGCGGTTGCGAAGTAGGTAGTTTCATTCGGGATTGTTACCTGTGATATCATATTAACAAGTCCCGTAGTTGAACATTCGAAAATGTGAATAAATATTTCGTAACATGCTGTTTAATTACCGTAGTTTTGTTACAAGTATGTAGAGGTCATAGGTCAATCTAGAAGATACTTGTACAAGAGATATCTATTTAAAACATCCAAAAACATGAAATAGTCACAAATTCGGAATAATAATCCATGCAGCTGTGGGGTTAGGTGCTCGACAAATGTTTAAAATAAAGCCCTTTCGAGCGTGATTAGTACTTGCATGGGAGACCCCCTGACTAAACGACCTTTTGAATTTTTGTTTGTTTCAACACGCACATGGAAAAGATGTAAGGCAACGTTCCGGCACTTTTTCTTACTGTGATGTCAATCATTTATAGTAGAAAATCGAGGCATTTTTGTAACTTTTTCAATTAATGGAAAATTTTCAAAATCGTTCTAATTTTCACGAACAAGTTGTGGATGCTGTCGACACGTAGTGGGTGTTACACTGTTAACGCATCGTGCAAAGTTGTTCAAAGTGATTACAAAGTTGTACAAAGTTATTGCAAATTTGGTAAATGCATTTGCATATATGACCAAGTTGTTATCATATAACAATCCACATTTGTAAAGTAGGGACATTTAATAAAAGCCCGTTAAAAGCAGCTTATAGATATTCACATGAGGTGACTGTAAAATGTTAGAAAACAGCGTGCAAAGTTTGAAAAAACGAAGGAAATGTTGGCGGAGTTGCTAGTTTATTTAGCCTAAGTCATTGTAATGACAACAACGCAGTTGAATTTTGAAAGCATTGAGTAAATTTGCCGATAACGCCTCATATCTAAGCAGATTATCACAACAGTCAATCGAAATATTGACAACAAACTGTATGCAAAGTTGTAAAACGCGGTTGCGAAGTAGGTAGTTTCATTCGGGATTGTTACCTGTGATATCATATTAACAAATCCCGTAGTTGAACATTCGAAAATGTGAATAAATATTTCGTAACATGCTGTTAAATTACCGTAGTTTTACTCCAAGTATGTAGAGGTCATAGGTCAATCTAGAAGATACTTGTGCAAGCGATATCGATTTAAAACATCCAAAAACATGAAATAGCCGCAAATTCGGAATAATAATCCATGCAGCTGTGGGGTTAGGTGCTCGACAAATGTTTAAAATAAAGCCCTTTCGACCGTGATTAGTACTTGCATGGGAGACCCCCTGACTAAACGACCTTTTGAATTTTTGTTTGTTTCAACACGCACATGGAAAAGATGTAAGGCAACGTTCCGGCACTTTTTCTTACTGTGATGTCAATCATTTATAGTAGAAAATCGAGGCATTTTTGTAACTTTTTCAATTAATGGAAAATTTTCAAAATCGTTCTAATTTTCACGAACAAGTTGTGGATGCTGTCGACACGTAGTGGGTGTTACACTGTTAACGCATCGTGCAAAGTTGTTCAAAGTGATTACAAAGTTGTACAAAGTTATTGCAAATTTGGTAAATGCATTTGCATATATGACCAAGTTGTTATCATATAACAATCCACATTTGTAAAGTAGGGACATTTAATAAAAGCCCGTTAAAAGCAGCTTATAGATATTCACATGAGGTGACTGTAAAATGTTAGAAAACAGCGTGCAAAGTTTGAAAAAACGAAGGAAATGTTGGCGGAGTTGCTAGTTTATTTAGCCTAAGTCATTGTAATGACAACAACGCAGTTGAATTTTGAAAGCATTGAGTAAATTTGCCGATAACGCCTCATATCTAAGCAGATTATCACAACAGTCAATCGAAATATTGACAACAAACTGTATGCAAAGTTGTAAAACGCGGTTGCGAAGTAGGTAGTTTCATTCGGGATTGTTACCTGTGATATCATATTAACAAATCCCGTAGTTGAACATTCGAAAATGTGAATAAATATTTCGTAACATGCTGTTTAATTACCGTAGTTTTGTTACAAGTATGTAGAGATCATAGGTCAATCTAGAAGATACTTGTGCAAGCGATATCGATTTAAAACATCCAAAAACATGAAATAGCCGCAAATTCAGAATAATAATCCATGCAGCTGTGGGGTTAGGTGCTCGACAAATGTTTAAAGTAAAGCACAATCGGGCGTGGTTAGTACTTGCATGGAGACTCCCTGACTAAACGACCTTTTGAATTTTTGTTTGATTCAACACGCACATGGAAAAGATGTAAGGCAACGTACCGGCACTTTTTCTTCCTGTGATGTCAATCATTTATAGTAGAAAATCGAGGCATTTTTGTAACTTTTTCAATTAATGGAAAATTTTCAAATTCGTTCTAATTTTCACGAACTAGTTGTGGATGCTGTTGGCACGTAGTGGGTGTTACACTGTTAACGCATCGTGCAAAGTTGTTCAAAGTGATTACAAAGTTGTACAAAGTTATTGCAAATTTGGTAAATGCATTTGCATATATGACCAAGTTGTTATCATATAACAATCCACATTTGTAAAGTAGGGACATTTAATAAAAGCCCGTTAAAAGCAGCTTATAGATATTCACATGAGGTGACTGTAAAATGTTAGAAAACAGCGTGCAAAATTTGAAAAAACGAAGGAAATGTTGGCGGAGTTGCTAGTTTATTTAGCCTAAGTCATTGTAATGACAACAACGCAGTTGAATTTTGAAAGCATTGAGTAAATTTGCCGATAACGCCTCATATCTAAGCAGATTATCACAACAGTCAATCGAAATATTGACAACAAACTGTATGCAAAGTTGTAAAACGCGGTTGCGAAGTAGGTAGTTTCATTCGGGATTGTTACCTGTGATATCATATTAACAAATCCCGTAGTTGAACATTCGAAAATGTGAATAAATATTTCGTAACATGCTGTTTAATTACCGTAGTTTTATTACAAGTATGTAGAGGTCATAGGTCAATCTAGAAGATACTTGTGCAAGCGATATCGATTTAAAACATCCAAAAACATGAAATAGACGCAAAGGCGGAATAATAATCCATGCAGCTGTGGGGTTAGGTGCTCGACAAATGTTTAAAGTAAAGCACAATCGGGCGTGGTTAGTACTTGCATGGGAGACTCCCTAACTAAACGACCTTTTGAATTTTTGTTTGTTTCAACACGCACATGGAAAAGATGTAAGGCAACGTTCCGGCACTTTTTCTTACTGTGATGTCAATCATTTATAGTAGAAAATCGAGGCATTTTTGTAACTTTTTCAATTAATGGAAAATTTTCAAATTCGTTCTAATTTTCACGAACAAGTTGTGGATGCTGTTGGCACGTAGTGGGTGTTACACTGTTAACGCATCCTGCAAAGTTGTTCAAAGTGATTACAAAGTTGTACAAAGTTATTTCAAATTTGGTAAATGCATTTACATATATGACCAAGTTGTTATCATATAACAATCCACATTTGTAAAGTAGCGACATTTAATAAAAGCCCGTTAAAAGCAGCTTATAGATATTCACATGAGGTGACTGTAAAATGTTAGAAAACAGCGTGCAAAGTTTGAAAAAACGAAGGAAATGTTGGCGGAGTTGCTAGTTTATTTAGCCTAAGTCATTGTAATGACAACAACGCAGTTGAATTTTGAAAGCATTGAGTAAATTTGCCGATAACGCCTCATATCTAAGCAGATTATCACAACAGTCAATCGAAATATTGACAACAAACTGTATGCAAAGTTGTAAAACGCGGTTGCGAAGTAGGTAGTTTCATTCGGGATTGTTACCTGTGATATCATATTAACAAATCCCGTAGTTGAACATTCGAAAATGTGAATAAATATTTCGTAACATGCTGTTTAATTACCGTAGTTTTGTTACAAGTATGTAGAGGTCATAGGTCAATCTAGAAGATACTTGTGCAAGCGATATCGATTTAAAACATCCAAAAACATGAAATAGCCGCAAATTCAGAATAATAATCCATGCAGCTGTGGGGTTAGGTGCTCGACAAATGTTTAAAGTAAAGCACAATCGGGCGTGGTTAGTACTTGCATGGAGACTCCCTGACTAAACGACCTTTTGAATTTTTGTTTGTTTCAACACGCACATGGAAAAGATGTAAGGCAACGTACCGGCACTTTTTCTTCCTGTGATGTCAATCATTTATAGTAGAAAATCGAGGCATTTTTGTAACTTTTTCAATTAATGGAAAATTTTCAAATTCGTTCTAATTTTCACGAACAAGTTGTGGATGCTGTAGGCACGTAGTGGGTGTTACACTGTTAACGCATCCTGCAAAGTTGTTCAAAGTGATTACAAAGTTGTACAAAGTTATTGCAAATTTGGTAAATGCATTTACATATATGGCCAAGTTGTTATCATATAACAATCCACATTTGTAAAGTAGCGACATTTAATAAAAGCCCGTTAAAAGCAGCTTATAGATATTCACATGAGGTGACTGTAAAATGTTAGAAAACAGCGTGCAAAGTTTGAAAAAACGAAGGAAATGTTGGCGGAGTTGCTAGTTTATTTAGCCTAAGTCATTGTAATGACAACCCCGCAGTTAAATTTTGAAAGCATTGAGTACATTTTCCGATAACGCTTCATATCTAAGCAGATTATCAAAACAGCCAATCGAAATATCGACAACAAACTGTAGACAAAGTTGTAAAAACCGGTTGCAACGTTGGTAGTTTCATTCGGGATTGTTACCTGTTATAAACTATTAACAAGTACCGTAGTTGAACATTCGAAAATGTGAATAAATATTTCGTAACATGCTGTTTAATTACCGTAGTTTTGTTACAAGTATGTAGAGGTCATAGGTCAATCTAGAAGATACTTGTGCAAGCGATATCGATTTAAAACATCCAAAAACATGAAATAGCCGCAAATTCAGAATAATAATCCATGCAGCTGTGGGGTTAGGTGCTCGACAAATGTTTAAAGTAAAGCACAATCGGGCGTGGTTAGTACTTGCATGGAGACTCCCTGACTGAACGACCTTTTGAATTTTTGTTTGTTTCAACACGCACATGGAAAAGATGTAAGGCAACGTACCGGCACTTTTTCTTCCTGTGATGTCAATCATTTATAGTAGAAAATCGAGGCATTTTTGTAACTTTTTCAATTAATGGAAAATTTTCAAATTCGTTCTAATTTTCACGAACAAGTTGTGGATGCTGTTGGCACGTAGTGGGTGTTACACTGTTAACGCATCGTGCAAAGTTGTTCAAAGTGATTACAAAGTTGTACAAAGTTATTGCAAATTTGGTAAATGCATTTGCATATATGACCAAGTTGTTATCATATAACAATCCACATTTGTAAAGTATGGAAATTTAATAAAAAACCCGTTAAAAGCAGCTTATAGATATTCACATGAGGTGACAGTAATATGTTAGAAAACAGCGTGCAAAGTTTGAAAAAACGAAGGAAATATTGGCGGAGTTGCTAGTTTATTTAGCCTAAGTCATTGTAATGACAACCCCGCAGTTAAATTTGGAAAGCATTGAATAAATTTTCCGATAACGCCTCATATCTAAGCAGATTATCACAACAGCCAATCGAAATATCGACAACAAACTGTAGACAAAGTTGTAAAAAGCGGTTGCAAAGTAGGTAGTTTCATTCGGGATTGTTACCTGTGATATCATATTAACAAGTCCCGTAGTTGAACATTCGAAAATGTGAATAAATATTTCGCAACATGCTGTTAAATTACCGTAGTTTTACTCCAAGTATGTAGAGGTCATAGGTCAATCTAGAAGATACTTGTGCAAGCGATATCGATTTAAAACATCCAAAAACATGAAATAGCCGCAAATTCGGAATAATAATCCATGCAGCTGTGGGGTTAGGTGCTCGACAAATGTTTAAAGTAAAGCACTATCGGGAGTGATTAGTACTTGCATGGGAGACCCCCTGACTAAACGACCTTTTGAATTTTTGTTTGTTTCAACACGCACATGGAAAAGATGTAAGGCAACGTTCCGGCACTTTTTCTTACTGTGATGTCAATCATTTATAGTAGAAAATCAAGGCATTTTTGTAACTTTTTCAATTAATGGAAAATTTTCAAATTCGTTCTAATTTTCACGAACAAGTTGTGGATGCTGTCGATACGTAGTGGGTGTTACACTGTTAACGCATCGTGCAAAGTTGTTCAAAGTGATTACAAAGTTGTACAAAGTTATTGCAAATTTGGTAAATGCATTTGCATATATGACCAAGTTGGTATCATATAACAATCCACATTTGTAAAGTAGGGAAATTTAATAAAAGCCCGTTAAAAGCAGCTTATAGATATTCACACGAGGTGACTGTAAAATGTTAGAAAACAGCGTGCAAAGTTTGAAAAAACGAAGGAAATATTGGCGGAGTTGCTAGTTTATTTAGCCTAAGTCATTGTAATGACAAACCCGCAGTTAAATTTTGAAAGCATTGAGTAAATTTGACGATAACGCCTCATATCTAAGCAGATTATCACAACAGTCAATCGAAATATTGACAACAAACTGTATGCAAAGTTGTAAAACGCGGTTGCGAAGTTGGTAGTTTCATTCGGGATTGTTACCTGTGATATCATGTTAACAAGTCCCGCAGTTGAACATTCGAAAATGTGAATAAATATATCGTAACATGCTGTTAAATTACCGTAGTTTTACTCCAAGTATGTAGAGGTCATAGGTCAATCTAGAAGATACTTGTGCAAGCGATATCGATTTAAAACATCCAAAAACATGAAATAGCCGCAAATTCGGAATAATAATCCATGCAGCTGTGGGGTTAGGTGCTCGACAAATGTTTAAAGTAAAGCACTATCAGGCGTGATTAGTACTTGCATGGGAGACCCCCTGACTAAACGACCTTTTGAATTTTTGTTTGTTTCAACACGCACATGGAAAAGATGTAAGGCAACGTTCCGGCACTTTTTCTTACTGTGATGTCAATCATTTATAGTAGAAAATCGAGGCATTTTTTGTAACTTTTTCAATTAATGGAAAATTGTCAAATTCGTTCTAATTTTCACGAACAAGTTGTGGATGCTGTCGACACGTAGTGGGTGTTACACTGTTAACGCATTGTGCAAAGTTGTTCAAAGTGATTACAAAGTTGTACAAAGTTATTGCAAATTTGGTAAATGCATTTGCATATATGACCAAGTTGTTATCATATAACAATCCACATTTGTAAAGTAGGGAAATTTAATAAAAGCCCGTTAAAAGCAGCTTATAGATATTCACATGAGGTGACTGTAAAATGTTAGAAAACAGCGTGCAAAGTTTGAAAAAACGAAGGAAATGTTGGCGGAGTTGCTAGTTTATTTAGCCTAAGTCATTGTAATGACAACAACGCAGTTGAATTTTGAAAGCATTGAGTAAATTTGCCGATAACGCCTCATATCTAAGCAGATTATCACAACAGTCAATCGAAATATTGACAACAAACTGTATGCAAAGTTGTAAAACGCGGTTGCGAAGTAGGTAGTTTCATTCGGGATTGTTACCTGTGATATCATATTAACAAATCCCGTAGTTGAACATTCGAAAATGTGAATAAATATTTCGTAACATGCTGTTTAATTACCGTAGTTTTGTTACAAGTATGTAGAGGTCATAGGTCAATCTAGAAGATACTTGTGCAAGCGATATCGATTTAAAACATCCAAAAACATGAAATAGCCGCAAATTCAGAATAATAATCCATGCAGCTGTGGGGTTAGGTGCTCGACAAATGTTTAAAGTAAAGCACAATCGGGCGTGGTTAGTACTTGCATGGGAGACTCCCTGACTGAACGACCTTTTGAATTTTTGTTTGTTTCAACACGCACATGGAAAAGATGTAAGGCAACGTACCGGCACTTTTTCTTCCTGTGATGTCAATCATTTATAGTAGAAAATCGAGGCATTTTTGTAACTTTTTCAATTAATGGAAAATTTTCAAATTCGTTCTAATTTTCTCGAACAAGTTGTGGATGTTGTTGGCACGTAGTGGGTGTTACACTGTTAACGCATCGTGCAAAGTTGTTCAAAGTGATTACAAAGTTGTACAAAGTTATTGCAAATTTGGTAAATGCATTTGCATATATGAGCAAGTTGTTATCATATAACAATCCACATTTGTAAAGTAGGGAAATTTAATAAAAGCCCGTTAAAAGCAGCTTATAGATATTCACATGAGGTGACAGTAATATGTTAGAAAACAGCGTGCAAAGTTTGAAAAAACGAAGGAAATATTGGCGGAGTTGCTAGTTTATTTAGCCTAAGTCATTGTAATGACAAACCCGCAGTTAAATTTTGAAAGCATTGAGTAAATTTGACGATAACGCCTCATATCTAAGCAGATTATCACAACAGTCAATCGAAATATTGACAACAAACTGTATGCAAAGTTGTAAAACGCGGTTGCGAAGTTGGTAGTTTCATTCGGGATTGTTACCTGTGATATCATATTAACAAGTCCCGCAGTTGAACATTCGAAAATGTGAATAAATATTTCGTAACATGCTGTTAAATTACCGTAGTTTTACTCCAAGTATGTAGAGGTCATAGGTCAATCTAGAAGATACTTGTGCAAGCGATATCGATTTAAAACATCCAAAAACATGAAATAGCCGCAAATTCGGAATAATAATCCATGCAGCTGTGGGGTTAGGTGCTCGACAAATGTTTAAAGTAAAGCACTATCAGGCGTGATTAGTACTTGCATGGGAGACCCCCTGACTAAACGACCTTTTGAATTTTTGTTTGTTTCAACACGCACATGGAAAAGATGTAAGGCAACGTTCCGGCACTTTTTCTTACTGTGATGTCAATCATTTATAGTAGAAAATCGAGGCATTTTTTGTAACTTTTTCAATTAATGGAAAATTGTCAAATTCGTTCTAATTTTCACGAACAAGTTGTGGATGCTGTCGACACGTAGTGGGTGTTACACTGTTAACGCATTGTGCAAAGTTGTTCAAAGTGATTACAAAGTTGTACAAAGTTATTGCAAATTTGGTAAATGCATTTGCATATATGACCAAGTTGTTATCATATAACAATCCACATTTGTAAAGTAGGGAAATTTAATAAAAGCCCGTTAAAAGCAGCTTATAGTTATTCACATGAGGTGACTGTAAACTGTTAGAAAACAGCGTGCAAAGTTTGAAAAAACGAAGGAAATGTTGGCGGAGATGCTAGTTTATTTAGCCTATGTCATTGTAATGACAATCCCGCAGTTAAATTTGGAAAGCATTGAGTAAATTTGACGATAACGCCTCATATCGAAGCAGATTATCACAACAGTCAATCGAAATATTGACAACAAACTGTATGCAAAGTTGTAAAAAGCGGTTGCGAAGTAGGTAGTTTCATTCGGGATTGTTACCTGTGTTATCATATTAACAAGTCCCGTAGTTGAACATTCGAAAATGTGAATAAATATTTCGTAACATGCTGTTTAATTACCGTAGTTTTGTTACAAGTATGTAGATGTCATAGGTCAATCTAGAAGATACTTGTGCAAGCGATATCGATTTAAAACATCCAAAAACATGAAATAGCCGCAAATTCGGAATAATAATCCATGCAGCTGTGGGGTTAGGTGCTCGACAAATGTTTAAAGTAAAGCACAATCGGGCGTGGTTAGTACTTGCATGAGAGACTCCCTGACTAAACGACCTTTTGAATTTTTGTTTGTTTCAACACGCACATGGAAAAGATGTAAAGCAACATACCGGCACTTTTTCTTCCTGTGATGTCAATCATTTATAGTAGAAAATCGAGGCATTTTTGTAACTTTTTCAATTAATGGAAAATTTTCAAATTCGTTCTAATTTTCACGAACAAGTTGTGGATGCTGTCGGCACGTAGTGGGTGTTACACTGTTAACGCATCGTGCAAAGTTGTTCAAAGTGATTACAAAGTTGTACAAAGTTATTGCAAATTTGGTAAATGCATTTGCATATATGACCAAGTTGTTATCATATAACAGTCCACATTTGTAAAGTAGGGAAATTTAATAAAAGCCCGTTAAAAGCAGCTTATAGATATTCACACGAGGTGACTGTAAAATGTTAGAAAACAGCGTGCAAAGTTTGAAAAAACGAAGGAAATATTGGCGGAGTTGCTAGTTTATTTAGCCTAAGTCATTGTAATGACAAACCCGCAGTTAAATTTTGAAAGCATTGAGTAAATTTGACGATAACGCCTCATATCTAAGCAGATTATCACAACAGTCAATCGAAATATTGACAACAAACTGTATGCAAAGTTGTAAAACGCGGTTGCGAAGTTGGTAGTTTCATTCGGGATTGTTACCTGTGATATCATATTAACAAGTCCCGCAGTTGAACATTCGAAAATGTGAATAAATATTTCGTAACATGCTGTTAAATTACCGTAGTTTTACTCCAAGTATGTAGAGGTCATAGGTCAATCTAGAAGATACTTGTGCAAGCGATATCGATTTAAAACATCCAAAAACATGAAATAGCCGCAAATTCGGAATAATAATCCATGCAGCTGTGGGGTTAGGTGCTCGACAAATGTTTAAAGTAAAGCACAATCGGGCGTGGTTAGTACTTGCATGAGAGACTCCCTGACTAAACGACCTTTTGAATTTTTGTTTGTTTCAACACGCACATGGAAAAGATGTAAGGCAACGTACCGGCACTTTTTCTTCCTGTGATGTCAATCATTTATAGTAGAAAATCGAGGCATTTTTGTAACTTTTTCAATGAATGGAAAATTTTCAAATTCGTTCTAATTTTCACGAACAAGTTGTGGATGCTGTCGACACGTAGTGGGTGTTACACTGTTAACGCATCGTGCAAAGTTGTTCAAAGTGATTACAAAGTTGTACAAAGTTATTGCAAATTTGGTAAATGCATTTGCATATATGACCAAGTTGTTATCATATAACAATCCACATTTGTAAAGTAGGGAAATTTAATAAAAGCCCGTTAAAAGCAGCTTATAGTTATTCACATGAGGTGACTGTAAAATGTTAGAAAACAGCGTGCAAAGTTTGAAAAAACGAAGGAAATGTTGGCGGAGTTGCTAGTTTATTTAGCCTAAGTCATTGTAATGACAATCCCGCAGTTAAATTTTGAAAGCATTGAGTAAATTTGACGATAACGCCTCATATCGAAGCAGATTATCACAACAGTCAATCGAAATATTGACAACAAACTGTACGCAAAGTTGTAAAAAGCGGTTGCGAAGTAGGTAGTTTCATTCGGGATTGTTACCTGTGTTATCATATTAACAAGTCCCGTAGTTGAACATTCGAAAATGTGAATAAATATTTCGTAACATGCTGTTTAATTACCGTAGTTTTGTAACAAGTATGTAGATGTCATAGGTCAATCTAGAAGATACTTGTGCAAGCGATATCGATTTAAAACATCCAAAAACATGAAATAGCCGCAAATTCGGAATAATAATCCATGCAGCTGTGGGGTTAGGTGCTCGACAAATGTTTAAAGTAAAGCACAATCGGGCGTGGTTAGTACTTGCATGAGAGACTCCCTGACTAAACGACCTTTTGAATTTGTGTTTGTTTCAACACGCACATGGAAAAGATGTAAGGCAACGTACCGGCACTTTTTCTTCCTGTGATGTCAATCATTTATAGTAGAAAATCGAGGCATTTCTGTAACTTTTTCAATTAATGGAAAATTTTCAAATTCGTTCTAATTTTCACGAACAAGTTGTGGATGCTGTCGACACGTAGTGGGTGTTACACTGTTAACGCATCGTGCAAAGTTGTTCAAAGTGATTACTAAGTTGTACAAAGTTATTGCAAATTTGGTAAATGCATTTGCATATATGACCAAGTTGTTATCATATAACAATCCACATTTGTAAAGTAGGGAAATTTAATAAAATCCCGTTAAAAGCAGCTTATAGATATTCACATGAGGTGACTGAAAAATGTTAGAAAACAGCGTGCAAAGTTTGAAAAAACGAAGGAAATGTTGGCGGAGATGCTAGTTTATTTAGCCTATGTCATTGTAATGACAATCCCGCAGTTAAATTTTGAAAGCATTGAGTAAATTTGACGATAACGCCTCATATCGAAGCAGATTATCACAACAGTCAATCGAAATATTGACAACAAACTGTATGCAAAGTTGTAAAAAGCGGTTGCGAAGTAGGTAGTTTCATTCGGGATTGTTACCTGTGTTATCATATTAACAAGTCCCGTAGTTGAACATTCGAAAATGTGAATAAATATTTCGTAACATGCTGTTTAATTACCGTAGTTTTGTAACAAGTATGTAGATGTCATAGGTCAATCTAGAAGATACTTGTGCAAGCGATATCGATTTAAAACATCCAAAAACATGAAATAGCCGCAAATTCGGAATAATAATCCATGCAGCTGTGGGGTTAGGTGCTCGACAAATGTTTAAAGTAAAGCACAATCGGGCGTGGTTAGTACTTGCATCAGAGACTCCCTGACTAAACGACCTTTTGAATTTTTGTTTGTTTCAACACGCACATGGAAAAGATGTAAGGCAACGTACCGGCACTTTTTCTTCCTGTGATGTCAATCATTTATAGTAGAAAATCGAGGCATTTTTGTAACTTTTTCAATTAATGGAAAATTTTCAAATTCGTTCTAATTTTCACGAACAAGTTGTGGATGCTGTCGACACGTAGTGGGTGTTACACTGTTAACGCATCGTGCAAAGTTGTTCAAAGTGATTACAAAGTTGTACAAAGTTATTGCAAATTTGGTAAATGCATTTGCATATATGACCAAGTTGTTATCATATAACAATCCACATTTGTAAAGTAGGGAAATTTAATAAAATCCCGTTAAAAGCAGCTTATAGATATTCACATGAGGTGACTGAAAAATGTTAGAAAACAGCGTGCAATGTTTGAAAAAACGAAGGAAATGTTGGCGGAGATGCTAGTTTATTTAGCCTATGTCATTGTAATGACAATCCCGCAGTTAAATTTTGAAAGCATTGAGTAAATTTGACGATAACGCCTCATATCGAAGAAGATTATCACAACAGTCAATCGAAATATTGACAACAAACTGTATGCAAAGTTGTAAAAAGCGGTTGCGAAGTAGGTAGTTTCATTCGGGATTGTTACCTGTGTTATCATATTAACAAGTCCCGTAGTTGAACATTCGAAAATGTGAATAAATATTTCGTAACATGCTGTTTAATTACCGTAGTTTTGTAACAAGTATGTAGATGTCATAGGTCAATCTAGAAGATACTTGTGCAAGCGATATCGATTTAAAACATCCAAAAACATGAAATAGCCGCAAATTCGGAATAATAATCCATGCAGCTGTGGGGTTAGGTGCTCGACAAATGTTTAAAGTAAAGCACAATCGGGCGTGGTTAGTACTTGCATGAGAGACTCCCTGACTAAACGACCTTTTGAATTTTTGTTTGTTTCAACACGCACATGGAAAAGATGTAAGGCAACGTACTGGCACTTTTTCTTCCTGTGATGTCAATCATTTATAGTAGAAAATCGAGGCATTTTTGTAACTTTTTCAATTAATGGAAAATTTTCAAATTCGTTCTAATTTTCACGAACAAGTTGTGGATGCTGTCGGCACGTAGTGGGTGTTACACTGTTAACGCATCGTGCAAAGTTGTTCAAAGTGATTACAAAGTTGTACAAAGTTATTGCAAATTTGATAAATGCATTTGCATATATGACCAAGTTGTTATCATATAACAATCTACATTTGTAAAGTACGGAAATTTAATAAAAGCCCGTTAAAAGCAGCTTATAGTTATTCACATGAGGTGACTGTAAAATGTTAGAAAAAAGCGTGCAAAGTTTGAAAAACCGAAGGAAATGTTGGCGGAGTTGCTAGTTTATTTAGCCTAAGTCATTGTAATGACAATCCCGCAGTTAAATTTTGAAAGCATTGAGTAAATTTGCCGATAACGCCTCTTATCGAAGCAGATTATCACAACAGTCAATCGAAATATTGACAACAAACTGTATGCAAAATTGTAAAAAACGGTTGCGAAGTAGGTAGTTTCATTCGGGATTGTTACCTGTGATATCATATTAACAAGTCCCGTAGTTGAACATTCGAAAATGTGAATAAATATTTCGTAACATGCTGTTTAATTACCGTAGTTTTGTTACAAGTATGTAGAGGTCATAGGTCAATCTAGAAGATACTTGTGCAAGCGATATCTATTTAAAACATCCAAAAACATGAAATAGCATCAAATTCGGAATAATAATCCATGCAGCTGTGGGGTTAGGTGCTCGACAAATGTTTAAAGTAAAGCACAATCGGGCGTGGTTAGTACTTGCATGGGAGACTCCCTGACTAAACGATCTTTTGTATTTTTGTTTGTTTCAACACGCACATGGAAAAGATGTAAGGCAACGTACCGGCACTTTTTCTTCCTGTGATGTCAATCATTTATAGTAGAAAATCGAGGCATTTTTGTAACTTTTTCAATTAATGGAAAATTTTCAAATTCGTTCTAATTTTCACGAACAAGTTATGGATGTTGTCGGCACGGAGTGGGTGTTACACTGTTAACACATCGTGCAAAGTTTTTCAAAGTGATTACAAAGTTGTACAAAGTTATTGCAAATTTGGTAAATGCATTTGCATATATGACCAAGTTGTTATCATATAACAATCCACATTTGTAAAGTACGGAAATTTAATAAAAGCCCGTTAAAAGCAGCTTATAGTTATTCACATGAGGTGACTGTAAAATGTTAGAAAAAAGCGTGCAAAGTTTGAAAAAGCGAAGGAAATGTTGGCGGAGTTGCTAGTTTATTTAGCCTAAGTCATTGTAATGACAATCCCGCAGTTAAATTTTGAAAGCATTGAGTAAATTTGCCGATAACGCCTCATATCGAAGCAGATTATCACAACAGTCAATCGAAATATTGACAACAAACTGTATGCAAAGTTGTAAAAAGCGATTGGGAAGTAGGTAGTTTCATTCGGGATTGTTACCTGTGATATCATATTAACAAGTCCCGTAGTTGAACATTCGAAAATGTGAATAAATATTTCGTAACATGCTGTTTAATTACCGTAGTTTTGTTACAAGTATGTAGAGGTCATAGGTCAATCTAGAAGATACTTGTGCAAGCGATATCTATTTAAAACATCCAAAAACATGAAATAGCATCAAATTCGGAATAATAATCCATGCAGCTGTGGGATTAGGTGCTCGACAAATGTTTAAAGTAAAGCACAATCGGGCGTGGTTAGTACTTGCATGGGAGACTCCCTGACTAAACGACCTTTTGAGTTTTTGTTTGTTTCAACACGCACATGGAAAAGATGTAAGGCAACGTTCCGGCACTTTTTCTTACTGTGATGTCAATCATTTATAGTAGAACATCGAGGCATTTTTGTAACTTTTTCAATTAATGGAAAATTTTCAAATTCGTTCTAATTTTCACGAACAAGTTGTGGATGCTGTTGGCACGTAGTGGGTGTTACACTGTTAACGCATCCTGCAAAGTTGTTCAAAGTGATTATAAAGTTGTACAAAGTTATTGCAAATTTGGTAAATGCATTTGCATATATGACCAAGTTGTTATCATATAACAGTCCACATTTGTAAAGTAGGGAAATTTAATAAAAGCCCGTAAAAAGCAGCTTATAGATATTCACATGAGGTGACTGTAAAATGTTAGAAAACAGCGTGCAATGTTTGAAAAATCGAAGGAAATGTTGGCGGAGTTGCTAGTTTATTTAGCCTAAGTCATTGTAATGACAACCCCGCAGTTAAATTTGGAAAGCATTGAGTAAATTTGCCGATAACGCCTCATATCGAAGCAGATTATCACAACAGTCAATCGAAATATTGACAACAAACTGTATGCAAAGTTGTAAAACGCGGTTGCGAAGTAGGTAGTTTCATTCGGGATTGTTACCTGTGATATCATATTAACAAGTCCCGTAGTTGAACATTCGAAAATGTGAATAAATATTCGTAACATGCTGTTTAATTACCGTAGTTTTATTACAAGTATGTAGAGGTCATAGGTCAATCTAGAAGATACTTGTGCAAGCGATATCGATTTAAAACATCCAAAAACATGAAATAGCCGCAAATTCGGAATAATAATCCATTCAGCTGTGGGGTTAGGCGCTCGACAAATGTTTAAAGTAAAGCACAATCGGGCGTGATTAGTACTTGCATGGGAGACTCCCTGACTAAACGACCTTTTGAATTTTTGTTTGTTTCAACACGCACATGGAAAAGATGTAAGGCAACGTTCCGGCACTTTTTCTTACTGTGATGTCAATCATTTATAGTAGAAAATCGAGGCATTTTTGTAACTTTTTCAATTAATGGAAAATTTTCAAATTCGTTCTAATTTTCACGAACAAGTTGTGGATGCTGTCGGCACGTAGTGGGTGTTACACTGTTAACGCATCGTGCAAAGTTGTTCAAAGTGATTACAAAGTTGTACAAAGTTATTGCAAATTTGGTAAATGCATTTGCATATATGACCAAGTTGTTATCATATAACAATCCACATTTGTAAAGTAGGGAAATTTAATAAAATCCCGTTACAAGAAGCTTATAGATATTCACATGATGTGACAGTAAAATGTTAGAAAACAGCGTGCAAAGTTTGCAAAAACGAAGGAAATGTTGGCGGAGTTGCTAGTTTATTTAGCCTAAGTCATTGTAATGACAACCACGCAGTTAAATTTGGAAAGCATTGAGTAAATTTGCCGATAACGCCTCATATCTAAGCAGATTATCACAACAGTCAATCGAAATATTGACAACAAACTGTATGCAAAGTTGTAAAACGCGGTTGCGAAGTAGGTAGATTCATTCGGGATTGTTACCTGTGATATCATATTAACAAGTCCCGTAGTTGAACATTCGAAAATGTGAATAAATATTCGTAACATGCTGTTTAATTACCGTAGTTTTATTACAAGTATGTAGAGGTCATAGGTCAATCTAGAAGATACTTGTGCAAGCGATATCTATTTAAAACATCCAAAAACATGAAATAGCATCAAATTCGGAATAATAATCCATGCAGCTGTGGGGTTAGGTGCTCGACAAATGTTTAAAGTAAAGCACAATCGGGCGTGGTTAGTACTTGCATGGGAGACTCCCTGACTAAACGACCTTTTGTATTTTTGTTTGTTTCAACACGCACATGGAAAAGATGTAAGGCAACGTACCGGCACTTTTTCTTCCTGTGATGTCAATCATTTATAGTAGAAAATCGAGGCATTTTTGTAACTTTTTCAATTAATGGAAAATTCTCAAATTCGTTCTAATTTTCACGAACATGTTATGGATGTTGTCGGCACGGAGTGGGTGTTACACTGTTAACACATCGTGCAAAGTTGTTCAAAGTGATTACAAAGTTGTACAAAGTTATTGCAAATTTGGTAAATGCATTTGCATATATGACCAAGTTGTTATCATATAACAATCCACATTTGTAAAGTACGGAAATTTAATAAAAGCCCGTTAAAAGCAGCTTATAGTTATTCACATGAGGTGACTGTAAAATGTTAGAAAAAAGCGTGCAAAGTTTGAAAAAGCGAAGGAAATGTTGGCGGAGTTGCTAGTTTATTTAGCCTAAGTCATTGTAATGACAATCCCGCAGTTAAATTTTGAAAGCATTGAGTAAATTTGCCGATAACGCCTCATATCGAAGCAGATTATCACAACAGTCAATCGAAATATTGACAACAAACTGTATGCAAAGTTGTAAAAAGCGATTGGGAAGTAGGTAGTTTCATTCGGGATTGTTACCTGTGATATCATATTAACAAGTCCCGTAGTTGAACATTCGAAAATGTGAATAAATATTTCGTAACATGCTGTTTAATTACCGTAGTTTTGTTACAAGTATGTAGAGGTCATAGGTCAATCTAGAAGATACTTGTGCAAGCGATATCTATTTAAAACATCCAAAAACATGAAATAGCATCAAATTCGGAATAATAATCCATGCAGCTGTGGGGTTAGGTGCTCGACAAATGTTTAAAGTAAAGCACAATCGGGCGTGGTTAGTACTTGCATGGGAGACTCCCTGACTAAACGACCTTTTGTATTTTTGTTTGTTTCAACACGCACATGGAAAAGATGTAAGGCAACGTACCGGCACTTTTTCTTCCTGTGATGTCAATCATTTATAGTAGAAAATCGAGGCATTTTTGTAACTTTTTCAATTAATGGAAAATTTTCAAATTCGTTCTAATTTTCACGAACAAGTTATGGATGCTGTCGGCACGGAGAGGGTGTTACACTGTTAACGCATCGTGCAAAGTTGTTCAAAGTGATTACAAAGTTGTACAAAGTTATTGCAAATTTGGTAAATGCATTTGCATATATGACCAAGTTGTTATCATATAACAATCCACATTTGTAAAGTAGGGAAATTTAATAAAATCCCGTTAAAAGCAGCTTATAGATATTCACATGAGGTGACAGTAAAATGTTAGAAAACAGCGTGCAAAGTTTGCAAAAACGAAGGAAATGTTGGCGGAGTTGCTAGTTTATTTAGCCTAAGTCATTGTAATGACAATCCCGCAGTTAAATTTTGAAAGCATTGAGTAAATTTGCCGATAACGCCTCATATCTAAGCAGATTATCACAACAGTCAATCGAAATATTGACAACAAACTGTATGCAAAGTTTTAAAACGCGGTTGCGAAGTAGGTAGATTCATTCGGGATTGTTACCTGTGATATCATATTAACAAGTCCCGTAGTTGAACATTCGAAAATGTGAATAAATATTCGTAACATGCTGTTTAATTACCGTAGTTTTATTACAAGTATGTAGAGGTCATAGGTCAATCTAGAAGATACTTGTGCAAGTGATATCGATTTAAAACATCCAAAAACATGAAATAGCCGCAAATTCGGAATAATAATCCATGCAGTTGTGGGGTTAGGCGCTCGACAAATGTTTAAAGTAAAGCACAATCGGGCGTGATTAGTACTTGCATGGGAGACTCCCTGACTAAACGACCTTTTGAGTTTTTGTTTGTTTCAACACGCACATGGAAAAGATGTAAGGCAACGTTCCGGCACTTTTTCTTACTGTGATGTCAATCATTTATAGTAGAACATCGAGGCATTTTTGTAACTTTTTCAATTAATGGAAAATTTTCAAATTCGTTCTAATTTTCACGAACAAGTTGTGGATGCTGTTGGCACGTAGTGGGTGTTACACTGTTAACGCATCCTGCAAAGTTGTTCAAAGTGATTACAAAGTTGTACAAAGTTATTGCAAATTTGGTAAATGCATTTGCATATATGACCAAGTTGTTATCATATAACAGTCCACATTTGTAAAGTAGGGAAATTTAATAAAAGCCCGTAAAAAGCAGCTTATAGATATTCACATGAGGTGACTGTAAAATGTTAGAAAACAGCGTGCAATGTTTGAAAAATCGAAGGAAATGTTGGCGGAGTTGCTAGTTTATTTAGCCTAAGTCATTGTAATGACAACCCCGCAGTTAAATTTGGAAAGCATTGAGTAAATTTGCCGATAACGCCTCATATCGAAGAAGATTATCACAACAGTCAATCGAAATATTGACAACAAACTGTATGCAAAGTTGTAAAACGCGGTTGCGAAGTAGGTAGTTTCATTCGGGATTGTTACCTGTGATATCATATTAACAAGTCCCGTAGTTGAACATTCGAAAATGTGAATAAATATTCGTAACATGCTGTTTAATTACCGTAGTTTTATTACAAGTATGTAGAGGTCATAGGTCAATCTAGAAGATACTTGTGCAAGCGATATCGATTTAAAACATCCAAAAACATGAAATAGCCGCAAATTCGGAATAATAATACATTCAGCTGTGGGGTTAGGCGCTCGACAAATGTTTAAAGTAAAGCACAATCGGGCGTGATTAGTACTTGCATGGGAGACTCCCTGACTAAACGACCTTTTGAATTTTTGTTTGTTTCAACACGCACATGGAAAAGATGTAAGGCAACGTTCCGGCACTTTTTCTTACTGTGATGTCAATCATTTATAGTAGAAAATCGAGGCATTTTTGTAACTTTTTCAATTAATGGAAAATTTTCAAATTCGTTCTAATTTTCACGAACAAGTTGTGGATGCTGTCGGCACGTAGTGGGTGTTACACTGTTAACGCATCCTGCAAAGTTGTTCAAAGTGATTACAAAGTTGTACAAAGTTATTGCAAATTTGGTAAATGCATTTGCATATATGACCAAGTTGTTATCATATAACAGTCCACATTTGTAAAGTAGGGAAATTTAATAAAAGCCCGTTAAAAGCAGCTTATAGATATTCACATGAGGTGACTGTAAAATGTTAGAAAACAGCGTGCAATGTTTGAAAAATCGAAGGAAATGTTGGCGGAGTTGCTAGTTTATTTAGCCTAAGTCATTGTAATGACAACCACGCAGTTAAATTTGGAAAGCATTGAGTAAATTTGCCGATAACGCCTCATATCTAAGCAGATTATCACAACAGTCAATCGAAATATTGACAACAAACTGTATGCAAAGTTGTAAAACGCGGTTGCGAAGTAGGTAGATTCATTCGGGATTGTTACCTGTGATATCATATTAACAAGTCCCGTAGTTGAACATTCGAAAATGTGAATAAATATTCGTAACATGCTGTTTAATTACCGTAGTTTTATTACAAGTATGTAGAGGTCATAGGTCAATCTAGAAGATACTTGTGCAAGCGATATCTATTTAAAACATCCAAAAACATGAAATAGCATCAAATTCGGAATAATAATCCATGCAGCTGTGGGGTTAGGTGCTCGACAAATGTTTAAAGTAAAGCACAATCGGGCGTGGTTAGTACTTGCATGGGAGACTCCCTGACTAAACGACCTTTTGTATTTTTGTTTGTTTCAACACGCACATGGAAAAGATGTAAGGCAACGTACCGGCACTTTTTCTTCCTGTGATGTCAATCATTTATAGTAGAAAATCGAGGCATTTTTGTAACTTTTTCAATTAATGGAAAATTCTCAAATTCGTTCTAATTTTCACGAACATGTTATGGATGTTGTCGGCACGGAGTGGGTGTTACACTGTTAACACATCGTGCAAAGTTGTTCAAAGTGATTACAAAGTTGTACAAAGTTATTGCAAATTTGGTAAATGCATTTGCATATATGACCAAGTTGTTATCATATAACAATCCACATTTGTAAAGTACGGAAATTTAATAAAAGCCCGTTAAAAGCAGCTTATAGTTATTCACATGAGGTGACTGTAAAATGTTAGAAAAAAGCGTGCAAAGTTTGAAAAAGCGAAGGAAATGTTGGCGGAGTTGCTAGTTTATTTAGCCTAAGTCATTGTAATGACAATCCCGCAGTTAAATTTTGAAAGCATTGAGTAAATTTGCCGATAACGCCTCATATCGAAGCAGATTATCACAACAGTCAATCGAAATATTGACAACAAACTGTATGCAAAGTTGTAAAAAGCGATTGGGAAGTAGGTAGTTTCATTCGGGATTGTTACCTGTGATATCATATTAACAAGTCCCGTAGTTGAACATTCGAAAATGTGAATAAATATTTCGTAACATGCTGTTTAATTACCGTAGTTTTGTTACAAGTATGTAGAGGTCATAGGTCAATCTAGAAGATACTTGTGCAAGCGATATCTATTTAAAACATCCAAAAACATGAAATAGCATCAAATTCGGAATAATAATCCATGCAGCTGTGGGGTTAGGTGCTCGACAAATGTTTAAAGTAAAGCACAATCGGGCGTGGTTAGTACTTGCATGGGAGACTCCCTGACTAAACGACCTTTTGTATTTTTGTTTGTTTCAACACGCACATGGAAAAGATGTAAGGCAACGTACCGGCACTTTTTCTTCCTGTGATGTCAATCATTTATAGTAGAAAATCGAGGCATTTTTGTAACTTTTTCAATTAATGGAAAATTTTCAAATTCGTTCTAATTTTCACGAACAAGTTATGGATGCTGTCGGCACGGAGAGGGTGTTACACTGTGAACGCATCGTGCAAAGTTGTTCAAAGTGATTACAAAGTTGTACAAAGTTATTGCAAATTTGGTAAATGCATTTGCATATATGACCAAGTTGTTATCATATAACAATCCACATTTGTAAAGTAGGGAAATTTAATAAAATCCCGTTAAAAGCAGCTTATAGATATTCACATGAGGTGACAGTAAAATGTTAGAAAACAGCGTGCAAAGTTTGCAAAAACGAAGGAAATGTTGGCGGAGTTGCTAGTTTATTTAGCCTAAGTCATTGTAATGACAATCCCGCAGTTAAATTTTGAAAGCATTGAGTAAATTTGCCGATAACGCCTCATATCTAAGCAGATTATCACAACAGTCAATCGAAATATTGACAACAAACTGTATGCAAAGTTTTAAAACGCGGTTGCGAAGTAGGTAGATTCATTCGGGATTGTTACCTGTGATATCATATTAACAAGTCCCGTAGTTGAACATTCGAAAATGTGAATAAATATTCGTAACATGCTGTTTAATTACCGTAGTTTTATTACAAGTATGTAGAGGTCATAGGTCAATCTAGAAGATACTTGTGCAAGTGATATCGATTTAAAACATCCAAAAACATGAAATAGCCGCAAATTCGGAATAATAATCCATGCAGCTGTGGGGTTAGGCGCTCGACAAATGTTTAAAGTAAAGCACAATCGGGCGTGATTAGTACTTGCATGGGAGACTCCCTGACTAAACGACCTTTTGAGTTTTTGTTTGTTTCAACACGCACATGGAAAAGATGTAAGGCAACGTTCCGGCACTTTTTCTTACTGTGATGTCAATCATTTATAGTAGAACATCGAGGCATTTTTGTAACTTTTTCAATTAATGGAAAATTTTCAAATTCGTTCTAATTTTCACGAACAAGTTGTGGATGCTGTTGGCACGTAGTGGGTGTTACACTGTTAACGCATCCTGCAAAGTTGTTCAAAGTGATTACAAAGTTGTACAAAGTTATTGCAAATTTGGTAAATGCATTTGCATATATGACCAAGTTGTTATCATATAACAGTCCACATTTGTAAAGTAGGGAAATTTAATAAAAGCCCGTAAAAAGCAGCTTATAGATATTCACATGAGGTGACTGTAAAATGTTAGAAAACAGCGTGCAATGTTTGAAAAATCGAAGGAAATGTTGGCGGAGTTGCTAGTTTATTTAGCCTAAGTCATTGTAATGACAACCCCGCAGTTAAATTTGGAAAGCATTGAGTAAATTTGCCGATAACGCCTCATATCGAAGAAGATTATCACAACAGTCAATCGAAATATTGACAACAAACTGTATGCAAAGTTGTAAAACGCGGTTGCGAAGTAGGTAGTTTCATTCGGGATTGTTACCTGTGATATCATATTAACAAGTCCCGTAGTTGAACATTCGAAAATGTGAATAAATATTCGTAACATGCTGTTTAATTACCGTAGTTTTATTACAAGTATGTAGAGGTCATAGGTCAATCTAGAAGATACTTGTGCAAGCGATATCGATTTAAAACATCCAAAAACATGAAATAGCCGCAAATTCGGAATAATAATACATTCAGCTGTGGGGTTAGGCGCTCGACAAATGTTTAAAGTAAAGCACAATCGGGCGTGATTAGTACTTGCATGGGAGACTCCCTGACTAAACGACCTTTTGAATTTTTGTTTGTTTCAACACGCACATGGAAAAGATGTAAGGCAACGTTCCGGCACTTTTTCTTACTGTGATGTCAATCATTTATAGTAGAAAATCGAGGCATTTTTGTAACTTTTTCAATTAATGGAAAATTTTCAAATTCGTTCTAATTTTCACGAACAAGTTGTGGATGCTGTCGGCACGTAGTGGGTGTTACACTGTTAACGCATCCTGCAAAGTTGTTCAAAGTGATTACAAAGTTGTACAAAGTTATTGCAAATTTGGTAAATGCATTTGCATATATGACCAAGTTGTTATCATATAACAGTCCACATTTGTAAAGTAGGGAAATTTAATAAAAGCCCGTTAAAAGCAGCTTATAGATATTCACATGAGGTGACTGTAAAATGTTAGAAAACAGCGTGCAATGTTTGAAAAATCGAAGGAAATGTTGGCGGAGTTGCTAGTTTATTTAGCCTAAGTCATTGTAATGACAACCCCGCAGTTAAATTTGGAAAGCATTGAGTAAATTTGCCGATAACGCCACATATCGAAGAAGATTATCACAACAGTCAATCGAAATATTGACAACAAACTGTATGCAAAGTTGTAAAACGCGGTTGCGAAGTAGGTAGTTTCATTCGGGATTGTTACCTGTGATATCATATTAACAAGTCCCGTAGTTGAACATTCGAAAATGTGAATAAATATTCGTAACATGCTGTTTAATTACCGTAGTTTTATTACAAGTATGTAGAGGTCATAGGTCAATCTAGAAGATACTTGTGCAAGCGATATCGATTTAAAACATCCAATAACATGAAATAGCCGCAAATTCGGAATAATAATACATTCAGCTGTGGGGTTAGGCGCTCGACAAATGTTTAAAGTAAAGCACAATCGGGCGTGATTAGTACTTGCATGGGAGACTCCCTGACTAAACGACCTTTTGAATTTTTGTTTGTTTCAACACGCACATGGAAAAGATGTAAGGCAACGTTCCGGCACTTTTTCTTACTGTGATGTCAATCATTTATAGTAGAAAATCGAGGCATTTTTGTAACTTTTTCAATTAATGGAAAATTTTCAAATTCGTTCTAATTTTCACGAACAAGTTGTGGATGCTGTCGGCACGTAGTGGGTGTTACACTGTTAACGCATCCTGCAAAGTTGTTCAAAGTGATTACAAAGTTGTACAAAGTTATTGCAAATTTGGTAAATGCATTTGCATATATGACCAAGTTGTTATCATATAACAGTCCACATTTGTAAAGTAGGGAAATTTAATAAAAGCCCGTTAAAAGCAGCTTATAGATATTCACATGAGGTGACTGTAAAATGTTAGAAAACAGCGTGCAATGTTTGAAAAATCGAAGGAAATGTTGGCGGAGTTGCTAGTTTATTTAGCCTAAGTCATTGTAATGACAACCCCGCAGTTAAATTTGGAAAGCATTGAGTAAATTTGCCGATAACGCCTCATATCGAAGCAGATTAGCACAACAGTCAATCGAAATATTGACAACAAACTGTATGCAAAGTTGTAAAACGCGGTTGCGAAGTAGGTAGTTTCATTCGGGATTGTTACCTGTGATATCATATTAACAAGTCCCGTAGTTGAACATTCGAAAATGTGAATAAATATTTCGTAACATGCTGTTTAATTACCGTAGTTTTATTACAAGTATGTAGATGTCATAGGTCAATCTAGAAGATACTTGTGCAAGTGATATCGATTTAAAACATCCAAAAACATGAAATAGCCGCAAATTCGGAATAATAATCCATTCAGCTGTGGGGTTAGGCGCTCGACAAATGTTTAAAGTAAAGCACAATCGGGCGTGATTAGTACTTGCATGGGAGACTCCCTGACTAAACGACCTTTTGAATTTTTGTTTGTTTCAACACGCACATGGAAAAGATGTAAGGCAACGTTCCGGCACTTTTTCTTACTGTGATGTCAATCATTTATAGTAGAAAATCGAGGCATTTTTGTAACTTTTTCAATTAATGGAAAATTTTCAAATTCGTTCTAATTTTCACGAACAAGTTGTAGATGCTGTTGGCACGTAGTGGGTGTTACACTGTTAACGCATCCTGCAAAGTTGTTCAAAGTGATTACAAAGTTGTACAAAGTTATTGCAAATTTGGTAAATGCATTTGCATATATGACCAAGTTGTTATCATATAACAGTCCACATTTGTAAAGTAGGAAAATTTAATAAAAGCCCGTTAAAAGCAGCTTATAGATATTCACATGAGGTGACTGTAAAATGTTAGAAAACAGCGTGCAATGTTTGAAAAATCGAAGGAAATGTTGGCGGAGTTGCTAGTTTATTTAGCCTAAGTCATTGTAATGACAACCCCGCAGTTAAATTTGGAAAGCATTGAGTAAATTTGCCGATAACGCCTCATATCTAAGCAGATTATCACAACAGTCAATCGAAATATTGACAACAAACTGTATGCAAAGTTGTAAAACGCGGTTGCGAAGTAGGTAGTTTCATTCGGGATTGTTACCTGTGATATCATATTAACAAGTCCCGTAGTTGAACATTCGAAAATGTGAATAAATATTCGTAACATGCTGTTTAATTACCGTAGTTTTATTACAAGTATGTAGAGGTCATAGGTCAATCTAGAAGATACTTGTGCAAGTGATATCGATTTAAAACATCCAAAAACATGAAATAGCCGCAAATTCGGAATAATAATCCATTCAGCTGTGGGGTTAGGCGCTCGACAAATGTTTAAAGTAAAGCACAATCGGGCGTGATTAGTACTTGCATGGGAGACTCCCTGACTAAACGACCTTTTGAATTTTTGTTTGTTTCAACACGCACATGGAAAAGATGTAAGGCAACGTTCCGGCACTTTTTCTTACTGTGATGTCAATCATGTATAGTAGAAAATCGAGGCATTTTTGTAACTTTTTCAATTAATGGAAAATTCTCAAATTCGTTCTAATTTTCACGAACAAGTTGTGGATGCTGTTGGCACGTAGTGGGTGTTACACTGTTAACGCATCCTGCAAAGTTGTTCAAAGTGATTACAAAGTTGTACAAAGTTATTGCAAATTTGGTAAATGCATTTGCATATATGACCAAGTTGTTATCATATAACAATCCACATTTGTAAAGTACGGAAATTTAATAAAAGCCCGTTAAAAGCAGCTTATAGTTATTCACATGAGGTGACTGTAAAATGTTAGAAAAAAGCGTGCAAAGTTTGAAAAAGCGAAGGAAATGTTGGCGGAGTTGCTAGTTTATTTAGCCTAAGTCATTGTAATGACAATCCCGCAGTTAAATTTTGAAAGCATTGAGTAAATTTGCCGATAACGCCTCATATCGAAGCAGATTATCACAACAGTCAATCGAAATATTGACAACAAACTGTATGCAAAGTTGTAAAAAGCGGTTGCGAAGTAGGTAGTTTCATTCGGGATTGTTACCTGTGATATCATATTAACAAGTCCCGTAGTTGAACATTCGAAAATGTGAATAAATATTTCGTAACATGCTGTTTAATTACCGTAGTTTTGTTACAAGTATGTAGAGGTCATAGGTCAATCTAGAAGATACTTGTGCAAGCGATATCTATTTAAAACATCCAAAAACATGAAATAGCATCAAATTCGGAATAATAATCCATGCAGCTGTGGGGTTAGGTGCTCGACAAATGTTTAAAGTAAAGCACAATCGGGCGTGGTTAGTACTTGCATGGGAGACTCCCTGACTAAACGACCTTTTGTATTTTTGTTTGTTTCAACACGCACATGGAAAAGATGTAAGGCAACGTACCGGCACTTTTTCTTCCTGTGATGTCAATCATTTATAGTAGAAAATCGAGGCATTTTTGTAACTTTTTCAATTAATGGAAAATTTTCAAATTCGTTCTAATTTTCACGGACAAGTTATGGATGCTGTCGGCACGGAGTGGGTGTTACACTGTTAACGCATCGTGCAAAGTTGTTCAAAGTGATTACAAAGTTGTACAAAGTTATTGCAAATTTGGTAAATGCATTTGCATATTTGACTAAGTTGTTATCATATAACAATCCACATTTGTAAAGTAGGGAAATGTAATAAAATCCCGTTAAAAGCAGCTTATAGTTATTCACATGAGGTGACTGTAAAATGTTAGAAAAAAGCGTGCAAAGTTTGAAAAAGCGAAGGAAATGTTGGCGGAGTTGCTAGTTTATTTAGCCTAAGTCATTGTAATGACAATCCCGCAGTTAAATTTTGAAAGCATTGAGTAAATTTGCCGATAACGCCTCATATCGAAGCAGATTATCACAACAGTCAATCGAAATATTGACAACAAACTGTATGCAAAGTTGTAAAAAGCGGTTGCGAAGTAGGTAGTTTCATTCGGGATTGTTACCTGTGATATCATATTAACAAGTCCCGTAGTTGAACATTCGAAAATGTGAATAAATATTTCGTAACATGCTGTTTAATTACCGTAGTTTTGTTACAAGTATGTAGAGGTCATAGGTCAATCTAGAAGATACTTGTGCAAGCGATATCTATTTAAAACATCCAAAAACATGAAATAGCATCAAATTCGGAATAATAATCCATGCAGCTGTGGGGTTAGGTGCTCGACAAATGTTTAAAGTAAAGCACAATCGGGCGTGGTTAGTACTTGCATGGGAGACTCCCTGACTAAACGACCTTTTGTATTTTTGTTTGTTTCAACACGCACATGGAAAAGATGTAAGGCAACGTACCGGCACTTTTTCTTCCTGTGATGTCAATCATTTATAGTAGAAAATCGAGGCATTTTTGTAACTTTTTCAATTAATGGAAAATTTTCAAATTCGTTCTAATTTTCACGGACAAGTTATGGATGCTGTCGGCACGGAGTGGGTGTTACACTGTTAACGCATCGTGCAAAGTTGTTCAAAGTGATTACAAAGTTGTACAAAGTTATTGCAAATTTGGTAAATGCATTTGCATATTTGACTAAGTTGTTATCATATAACAATCCACATTTGTAAAGTAGGGAAATGTAATAAAATCCCGTTAAAAGCAGCTTATAGATATTCACATGAGGTGACTGTAAAATGTTAGAAAACAGCGTGCAAAGTTTGCAAAAAAGAAGGAAATGTTGGCGGAGTTGCTAGTTTATTTAGCCTAAGTCATTGTAATGACAACCCCGCAGTTAAATTTTGAAAGCCTTGAGTAAATTTGCCGATAACGCCTCATATCGAAGCAGATTATCACAACAGTCAATCGAAATATTGACAACAAACTGTATGCAAAGTTGTAAAAAGCGGTTGCGAAGTAGGTAGTTTCATTCGGGATTGTTACCTGTGATATCATATTAACAAGTCCCGTAGTTGAACATTCGAAAATGTGAATAAATATTTCGTAACATGCTGTTTAATTACCGTAGTTTTGTTACAAGTATGTAGAGGTCATAGGTCAATCTAGAAGATACTTGTGCAAGCGATATCTATTTAAAACACCCAAAAACATGAAATAGCATCAAATTCGGAATAATAATCCATGCAGCTGTGGGGTTAGGTGCTCGACAAATGTTTAAAGTAAAGCACAATCGGGCGTGGTTAGTACTTGCATGGGAGACTCCCTGACTAAACGACCTTTTGTATTTTTGTTTGTTTCAACACGCACATGGAAAAGATGTAAGGCAACGTACCGGCACTTTTTCTTCCTGTGATGTCAATCATTTATAGTAGAAAATCGAGGCATTTTTGTAACTTTTTCAATTAATGGAAAATTTTCAAATTCGTTCTAATTTTCACGAACAAGTTATGGATGCTGTCGGCACGGAGTGGGTGTTACACTGTTAACGCATCGTGCAAAGTTGTTCAAAGTGATTACAAAGTTGTACAAAGTTATTGCAAATTTGGTAAATGCATTTGCATATTTGACCAAGTTGTTATCATATAACAATCCACATTTGTAAAGTATGGAAATTTAATAAAATCCCGTTAAAAGCAGCTTATAGATATTCACATGAGGTGACTGTAAAATGTTAGAAAACAGCGTCCAAAGTTTGAAAAAACGAAGGAAATGTTGGCGGAGTTGCTAGTTTATTTAGCCTAAGTCATTGTAATGACAACCCCGCAGTTAAATTTGGAAAGCATTGAGTAAATTTGCCGATAACGCCTCATATCTAAGCAGATTATCACAACAGTCAATCGAAATATTGACAACAAACTGTATGCAAAGTTGTAAAACGCGGTTGCGAAGTAGGTAGTTTCATTCGGGATTGTTACCTGTGATATCATATTAACAAGTCCCGTAGTTGAACATTCGAAAATGTGAATAAATATTCGTAAAATGCTGTTTAATTACCGTAGTTTTATTACAAGTATGTAGAGGTCATAGGTCAATCTAGAAGATACTTGTGCAAGTGATATCGATTTAAAACATCCAAAAACATGAAATAGCCGCAAATTCGGGATAATAATCCATTCAGCTGTGGGGTTAGGCGCTCGACAAATGTTTAAAGTAAAGAACAATCGGGCGTGATTAGTACTTGCATGGGAGACTCCCTGACTAAACGACCTTTTGAATTTTTGTTTGTTTCAACACGCACATGGAAAAGATGTAATGCAACGTTCCGGCACTTTTTCTTACTGTGATGTCAATCATTTATAGTAGAAAATCGAGGCATTTTTGTAACTTTTTCAATTAATGGAAAATTTTCAAATTCGTTCTAATTTTCACGAACAAGTTGTAGATGCTGTTGGCACGTAGTGGGTGTTACACTGTTAACGCATCCTGCAAAGTTGTTCAAAGTGATTACAAAGTTGTACAAAGTTATTGCAAATTTGGTAAATGCATTTGCATATATGACCAAGTTGTTATCATATAACAATCCACATTTGTAAAGTATGGAAATTTAATAAAATCCCGTTAAAAGCAGCTTATAGATATTCACATGAGGTGACTGTAAAATGTTAGAAAACAGCGTCCAAAGTTTGAAAAAACGAAGGAAATGTTGGCGGAGTTGCTAGTTTATTTAGCCTAAGTCATTGTAATGACAACCCCGCAGTTAAATTTGGAAAGCATTGAGTAAATTTGCCGATAACGCCTCATATCTAAGCAGATTATCACAACAGTCAATCGAAATATTGACAACAAACTGTATGCAAAGTTGTAAAACGCGGTTGCGAAGTAGGTAGTTTCATTCGGGATTGTTACCTGTGATATCATATTAACAAGTCCCGTAGTTGAACATTCGAAAATGTGAATAAATATTCGTAAAATGCTGTTTAATTACCGTAGTTTTATTACAAGTATGTAGAGGTCATAGGTCAATCTAGAAGATACTTGTGCAAGTGATATCGATTTAAAACATCCAAAAACATGAAATAGCCGCAAATTCGGGATAATAATCCATTCAGCTGTGGGGTTAGGCGCTCGACAAATGTTTAAAGTAAAGAACAATCGGGCGTGATTAGTACTTGCATGGGAGACTCCCTGACTAAACGACCTTTTGAATTTTTGTTTGTTTCAACACGCACATGGAAAAGATGTAATGCAACGTTCCGGCACTTTTTCTTACTGTGATGTCAATCATGTATAGTAGAAAATCGAGGCATTTTTGTAACTTTTTCAATTAATGGAAAATTTTCAAATTCGTTCTAATTTTCACGAACAAGTTGTGGATGCTGTTGGCACGTAGTGGGTGTTACACTGTTAACGCATCCTGCAAAGTTGTTCAAAGTGATTACAAAGTTGTACAAAGTTATTGCAAATTTGGTAAATGCATTTGCATATATGACCAAGTTGTTATCATATAACAATCCACATTTGTAAAGTACGGAAATTTAATAAAAGCCCGTTAAAAGCAGCTTATAGTTATTCACATGAGATGACTGTAAAATGTTAGAAAAAAGCGTGCAAAGTTTGAAAAAGTGAAGGAAATGTTGGCGGAGTTGCTAGTTTATTTAGCCTAAGTCATTGTAATGACAATCCCGCAGTTAAATTTTGAAAGCATTGAGTAAATTTGCCGATAACGCCTCATATCGAAGCAGATTATCACAACAGTCAATCGAAATATTGACAACAAACTGTATGCAAAGTTGTAAAAAGCGGTTGCGAAGTAGGTAGTTTCATTCGGGATTGTTACCTGTGATATCATATTAACAAGTCCCGTAGTTGAACATTCGAAAATGTGAATAAATATTTCGTAACATGCTGTTTAATTACCGTAGTTTTGTTACAAGTATGTAGAGGTCATAGGTCAATCTAGAAGATACTTGTGCAAGCGATATCTATTTAAAACATCCAAAAACATGAAATAGCATCAAATTCGGAATAATAATCCATGCAGCTGTGGGGTTAGGTGCTCGACAAATGTTTAAAGTAAAGCACAATCGGGCGTGGTTAGTACTTGCATGGGAGACTCCCTGACTAAACGACCTTTTGAATTTTTGTTTGTTTCAACACGCACATGGAAAAGATGTAAGGCAACGTACCGGCACTTTTTCTTCCTGTGATGTCAATCATTTATAGTAGAAAATCGAGGCATTTTTGTAACTTTTTCAATTAATGGAAAATTTTCAAATTCGTTCTAATTTTCACGAACAAGTTATGGATGCTGTCGGCACGGAGTGGGTGTTACACTGTTAACGCATCGTGCAAAGTTGTTCAAAGTGATTACAAAGTTGTACAAAGTTATTGCAAATTTGGTAAATGCATTTGCATATTTGACCAAGTTGTTATCATATAACAATCCACATTTGTAAAGTAGGGAAATTTAATAAAATCCCGTTAAAAGCAGCTTATAGATATTCACATGAGGTGACTGTAAAATGTTAGAAAACAGCGTGCAAAGTTTGCAAAAAAGAAGGAAATGTTGGCGGAGTTGCTAGTTTATTTAGCCTAAGTCATTGTAATGACAACCCCGCAGTTAAATTTTGAAAGCCTTGAGTAAATTTGCCGATAACGCCTCATATCGAAGCAGATTATCACAACAGTCAATCGAAATATTGACAACAAACTGTATGCAAAGTTGTAAAAAGCGGTTGCGAAGTAGGTAGTTTCATTCGGGATTGTTACCTGTGATATCATATTAACAAGTCCCGTAGTTGAACATTCGAAAATGTGAATAAATATTTCGTAACATGCTGTTTAATTACCGTAGTTTTGTTACAAGTATGTAGAGGTCATAGGTCAATCTAGAAGATACTTGTGCAAGCGATATCTATTTAAAACATCCAAAAACATGAAATAGCATCAAATTTGGAATAATAATCCATGCAGCTGTAGGGTTAGGTGCTCGACAAATGTTTAAAGTAAAGCACAATCGGGCGTGGTTAGTACTTGCATGGGAGACTCCCTGACTAAACGACCTTTTGTATTTTTGTTTGTTTCAACACGCACATGGAAAAGATGTAAGGCAACGTACCGGCACTTTTTCTTCCTGTGATGTCAATCATTTATAGTAGAAAATCGAGGCATTTTTGTAACTTTTTCAATTAATGGAAAATTTTCAAATTCGTTCTAATTTTCACGAACAAGTTATGGATGCTGTCGGCACGGAGTGGGTGTTACACTGTTAACGCATCGTGCAAAGTTGTTCAAAGTGATTACAAAGTTGTACAAAGTTATTGCAAATTTGGTAAATGCATTTGCATATTTGACCAAGTTGTTATCATATAACAATCCACATTTGTAAAGTAGGGAAATTTAATAAAATCCCGTTAAAAGCAGCTTATAGATATTCACATGAGGTGACTGTAAAATGTTAGAAAACAGCGTGCAAAGTTTGCAAAAAAGAAGGAAATGTTGGCGGAGTTGCTAGTTTATTTAGCCTAAGTCATTGTAATGACAACCCCGCAGTTAAATTTGGAAAGCATTGAGTAAATTTGCCGATAACGCCTCATATCGAAGCAGATTATCACAACAGTCAATCGAAATATTGACAACAAACTGTATGCAAAGTTGTAAAAAGCGGTTGCGAAGTAGGTAGTTTCATTCGGGATTGTTACCTGTGATATCATATTAACAAGTCCCGTAGTTGAACATTCGAAAATGTGAATAAATATTTCGTAACATGCTGTTTAATTACCGTAGTTTTGTTACAAGTATGTAGAGGTCATAGGTCAATCTAGAAGATACTTGTGCAAGCGATATCTATTTAAAACATCCAAAAACATGAAATAGCATCAAATTCGGAATAATAATCCATGCAGCTGTGGGGTTAGGTGCTCGACAAATGTTTAAAGTAAAGCACAATCGGGCGTGGTTAGTACTTGCATGGGAGACTCCCTGACTAAACGACCTTTTGTATTTTTGTTTGTTTCAACACGCACATGGAAAAGATGTAAGGCAACGTACCGGCACTTTTTCTTCCTGTGATGTCAATCATTTATAGTAGAAAATCGAGGCATTTTTGTAACTTTTTCAATTAATGGAAAATTTTCAAATTCGTTCTAATTTTCACGAACAAGTTATGGATGCTGTCGGCACGGAGTGGGTGTTACACTGTTAACGCATCGTGCAAAGTTGTTCAAAGTGATTACAAATTTGGTAAATGCATTTGCATATTTGACCAAGTTGTTATCATATAACAATCCACATTTGTATAGTATGGAAATTTAATAAAATCCCGTTAAAAGCAGCTTATAGATATTCACATGAGGTGACTGTAAAATGTTAGAAAACAGCGTGCAAAGTTTGCAAAAAAGAAGGAAATGTTGGCGGAGTTGCTAGTTTATTTAGCCTAAGTCATTGTAATGACAACCCCGCAGTTAAATTTGGAAAGCATTGAGTAAATTTGCCGATAACGCCTCATATCTAAGCAGATTATCACAACAGTCAATCGAAATATTGACAACAAACTGTATGCAAAGTTGTAAAAGGCGGTTGCGAAGTAGGTAGTTTCATTCGGGATTGTTACCTGTGATATCATATTAACAAGTCCCGTAGTTGAACATTCGAAAATGTGAATAAATATTCGTAACATGCTGTTTAATTACCGTAGTTTTATTACAAGTATGTAGAGGTCATAGGTCAATCTAGAAGATACTTGTGCAAGTGATATAGATTTAAAACATCCAAAAACATGAAATAGCCGCAAATTCGGGATAATAATCCATTCAGCTGTGGGGTTAGGCGCTCGACAAATGTTTAAAGTAAAGCACAATCGGGCGCGGTTAGTACTTGCATGGGAGACTCCCTGACTAAACGACCTTTTGTATTTTTGTTTGTTTCAACACGCACATGGAAAAGATGTAAGGCAACGTACCGGCACTTTTTCTTCCTGTGATGTCAATCATTTATAGTAGAAAATCGAGGCATTTTTGTAGCTTTTTCAATTAATGGAAAATTTTCAAATTCGTTCTAATTTTCACGAACAAGTTGTGGATGCTGTTGGCACGTAGTGGGTGTTACACTGTTAACGCATCCTGCAAAGTTGTTCAAAGTGATTACAAAGTTGTACAAAGTTATTGCAAATTTGGTAAATGCATTTGCATATTTGACCAAGTTGTTATCATATAACAATCCACATTTGTAAAGTAGGGAAATTTAATAAAATCCCGTTAAAAGCAGCTTATAGATATTCACATGAGGTGACTGTAAAATGTTAGAAAACAGCGTGCAAAGTTTGCAAAAAAGAAGGAAATGTTGGCGGAGTTGCTAGTTTATTTAGCCTAAGTCATTGTAATGACAACCCCGCAGTTAAATTTTGAAAGCCTTGAGTAAATTTGCCGATAACGTCTCATATCGAAGCAGATTATCACAACAGTCAATCGAAATATTGACAACAAACTGTATGCAAAGTTGTAAAAAGCGGTTGCGAAGTAGGTAGTTTCATTCGGGATTGTTACCTGTGATATCATATTAACAAGTCCCGTAGTTGAACATTCGAAAATGTGAATAAATATTTCGTAACATGCTGTTTAATTACCGTAGTTTTGTTACAAGTATGTAGAGGTCATAGGTCAATCTAGAAGATACTTGTGCAAGCGATATCTATTTAAAACATCCAAAAACATGAAATAGCATCAAATTCGGAATAATAATCCATGCAGCTGTGGGGTTAGGTGCTCGACAAATGTTTAAAGTAAAGCACAATCGGGCGTGGTTAGTACTTGCATGGGAGACTCCCTGACTAAACGACCTTTTGTATTTTTGTTTGTTTCAACACGCACATGGAAAAGATGTAAGGCAACGTACCGGCACTTTTTCTTCCTGTGATGTCAATCATTTATAGTAGAAAATCGAGGCATTTTTGTAACTTTTTCAATTAATGGAAAATTTTCAAATTCGTTCTAATTTTCACGAACAAGTTATGGATGCTGTCGGCACGGAGTGGGTGTTACACTGTTAACGCATCGTGCAAAGTTGTTCAAAGTGATTACAAAGTTGTACAAAGTTATTGCAAATTTGGTAAATGCATTTGCATATTTGACCTAGTTGTTATCATATAACAATCCACATTTGTAAAGTAGGGAAATTTAATAAAATCCCGTTAAAAGCAGCTTATAGATATTCACATGAGGTGACTGTAAAATGTTAGAAAACAGCGTGCAAAGTTTGCAAAAAAGAAGGAAATGTTGGCGGAGTTGCTAGTTTATTTAGCCTAAGTCATTGTAATGACAACCCCGCAGTTAAATTTTGAAAGCCTTGAGTAAATTTGCCGATAACGCCTCATATCGAAGCAGATTATCACAACAGTCAATCGAAATATTGACAACAAACTGTATGCAAAGTTGTAAAAAGCGGTTGCGAAGTAGGTAGTTTCATTCGGGATTGTTACCTGTGATATCATATTAACAAGTCCCGTAGTTGAACATTCGAAAATGTGAATAAATATTTCGTAACATGCTGTTTAATTACCGTAGTTTTGTTACAAGTATGTAGAGGTCATAGGTCAATCTAGAAGATACTTGTGCAAGCGATATCTATTTAAAACATCCAAAAACATGAAATAGCATCAAATTCGGAATAATAATCCATGCAGCTGTGGGGTTAGGTGCTCGACAAATGTTTAAAGTAAAGCACAATCGGGCGTGGTTAGTACTTGCATGGGAGACTCCCTGACTAAACGACCTTTTGTATTTTTGTTTGTTTCAACACGCACATGGAAAAGATGTAAGGCAACGTACCGGCACTTTTTCTTCCTGTGATGTCAATCATTTATAGTAGAAAATCGAGGCATTTTTGTAACTTTTTCAATTAATGGAAAATTTTCAAATTCGTTCTAATTTTCACGAACAAGTTATGGATGCTGTCGGCACGGAGTGGGTGTTACACTGTTAACGCATCGTGCAAAGTTGTTCAAAGTGATTACAAATTTGGTAAATGCATTTGCATATTTGACCAAGTTGTTATCATATAACAATCCACATTTGTATAGTATGGAAATTTAATAAAATCCCGTTAAAAGCAGCTTATAGATATTCACATGAGGTGACTGTAAAATGTTAGAAAACAGAGTGCAAAGTTTGCAAAAAAGAAGGAAATGTTGGCGGAGTTGCTAGTTTATTTAGCCTAAGTCATTGTAATGACAACCCCGCAGTTAAATTTGGAAAGCATTGAGTAAATTTGCCGATAACGCCTCATATCTAAGCAGATTATCACAACAGTCAATCGAAATATTGACAACAAACTGTATGCAAAGTTGTAAAAGGCGGTTGCGAAGTAGGTAGTTTCATTCGGGATTGTTACCTGTGATATCATATTAACAAGTCCCGTAGTTGAACATTCGAAAATGTGAATAAATATTCGTAACATGCTGTTTAATTACCGTAGTTTTATTACAAGTATGTAGAGGTCATAGGTCAATCTAGAAGATACTTGTGCAAGTGATATCGATTTAAAACATCCAAAAACATGAAATAGCCGCAAATTCGGGATAATAATCCATTCAGCTGTGGGGTTAGGCGCTCGACAAATGTTTAAAGTAAAGCACAATCGGGCGCGGTTAGTACTTGCATGGGAGACTCCCTGACTAAACGACCTTTTGTATTTTTGTTTGTTTCAACACGCACATGGAAAAGATGTAAGGCAACGTACCGGCACTTTTTCTTCCTGTGATGTCAATCATTTATAGTAGAAAATCGAGGCATTTTTGTAGCTTTTTCAATTAATGGAACATTTTCAAATTCGTTCTAATTTTCACGAACAAGTTGTGGATGCTGTTGGCACGTAGTGGGTGTTACACTGTTAACGCATCCTGCAAAGTTGTTCAAAGTGATTACAAAGTTGTACAAAGTTATTGCAAATTTGGTAAATGCATTTGCATATATGACCAAGTTGTTATCATATAACAGTCCACATTTGTAAAGTAAGGACATTTAATAAAAGCCCGTTAAAAGCAGCTTATAGATATTCACATGAGGTGACTGTAAAATGTTAGAAAACAGCGTGCAATGTTTGAAAAATCGAAGGAAATGTTGGCGGAGTTGCTAGTTTATTTAGCCTAAGTCATTGTAATGACAATCCCGCAGTTAAATTTTGAAAGCATTGAGTAAATTGCCGATAACGCCTCATATCGAAGCAGATTATCACAACAGTCAATCGAAATATTGACAACAAACTGTATGCAAAGTTGTAAAAAGCGGTTGCGAAGTAGGTAGTTTCATTCGGGATTGTTACCTGTGATATCATATTAACAAGTCCCGTAGTTGAACATTCGAAAATGTGAATAAATATTTCGTAACATGCTGTTTAATTACCGTAGTTTTGTTACAAGTATGTAGAGGTCATAGGTCAATCTAGAAGATACTTGTGCAAGCGATATCTATTTAAAACATCCAAAAACATGAAATAGCATCAAATTCGGAATAATAATCCATGCAGCTGTGGGGTTAGGTGCTCGACAAATGTTTAAAGTAAAGCACAATCGGGCGTGGTTAGTACTTGCATGGGAGACTCCCTGACTAAACGACCTTTTGTATTTTTGTTTGTTTCAACACGCACATGGAAAAGATGTAAGGCAACGTACCGGCACTTTTTCTTCCTGTGATGTCAATCATTTATAGTAGAAAATCGAGGCATTTTTGTAACTTTTTCAATTAATGGAAAATTTTCAAATTCGTTCTAATTTTCACGAACAAGTTGTGGATGCTGTCAGCACGTAGTGGGTGTTACACTGTTAACGCATCGTGCAAAGTTGTTCAAAGTGATTACAAAGTTGTACAAAGTTATTGCAAATTTGGTAAATGCATTTGCATATATGACCAAGTTGTTATCATATAACAATCCACATTTGTAAAGTACGGAAATTTAATAAAAGCCCGTTAAAAGCAGCTTATAGTTATTCACATGAGGTGACTGTAAAATGTTAGAAAAAAGCGTGCAAAGTTTGAAAAAGCGAAGGAAATGTTGGCGGAGTTGCTAGTTTATTTAGCCTAAGTCATTGTAATGACAATCCCGCAGTTAAATTTTGAAAGCATTGAGTAAATTTGCCGATAACGCCTCATATCGAAGCAGATTATCACAACAGTCAATCGAAATATTGACAACAAACTGTATGCAAAGTTGTAAAAAGCGGTTGCGAAGTAGGTAGTTTCATTCGGGATTGTTACCTGTGATATCATATTAACAAGTCCCGTAGTTGAACATTCGAAAATGTGAATAAATATTTCGTAACATGCTGTTTAATTACCGTAGTTTTGTTACAAGTATGTAGAGGTCATAGGTCAATCTAGAAGATACTTGTGCAAGCGATATCTATTTAAAACATCCAAAAACATGAAATAGCATCAAATTCGGAATAATAATCCACGCAGCTGTGGGGTTAGGTGCTCGACAAATATTTAAAGTAAAGCACAATCGGGCGTGGTTAGTACTTGCATGGGAGACTCCCTGACTAAACGACCTTTTGTATTTTTGTTTGTTTCAACACGCACATGGAAAAGATGTAAGGCAACGTACCGGCACTTTTTCTTCCTGTGATGTCAATCATTTATAGTAGAAAATCGAGGCATTTTTGTAACTTTTTCAATTAATGGAAAATTTTCAAATTCGTTCTAATTTTCACGAACAAGTTATGGATGCTGTCGGCACGGAGTGGGTGTTACACTGTTAACGCATCGTGCAAAGTTGTTCAAAGTGATTACAAAGTTGTACAAAGTTATTGCAAATTTGGTAAATGCATTTGCATATTTGACCAAGTTGTTATCATATAACAATCCACATTTGTAAAGTAGGGAAATTTAATAAAATCCCGTTAAAAGCAGCTTATAGATATTCACATGAGGTGACTGTAAAATGTTAGAAAACAGCGTGCAAAGTTTGCAAAAAAGAAGGAAATGTTGGCGGAGTTGCTAGTTTATTTAGCCTAAGTCATTGTAATGACAACCCCGCAGTTAAATTTGGAAAGCATTGAGTAAATTTGCCGATAACGCCTCATATCTAAGCAGATTATCACAACAGTCAATCGAAATATTGACAACAAACTGTATGCAAAGTTGTAAAAAGCGGTTGCGAAGTAGGTAGTTTCATTCGGGATTGTTACCTGTGATATCATATTAACAAGTCCCGTAGTTGTACATTCGAAAATGTGAATAAATATTTCGTAACATGCTGTTTAATTACCATAGTTTTGTTACAAGTATGTAGAGGTCATAGGTCAATCTAGAAGATACTTGTGCAAGCGATATCTATTTAAAACATCCAAAAACATGAAATAGCATCAAATTCGGAATAATAATCCATGCAGCTGTGGGGTTAGGTGCTCGACAAATGTTTAAAGTAAAGCACAATCGGGCGTGGTTAGTACTTGCATGGGAGACTCCCTGACTAAACGACCTTTTGTATTTTTGTTTTGTTTCAACACGCACATGGAAAAGATGTAAGGCAACGTACCGGCACTTTTTCTTCCTGTGATGTAAATCACTTATAGTAGAAAATCGAGGCATTTTTGTAACTTTTTCAATTAATGGAAAATTTTCAAATTCGTTCTAATTTTCACGAACAAGTTGTGGATGCTGTCGGCACGGAGTGGGTGTTACACTGTTAACGCATCGTGCAAAGTTGTTCAAAGTGATTACAAAGTTGTACAAAGTTATTGCAAATTTGGTAAATGCATTTGCATATATGACCAAGTTGTTATCATATAACAATCCACATTTGTAAAGTACGGAAATTTAATAAAAGCCCGTTAAAAGCAGCTTATAGTTATTCACATGAGGTGACTGTAAAATGTTAGAAAAAAGCGTGCAAAGTTTGAAAAAGCGAAGGAAATGTTGGCGGAGTTGCTAGTTTATTTAGCCTAAGTCATTGTAATGACAATCCCGCAGTTAAATTTTGAAAGCATTGAGTAAATTTGCCGATAACGCCTCATATCGAAGCAGATTATCACAACAGTCAATCGAAATATTGACAACAAACTGTATGCAAAGTTGTAAAAAGCGGTTGCGAAGTAGGTAGTTTCATTCGGGATTGTTACCTGTGATATCATATTAACAAGTCCCGTAGTTGAACATTCGAAAATGTGAATAAATATTTCGTAACATGCTGTTTAATTACCGTAGTTTTGTTGCAATTATGTAGAGGTCATAGGTCAATCTAGAAGATACTTGTGCAAGCGATATCTATTTAAAACATCCAAAAACATGAAATAGCATCAAATTCGGAATAATAATCCACGCAGCTGTGGGGTTAGGTGCTCGACAAATATTTAAAGTAAAGCACAATCGGGCGTGGTTAGTACTTGCATGGGAGACTCCCTGACTAAACGACCTTTTGTATTTTTGTTTGTTTCAACACGCACATGGAAAAGATGTAAGGCAACGTACCGGCACTTTTTCTTCCTGTGATGTCAATCATTTATAGTAGAAAATCGAGGCATTTTTGTAACTTTTTCAATTAATGGAAAATTTTCAAATTCGTTCTAATTTTCACGAACAAGTTATGGATGCTGTCGGCACGGAGTGGGTGTTACACTGTTAACGCATCGTGCAAAGTTGTTCAAAGTGATTACAAAGTTGTACAAAGTTATTGCAAATTTGGTAAATGCATTTGCATATTTGACCAAGTTGTTATCATATAACAATCCACATTTGTAAAGTAGGGAAATTTAATAAAATCCCGTTAAAAGCAGCTTATAGATATTCACATGAGGTGACTGTAAAATGTTAGAAAACAGCGTGCAAATTTTGCAAAAAAGAAGGAAATGTTGGCGGAGTTGCTAGTTTATTTAGCCTAAGTCATTGTAATGACAACCCCGCAGTTAAATTTGGAAAGCATTGAGTAAATTTGCCGATAACGCCTCATATCTAAGCAGATTATCACAACAGTCAATCGAAATATTGACAACAAACTGTATGCAAAGTTGTAAAACGCGGTTGCGAAGTAGGTAGTTTCATTCGGGATTGTTACCTGTGATATCATATTAACAAGTCCCGTAGTTGAACATTCGAAAATGTGAATAAATATTTCGTAACATGCTGTTTAATTACCGTAGTTTTATTACAAGTATGTAGATGTCATAGGTCAATCTAGAAGATACTTGTGCAAGCGATATCTATTTAAAACATCCAAAAAACATGAAATAGCATCAAATTCGGAATAATAATCCATGCAGCTGTGGGGTTAGGTGCTCGACAAATGTTTAAAGTAAAGCACAATCGGGCGTGGTTAGTACTTGCATGGGAGACTCACTGACTAAACGACCTTTTGTATTTTTGTTTGTTTCAACACGCACATGGAAAAGATGTAAGGCAACGTACCGGCACTTTTTCTTCCTGTGATGTCAATCATTTATAGTAGAAAATCGAGGCATTTTTGTAACTTTTTCAATTAATGGAAAATTTTCAAATTCGTTCTAATTTTCACGAACAAGTTGTGGATGCTGTCGGCACATAGTGGGTGTTACACTGTTAACGGATCGTGCAAAGTTGTTCAAAGTGATTACAAAGTTGTACAAAGTTATTGCAAATTTGGTAAATGCATTTGCATATATGACCAAGTTGTTATCATATAACAATCCACATTTGTAAAGTACGGAAATTTAATAAAAGCCCGTTAAAAGCAGCTTATAGTTATTCACATGAGGTGACTGTAAAATGTTAGAAAAAAGCGTGCAAAGTTTGAAAAAGCGAAGGAAATGTTGGCGGAGTTGCTAGTTTATTTAGCCTAAGTCATTGTAATGACAATCCCGCAGTTAAATTTTGAAAGCATTGAGTAAATTTGCCGATAACGCCTCATATCGAAGCAGATTATCACAACAGTCAATCGAAATATTGACAACAAACTGTATGCAAAGTTGTAAAAAGCGGTTGCGAAGTAGGTAGTTTCATTCGGGATTGTTACCTGTGATATCATATTAACAAGTCCCGTAGTTGAACATTCGAAAATGTGAATAAATATTTCGTAACATGCTGTTTAATTACCGTAGTTTTGTTGCAATTATGTAGAGGTCATAGGTCAATCTAGAAGATACTTGTGCAAGCGATATCTATTTAAAACATCCAAAAACATGAAATAGCATCAAATTCGGAATAATAATCCACGCAGCTGTGGGGTTAGGTGCTCGACAAATATTTAAAGTAAAGCACAATCGGGCGTGGTTAGTACTTGCATGGGAGACTCCCTGACTAAACGACCTTTTGTATTTTTGTTTGTTTCAACACGCACATGGAAAAGATGTAAGGCAACGTACCGGCACTTTTTCTTCCTGTGATGTCAATCATTTATAGTAGAAAATCGAGGCATTTTTGTAACTTTTTCAATTAATGGAAAATTTTCAAATTCGTTCTAATTTTCACGAACAAGTTATGGATGCTGTCGGCACGGAGTGGGTGTTACACTGTTAACGCATCGTGCAAAGTTGTTCAAAGTGATTACAAAGTTGTACAAAGTTATTGCAAATTTGGTAAATGCATTTGCATATTTGACCAAGTTGTTATCATATAACAATCCACATTTGTAAAGTAGGGAAATTTAATAAAATCCCGTTAAAAGCAGCTTATAGATATTCACATGAGGTGACTGTAAAATGTTAGAAAACAGCGTGCAAATTTTGCAAAAAAGAAGGAAATGTTGGCGGAGTTGCTAGTTTATTTAGCCTAAGTCATTGTAATGACAACCCCGCAGTTAAATTTGGAAAGCATTGAGTAAATTTGCCGATAACGCCTCATATCTAAGCAGATTATCACAACAGTCAATCGAAATATTGACAACAAACTGTATGCAAAGTTGTAAAACGCGGTTGCGAAGTAGGTAGTTTCATTCGGGATTGTTACCTGTGATATCATATTAACAAGTCCCGTAGTTGAACATTCGAAAATGTGAATAAATATTTCGTAACATGCTGTTTAATTACCGTAGTTTTATTACAAGTATGTAGATGTCATAGGTCAATCTAGAAGATACTTGTGCAAGCGATATCTATTTAAAACATCCAAAAAACATGAAATAGCATCAAATTCGGAATAATAATCCATGCAGCTGTGGGGTTAGGTGCTCGACAAATGTTTAAAGTAAAGCACAATCGGGCGTGGTTAGTACTTGCATGGGAGACTCACTGACTAAACGACCTTTTGTATTTTTGTTTGTTTCAACACGCACATGGAAAAGATGTAAGGCAACGTACCGGCACTTTTTCTTCCTGTGATGTCAATCATTTATAGTAGAAAATCGAGGCATTTTTGTAACTTTTTCAATTAATGGAAAATTTTCAAATTCGTTCTAATTTTCACGAACAAGTTGTGGATGCTGTCGGCACATAGTGGGTGTTACACTGTTAACGGATCGTGCAAAGTTGGTCAAAGTGATTACAAAGTTGTACAAAGTTATTGCAAATTTGGTAAATGCATTTGCATATATGACCAAGTTGTTATCATATAACAATCCACATTTGTAAAGTAGGGAAATTTAATAAAATCCCGTTAAAAGCAGCTTATAGATATTCACATGAGGTGACAGTAAACTGTTAGAAAACAGCGTGCAAAGTTTGCAAAAACGAAGGAAATGTTGGCGGAGTTGCTAGTTTATTTAGCCTAAGTCATTGTAATGACAACCCCGCAGTTAAATTTGGAAAGCATTGAGTAAATTTGCCGATAACGCCTCATATCTAAGCAGATTATCACAAGAGTCAATCGAAATATTGACAACAAACTGTATGCAAAGTTGTAAAACGCGGTTGCGAAGTAGGTAGATTCATTCGGGATTGTTACCTGTGATATCATATTAACAAGTCCCGTAGTTGAACATTCGAAAATGTGAATAAATATTCGTAACATGCTGTTTAATTACCGTAGTTTTATTACAAGTATGTAGAGGTCATAGGTCAATCTAGAAGATACTTGTGCAAGTGATATCGATTTAAAACATCCAAAAACATGAAATAGCCGCAAATTCGGAATAATAATCCATGCAGCTGTGGGGTTAGGCGCTCGACAAATGTTTAAAGTAAAGCACAATCGGGCGTGATTAGTACTTGCATGGGAGACTCCCTGACTAAACGACCTTTTGAATTTTTGTTTGTTTCAACACGCACATGGAAAAGATGTAAGGCAAGGTTCCGGCACTTTTTCTTACTGTGATGTCAATCATTTATAGTAGAACATCGAGGCATTTTTGTAACTTTTTCAATTAATGGAAAATTTTCAAATTCGTTCTAATTTTCACGAACAAGTTGTGGATGCTGTTGGCACATAGTGGGTGTTACACTGTTAACGCATCCTGCAAAGTTGTTCAAAGTGATTACAAAGTTGTACAAAGTTATTGCAAATTTGGTAAATGCATTTGCATATATGACCAAGTTGTTATCATATAACAATCCACATTTGTAAAGTAGGGAAATTTAATAAAATCCCGTTAAAAGCAGCTTATAGATATTCACATGAGGTGACAGTAAACTGTTAGAAAACAGCGTGCAAAGTTTGCAAAAACGAAGGAAATGTTGGCGGAGTTGCTAGTTTATTTAGCCTAAGTCATTGTAATGACAACCCCGCAGTTAAATTTGGAAAGCATTGAGTAAATTTGCCGATAACGCCTCATATCTAAGCAGATTATCACAACAGTCAATCGAAATATTGACAACAAACTGTATGCAAAGTTGTAAAACGCGGTTGCGAAGTAGGTAGTTTCATTCGGGATTGTTACCTGTGATATCATATTAACAAGTCCCGTAGTTGAACATTCGAAAATGTGAATAAATATTTCGTAACATGCTGTTTAATTACCGTAGTTTTATTACAAGTATGTAGATGTCATAGGTCAATCTAGAAGATACTTGTGCAAGCGATATCTATTTAAAACATCCAAAAAACATGAAATAGCATCAAATTCGGAATAATAATCCATGCAGCTGTGGGGTTAGGTGCTCGACAAATGTTTAAAGTAAAGCACAATCGGGCGTGGTTAGTACTTGCATGGGAGACTCCCTGACTAAACGACCTTTTGTATTTTTGTTTGTTTCAACACGCACATGGAAAAGATGTAAGGCAACGTACCGACACTTTTTCTTCCTGTGATGTCAATCATTTATAGTAGAAAATCGAGGCATTTTTGTAACTTTTTCAATTAATGGAAAATTTTCAAATTCGTTCTAATTTTCACGAACAAGTTGTGGATGCTGTCGGCACATAGTGGGTGTTACACTGTTAACGGATCGTGCAAAGTTGTTCAAAGTGATTACAAAGTTGTACAAAGTTATTGCAAATTTGGTAAATGCATTTGCATATATGACCAAGTTGTTATCATATAACAATCCACATTTGTAAAGTAGGGAAATTTAATAAAATCCCGTTAAAAGCAGCTTATAGATATTCACATGAGGTGACAGTAAACTGTTAGAAAACAGCGTGCAAAGTTTGCAAAAACGAAGGAAATGTTGGCGGAGTTGCTAGTTTATTTAGCCTAAGTCATTGTAATGACAACCCCGCAGTTAAATTTGGAAAGCATTGAGTAAATTTGCCGATAACGCCTCATATCTAAGCAGATTATCACAACAGTCAATGGAAATATTGACAACAAACTGTATGCAAAGTTGTAAAACGCGGTTGCGAAGTAGGTAGATTCATTCGGGATTGTTACCTGTGATATCATATTAACAAGTCCCGTAGTTGAACATTCGAAAATGTGAATAAATATTCGTAACATGCTGTTTAATTACCGTAGTTTTATTACAAGTATGTAGAGGTCATAGGTCAATCTAGAAGATACTTGTGCAAGTGATATCGATTTAAAACATCCAAAAACATGAAATAGCCGCAAATTCGGAATAATAATCCATGCAGCTGTGGGGTTAGGCGCTCGACAAATGTTTAAAGTAAAGCACAATCGGGCGTGATTAGTACTTGCATGGGAGACTCCCTGACTAAACGACCTTTTGAATTTTTGTTTGTTTCAACACGCACATGGAAAAGATGTAAGGCAAGGTTCCGGCACTTTTTCTTACTGTGATGTCAATCATTTATAGTAGAACATCGAGGCATTTTTGTAACTTTTTCAATTAATGGAAAATTTTCAAATTCGTTCTAATTTTCACGAACAAGTTGTGGATGCTGTTGGCACATAGTGGGTGTTACACTGTTAACGCATCCTGCAAAGTTGTTCAAAGTGATTACAAAGTTGTACAAAGTTATTGCAAATTTGGTAAATGCATTTGCATATATGACCAAGTTGTTATCATATAACAATCCACATTTGTAAAGTAGGGAAATTTAATAAAATCCCGTTAAAAGCAGCTTATAGATATTCACATGAGGTGACAGTAAACTGTTAGAAAACAGCGTGCAAAGTTTGCAAAAACGAAGGAAATGTTGGCGGAGTTGCTAGTTTATTTAGCCTAAGTCATTGTAATGACAACCCCGCAGTTAAATTTGGAAAGCATTGAGTAAATTTGCCGATAACGCCTCATATCTAAGCAGATTATCACAACAGTCAATCGAAATATTGACAACAAACTGTATGCAAAGTTGTAAAACGCGGTTGCGAAGTAGGTAGTTTCATTCGGGATTGTTACCTGTGATATCATATTAACAAGTCCCGTAGTTGAACATTCGAAAATGTGAATAAATATTTCGTAACATGCTGTTTAATTACCGTAGTTTTATTACAAGTATGTAGATGTCATAGGTCAATCTAGAAGATACTTGTGCAAGCGATATCTATTTAAAACATCCAAAAAACATGAAATAGCATCAAATTCGGAATAATAATCCATGCAGCTGTGGGGTTAGGTGCTCGACAAATGTTTAAAGTAAAGCACAATCGGGCGTGGTTAGTACTTGCATGGGAGACTCCCTGACTAAACGACCTTTTGTATTTTTGTTTGTTTCAACACGCACATGGAAAAGATGTAAGGCAACGTACCGGCACTTTTTCTTCCTGTGATGTCAATCATTTATAGTAGAAAATCGAGGCATTTTTGTAACTTTTTCAATTAATGGAAAATTTTCAATTTCGTTCTAATTTTCACGAACAAGTTGTGGATGCTGTCGGCACATAGTGGGTGTTACACTGTTAACGGATCGTGCAAAGTTGTTCAAAGTGATTACAAAGTTGTACAAAGTTATTGCAAATTTGGTAAATGCATTTGCATATATGACCAAGTTGTTATCATATAACAATCCACATTTGTAAAGTAGGGAAATTTAATAAAATCCCGTTAAAAGCAGCTTATAGATATTCACATGAGGTGACAGTAAACTGTTAGAAAACAGCGTGCAAAGTTTGCAAAAACGAAGGAAATGTTGGCGGAGTTGCTAGTTTATTTAGCCTAAGTCATTGTAATGACAACCCCGCAGTTAAATTTGGAAAGCATTGAGTAAATTTGCCGATAACGCCTCATATCTAAGCAGATTATCACAACAGTCAATCGAAATATTGACAACAAACTGTATGCAAAGTTGTAAAACGCGGTTGCGAAGTAGGTAGATTCATTCGGGATTGTTACCTGTGATATCATATTAACAAGTCCCGTAGTTGAACATTCGAAAATGTGAATAAATATTCGTAACATGCTGTTTAATTACCGTAGTTTTATTACAAGTATGTAGAGGTCATAGGTCAATCTAGAAGATACTTGTGCAAGTGATATCGATTTAAAACATCCAAAAACATGAAATAGCCGCAAATTCGGAATAATAATCCATGCAGCTGTGGGGTTAGGCGCTCGACAAATGTTTAAAGTAAAGCACAATCGGGCGTGATTAGTACTTGCATGGGAGACTCCCTGACTAAACGACCTTTTGAATTTTTGTTTGTTTCAACACGCACATGGAAAAGATGTAAGGCAAGGTTCCGGCACTTTTTCTTACTGTGATGTCAATCATTTATAGTAGAACATCGAGGCATTTTTGTAACTTTTTCAATTAATGGAAAATTTTCAAATTCGTTCTAATTTTCACGAACAAGTTGTGGATGCTGTTGGCACGTAGTGGGTGTTACACTGTTAACGCATCCTGCAAAGTTGTTCAAAGTGATTACAAAGTTGTACAAAGTTATTGCAAATTTGGTAAATGCATTTGCATATTTGACCAAGTTGTTATCATATAACAATCCACATTTGTAAAGTAGGGAAATTTAATAAAATCCCGTTAAAAGCAGCTTATAGATATTCACATGAGGTGACTGTAAAATGTTAGAAAACAGCGTGCAAAGTTTGCAAAAAAGAAGGAAATGTTGGCGGAGTTGCTAGTTTATTTAGCCTAAGTCATTGTAATGACAACCCCGCAGTTAAATTTGGAAAGCATTGAGTAAATTTGCCGATAACGCCTCATATCTAAGCAGATTATCACAACAGTCAATCGAAATATTGACAACAAACTGTATGCAAAGTTGTAAAAAGCGGTTGCGAAGTAGGTAGTTTCATTCGGGATTGTTACCTGTGATATCATATTAACAAGTCCCGTAGTTGTACATTCGAAAATGTGAATAAATATTTCGTAACATGCTGTTTAATTACCGTAGTTTTGTTACAAGTATGTAGAGGTCATAGGTCAATCTAGAAGATACTTGTGCAAGCGATATCTATTTAAAACATCCAAAAACATGAAATAGCATCAAATTCGGAATAATAATCCATGCAGCTGTGGGGTTAGGTGCTCGACAAATGTTTAAAGTAAAGCACAATCGGGCGTGGTTAGTACTTGCATGGGAGACTCCCTGACTAAACGACCTTTTGTATTTTTGTTTTGTTTCAACACGCACATGGAAAAGATGTAAGGCAACGTACCGGCACTTTTTCTTCCTGTGATGTAAATCACTTATAGTAGAAAATCGAGGCATTTTTGTAACTTTTTCAATTAATGGAAAATTTTCAAATTCGTTCTAATTTTCACGAACAAGTTGTGGATGCTGTCGGCACGGAGTGGGTGTTACACTGTTAACGCATCGTGCAAAGTTGTTCAAAGTGATTACAAAGTTGTACAAAGTTATTGCAAATTTGGTAAATGCATTTGCATATATGACCAAGTTGTTATCATATAACAATCCACATTTGTAAAGTACGGAAATTTAATAAAAGCCCGTTAAAAGCAGCTTATAGTTATTCACATGAGGTGACTGTAAAATGTTAGAAAAAAGCGTGCAAAGTTTGAAAAAGCGAAGGAAATGTTGGCGGAGTTGCTAGTTTATTTAGCCTAAGTCATTGTAATGACAATCCCGCAGTTAAATTTTGAAAGCATTGAGTAAATTTGCCGATAACGCCTCATATCGAAGCAGATTATCACAACAGTCAATCGAAATATTGACAACAAACTGTATGCAAAGTTGTAAAAAGCGGTTGCGAAGTAGGTAGTTTCATTCGGGATTGTTACCTGTGATATCATATTAACAAGTCCCGTAGTTGAACATTCGAAAATGTGAATAAATATTTCGTAACATGCTGTTTAATTACCGTAGTTTTGTTGCAATTATGTAGAGGTCATAGGTCAATCTAGAAGATACTTGTGCAAGCGATATCTATTTAAAACATCCAAAAACATGAAATAGCATCAAATTCGGAATAATAATCCACGCAGCTGTGGGGTTAGGTGCTCGACAAATATTTAAAGTAAAGCACAATCGGGCGTGGTTAGTACTTGCATGGGAGACTCCCTGACTAAACGACCTTTTGTATTTTTGTTTGTTTCAACACGCACATGGAAAAGATGTAAGGCAACGTACCGGCACTTTTTCTTCCTGTGATGTCAATCATTTATAGTAGAAAATCGAGGCATTTTTGTAACTTTTTCAATTAATGGAAAATTTTCAAATTCGTTCTAATTTTCACGAACAAGTTATGGATGCTGTCGGCACGGAGTGGGTGTTACACTGTTAACGCATCGTGCAAAGTTGTTCAAAGTGATTACAAAGTTGTACAAAGTTATTGCAAATTTGGTAAATGCATTTGCATATTTGACCAAGTTGTTATCATACAACAATCCACATTTGTAAAGTAGGGAAATTTAATAAAATCCCGTTAAAAGCAGCTTATAGATATTCACATGAGGTGACTGTAAAATGTTAGAAAACAGCGTGCAAAGTTTGCAAAAAAGAAGGAAATCTTGGCGGAGTTGCTAGTTTATTTAGCCTAAGTCATTGTAATGACAACCCCGCAGTTAAATTTGGAAAGCATTGAGTAAATTTGCCGATAACGCCTCATATCTAAGCAGATTATCACAACAGTCAATCGAAATATTGACAACAAACTGTATGCAAAGTTGTAAAACGCGGTTGCGAAGTAGGTAGTTTCATTCGGGATTGTTACCTGTGATATCATATTAACAAGTCCCGTAGTTGAACATTCGAAAATGTGAATAAATATTTCGTAACATGCTGTTTAATTACCGTAGTTTTATTACAAGTATGTAGATGTCATAGGTCAATCTAGAAGATACTTGTGCAAGCGATATCTATTTAAAACATCCAAAAAACATGAAATAGCATCAAATTCGGAATAATAATCCATGCAGCTGTGGGGTTAGGTGCTCGACAAATGTTTAAAGTAAAGCACAATCGGGCGTGGTTAGTACTTGCATGGGAGACTCCCTGACTAAACGACCTTTTGTATTTTTGTTTGTTTCAACACGCACATGGAAAAGATGTAAGGCAACGTACCGGCACTTTTTCTTCCTGTGATGTCAATCATTTATAGTAGAAAATCGAGGCATTTTTGTAACTTTTTCAATTAATGGAAAATTTTCAAATTCGTTCTAATTTTCACGAACAAGTTGTGGATGCTGTCGGCACATAGTGGGTGTTACACTGTTAACGGATCGTGCAAAGTTGTTCAAAGTGATTACAAAGTTGTACAAAGTTATTGCAAATTTGGTAAATGCATTTGCATATATGACCAAGTTGTTATCATATAACAATCCACATTTGTAAAGTAGGGAAATTTAATAAAATCCCGTTAAAAGCAGCTTATAGATATTCACATGAGGTGACAGTAAACTGTTAGAAAACAGCGTGCAAAGTTTGCAAAAACGAAGGAAATGTTGGCGGAGTTGCTAGTTTATTTAGCCTAAGTCATTGTAATGACAACCCCGCAGTTAAATTTGGAAAGCATTGAGTAAATTTGCCGATAACGCCTCATATCTAAGCAGATTATCACAACAGTCAATCGAAATATTGACAACAAACTGTATGCAAAGTTGTAAAACGCGGTTGCGAAGTAGGTAGATTCATTCGGGATTGTTACCTGTGATATCATATTAACAAGTCCCGTAGTTGAACATTCGAAAATGTGAATAAATATTCGTAACATGCTGTTTAATTACCGTAGTTTTATTACAAGTATGTAGAGGTCATAGGTCAATCTAGAAGATACTTGTGCAAGTGATATCGATTTAAAACATCCAAAAACATGAAATAGCCGCAAATTCGGAATAATAATCCATGCAGCTGTGGGGTTAGGCGCTCGACAAATGTTTAAAGTAAAGCACAATCGGGCGTGATTAGTACTTGCATGGGAGACTCCCTGACTAAACGACCTTTTGAATTTTTGTTTGTTTCAACACGCACATGGAAAAGATGTAAGGCAAGGTTCCGGCACTTTTTCTTACTGTGATGTCAATCATTTATAGTAGAACATCGAGGCATTTTTGTAACTTTTTCAATTAATGGAAAATTTTCAAATTCGTTCTAATTTTCACGAACAAGTTGTGGATGCTGTTGGCACGTAGTGGGTGTTACACTGTTAACGCATCCTGCAAAGTTGTTCAAAGTGATTACAAAGTTGTACAAAGTTATTGCAAATTTGGTAAATTCATTTGCATATTTGACCAAGTTGTTATCATATAACAATCCACATTTGTAAAGTAGGGAAATTTAATAAAATCCCGTTAAAAGCAGCTTATAGATATTCACATGAGGTGACTGTAAAATGTTAGAAAACAGCGTGCAAAGTTTGCAAAAAAGAAGGAAATGTTGGCGGAGTTGCTAGTTTATTTAGCCTAAGTCATTGTAATGACAACCCCGCAGTTAAATTTGGAAAGCATTGAGTAAATTTGCCGATAACGCCTCATATCTAAGCAGATTATCACAACAGTCAATCGAAATATTGACAACAAACTGTATGCAAAGTTGTAAAACGCGGTTGCGAAGTAGGTAGTTTCATTCGGGATTGTTACCTGTGATATCATATTAACAAGTCCCGTAGTTGAACATTCGAAAATGTGAATAAATATTTCGTAACATGCTGTTTAATTACCGTAGTTTTATTACAAGTATGTAGATGTCATAGGTCAATCTAGAAGATACTTGTGCAAGCGATATCTATTTAAAACATCCAAAAAACATGAAATAGCATCAAATTCGGAATAATAATCCATGCAGCTGTGGGGTTAGGTGCTCGACAAATGTTTAAAGTAAAGCACAATCGGGCGTGGTTAGTACTTGCATGGGAGACTCCCTGACTAAACGACCTTTTGAATTTTTGTTTGTTTCAACACGCACATGGAAAAGATGTAAGGCAAGGTTCCGGCACTTTTTCTTACTGTGATGTCAATCATTTATAGTAGAACATCGAGGCATTTTTGTAACTTTTTCAATTAATGGAAAATTTTCAAATTCGTTCTAATTTTCACGAACAAGTTGTGGATGCTGTTGGCACGTAGTGGGTGTTACACTGTTAACGCATCCTGCAAAGTTGTTCAAAGTGATTACAAAGTTGTACAAAGTTATTGCAAATTTGGTAAATGCATTTGCATATATGACCAAGTTGTTATCATATAACAGTCCACATTTGTAAAGTAGGGAAATTTAATAAAAGCCCGTTAAAAGCAGCTTATAGATATTCACATGAGGTGACTGTAAAATGTTAGAAAACAGCGTGCAATGTTTGAAAAATCGAAGGAAATGTTGGCGGAGTTGCTAGTTTATTTAGCCTAAGTCATTGTAATGACAACCCCGCAGTTAAATTTGGAAAGCATTGAGTAAATTTGCCGATAACGCCTCATATCGAAGCAGATTATCACAACAGTCAATCGAAATATTGACAACAAACTGTATGCAAAGTTGTAAAACGCGGTTGCGAAGTAGGTAGTTTCATTCGGGATTGTTACCTGTGATATCATATTAACAAGTCCCGTAGTTGAACATTCGAAAATGTGAATAAATATTCGTAACATGCTGTTTAATTACCGTAGTTTTATTACAAGTATGTAGAGGTCATAAGTCAATCTAGAAGATACTTGTGCAAGCGATATCGATTTAAAACATCCAAAAACATGAAATAGCCGCAAATTCGGAATAATAATCCATTCAGCTGTGGGGTTGGGCGCTCGACAAATGTTTAAAGTAAAGCACAATCGGGCGTGATTAGTACTTGCATGGGAGACTCCCTGACTAAACGACCTTTTGAATTTTTGTTTGTTTCAACACGCACATGGAAAAGATGTAAGGCAACGTTCCGGCACTTTTTCTTACTGTGATGTCAATCATTTATAGTAGAAAATCGAGGCATTTTTGTAACTTTTTCAATTAATGGAAAATTTTCAAATTCGTTCTAATTTTCACGAACAAGTTGTGGATGCTGTTGGCACGTAGTGGGTGTTACACTGTTAACGCATCATGCAAAGTTGTTCAAAGTGATTACAAAGTTGTACAAAGTTATTGCAAATTTGGTAAATGCATTTGCATATATGACCAAGTTGTTATCATATAACAGTCCACATTTGTAAAGTAAGGACATTTAATAAAAGCCCGTTAAAAGCAGCTTATAGATATTCACATGAGGTGACTGTAAAATGTTAGAAAACAGCGTGCAATGTTTGAAAAATCGAAGGAAATGTTGGCGGAGTTGCTAGTTTATTTAGCCTAAGTCATTGTAATGACAACCCCGCAGTTAAATTTGGAAAGCATTGAGTAAATTTGCCGATAACGCCTCATATCTAAGCAGATTATCACAACAGTCAATCGAAATATTGACAACAAACTGTATGCAAAGTTGTAAAACGCGGTTGCGAAGTAGGTAGTTTCATTCGGGATTGTTACCTGTGATATCATATTAACAAGTCCCGTAGTTGAACATTCGAAAATGTGAATAAATATTCGTAACATGCTGTTTAATTACCGTAGTTTTATTACAAGTATGTAGAGGTCATAGGTCAATCTAGAAGATACTTGTGCAAGTGATATCGATTTAAAACATCTAAAAACATGAAATAGCCGCAAATTCGGAATAATAATCCATTCAGCTGTGGGGTTAGGCGCTCGACAAATGTTTAAAGTAAAGCACAATCGGGCGTGATTAGTACTTGCATGGGAGACTCCCTGACTAAACGACCTTTTGAATTTTTGTTTGTTTCAACACGCACATGGAAAAGATGTCAGGCAACGTTCCGGCACTTTTTCTTACTGTGATGTCAATCATTTATAGTAGAAAATCGAGGCATTTTTGTAACTTTTTCAATTAATGGAAAATTTTCAAATTCGTTCTAATTTTCACGAACAAGTTGTGGATGCTGTTGGCACGTAGTGGGTGTTACACTGTTAACGCATCCTGCAAAGTTGTTCAAAGTGATTACAAAGTTGTACAAAGTTATTGCAAATTTGGTAAATGCATTTGCATATATGACCAAGTTGTTATCATATAACAGTCCACATTTGTAAAGTAGGGAAATTTAATAAAAGCCCGTTAAAAGCAGCTTATAGATATTCACATGAGGTGACTGTAAAATGTTAGAAAACAGCGTGCAATGTTTGAAAAATCGAAGGAAATGTTGGCGGAGTTGCTAGTTTATTTAGCCTAAGTCATTGTAATGACAACCCCGCAGTTAAATTTGGAAAGCATTGAGTAAATTTGCCGATAACGCCTCATATCTAAGCAGATTATCACAACAGTCAATCGAAATATTGACAACAAACTGTATGCAAAGTTGTAAAACGCGGTTGCGAAGTAGGTAGATTCATTCGGGATTGTTACCTGTGATATCATATTAACAAGTCCCGTAGTTGAACATTCGAAAATGTGAATAAATATTCGTAACATGCTGTTTAATTACCGTAGTTTTATTACAAGTATGTAGAGGTCATATGTCAATCTAGAAGATACTTGTGCAAGTGATATCGATTTAAAACATCCAAAAACATGAAATAGCCGCAAATTCGGAATAATAATCCATGCAGCTGTGGGGTTAGGCGCTCGACAAATGTTTAAAGTAAAGCACAATCGGGCGTGATTAGTACTTGCATGGGAGACTCCCTGACTAAACGACCTTTTGAATTTTTGTTTGTTTCAACACGCACATGGAAAAGATGTAAGGCAAGGTTCCGGCACTTTTTCTTACTGTGATGTCAATCATTTATAGTAGAACATCGAGGCATTTTTGTAACTTTTTCAATTAATGGAAAATTTTCAAATTCGTTCTAATTTTCACGAACAAGTTGTGGATGCTGTTGGCACGTAGTGGGTGTTACACTGTTAACGCATCCTGCAAAGTTGTTCAAAGTGATTACAAAGTTGTACAAAGTTATTGCAAATTTGGTAAATGCATTTGCATATTTGACCAAGTTGTTATCATATAACAATCCACATTTGTAAAGTAGGGAAATTTAATAAAATCCCGTTAAAAGCAGCTTATAGATATTCACATGAGGTGACTGTAAAATGTTAGAAAACAGCGTGCAAAGTTTGCAAAAAAGAAGGAAATGTTGGCGGAGTTGCTAGTTTATTTAGCCTAAGTCATTGTAATGACAACCCCGCAGTTAAATTTGGAAAGCATTGAGTAAATTTGCCGATAACGCCTCATATCTAAGCAGATTATCACAACAGTCAATCGAAATATTGACAACAAACTGTATGCAAAGTTGTAAAACGCGGTTGCGAAGTAGGTAGTTTCATTCGGGATTGTTACCTGTGATATCATATTAACAAGTCCCGTAGTTGAACATTCGAAAATGTGAATAAATATTTCGTAACATGCTGTTTAATTACCGTAGTTTTATTACAAGTATGTAGATGTCATAGGTCAATCTAGAAGATACTTGTGCAAGCGATATCTATTTAAAACATCCAAAAAACATGAAATAGCATCAAATTCGGAATAATAATCCATGCAGCTGTGGGGTTAGGTGCTCGACAAATGTTTAAAGTAAAGCACAATCGGGCGTGGTTAGTACTTGCATGGGAGACTCCCTGACTAAACGACCTTTTGAATTTTTGTTTGTTTCAACACGCACATGGAAAAGATGTAAGGCAAGGTTCCGGCACTTTTTCTTACTGTGATGTCAATCATTTATAGTAGAACATCGAGGCATTTTTGTAACTTTTTCAATTAATGGAAAATTTTCAAATTCGTTCTAATTTTCACGAACAAGTTGTGGATGCTGTTGGCACGTAGTGGGTGTTACACTGTTAACGCATCCTGCAAAGTTGTTCAAAGTGATTACAAAGTTGTACAAAGTTATTGCAAATTTGGTAAATGCATTTGCATATATGACCAAGTTGTTATCATATAACAATCCACATTTGTAAAGTAGGGAAATTTAATAAAAGCCCGTTAAAAGCAGCTTATAGATATTCACATGAGGTGACTGTAAAATGTTAGAAAACAGCGTGCAATGTTTGAAAAATCGAAGGAAATGTTGGCGGAGTTGCTAGTTTATTTAGCCTAAGTCATTGTAATGACAACCCCGCAGTTAAATTTGGAAAGCATTGAGTAAATTTGCCGATAACGCCTCATATCGAAGCAGATTATCACAACAGTCAATCGAAATATTGACAACAAACTGTATGCAAAGTTGTAAAACGCGGTTGCGAAGTAGGTAGTTTCATTCGGGATTGTTACCTGTGATATCATATTAACAAGTCCCGTAGTTGAACATTCGAAAATGTGAATAAATATTCGTAACATGCTGTTTAATTACCGTAGTTTTATTACAAGTATGTAGAGGTCATAAGTCAATCTAGAAGATACTTGTGCAAGCGATATCGATTTAAAACATCCAAAAACATGAAATAGCCGCAAATTCGGAATAATAATCCATTCAGCTGTGGGGTTGGGCGCTCGACAAATGTTTAAAGTAAAGCACAATCGGGCGTGATTAGTACTTGCATGGGAGACTCCCTGACTAAACGACCTTTTGAATTTTTGTTTGTTTCAACACGCACATGGAAAAGATGTAAGGCAACGTTCCGGCACTTTTTCTTACTGTGATGTCAATCATTTATAGTAGAAAATCGAGGCATTTTTGTAACTTTTTCAATTAATGGAAAATTTTCAAATTCGTTCTAATTTTCACGAACAAGTTGTGGATGCTGTTGGCACGTAGTGGGTGTTACACTGTTAACGCATCATGCAAAGTTGTTCAAAGTGATTACAAAGTTGTACAAAGTTATTGCAAATTTGGTAAATGCATTTGCATATATGACCAAGTTGTTATCATATAACAGTCCACATTTGTAAAGTAAGGACATTTAATAAAAGCCCGTTAAAAGCAGCTTATAGATATTCACATGAGGTGACTGTAAAATGTTAGAAAACAGCGTGCAATGTTTGAAAAATCGAAGGAAATGTTGGCGGAGTTGCTAGTTTATTTAGCCTAAGTCATTGTAATGACAACCCCGCAGTTAAATTTGGAAAGCATTGAGTAAATTTGCCGATAACGCCTCATATCTAAGCAGATTATCACAACAGTCAATCGAAATATTGACAACAAACTGTATGCAAAGTTGTAAAACGCGGTTGCGAAGTAGGTAGTTTCATTCGGGATTGTTACCTGTGATATCATATTAACAAGTCCCGTAGTTGAACATTCGAAAATGTGAATAAATATTCGTAACATGCTGTTTAATTACCGTAGTTTTATTACAAGTATGTAGAGGTCATAGGTCAATCTAGAAGATACTTGTGCAAGTGATATCGATTTAAAACATCCAAAAACATGAAATAGCCGCAAATTCGGAATAATAATCCATTCAGCTGTGGGGTTAGGCGCTCGACAAATGTTTAAAGTAAAGCACAATCGGGCGTGATTAGTACTTGCATGGGAGACTCCCTGACTAAACGACCTTTTGAATTTTTGTTTGTTTCAACACGCACATGGAAAAGATGTCAGGCAACGTTCCGGCACTTTTTCTTACTGTGATGTCAATCATTTATAGTAGAAAATCGAGGCATTTTTGTAACTTTTTCAATTAATGGAAAATTTTCAAATTCGTTCTAATTTTCACGAACAAGTTGTGGATGCTGTTGGCACGTAGTGGGTGTTACACTGTTAACGCATCCTGCAAAGTTGTTCAAAGTGATTACAAAGTTGTACAAAGTTATTGCAAATTTGGTAAATGCATTTGCATATATGACCAAGTTGTTATCATATAACAGTCCACATTTGTAAAGTAGGGAAATTTAATAAAAGCCCGTTAAAAGCAGCTTATAGATATTCACATGAGGTGACTGTAAAATGTTAGAAAACAGCGTGCAATGTTTGAAAAATCGAAGGAAATGTTGGCGGAGTTGCTAGTTTATTTAGCCTAAGTCATTGTAATGACAACCCCGCAGTTAAATTTGGAAAGCATTCAGTAAATTTGCCGATAACGCCTCATATCGAAGCAGATTATCACAACAGTCAATCGAAATATTGACAACAAACTGTATGCAAAGTTGTAAAACGCGGTTGCGAAGTAGGTAGTTTCATTCGGGATTGTTACCTGTGATATCATATTAACAAGTCCCGTAGTTGAACATTCGAAAATGTGAATAAATATTCGTAACATGCTGTTTAATTACCGTAGTTTTATTACAAGTATGTAGAGGTCATAGGTCAATCTAGAAGATACTTGTGCAAGCGATATCGATTTAAAACATCCAAAAACATGAAATAGCCGCAAATTCGGAATAATAATCCATTCAGCTGTGGGGTTGGGCGCTCGACAAATGTTTAAAGTAAAGCACAATCGGGCGTGATTAGTACTTGCATGGGAGACTCCCTGACTAAACGACCTTTTGAATTTTTGTTTGTTTCAACACGCACATGGAAAAGATGTAAGGCAACGTTCCGGCACTTTTTCTTACTGTGATGTCAATCATTTATAGTAGAAAATCGAGGCATTTTTGTAACTTTTTCAATTAATGGAAAATTTTCAAATTCGTTCTAATTTTCACGAACAAGTTGTGGATGCTGTTGGCACGTAGTGGGTGTTACACTGTTAACGCATCATGCAAAGTTGTTCAAAGTGATTACAAAGTTGTACAAAGTTATTGCAAATTTGGTAAATGCATTTGCATATATGACCAAGTTGTTATCATATAACAGTCCACATTTGTAAAGTAAGGACATTTAATAAAAGCCCGTTAAAAGCAGCTTATAGATATTCACATGAGGTGACTGTAAAATGTTAGAAAACAGCGTGCAATGTTTGAAAAATCGAAGGAAATGTTGGCGGAGTTGCTAGTTTATTTAGCCTAAGTCATTGTAATGACAACCCCGCAGTTAAATTTGGAAAGCATTGAGTAAATTTGCCGATAACGCCTCATATCTAAGCAGATTATCACAACAGTCAATCGAAATATTGACAACAAACTGTATGCAAAGTTGTAAAACGCGGTTGCGAAGTAGGTAGTTTCATTCGGGATTGTTACCTGTGATATCATATTAACAAGTTCCGTAGTTGAACATTCGAAAATGTGAATAAATATTCGTAACATGCTGTTTAATTACCGTAGTTTTATTACAAGTATGTAGAGGTCATAGGTCAATCTAGAAGATACTTGTGCAAGTGATATCGATTTAAAACATCCAAAAACATGAAATAGCCGCAAATTCGGAATAATAATCCATTCAGCTGTGGGGTTAGGCGCTCGACAAATGTTTAAAGTAAAGCACAATCGGGCGTGATTAGTACTTGCATGGGAGACTCCCTGACTAAACGACCTTTTGAATTTTTGTTTGTTTCAACACGCACATGGAAAAGATGTCAGGCAACGTTCCGGCACTTTTTCTTACTGTGATGTCAATCATTTATAGTAGAAAATCGAGGCATTTTTGTAACTTTTTCAATTAATGGAAAATTTTCAAATTCGTTCTAATTTTCACGAACAAGTTGTGGATGCTGTTGGCACGTAATGGGTGTTACACTGTTAACGCATCCTGCAAAGTTGTTCAAAGTGATTACAAAGTTGTACAAAGTTATTGCAAATTTGGTAAATGCATTTGCATATATGACCAAGTTGTTATCATATAACAGTCCATATTTGTAAAGTAGGGAATTTTAATAAAAGCCCGTTAAAAGCAGCTTATAGATATTCACATGAGGTGACTGTAAAATGTTAGAAAACAGCGTGCAATGTTTGAAAAATCGAAGGAAATGTTGGCGGAGTTGCTAGTTTATTTAGCCTAAGTCATTGTAATGACAACCCCGCAGTTAAATTTGGAAAGCATTGAGTAAATTTGCCGATAACGCCTCATATCGAAGCAGATTATCACAAAAGTCAATCGAAATATTGACAACAAACTGTATGCAAAGTTGTAAAACGCGGTTGCGAAGTAGGTAGTTTCATTCGGGATTGTTACCTGTGATATCATATTAACAAGTCCCGTAGTTGAACATTCGAAAATGTGAATAAATATTCGTAACATGTTGTTTAATTACCGTAGTTTTATTACAAGTATGTAGAGGTCATAGGTCAATCTAGAAGATACTTGTGCAAGCGATATTGATTTAAAACATCCCAAAACATGAAATAGCCGCAAATTCGGAATAATAATCCATTCAGCTGTGGGGTTAGGCGCTCGACAAATGTTTAAAGTAAAGCACAATCGGGCGTGATTAGTACTTGCATGGGAGACTCCCTGACTAAACGACCTTTTGAATTTTTGTTTGTTTCAACACGCACATGGAAAAGATGTAAGGCAACGTTCCGGCACTTTTTCTTACTGTGCTGTCAATCATTTATAGTAGAAAATCGAGGCATTTTTGTAACTTTTTCAATTAATGGAAAATTTTCAAATTCGTTCTAATTTTCACGAACAAGTTGTGGATGCTGTTGGCACGTAGTGGGTGTTACACTGTTAACGCATCCTGCAAAGTTGTTCAAAGTGATTACAAAGTTGTACAAAGTTATTGCAAATTTGGTAAATGCATTTGCATATATGACCAAGTTGTTATCATATAACAGTCCACATTTGTAAAGTAGGGAAATTTAATAAAAGCCCGTTAAAAGCAGCTTATAGATATTCACATGAGGTGACTGTAAAATGTTAGAAAACAGCGTGCAATGTTTGAAAAATCGAAGGAAATGTTGGCGGAGTTGCTAGTTTATTTAGCCTAAGTCATTGTAATGACAACCCCGCAGTTAAATTTGGAAAGCATTGAGTAAATTTGCCGATAACGCCTCATATCTAAGCAGATTATCACAACAGTCAATCGAAATATTGACAACAAACTGTATGCAAAGTTGTAAAACGCGGTTGCGAAGTAGGTAGTTTCATTCGGGATTGTTACCTGTGATATCATATTAACAAGTCCCGTAGTTGAACATTCGAAAATGTGAATAAATATTCGTAACATGTTGTTTAATTACCGTAGTTTTATTACAAGTATGTAGAGGTCATAGGTCAATCTAGAAGATACTTGTGCAAGCGATATTGATTTAAAACATCCCAAAACATGAAATAGCCGCAAATTCGGAATAATAATCCATTCAGCTGTGGGGTTAGGCGCTCGACAAATGTTTAAAGTAAAGCACAATCGGGCGTGATTAGTACTTGCATGGGAGACTCCCTGACTAAACGACCTTTTGAATTTTTGTTTGTTTCAACACGCACATGGAAAAGATGTAAGGCAACGTTCCGGCACTTTTTCTTACTGTGCTGTCAATCATTTATAGTAGAAAATCGAGGCATTTTTGTAACTTTTTCAATTAATGGAAAATTTTCAAATTCGTTCTAATTTTCACGAACAAGTTGTGGATGCTGTTGGCACGTAGTGGGTGTTACACTGTTAACGCATCCTGCAAAGTTGTTCAAAGTGATTACAAAGTTGTACAAAGTTATTGCAAATTTGGTAAATGCATTTGCATATATGACCAAGTTGTTATCATATAACAGTCCACATTTGTAAAGTAGGGAAATTTAATAAAAGCCCGTTAAAAGCAGCTTATAGATATTCACATGAGGTGACTGTAAAATGTTAGAAAACAGCGTGCAATGTTTGAAAAATCGAAGGAAATGTTGGCGGAGTTGCTAGTTTATTTAGCCTAAGTCATTGTAATGACAACCCCGCAGTTAAATTTGGAAAGCATTGAGTAAATTTGCCGATAACGCCTCATATCTAAGCAGATTATCACAACAGTCAATCGAAATATTGACAACAAACTGTATGCAAAGTTGTAAAACGCGGTTGCGAAGTAGGTAGTTTCATTCGGGATTGTTACCTGTGATATCATATTAACAAGTCCCGTAGTTGAACATTCGAAAATGTGAATAAATATTCGTAACATGCTGTTTAATTACCGTAGTTTTATTACAAGTATGTAGAGGTCATAGGTCAATCTAGAAGATACTTGTGCAAGCGATATCGATTTAAAACATCCAAAAACATGAAATAGCCGCAAATTCGGAATAATAATCCATTCAGCTGTGGGGTTGGGCGCTCGACAAATGTTTAAAGTAAAGCACAATCGGGCGTGATTAGTACTTGCATGGGAGACTCCCTGACTAAACGACCTTTTGAATTTTTGTTTGTTTCAACACGCACATGGAAAAGATGTAAGGCAACGTTTCGGCACTTTTTCTTACTGTGATGTCAATCATTTATAGTAGAAAATCGAGGCATTTTTGTAACTTTTTCAATTAATGGAAAATTTTCAAATTCGTTCTAATTTTCACGAACAAGTTGTGGATGCTGTTGGCACGTAGTGGGTGTTACACTGTTAACGCATCATGCAAAGTTGTTCAAAGTGATTACAAAGTTGTACAAAGTTATTGCAAATTTGGTAAATGCATTTGCATATATGACCAAGTTGTTATCATATAACAGTCCACATTTGTAAAGTAAGGACATTTAATAAAAGCCCGTTAAAAGCAGCTTATAGATATTCACATGAGGTGACTGTAAAATGTTAGAAAACAGCGTGCAATGTTTGAAAAATCGAAGGAAATGTTGGCGGAGTTGCTAGTTTATTTAGCCTAAGTCATTGTAATGACAACCCCGCAGTTAAATTTGGAAAGCATTGAGTAAATTTGCCGATAACGCCTCATATCTAAGCAGATTATCACAACAGTCAATCGAAATATTGACAACAAACTGTATGCAAAGTTGTAAAACGCGGTTGCCAAGTAGGTAGTTTCATTCGGGATTGTTACCTGTGATATCATATTAACAAGTCCCGTAGTTGAACATTCGAAAATGTGAATAAATATTCGTAACATGCTGTTTAATTACCGTAGTTTTATTACAAGTATGTAGAGGTCATAGGTCAATCTAGAAGATACTTGTGCAAGTGATATCGATTTAAAACATCCAAAAGCATGAAATAGCCGCAAATTCGGAATAATAATCCATTCAGCTGTGGGGTTAGGCGCTCGACAAATGTTTAAAGTAAAGCACAATCGGGCGTGATTAGTACTTGCATGGGAGACTCCCTGACTAAACGACCTTTTGAATTTTTGTTTGTTTCAACACGCACATGGAAAAGATGTCAGGCAACGTTCCGGCACTTTTTCTTACTGTGATGTCAATCATTTATAGTAGAAAATCGAGGCATTTTTGTAACTTTTTCAATTAATGGAAAATTTTCAAATTCGTTCTAATTTTCACGAACAAGTTGTGGATGCTGTTGGCACGTAGTGGGTGTTACACTGTTAACGCATCCTGAAAAGTTGTTCAAAGTGATTACAAAGTTGTACAAAGTTATTGCAAATTTGGTAAATGCATTTGCATATATGACCAAGTTGTTATCATATAACAGTCCACATTTGTAAAGTAGGGAAATTTAATAAAAGCCCGTTAAAAGCAGCTTATAGATATTCACATGAGGTGACTGTAAAATGTTAGAAAACAGCGTGCAATGTTTGAAAAATCGAAGGAAATGTTGGCGGAGTTGCTAGTTTATTTAGCCTAAGTCATTGTAATGACAACCCCGCAGTTAAATTTGGAAAGCATTGAGTAAATTTGCCGATAACGCCTCATATCTAAGCAGATTATCACAACAGTCAATCGAAATATTGACAACAAACTGTATGCAAAGTTGTAAAACGCGGTTGCGAAGTAGGTAGTTTCATTCAGGATTGTTACCTGTGATATCATATTAACAAGTCCCGTAGTTGAACATTCGAAAATGTGAATAAATATTCGTAACATGCTGTTTAATTACCGTAGTTTTATTACAAGTATGTAGAGGTCATAGGTCAATCTAGAAGATACTTGTGCAAGCGATATCGATTTAAAACATCCAAAAACATGAAATAGCCGCAAATTCGGAATAATAATCCATTCAGCTGTGGGGTTGGGCGCTCGACAAATGTTTAAAGTAAAGCACAATCGGGCGTGATTAGTACTTGCATGGGAGACTCCCTGACTAAACGACCTTTTGAATTTTTGTTTGTTTCAACACGCACATGGAAAAGATGTAAGGCAACGTTTCGGCACTTTTTCTTACTGTGATGTCAATCATTTATAGTAGAAAATCGAGGCATTTTTGTAACTTTTTCAATTAATGGAAAATTTTCAAATTCGTTCTAATTTTCACGAACAAGTTGTGGATGCTGTTGGCACGTAGTGGGTGTTACACTGTTAACGCATCATGCAAAGTTGTTCAAAGTGATTACAAAGTTGTACAAAGTTATTGCAAATTTGGTAAATGCATTTGCATATATGACCAAGTTGTTATCATATAACAGTCCACATTTGTAAAGTAAGGACATTTAATAAAAGCCCGTTAAAAGCAGCTTATAGATATTCACATGAGGTGACTGTAAAATGTTAGAAAACAGCGTGCAATGTTTGAAAAATCGAAGGAAATGTTGGCGGAGTTGCTAGTTTATTTAGCCTAAGTCATTGTAATGACAACCCCGCAGTTAAATTTGGAAAGCATTGAGTAAATTTGCCGATAACGCCTCATATCTAAGCAGATTATCACAACAGTCAATCGAAATATTGACAACAAACTGTATGCAAAGTTGTAAAACGCGGTTGCGAAGTAGGTAGTTTCATTCGGGATTGTTACCTGTGATATCATATTAACAAGTCCCGTAGTTGAACATTCGAAAATGTGAATAAATATTCGTAACATGCTGTTTAATTACCGTAGTTTTATTACAAGTATGTAGAGGTCATAGGTCAATCTAGAAGATACTTGTGCAAGTGATATCGATTTAAAACATCCAAAAACATGAAATAGCCGCAAATTCGGAATAATAATCCATTCAGCTGTGGGGTTAGGCGCTCGACAAATGTTTAAAGTAAAGCACAATCGGGCGTGATTAGTACTTGCATGGGAGACTCCCTGACTAAACGACCTTTTGAATTTTTGTTTGTTTCAACACGCACATGGAAAAGATGTCAGGCAACGTTCCGGCACTTTTTCTTACTGTGATGTCAATCATTTATAGTAGAAAATCGAGGCATTTTTGTAACTTTTTCAATTAATGGAAAATTTTCAAATTCGTTCTAATTTTCACGAACAAGTTGTGGATGCTGTTGGCACGTAGTGGGTGTTACACTGTTAACGCATCCTGAAAAGTTGTTCAAAGTGATTACAAAGTTGTACAAAGTTATTGCAAATTTGGTAAATGCATTTGCATATATGACCAAGTTGTTATCATATAACAATCCACATTTGTAAAGTAGGGAAATTTAATAAAAGCCCGTTAAAAGCAGCTTATAGATATTCACATGAGGTGACTGTAAAATGTTAGAAAACAGCGTGCAATGTTTGAAAAATCGAAGGAAATGTTGGCGGAGTTGCTAGTTTATTTAGCCTAAGTCATTGTAATGACAACCCCGCAGTTAAATTTGGAAAGCATTGAGTAAATTTGCCGATAACGCCTCATATCTAAGCAGATTATCACAACAGTCAATCGAAATATTGACAACAAACTGTATGCAAAGTTGTAAAACGCGGTTGCGAAGTAGGTAGTTTCATTCGGGATTGTTACCTGTGATATCATATTAACAAGTCCCGTAGTTGAACATTCGAAAATGTGAATAAATATTCGTAACATGCTGTTTAATTACCGTAGTTTTATTACAAGTATGTAGAGGTTATAGGTCAATCTAGAAGATACTTGTGCAAGCGATATCGATTTAAAACATCCAAAAACATGAAATAGCCGCAAATTCGGAATAATAATCCATTCAGCTTTGGGGTTGGGCGCTCGACAAATGTTTAAAGTAAAGCACAATCGGGCGTGATTAGTACTTGCATGGGAGACTCCCTGACTAAACGACCTTTTGAATTTTTGTTTGTTTCAACACGCACATGGAAAAGATGTAAGGCAACGTTTCGGCACTTTTTCTTACTGTGATGTCAATCATTTATAGTAGAAAATCGAGGCATTTTTGTAACTTTTTCAATTAATGGAAAATTTTCAAATTCGTTCTAATTTTCACGAACAAGTTGTGGATGCTGTTGGCACGTAGTGGGTGTTACACTGTTAACGCATCATGCAAAGTTGTTCAAAGTGATTACAAAGTTGTACAAAGTTATTGCAAATTTGGTAAATGCATTTGCATATATGACCAAGTTGTTATCATATAACAGTCCACATTTGTAAAGTAAGGACATTTAATAAAAGCCCGTTAAAAGCAGCTTATAGATATTCACATGAGGTGACTGTAAAATGTTAGAAAACAGCGTGCAATGTTTGAAAAATCGAAGGAAATGTTGGCGGAGTTGCTAGTTTATTTAGCCTAAGTCATTGTAATGACAACCCCGCAGTTAAATTTGGAAAGCATTGAGTAAATTTGCCGAAAACGCCTCATATCTAAGCAGATTATCACAACAGTCAATCGAAATATTGACAACAAACTGTATGCAAAGTTGTAAAACGCGGTTGCCAAGTAGGTAGTTTCATTCGGGATTGTTACCTGTGATATCATATTAACAAGTCCCGTAGTTGAACATTCGAAAATGTGAATAAATATTCGTAACATGCTGTTTAATTACCGTAGTTTTATTACAAGTATGTAGAGGTCATAGGTCAATCTAGAAGATACTTGTGCAAGTGATATCGATTTAAAACATCCAAAAACATGAAATAGCCGCAAATTCGGAATAATAATCCATTCAGCTGTGGGGTTAGGCGCTCGACAAATGTTTAAAGTAAAGCAAAATCGGGCGTGATTAGTACTTGCATGGGAGACTCCCTGACTAAACGACCTTTTGAATTTTTGTTTGTTTCAACACGCACATGGAAAAGATGTAAGGCAACGTTTCGGCACTTTTTCTTACTGTGATGTCAATCATTTATAGTAGAAAATCGAGGCATTTTTGTAACTTTTTCAATTAATGGAAAATTTTCAAATTCGTTCTAATTTTCACGAACAAGTTGTGGATGCTGTTGGCACGTAGTGGGTGTTACACTGTTAACGCATCATGCAAAGTTGTTCAAAGTGATTACAAAGGTGTACAAAGTTATTGCAAATTTGGTAAATGCATTTGCATATATGACCAAGTTGTTATCATATAACAGTCCACATTTGTAAAGTAAGGACATTTAATAAAAGCCCGTTAAAAGCAGCTTATAGATATTCACATGAGGTGACTGTAAAATGTTAGAAAACAGCGTGCAATGTTTGAACAATCGAAGGAAATGTTGGCGGAGTTGCTAGTTTATTTAGCCTAAGTCATTGTAATGACAACCCCGCAGTTAAATTTGGAAAGCATTGAGTAAATTTGCCGATAACGCCTCATATCTAAGCAGATTATCACAACAGTCAATCGAAATATTGACAACAAACTGTATGCAAAGTTGTAAAACGCGGTTGCCAAGTAGGTAGTTTCATTCGGGATTGTTACCTGTGATATCATATTAACAAGTCCCGTAGTTGAACATTCGAAAATGTGAATAAATATTCGTAACATGCTGTTTAATTACCGTAGTTTTATTACAAGTATGTAGAGGTCATAGGTCAATCTAGAAGATACTTGTGCAAGTGATATCGATTTAAAACATCCAAAAACATGAAATACCCGCAAATTCGGAATAATAATCCATTCAGCTGTGGGGTTAGGCGCTCGACAAATGTTTAAAGTAAAGCACAATCGGGCGTGATTAGTACTTGCATGGGAGACTCCCTGACTAAACGACCTTTTGAATTTTTGTTTGTTTCAACACGCACATGGAAAAGATGTCAGGCAACGTTCCGGCACTTTTTCTTACTGTGATGTCAATCATTTATAGTAGAAAATCGAGGCATTTTTGTAACTTTTTCAATTAATGGAAAATTTTCAAATTCGTTCTAATTTTCACGAACAAGTTGTGGATGCTGTTGGCACGTAGTGGGTGTTACACTGTTAACGCATCCTGCAAAGTTGTTCAAAGTGATTACAAAGTTGTACAAAGTTATTGCAAATTTGGTAAATGCATTTGCATATATGACCAAGTTGTTATCATATAACAGTCCACATTTGTAAAGTAAGGACATTTAATAAAAGCCCGTTAAAAGCAGCTTATAGATATTCACATGAGGTGACTGTAAAATGTTAGAAAACAGCGTGCAATGTTTGAACAATCGAAGGAAATGTTGGCGGAGTTGCTAGTTTATTTAGCCTAAGTCATTGTAATGACAACCCCGCAGTTAAATTTGGAAAGCATTGAGTAAATTTGCCGATAACGCCTCATATCTAAGCAGATTATCACAACAGTCAATCGAAATATTGACAACAAACTGTATGCAAAGTTGTAAAACGCGGTTGCCAAGTAGGTAGTTTCATTCGGGATTGTTACCTGTGATATCATATTAACAAGTCCCGTAGTTGAACATTCGAAAATGTGAATAAATATTCGTAACATGCTGTTTAATTACCGTAGTTTTATTACAAGTATGTAGAGGTCATAGGTCAATCTAGAAGATACTTGTGCAAGTGATATCGATTTAAAACATCCAAAAACATGAAATAGCCGCAAATTCGGAATAATAATCCATTCAGCTGTGGGGTTAGGCGCTCGACAAATGTTTAAAGTAAAGCACAATCGGGCGTGATTAGTACTTGCATGGGAGACTCCCTGACTAAACGACCTTTTGAATTTTTGTTTGTTTCAACACGCACATGGAAAAGATGTCAGGCAACGTTCCGGCACTTTTTCTTACTGTGATGTCAATCATTTATAGTAGAAAATCGAGGCATTTTTGTAACTTTTTCAATTAATGGAAAATTTTCAAATTCGTTCTAATTTTCACGAACAAGTTGTGGATGCTGTTGGCACGTAGTGGGTGTTACACTGTTAACGCATCCTGCAAAGTTGTTCAAAGTGATTACAAAGTTGTACAAAGTTATTGCAAATTTGGTAAATGCATTTGCATATATGACCAAGTTGTTATCATATAACAGTCCACATTTGTAAAGTAAGGACATTTAATAAAAGCCCGTTAAAAGCAGCTTATAGATATTCACATGAGGTGACTGTAAAATGTTAGAAAACAGCGTGCAATGTTTGAAAAATCGAAGGAAATGTTGGCGGAGTTGCTAGTTTATTTAGCCAAAGTCATTGTAATGACAACCCCGCAATTAAATTTGGAAAGCATTGAGTAAATTTGCCGATAACGCCTCATATCTAAGCAGATTATCACAACAGTCAATCGAAATATTGACAACAAACTGTATGCAAAGTTGTAAAACGCGGTTGCGAAGTAGGTAGTTTCATTCGGGATTGTTACCTGTGATATCATATTAACAAGTCCCGTAGTTGAACATTCGAAAATGTGAATAAATATTCGTAACATGCTGTTTAATTACCGTAGTTTTATTACAAGTATGTAGAGGTCATAGGTCAATCTAGAAGATACTTGTGCAAGTGATATCGATTTAAAACATCCAAAAACATGAAATAGCCGCAAATTCGGAATAATAATCCATTCAGCTGTGGGGTTAGGCGCTCGACAAATGTTTAAAGTAAAGCACAATCGGGCGTGATTAGTACTTGCATGGGAGACTCCCTGACTAAACGACCTTTTGAATTTTTGTTTGTTTCAACACGCACATGGAAAAGATGTCAGGCAACGTTCCGGCACTTTTTCTTACTGTGATGTCAATCATTTATAGTAGAAAATCGAGGCATTTTTGTAACTTTTTCAATTAATGGAAAATTTTCAAATTCGTTCTAATTTTCACGAACAAGTTGTGGATGCTGTTGGCACGTAGTGGGTGTTACACTGTTAACGCATCCTGCAAAGTTGTTCAAAGTGATTACAAAGTTGTACAAAGTTATTGCAAATTTGGTAAATGCATTTGCATATATGACCAAGTTGTTATCATATAACAGTCCACATTTGTAAAGTAAGGACATTTAATAAAAGCCCGTTAAAAGCAGCTTATAGATATTCACATGAGGTGACTGTAAAATGTTAGAAAACAGCGTGCAATGTTTGAAAAATCGAAGGAAATGTTGGCGGAGTTGCTAGTTTATTTAGCCAAAGTCATTGTAATGACAACCCCGCAATTAAATTTGGAAAGCATTGAGTAAATTTGCCGATAACGCCTCATATCTAAGCAGATTATCACAACAGTCAATCGAAATATTGACAACAAACTGTATGCAAAGTTGTAAAACGCGGTTGCGAAGTAGGTAGTTTCATTCGGGATTGTTACCTGTGATATCATATTAACAAGTCCCGTAGTTGAACATTCGAAAATGTGAATAAATATTCGTAACATGCTGTTTAATTACCGTAGTTTTATTACAAGTATGTAGAGGTCATAGGTCAATCTAGAAGATACTTGTGCAAGTGATATCGATTTAAAACATCCAAAAACATGAAATAGCCGCAAATTCGGAATAATAATCCATTCAGCTGTGGGGTTAGGCGCTCGACAAATGTTTAAAGTAAAGCACAATCGGGCGTGATTAGTACTTGCATGGGAGACTCCCTGACTAAACGACCTTTTGAATTTTTGTTTGTTTCAACACGCACATGGAAAAGATGTCAGGCAACGTTCCGGCACTTTTTCTTACTGTGATGTCAATCATTTATAGTAGAAAATCGAGGAATTTTTGTAACTTTTTCAATTAATGGAAAATTTTCAAATTCGTTCTAATTTTCACGAACAAGTTGTGGATGCTGTTGGCACGTAGTGGGTGTTACACTGTTAACGCATCCTGCAAAGTTGTTCAAAGTGATTACAAAGTTGTACAAAGTTATTGCAAATTTGGTAAATGCATTTGCATATATGACCAAGTTGTTATCATATAACAGTCCATATTTGTAAAGTAGGGAATTTTAATAAAAGCCCGTTAAAAGCAGCTTATAGATATTCACATGAGGTGACTGTAAAATGTTAGAAAACAGCGTGCAATGTTTGAAAAATCGAAGGAAATGTTGGCGGAGTTGCTAGTTTATTTAGCCTAAGTCATTGTAATGACAACCCCGCAGTTAAATTTGGAAAGCATTGAGTAAATTTGCCGATAACGCCTCATATCGAAGCAGATTATCACAAAAGTCAATCGAAATATTGACAACAAACTGTATGCAAAGTTGTAAAACGCGGTTGCGAAGTAGGTAGTTTCATTCGGGATTGTTACCTGTGATATCATATTAACAAGTCCCGTAGTTGAACATTCGAAAATGTGAATAAATATTCGTAACATGCTGTTTAATTACCGTAGTTTTATTACAAGTATGTAGAGGTCATAGGTCAATCTAGAAGATACTTGTGCAAGCGATATGGATTTAAAACATCCCAAAACATGAAATAGCCGCAAATTCGGAATAATAATCCATTCAGCTGTGGGGTTAGGCGCTCGACAAATGTTTAAAGTAAAGCACAATCGGGCGTGATTAGTACTTGCATGGGAGACTCCCTGACTAAACGACCTTTTGAATTTTTGTTTGTTTCAACACGCACATGGAAAAGATGTAAGGCAACGTTCCGGCACTTTTTCTTACTGTGATGTCAATCATTTATAGTAGAAAATCGAGGCATTTTTGTAACTTTTTCAATTAATGGAAAATTTTCAAATTCGTTTTAATTTTCACGAACAAGTTGTGGATGCTGTTGGCACGTAGTGGGTGTTACACTGTTAACGCATCCTGCAAAGTTGTTCAAAGTGATTACAAAGTTGTACAAAGTTATTGCAAATTTGGTAAATGCATTTGCATATATGACCAAGTTGTTATCATATAACAGTCCACATTTGTAAAGTAGGGAAATTTAATAAAAGCCCGTTAAAAGCAGCTTATAGATATTCACATGAGGTGACTGTAAAATGTTAGAAAACAGCGTGCAATGTTTGAAAAATCGAAGGAAATGTTGGCGGAGTTGCTAGTTTATTTAGCCTAAGTCATTGTAATGACAACCCCGCAGTTAAATTTGGAAAGCATTGAGTAAATTTGCCGATAACGCCTCATATCGAAGCAGATTATCACAACAGTCAATCGAAATATTGACAACAAACTGTATGCAAAGTTGTAAAACGCGGTTGCGAAGTAGGTAGTTTCATTCGGGATTGTTACCTGTGATATCATATTAACAAGTCCCGTAGTTGAACATTCGAAAATGTGAATAAATATTCGTAACATGCTGTTTAATTACCGTAGTTTTATTACAAGTATGTAGAGGTCATAGGTCAATCTAGAAGATACTTGTGCAAGCGATATGGATTTAAAACATCCCAAAACATGAAATAGCCGCAAATTCGGAATAATAATCCATTCAGCTGTGGGGTTAGGCGCTCGACAAATGTTTAAAGTAAAGCACAATCGGGCGTGATTAGTACTTGCATGGGAGACTCCCTGACTAAACGACCTTTTGAATTTTTGTTTGTTTCAACACGCACATGGAAAAGATGTCAGGCAACGTTCCGGCACTTTTTCTTACTGTGATGTCAATCATTTATAGTAGAAAATCGAGGAATTTTTGTAACTTTTTCAATTAATGGAAAATTTTCAAATTCGTTCTAATTTTCACGAACAAGTTGTGGATGCTGTTGGCACGTAGTGGGTGTTACACTGTTAACGCATCCTGCAAAGTTGTTCAAAGTGATTACAAAGTTGTACAAAGTTATTGCAAATTTGGTAAATGCATTTGCATATATGACCAAGTTGTTATCATATAACAGTCCACATTTGTAAAGTAGGGAAATTTAATAAAAGCCCGTTAAAAGCAGCTTATAGATATTCACATGAGGTGACTGTAAAATGTTAGAAAACAGCGTGCAATGTTTGAAAAATCGAAGGAAATGTTGGCGGAGTTGCTAGTTTATTTAGCCTAAGTCATTGTAATGACAACCCCGCAGTTAAATTTGGAAAGCATTGAGTAAATTTGCCGATAACGCCTCATATCGAAGCAGATTATCACAACAGTCAATCGAAATATTGACAACAAACTGTATGCAAAGTTGTAAAATGCGGTTGCGAAGTAGGTAGTTTCATTCGGGATTGTTACCTGTGATATCATATTAACAAGTCCCGTAGTTGAACATTCGAAAATGTGAATAAATATTCGTAACATGCTGTTTAATTACCGTAGTTTTATTACAAGTATGTAGAGGTCATAGGTCAATCTAGAAGATACTTGTGCAAGTGATATCGATTTAAAACATCCAAAAACATGAAATAGCCGCAAATTCGGAATAATAATCCATTCAGCTGTGGGGTTAGGCGCTCGACAAATGTTTAAAGTAAAGCACAATCGGGCGTGATTAGTACTTGCATGGGAGAGTCCCTGACTAAACGACCTTTTGAATTTTTGTTTGTTTCAACACGCACATGGAAAAGATGTAAGGCAACGTTCCGGCACTTTTTCTTACTGTGATGTCAATCATTTATAGTAGAAAATCGAGGCATTTTTGTAACTTTTTCAATTAATGGAAAATTTTCAAATTCGTTCTAATTTTCACGAACAAGTTGTGGATGCTGTTGGCACGTAGTGGGTGTTACACTGTTAACGCATCCTGCAAAGTTGTTCAAAGTGATTACAAAGTTGTACAAAGTTATTGCAAATTTGGTAAATGCATTTGCATATATGACCAAGTTGTTATCATATAACAGTCCACATTTGTAAAGTAGGGAAATTTAATAAAAGCCCGTTAAAAGCAGCTTATAGATATTCACATGAGGTGACTGTAAAATGTTAGAAAACAGCGTGCAATGTTTGAAAAATCGAAGGAAATGTTGGCGGAGTTGCTAGTTTATTTAGCCTAAGTCATTGTAATGACAACCCCGCAGTTAAATTTGGAAAGCATTGAGTAAATTTGCCGATAACGCCTCATATCGAAGCAGATTATCACAACAGTCAATCGAAATATTGACAACAAACTGTATGCAAAGTTGTAAAATGCGGTTGCGAAGTAGGTAGTTTCATTCGGGATTGTTACCTGTGATATCATATTAACAAGTCCCGTAGTTGAACATTCGAAAATGTGAATAAATATTCGTAACATGCTGTTTAATTACCGTAGTTTTATTACAAGTATGTAGAGGTCATAGGTCAATCTAGAAGATACTTGTGCAAGTGATATCGATTTAAAACATCCAAAAACATGAAATAGCCGCAAATTCGGAATAATAATCCATTCAGCTGTGGGGTTAGGCGCTCGACAAATGTTTAAAGTAAAGCACAATCGGGCGTGATTAGTACTTGCATGGGAGAGTCCCTGACTAAACGACCTTTTGAATTTTTGTTTGTTTCAACACGCACATGGAAAAGATGTAAGGCAACGTTCCGGCACTTTTTCTTACTGTGATGTCAATCATTTATAGTTGAAAATCGAGGCATTTTTGTAACTTTTTCAATTAATGGAAAATTTTCAAATTCGTTCTAATTTTCACGAACAAGTTGTGGATGCTGTTGGCACGTAGTGGGTGTTACACTGTTAACGCATCCTGCAAAGTTGTTCAAAGTGATTACAAAGTTGTACAAAGTTATTGCAAATTTGGTAAATGCATTTGCATATATGACCAAGTTGTTATCATATAACAGTCCACATTTGTAAAGTAGGGAAATTTAATAAAAGCCCGTTAAAAGCAGCTTATAGATATTCACATGAGGTGACTGTAAAATGTTAGAAAACAGCGTGCAATGTTTGAAAAATCGAAGGAAATGTTGGCGGAGTTGCTAGTTTATTTAGCCTAAGTCATTGTAATGACAACCCCGCAGTTAAATTTTGAAAGCATTGAGTAAATTTGCCGATAACGCCTCATATCGAAGCAGATTATCACAACAGTCAGTCGAAATATTGACAACAAACTGTATGCAAAGTTGTAAAATGCGGTTGCGAAGTAGGTAGTTTCATTCGGGATTGTTACCTGTGATATCATATTAACAAGTCCCGTAGTTGAACATTCGAAAATGTGAATAATTATTCGTAACATGCTGTTTAATTACCGTAGTTTTATTACAAGTATGTAGAGGTCATAGGTCAATCTAGAAGATACTTGTGCAAGTGATATCGATTTAAAACATCCAAAAACATGAAATAGCCGCAAATTCGGAATAATAATCCATTCAGCTGTGGGGTTAGGCGCTCGACAAATGTTTAAAGTAAAGCACAATCGGGCGTGATTAGTACTTGCATGGGAGAGTCCCTGACTAAACGACCTTTTGAATTTTTGTTTGTTTCAACACGCACATGGAAAAGATGTAAGGCACGTTCCGGCACTTTTTCTTACTGTGATGTCAATCATTTATAGTAGAAAATCGAGGCATTTTTGTAACTTTTTCAATTAATGGAAAATTTTCAAATTCGTTCTAATTTTCACGAACAAGTTGTGGATGCTGTTGGCACGTAGTGGGTGTTACACTGTTAACGCATCCTGCAAAGTTGTTCAAAGTGATTACAAAGTTGTACAAAGTTATTGCAAATTTGGTAAATGCATTTGCATATATGACCAAGTTGTTATCATATAACAGTCCATATTTGTAAAGTGGGAATTTTAATAAAAGCCCGTTAAAAGCAGCTTATAGATATTCACATGAGGTGACTGTAAAATGTTAGAAAACAGCGTGCAATGTTTGAAAAATCGAAGGAAATGTTGGCGGAGTTGCTAGTTTATTTAGCCTAAGTCATTGTAATGACAACCCCGCAGTTAAATTTGGAAAGCATTGAGTAAATTTGCCGATAACGCCTCATATCGAAGCAGATTATCACAAAAGTCAATCGAAATATTGACAACAAACTGTATGCAAAGTTGTAAAACGCGGTTGCGAAGTAGGTAGTTTCATTCGGGATTGTTACCTGTGATATCATATTAACAAGTCCCGTAGTTGAACATTCGAAAATGTGAATAAATATTCGTAACATGCTGTTTAATTACCGTAGTTTTATTACAAGTATGTAGAGGTCATAGGTCAATCTAGAAGATACTTGTGCAAGCGATATGGATTTAAAACATCCCAAAACATGAAATAGCCGCAAATTCGGAATAATAATCCATTCAGCTGTGGGGTTAGGCGCTCGACAAATGTTTAAAGTAAAGCACAATCGGGCGTGATTAGTACTTGCATGGGAGACTCCCTGACTAAACGACCTTTTGAATTTTTGTTTGTTTCAACACGCACATGGAAAAGATGTAAGGCAACGTTCCGGCACTTTTTCTTACTGTGATGTCAATCATTTATAGTAGAAAATCGAGGCATTTTTGTAACTTTTTCAATTAATGGAAAATTTTCAAATTCGTTCTAATTTTCACGAACAAGTTGTGGATGCTGTTGGCACGTAGTGGGTGTTACACTGTTAACGCATCCTGCAAAGTTGTTCAAAGTGATTACAAAGTTGTACAAAGTTATTGCAAATTTGGTAAATGCATTTGCATATATGACCAAGTTGTTATCATATAACAGTCCACATTTGTAAAGTAGGGAAATTTAATAAAAGCCCGTTAAAAGCAGCTTATAGATATTCACATGAGGTGACTGTAAAATGTTAGAAAACAGCGTGCAATGTTTGAAAAATCGAAGGAAATGTTGGCGGAGTTGCTAGTTTATTTAGCCTAAGTCATTGTAATGACAACCCCGCAGTTAAATTTGGAAAGCATTGAGTAAATTTGCCGATAACGCCTCATATCGAAGCAGATTATCACAACAGTCAATCGAAATATTGACAACAAACTGTATGCAAAGTTGTAAAATGCGGTTGCGAAGTAGGTAGTTTCATTCGGGATTGTTACTTGTGATATCATATTAACAAGTCCCGTAGTTGAACATTCGAAAATGTGAATAAATATTCGTAACATGCTGTTTAATTACCGTAGTTTTATTACAAGTATGTAGAGGTCATAGGTCAATCTAGAAGATACTTGTGCAAGTGATATCGATTTAAAACATCCAAAAACATGAAATAGCCGCAAATTCGGAATAATAATCCATTCAGCTGTGGGGTTAGGCGCTCGACAAATGTTTAAAGTAAAGCACAATCGGGCGTGATTAGTACTTGCATGGGAGAGTCCCTGACTAAACGACCTTTTGAATTTTTGTTTGTTTCAACACGCACATGGAAAAGATGTAAGGCAACGTTCCGGCACTTTTTCTTACTGTGATGTCAATCATTTATAGTTGAAAATCGAGGCATTTTTGTAACTTTTTCAATTAATGGAAAATTTTCAAATTCGTTCTAATTTTCACGAACAAGTTGTGGATGCTGTTGGCACGTAGTGGGTGTTACACTGTTAACGCATCCTGCAAAGTTGTTCAAAGTGATTACAAAGTTGTACAAAGTTATTGCAAATTTGGTAAATGCATTTGCATATATGACCAAGTTGTTATCATATAACAGTCCATATTTGTAAAGTAGGGAATTTTAATAAAAGCCCGTTAAAAGCAGCTTATAGATATTGACATGAGGTGACTGTAAAATGTTAGAAAACAGCGTGCAATGTTTGAAAAATCGAAGGAAATGTTGGCGGAGTTGCTAGTTTATTTAGCCTAAGTCATTGTAATGACAACCCCGCAGTTAAATTTGGAAAGCATTGAGTAAATTTGTCGATAACGCCTCATATCGAAGCAGATTATCACAAAAGTCAATCGAAATATTGACAACAAACTGTATGCAAAGTTGTAAAACGCGGTTGCGAAGTAGGTAGTTTCATTCGGGATTGTTACCTGTGATATCATATTAACAAGTCCCGTAGTTGAACATTCGAAAATGTGAATAATTATTCGTAACATGCTGTTTAATTACCGTAGTTTTATTACAAGTATGTAGAGGTCATAGGTCAATCTAGAAGATACTTGTGCAAGTGATATCGATTTAAAACATCCAAAAACATGAAATAGCCGCAAATTCGGAATAATAATCCATTCAGCTGTGGGGTTAGGCGCTCGAAAAATGTTTAAAGTAAAGCACAATCGGGCGTGATTAGTACTTGCATGGGAGAGTCCCTGACTAAACGACCTTTTGAATTTTTGTTTGTTTCAACACGCACATGGAAAAGATGTAAGGCACGTTCCGGCACTTTTTCTTACTGTGATTTCAATCATTTATAGTAGAAAATCGAGGCATTTTTGTAACTTTTTCAATTAATGGAAAATTTTCAAATTCGTTCTAATTTTCACGAACAAGTTGTGGATGCTGTTGGCACGTAGTGGGTGTTACACTGTTAACGCATCCTGCAAAGTTGTTCAAAGTGATTACAAAGTTGTACAAAGTTATTGCAAATTTGGTAAATGCATTTGCATATATGACCAAGTTGTTATCATATAACAGTCCATATTTGTAAAGTGGGAATTTTAATAAAAGCCCGTTAAAAGCAGCTTATAGATATTCACATGAGGTGACTGTAAAATGTTAGAAAACAGCGTGCAATGATTGAAAAATCGAAGGAAATGTTGGCGGAGTTGCTAGTTTATTTAGCCTAAGTCATTGTAATGACAACCCCGCAGTTAAATTTGGAAAGCATTGAGTAAATTTGCCGATAACGCCTCATATCGAAGCTGATTATCACAACAGTCAATCGAAATATTAACAACAAACTGTATGCAAAGTTGTAAAACGCGGTTGCGAAGTAGGTAGTTTCATTCGGGATTGTTACCTGTGATATCATATTAACAAGTTCCGTAGTTGAACATTCGAAAATGTGAATAAATATTCGTAACATGCTGTTTAATTACCGTAGTTTTATTACAAGTATGTAGAGGTCATAGGTCAATCTAGAAGATACTTGTGCAAGTGATATCGATTTAAAACATCCAAAAACATGAAATAGCCGCAAATTCGGAATAATAATCCATTCAGCTGTGGGGTTAGGCGCTCGACAAATGTTTAAAGTAAAGCACAATCGGGCGTGATTAGTACTTGCATGGGAGAGTCCCTGACTAAACGACCTTTTGAATTTTTGTTTGTTTCAACACGCACATGGAAAAGATGTAAGGCAACGTTCCGGCACTTTTTCTTACTGTGATGTCAATCATTTATAGTTGAAAATCGAGGCATTTTTGTAACTTTTTCAATTAATGGAAAATTTTCAAATTCGTTCTAATTTTCACGAACAAGTTGTGGATGCTGTTGGCACGTAGTGGGTGTTACACTGTTAACGCATCCTGCAAAGTTGTTCAAAGTGATTACAAAGTTGTACAAAGTTATTGCAAATTTGGTAAATGCATTTGCATATATGACCAAGTTGTTATCATATAACAGTCCATATTTGTAAAGTAGGGAATTTTAATAAAAGCCCGTTAAAAGCAGCTTATAGATATTGACATGAGGTGACTGTAAAATGTTAGAAAACAGCGTGCAATGTTTGAAAAATCGAAGGAAATGTTGGCGGAGTTGCTAGTTTATTTAGCCTAAGTCATTGTAATGACAACCCCGCAGTTAAATTTGGAAAGCATTGAGTAAATTTGTCGATAACGCCTCATATCGAAGCAGATTATCACAAAAGTCAATCGAAATATTGACAACAAACTGTATGCAAAGTTGTAAAACGCGGTTGCGAAGTAGGTAGTTTCATTCGGGATTGTTACCTGTGATATCATATTAACAAGTCCCGTAGTTGAACATTCGAAAATGTGAATAATTATTCGTAACATGCTGTTTAATTACCGTAGTTTTATTACAAGTATGTAGAGGTCATAGGTCAATCTAGAAGATACTTGTGCAAGTGATATCGATTTAAAACATCCAAAAACATGAAATAGCCGCAAATTCGGAATAATAATCCATTCAGCTGTGGGGTTAGGCGCTCGAAAAATGTTTAAAGTAAAGCACAATCGGGCGTGATTAGTACTTGCATGGGAGAGTCCCTGACTAAACGACCTTTTGAATTTTTGTTTGTTTCAACACGCACATGGAAAAGATGTAAGGCACGTTCCGGCACTTTTTCTTACTGTGATGTCAATCATTTATAGTAGAAAATCGAGGCATTTTTGTAACTTTTTCAATTAATGGAAAATTTTCAAATTCGTTCTAATTTTCACGAACAAGTTGTGGATGCTGTTGGCACGTAGTGGGTGTTACACTGTTAACGCATCCTGCAAAGTTGTTCAAAGTGATTACAAAGTTGTACAAAGTTATTGCAAATTTGGTAAATGCATTTGCATATATGACCAAGTTGTTATCATATAACAGTCCATATTTGTAAAGTGGGAATTTTAATAAAAGCCCGTTAAAAGCAGCTTATAGATATTCACATGAGGTGACTGTAAAATGTTAGAAAACAGCGTGCAATGATTGAAAAATCGAAGGAAATGTTGGCGGAGTTGCTAGTTTATTTAGCCTAAGTCATTGTAATGACAACCCCGCAGTTAAATTTGGAAAGCATTGAGTAAATTTGCCGATAACGCCTCATATCGAAGCTGATTATCACAACAGTCAATCGAAATATTAACAACAAACTGTATGCAAAGTTGTAAAACGCGGTTGCGAAGTAGGTAGTTTCATTCGGGATTGTTACCTGTGATATCATATTAACAAGTTCCGTAGTTGAACATTCGAAAATGTGAATAAATATTTCGTAACATGCTGTTTAATTACCGTAGTTTTATTACAAGTATGTAGATGTCATAGGTCAATCTAGAAGATACTTGTGCAAGCGATATCTATTTAAAACATCCAAAAAACATGAAATAGCATCAAATTCGGAATAATAATCCATGCAGCTGTGGGGTTAGGTGCTCGACAAATGTTTAAAGTAAAGCACAATCGGGCGTGGTTAGTACTTGCATGGGAGACTCCCTGACTAAACGACCTTTTGAATTTTTGTTTGTTTCAACACGCACATGGAAAAGATGTAAGGCAAAGTTCCGGCACTTTTTCTTACTGTGATGTCAATCATTTATAGTAGAACATCGAGGCATTTTTGTAACTTTTTCAATTAATGGAAAATTTTCAAATTCGTTCTAATTTTCACGAACAAGTTGTGGATGCTGTTGGCACGTAGTGGGTGTTACACTGTTAACGCATCCTGCAAAGTTGTTCAAAGTGATTACAAAGTTGTACAAAGTTATTGCAAATTTGGTAAATGCATTTGCATATATGACCAAGTTGTTATCATATAACAGTCCACATTTGTAAAGTAGGGAAATTTAATAAAAGCCCGTTAAAAGCAGCTTATAGATATTCACATGAGGTGACTGTAAAATGTTAGAAAACAGCGTGCAATGTTTGAAAAATCGAAGGAAATGTTGGCGGAGTTGCTAGTTTATTTAGCCTAAGTCATTGTAATGACAACCCCGCAGTTAAATTTGGAAAGCATTGAGTAAATTTGCCGATAACGCCTCATATCGAAGCAGATTATCACAACAGTCAATCGAAATATTGACAACAAACTGTATGCAAAGTTGTAAAACGCGGTTGCGAAGTAGGTAGTTTCATTCGGGATTGTTACCTGTGATATCATATTAACAAGTCCCGTAGTTGAACATTCGAAAATGTGAATAAATATTCGTAACATGCTGTTTAATTACCGTAGTTTTATTACAAGTATGTAGAGGTCATAAGTCAATCTAGAAGATACTTGTGCAAGCGATATCGATTTAAAACATCCAAAAACATGAAATAGCCGCAAATTCGGAATAATAATCCATTCAGCTGTGGGGTTGGGCGCTCGACAAATGTTTAAAGTAAAGCACAATCGGGCGTGATTAGTACTTGCATGGGAGACTACCTGACTAAACGACCTTTTGAATTTTTGTTTGTTTCAACACGCACATGGAAAAGATGTAAGGCAACGTTCCGGCACTTTTTCTTACTGTGATGTCAATCATTTATAGTAGAAAATCGAGGCATTTTTGTAACTTTTTCAATTAATGGAAAATTTTCAAATTCGTTCTAATTTTCACGAACAAGTTGTGGATGCTGTTGGCACGTAGTGGGTGTTACACTGTTAACGCATCATGCAAAGTTGTTCAAAGTGATTACAAAGTTGTACAAAGTTATTGCAAATTTGGTAAATGCATTTGCATATATGACCAAGTTGTTATCATATAACAGTCCACATTTGTAAAGTAAGGACATTTAATAAAAGCCCGTTAAAAGCAGCTTATAGATATTCACATGAGGTGACTGTAAAATGTTAGAAAACAGCGTGCAATGTTTGAAAAATCGAAGGAAATGTTGGCGGAGTTGCTAGTTTATTTAGCCTAAGTCATTGTAATGACAACCCCGCAGTTAAATTTGGAAAGCATTGAGTAAATTTGCCGATAACGCCTCATATCTAAGCAGATTATCACAACAGTCAATCGAAATATTGACAACAAACTGTATGCAAAGTTGTAAAACGCGGTTGCGAAGTAGGTAGTTTCATTCGGGATTGTTACCTGTGATATCATATTAACAAGTCCCGTAGTTGAACATTCGAAAATGTGAATAAATATTCGTAACATGCTGTTTAATTACCGTAGTTTTATTACAAGTATGTAGAGGTCATAGGTCAATCTAGAAGATACTTGTGCAAGTGATATCGATTTAAAACATCCAAAAACATGAAATAGCCGCAAATTCGGAATAATAATCCATTCAGCTGTGGGGTTAGGCGCTCGACAAATGTTTAAAGTAAAGCACAATCGGGCGTGATTAGTACTTGCATGGGAGACTCCCTGACTAAACGACCTTTTGAATTTTTGTTTGTTTCAACACGCACATGGAAAAGATGTCAGGCAACGTTCCGGCACTTTTTGTTACTGTGATGTCAATCATTTATAGTAGAAAATCGAGGCATTTTTGTAACTTTTTCAATTAATGGAAAATTTTCAAATTCGTTCTAATTTTCACGAACAAGTTGTGGATGCTGTTGGCACGTAGTGGGTGTTACACTGTTAACGCATCCTGCAAAGTTGTTCAAAGTGATTACAAAGTTGTACAAAGTTATTGCAAATTTGGTAAATGCATTTGCATATATGACCAAGTTGTTATCATATAACAGTCCACATTTGTAAAGTAAGGACATTTAATAAAAGCCCGTTAAAAGCAGCTTATAGATATTCACATGAGGTGACTGTAAAATGTTAGAAAACAGCGTGCAATGTTTGAAAAATCGAAGGAAATGTTGGCGGAGTTGCTAGTTTATTTAGCCTAAGTCATTGTAATGACAACCCCGCAGTTAAATTTGGAAAGCATTGAGTAAATTTGCCGATAACGCCTCATATCGAAGCAGATTATCACAACAGTCAATCGAAATATTGACAACAAACTGTATGCAAAGTTGTAAAACGCGGTTGCGAAGTAGGTAGTTTCATTCGGGATTGTTACCTGTGATATCATATTAACAAGTCCCGTAGTTGAACATTCGAAAATGTGAATAAATATTCGTAACATGCTGTTTAATTACCGTAGTTTTATTACAAGTATGTAGAGGTCATAAGTCAATCTAGAAGATACTTGTGCAAGCGATATCGATTTAAAACATCCAAAAACATGAAATAGCCGCAAATTCGGAATAATAATCCATTCAGCTGTGGGGTTGGGCGCTCGACAAATGTTTAAAGTAAAGCACAATCGGGCGTGATTAGTACTTGCATGGGAGACTCCCTGACTAAACGACCTTTTGAATTTTTGTTTGTTTCAACACGCACATGGAAAAGATGTAAGGCAACGTTCCGGCACTTTTTCTTACTGTGATGTCAATCATTTATAGTAGAAAATCGAGGCATTTTTGTAACTTTTTCAATTAATGGAAAATTTTCAAATTCGTTCTAATTTTCACGAACAAGTTGTGGATGCTGTTGGCACGTAGTGGGTGTTACACTGTTAACGCATCATGCAAAGTTGTTCAAAGTGATTACAAAGTTGTACAAAGTTATTGCAAATTTGGTAAATGCATTTGCATATATGACCAAGTTGTTATCATATAACAGTCCACATTTGTAAAGTAAGGACATTTAATAAAAGCCCGTTAAAAGCAGCTTATAGATATTCACATGAGGTGACTGTAAAATGTTAGAAAACAGCGTGCAATGTTTGAAAAATCGAAGGAAATGTTGGCGGAGTTGCTAGTTTATTTAGCCTAAGTCATTGTAATGACAACCCCGCAGTTAAATTTGGAAAGCATTGAGTAAATTTGCCGATAACGCCTCATATCTAAGCAGATTATCACAACAGTCAATCGAAATATTGACAACAAACTGTATGCAAAGTTGTAAAACGCGGTTGCGAAGTAGGTAGTTTCATTCGGGATTGTTACCTGTGATATCATATTAACAAGTCCCGTAGTTGAACATTCGAAAATGTGAATAAATATTCGTAACATGCTGTTTAATTACCGTAGTTTTATTACAAGTATGTAGAGGTCATAGGTCAATCTAGAAGATACTTGTGCAAGTGATATCGATTTAAAACATCCAAAAACATGAAATAGCCGCAAATTCGGAATAATAATCCATTCAGCTGTGGGGTTAGGCGCTCGACAAATGTTTAAAGTAAAGCACAATCGGGCGTGATTAGTACTTGCATGGGAGACTCCCTGACTAAACGACCTTTTGAATTTTTGTTTGTTTCAACACGCACATGGAAAAGATGTCAGGCAACGTTCCGGCACTTTTTGTTACTGTGATGTCAATCATTTATAGTAGAAAATCGAGGCATTTTTGTAACTTTTTCAATTAATGGAAAATTTTCAAATTCGTTCTAATTTTCACGAACAAGTTGTGGATGCTGTTGGCACGTAGTGGGTGTTACACTGTTAACGCATCCTGCAAAGTTGTTCAAAGTGATTACAAAGTTGTACAAAGTTATTGCAAATTTGGTAAATGCATTTGCATATATGACCAAGTTGTTATCATATAACAGTCCACATTTGTAAAGTAAGGACATTTAATAAAAGCCCGTTAAAAGCAGCTTATAGATATTCACATGAGGTGACTGTAAAATGTTAGAAAACAGCGTGCAATGTTTGAAAAATCGAAGGAAATGTTGGCGGAGTTGCTAGTTTATTTAGCCTAAGTCATTGTAATGACAACCCCGCAGTTAAATTTGGAAAGCATTGAGTAAATTTGCCGATAACGCCTCATATCGAAGCAGATTATCACAACAGTCAATCGAAATATTGACAACAAACTGTATGCAAAGTTGTAAAACGCGGTTGCGAAGTAGGTAGTTTCATTCGGGATTGTTACCTGTGATATCATATTAACAAGTCCCGTAGTTGAACATTCGAAAATGTGAATAAATATTCGTAACATGCTGTTTAATTACCGTAGTTTTATTACAAGTATGTAGAGGTCATAAGTCAATCTAGAAGATACTTGTGCAAGCGATATCGATTTAAAACATCCAAAAACATGAAATAGCCGCAAATTCGGAATAATAATCCATTCAGCTGTGGGGTTGGGCGCTCGACAAATGTTTAAAGTAAAGCACAATCGGGCGTGATTAGTACTTGCATGGGAGACTCCCTGACTAAACGACCTTTTGAATTTTTGTTTGTTTCAACACGCACATGGAAAAGATGTAAGGCAACGTTCCGGCACTTTTTCTTACTGTGATGTCAATCATTTATAGTAGAAAATCGAGGCATTTTTGTAACTTTTTCAATTAATGGAAAATTTTCAAATTCGTTCTAATTTTCACGAACAAGTTGTGGATGCTGTTGGCACGTAGTGGGTGTTACACTGTTAACGCATCATGCAAAGTTGTTCAAAGTGATTACAAAGTTGTACAAAGTTATTGCAAATTTGGTAAATGCATTTGCATATATGACCAAGTTGTTATCATATAACAGTCCACATTTGTAAAGTAAGGACATTTAATAAAAGCCCGTTAAAAGCAGCTTATAGATATTCACATGAGGTGACTGTAAAATGTTAGAAAACAGCGTGCAATGTTTGAAAAATCGAAGGAAATGTTGGCGGAGTTGCTAGTTTATTTAGCCTAAGTCATTGTAATGACAACCCCGCAGTTAAATTTGGAAAGCATTGAGTAAATTTGCCGATAACGCCTCATATCTAAGCAGATTATCACAACAGTCAATCGAAATATTGACAACAAACTGTATGCAAAGTTGTAAAACGCGGTTGCGAAGTAGGTAGTTTCATTCGGGATTGTTACCTGTGATATCATATTAACAAGTCCCGTAGTTGAACATTCGAAAATGTGAATAAATATTCGTAACATGCTGTTTAATTACCGTAGTTTTATTACAAGTATGTAGAGGTCATAGGTCAATCTAGAAGATACTTGTGCAAGTGATATCGATTTAAAACATCCAAAAACATGAAATAGCCGCAAATTCGGAATAATAATCCATTCAGCTGTGGGGTTAGGCGCTCGACAAATGTTTAAAGTAAAGCACAATCGGGCGTGATTAGTACTTGCATGGGAGACTCCCTGACTAAACGACCTTTTGAATTTTTGTTTGTTTCAACACGCACATGGAAAAGATGTCAGGCAACGTTCCGGCACTTTTTGTTACTGTGATGTCAATCATTTATAGTAGAAAATCGAGGCATTTTTGTAACTTTTTCAATTAATGGAAAATTTTCAAATTCGTTCTAATTTTCACGAACAAGTTGTGGATGCTGTTGGCACGTAGTGGGTGTTACACTGTTAACGCATCCTGCAAAGTTGTTCAAAGTGATTACAAAGTTGTACAAAGTTATTGCAAATTTGGTAAATGCATTTGCATATATGACCAAGTTGTTATCATATAACAGTCCACATTTGTAAAGTAAGGACATTTAATAAAAGCCCGTTAAAAGCAGCTTATAGATATTCACATGAGGTGACTGTAAAATGTTAGAAAACAGCGTGCAATGTTTGAAAAATCGAAGGAAATGTTGGCGGAGTTGCTAGTTTATTTAGCCTAAGTCATTGTAATGACAACCCCGCAGTTAAATTTGGAAAGCATTCAGTAAATTTGCCGATAACGCCTCATATCGAAGCAGATTATCACAACAGTCAATCGAAATATTGACAACAAACTGTATGCAAAGTTGTAAAACGCGGTTGCGAAGTAGGTAGTTTCATTCGGGATTGTTACCTGTGATATCATATTAACAAGTCCCGTAGTTGAACATTCGAAAATGTGAATAAATATTCGTAACATGCTGTTTAATTACCGTAGTTTTATTACAAGTATGTAGAGGTCATAGGTCAATCTAGAAGATTCTTGTGCAAGCGATATCGATTTAAAACATCCAAAAACATGAAATAGCCGCAAATTCGGAATAATAATCCATTCAGCTGTGGGGTTGGGCGCTCGACAAATGTTTAAAGTAAAGCACAATCGGGCGTGATTAGTACTTGCATGGGAGACTCCCTGACTAAACGACCTTTTGAATTTTTGTTTGTTTCAACACGCACATGGAAAAGATGTAAGGCAACGTTCCGGCACTTTTTCTTACTGTGATGTCAATCATTTATAGTAGAAAATCGAGGCATTTTTGTAACTTTTTCAATTAATGGAAAATTTTCAAATTCGTTCTAATTTTCACGAACAAGTTGTGGATGCTGTTGGCACGTAGTGGGTGTTACACTGTTAACGCATCCTGCAAAGTTGTTCAAAGTGATTACAAAGTTGTACAAAGTTATTGCAAATTTGGTAAATGCATTTGCATATATGACCAAGTTGTTATCATATAACAGTCCATATTTGTAAAGTAGGGAATTTTAATAAAAGCCCGTTAAAAGCAGCTTATAGATATTCACATGAGGTGACTGTAAAATGTTAGAAAACAGCGTGCAATGTTTGAAAAATCGAAGGAAATGTTGGCGGAGTTGCTAGTTTATTTAGCCTAAGTCATTGTAATGACAACCCCGCAGTTAAATTTGGAAAGCATTGAGTAAATTTGCCGATAACGCCTCATATCGAAGCAGATTATCACAAAAGTCAATCGAAATATTGACAACAAACTGTATGCAAAGTTGTAAAACGCGGTTGCGAAGTAGGTAGTTTCATTCGGGATTGTTACCTGTGATATCATATTAACAAGTCCCGTAGTTGAACATTCGAAAATGTGAATAAATATTCGTAACATGCTGTTTAATTACCGTAGTTTTATTACAAGTATGTAGAGGTCATAGGTCAATCTAGAAGATACTTGTGCAAGCGATATTGATTTAAAACATTCCAAAACATGAAATAGCCGCAAATTCGGAATAATAATCCATTCAGCTGTGGGGTTAGGCGCTCGACAAATGTTTAAAGTAAAGCACAATCGGGCGTGATTAGTACTTGCATGGGAGACTCCCTGACTAAACGACCTTTTGAATTTTTGTTTGTTTCAACACGCACATGGAAAAGATGTAAGGCAACGTTCCGGCACTTTTTCTTACTGTGATGTCAATCATTTATAGTAGAAAATCGAGGCATTTTTGTAACTTTTTCAATTAATGGAAAATTTTCAAATTCGTTCTAATTTTCACGAACAAGTTGTGGATGCTGTTGGCACGTAGTGGGTGTTACACTGTTAACGCATCCTGAAAAGTTGTTCAAAGTGATTACAAAGTTGTACAAAGTTATTGCAAATTTGGTAAATGCATTTGCATATATGACCAAGTTGTTATCATATAACAGTCCACATTTGTAAAGTAGGGAAATTTAATAAAAGCCCGTTAAAAGCAGCTTATAGATATTCACATGAGGTGACTGTAAAATGTTAGAAAACAGCGTGCAATGTTTGAAAAATCGAAGGAAATGTTGGCGGAGTTGCTAGTTTATTTAGCCTAAGTCATTGTAATGACAACCCCGCAGTTAAATTTGGAAAGCATTGAGTAAATTTGCCGATAACGCCTCATATCGAAGCAGATTATCACAACAGTCAATCGAAATATTGACAACAAACTGTATGCAAAGTTGTAAAATGCGGTTGCGAAGTAGGTAGTTTCATTCGGGATTGTTACCTGTGATATCATATTAACAAGTCCCGTAGTTGAACATTCGAAAATGTGAATAAATATTCGTAACATGCTGTTTAATTACCGTAGTTTTATTACAAGTATGTAGAGGTCATAGGTCAATCTAGAAGATACTTGTGCAAGTGATATCGATTTAAAACATCCAAAAACATGAAATAGCCGCAAATTCGGAATAATAATCCATTCAGCTGTGGGGTTAGGCGCTCGACAAATGTTTAAAGTAAAGCACAATCGGGCGTGATTAGTACTTGCATGGGAGAGTCCCTGACTAAACGACCTTTTGAATTTTTGTTTGTTTCAACACGCACATGGAAAAGATGTAAGGCAACGTTCCGGCACTTTTTCTTACTGTGATGTCAATCATTTATAGTAGAAAATCGAGGCATTTTTGTAACTTTTTCAATTAATGGAAAATTTTCAAATTCGTTCTAATTTTCACGAACAAGTTGTGGATGCTGTTGGCACGTAGTGGGTGTTACACTGTTAACGCATCCTGCAAAGTTGTTCAAAGTGATTACAAAGTTGTACAAAGTTATTGCAAATTTGGTAAATGCATTTGCATATATGACCAAGTTGTTATCATATAACAGTCCATATTTGTAAAGTAGGGAATTTTAATAAAAGCCCGTTAAAAGCAGCTTATAGATATTCACATGAGGTGACTGTAAAATGTTAGAAAACAGCGTGCAATGTTTGAAAAATCGAAGGAAATGTTGGCGGAGTTGCTAGTTTATTTAGCCTAAGTCATTGTAATGACAACCCCGCAGTTAAATTTGGAAAGCATTGAGTAAATTTGCCGATAACGCCTCATATCGAAGCAGATTATCACAAAAGTCAATCGAAATATTGACAACAAACTGTATGCAAAGTTGTAAAACGCGGTTGCGAAGTAGGTAGTTTCATTCGGGATTGTTACCTGTGATATCATATTAACAAGTCCCGTAGTTGAACATTCGAAAATGTGAATAAATATTCGTAACATGCTGTTTAATTACCGTAGTTTTATTACAAGTATGTAGAGGTCATAGGTCAATCTAGAAGATACTTGTGCAAGCGATATTGATTTAAAACATCCCAAAACATGAAATAGCCGCAAATTCGGAATAATAATCCATTCAGCTGTGGGGTTAGGCGCTCGACAAATGTTTAAAGTAAAGCACAATCGGGCGTGATTAGTACTTGCATGGGAGACTCCCTGACTAAACGACCTTTTGAATTTTTGTTTGTTTCAACACGCACATGGAAAAGATGTAAGGCAACGTTCCGGCACTTTTTCTTACTGTGATGTCAATCATTTATAGTAGAAAATCGAGGCATTTTTGTAACTTTTTCAATTAATGGAAAATTTTCAAATTCGTTCTAATTTTCACGAACAAGTTGTGGATGCTGTTGGCACGTAGTGGGTGTTACACTGTTAACGCATCCTGCAAAGTTGTTCAAAGTGATTACAAAGTTGTACAAAGTTATTGCAAATTTGGTAAATGCATTTGCATATATGACCAAGTTGTTATCATATAACAGTCCACATTTGTAAAGTAGGGAAATTTAATAAAAGCCCGTTAAAAGCAGCTTATAGATATTCACATGAGGTGACTGTAAAATGTTAGAAAACAGCGTGCAATGTTTGAAAAATCGAAGGAAATGTTGGCGGAGTTGCTAGTTTATTTAGCCTAAGTCATTGTAATGACAACCCCGCAGTTAAATTTGGAAAGCATTGAGTAAATTTGCCGATAACGCCTCATATCGAAGCAGATTATCACAACAGTCAATCGAAATATTGACAACAAACTGTATGCAAAGTTGTAAAATGCGGTTGCGAAGTAGGTAGTTTCATTCGGGATTGTTACCTGTGATATCATATTAACAAGTCCCGTAGTTGAACATTCGAAAATGTGAATAAATATTCGTAACATGCTGTTTAATTACCGTAGTTTTATTACAAGTATGTAGAGGTCATAGGTCAATCTAGAAGATACTTGTGCAAGTGATATCGATTTAAAACATCCAAAAACATGAAATAGCCGCAAATTCGGAATAATAATCCATTCAGCTGTGGGGTTAGGCGCTCGACAAATGTTTAAAGTAAAGCACAATCGGGCGTGATTAGTACTTGCATGGGAGAGTCCCTGACTAAACGACCTTTTGAATTTTTGTTTGTTTCAACACGCACATGGAAAAGATGTAAGGCAACGTTCCGGCACTTTTTCTTACTGTGATGTCAATCATTTATAGTAGAAAATCGAGGCATTTTTGTAACTTTTTCAATTAATGGAAAATTTTCAAATTCGTTCTAATTTTCACGAACAAGTTGTGGATGCTGTTGGCACGTAGTGGGTGTTACACTGTTAACGCATCCTGCAAAGTTGTTCAAAGTGATTACAAAGTTGTACAAAGTTATTGCAAATTTGGTAAATGCATTTGCATATATGACCAAGTTGTTATCATATAACAGTCCACATTTGTAAAGTAGGGAAATTTAATAAAAGCCCGTTAAAAGCAGCTTATAGATATTCACATGAGGTGACTGTAAAATGTTAGAAAACAGCGTGCAATGTTTGAAAAATCGAAGGAAATGTTGGCGGAGTTGCTAGTTTATTTAGCCTAAGTCATTGTAATGACAACCCCGCAGTTAAATTTGGAAAGCATTGAGTAAATTTGCCGATAACCCCTCATATCGAAGCAGATTATCACAACAGTCAATCGAAATATTGACAACAAACTGTATGCAAAGTTGTAAAATGCGGTTGCGAAGTAGGTAGTTTCATTCGGGATTGTTACCTGTGATATCATATTAACAAGTCCCGTAGTTGAACATTCGAAAATGTGAATAAATATTCGTAACATGCTGTTTAATTACCGTAGTTTTATTACAAGTATGTAGAGGTCATAGGTCAATCTAGAAGATACTTGTGCAAGTGATATCGATTTAAAACATCCAAAAACATGAAATAGCCGCAAATTCGGAATAATAATCCATTCAGCTGTGAGGTTAGGCGCTCGACAAATGTTTAAAGTAAAGCACAATCGGGCGTGATTAGTACTTGCATGGGAGACTCCCTGACTAAACGACCTTTTGAATTTTTGTTTGTTTCAACACGCACATGGAAAAGATGTAAGGCAACGTTCCGGCACTTTTTCTTACTGTGATGTCAATCATTTATAGTAGAAAATCGAGGCATTTTTGTAACTTTTTCAATTAATGGAAAATTTTCAAATTCGTTCTAATTTTCACGAACAAGTTGTGGATGCTGTTGGCACGTAGTGGGTGTTACACTGTTAACGCATCCTGCAAAGTTGTTCAAAGTGATTACAAAGTTGTACAAAGTTATTGCAAATTTGGTAAATGCATTTGCATATATGACCAAGTTGTTATCATATAACAATCCACATTTGTAAAGTAGGGAAATTTAATAAAAGCCCGTTAAAAGCAGCTTATAGATATTCACATGAGGTGACTGTAAAATGTTAGAAAACAGCGTGCAATGTTTGAAAAATCGAAGGAAATGTTGGCGGAGTTGCTAGTTTATTTAGCCTAAGTCATTGTAATGACAACCCCGCAGTTAAATTTGGAAAGCATTGAGTAAATTTGCCGATAACCCCTCATATCGAAGCAGATTATCACAACAGTCAATCGAAATATTGACAACAAACTGTATGCAAAGTTGTAAAATGCGGTTGCGAAGTAGGTAGTTTCATTCGGGATTGTTACCTGTGATATCATATTAACAAGTCCCGTAGTTGAACATTCGAAAATGTGAATAAATATTCGTAACATGCTGTTTAATTACCGTAGTTTTATTACAAGTATGTAGAGGTCATAGGTCAATCTAGAAGATAGTTGTGCAAGTGATATCGATTTAAAACATCCAAAAACATGAAATAGCCGCAAATTCGGAATAATAATCCATTCAGCTGTGAGGTTAGGCGCTCGACAAATGTTTAAAGTAAAGCACAATCGGGCGTGATTAGTACTTGCATGGGAGACTCCCTGACTAAACGACCTTTTGAATTTTTGTTTGTTTCAACACGCACATGGAAAAGATGTAAGGCAACGTTCCGGCACTTTTTCTTACTGTGATGTCAATCATTTATAGTAGAAAATCGAGGCATTTTTGTAACTTTTTCAATTAATGGAAAATTTTCAAATTCGTTCTAATTTTCACGAACAAGTTGTGGATGCTGTTGGCACGTAGTGGGTGTTACACTGTTAACGCATCCTGCAAAGTTGTTCAAAGTGATTACAAAGTTGTACAAAGTTATTGCAAATTTGGTAAATGCATTTGCATATATGACCAAGTTGTTATCATATAACAATCCACATTTGTAAAGTAGGGAAATTTAATAAAAGCCCGTTAAAAGCAGCTTATAGATATTCACATGAGGTGACTGTAAAATGTTAGAAAACAGCGTGCAATGTTTGAAAAATCGAAGGAAATGTTGGCGGAGTTGCTAGTTTATTTAGCCTAAGTCATTGTAATGACAACCCCGCAGTTAAATTTGGAAAGCATTGAGTAAATTTGCCGATAACGCCTCATATCGAAGCAGATTATCACAACAGTCAATCGAAATATTGACAACAAACTGTATGCAAAGTTGTAAAATGCGGTTGCGAAGTAGGTAGTTTCATTCGGGATTGTTACCTGTGATATCATATTAACAAGTCCCGTAGTTGAACATTCGAAAATGTGAATAAATATTCGTAACATGCTGTTTAATTACCGTAGTTTTATTACAAGTATGTAGAGGTCATAGGTCAATCTAGAAGATACTTGTGCAAGTGATATCGATTTAAAACATCCAAAAACATGAAATAGCCGCAAATTCGGAATAATAATCCATTCAGCTGTGGGGTTAGGCGCTCGACAAATGTTTAAAGTAAAGCACAATCGGGCGTGATTAGTACTTGCATGGGAGAGTCCCTGACTAAACGACCTTTTGAATTTTTGTTTGTTTCAACACGCACATGGAAAAGATGTAAGGCAACGTTCCGGCACTTTTTCTTACTGTGATGTCAATCATTTATAGTAGAAAATCGAGGCATTTTTGTAACTTTTTCAATTAATGGAAAATTTTCAAATTCGTTCTAATTTTCACGAACAAGTTGTGGATGCTGTTGGCACGTAGTGGGTGTTACACTGTTAACGCATCCTGCAAAGTTGTTCAAAGTGATTACAAAGTTGTACAAAGTTATTGCAAATTTGGTAAATGCATTTGCATATATGACCAAGTTGTTATCATATAACAGTCCACATTTGTAAAGTAGGGAAATTTAATAAAAGCCCGTTAAAAGCAGCTTATAGATATTCACATGAGGTGACTGTAAAATGTTAGAAAACAGCGTGCAATGTTTGAAAAATCGAAGGAAATGTTGGCGGAGTTGCTAGTTTATTTAGCCTAAGTCATTGTAATGACAACCCCGCAGTTAAATTTGGAAAGCATTGAGTAAATTTGCCGATAACGCCTCATATCGAAGCAGATTATCACAACAGTCAATCGAAATATTGACAACAAACTGTATGCAAAGTTGTAAAATGCGGTTGCGAAGTAGGTAGTTTCATTCGGGATTGTTACCTGTGATATCATATTAACAAGTCCCGTAGTTGAACATTCGAAAATGTGAATAAATATTCGTAACATGCTGTTTAATTACCGTAGTTTTATTACAAGTATGTAGAGGTCATAGGTCAATCTAGAAGATACTTGTGCAAGTGATATCGATTTAAAACATCCAAAAACATGAAATAGCCGCAAATTCGGAATAATAATCCATGCAGCTGTGGGGTTAGGCGCTCGACAAATGTTTAAAGTAAAGCACAATCGGGCGTGATTAGTACTTGCATGGGAGACTCCCTGACTAAACGACCTTTTGAATTTTTGTTTGTTTCAACACGCACATGGAAAAGATGTAAGGCAACGTTTCGGCACTTTTTCTTACTGTGATGTCAATCATTTATAGTAGAAAATCGAGGCATTTTTGTAACTTTTTCAATTAATGGAAAATTTTCAAATTCGTTCTAATTTTCACGAACAAGTTGTGGATGCTGTTGGCACGTAGTGGGTGTTACACTGTTAACGCATCCTGCAAAGTTGTTCAAAGTGATTACAAAGTTGTACAAAGTTATTGCAAATTTGGTAAATGCATTTGCATATATGACCAAGTTGTTATCATATAACAGTCCATATTTGTAAAGTGGGAATTTTAATAAAAGCCCGTTAAAAGCAGCTTATAGATATTCACATGAGGTGACTGTAAAATGTTAGAAAACAGCGTGCAATGATTGAAAAATCGAAGGAAATGTTGGCGGAGTTGCTAGTTTATTTAGCCTAAGTCATTGTAATGACAACCCCGCAGTTAAATTTGGAAAGCATTGAGTAAATTTGCCGATAACGCCTCATATCGAAGCAGATTATCACAACAGTCAATCGAAATATTGACAACAAACTGTATGCAAAGTTGTAAAATGCGGTTGCGAAGTAGGTAGTTTCATTCGGGATTGTTACCTGTGATATCATATTAACAAGTCCCGTAGTTGAACATTCGAAAATCTGAATAAATATTCGTAACATGCTGTTTAATTACCGTAGTTTTATTACAAGTATGTAGAGGTCATAGGTCAATCTAGAAGATACTTGTGCAAGTGATATCGATTTAAAACATCCAAAAACATGAAATAGCCGCAAATTCGGAATAATAATCCATTCAGCTGTGGGGTTAGGCGCTCGACAAATGTTTAAAGTAAAGCACAATCGGGCGTGATTAGTACTTGCATGGGAGAGTCCCTGACTAAACGACCTTTTGAATTTTTGTTTGTTTCAACACGCACATGGAAAAGATGTAAGGCAACGTTCCGGCACTTTTTCTTACTGTGATGTCAATCATTTATAGTAGAAAATCGAGGCATTTTTGTAACTTTTTCAATTAATGGAAAATTTTCAAATTCGTTCTAATTTTCACGAACAAGTTGTGGATGCTGTTGGCACGTAGTGGGTGTTACACTGTTAACGCATCCTGCAAAGTTGTTCAAAGTGATTACAAAGTTGTACAAAGTTATTGCAAATTTGGTAAATGCATTTGCATATATGACCAAGTTGTTATCATATAACAGTCCATATTTGTAAAGTGGGAATTTTAATAAAAGCCCGTTAAAAGCAGCTTATAGATATTCACATGAGGTGACTGTAAAATGTTAGAAAACAGCGTGCAATGATTGAAAAATCGAAGGAAATGTTGGCGGAGTTGCTAGTTTATTTAGCCTAAGTCATTGTAATGACAACCCCGCAGTTAAATTTGGAAAGCATTGAGTAAATTTGCCGATAACGCCTCATATCGAAGCAGATTATCACAACAGTCAATCGAAATATTGACAACAAACTGTATGCAAAGTTGTAAAATGCGGTTGCGAAGTAGGTAGTTTCATTCGGGATTGTTACCTGTGATATCATATTAACAAGTCCCGTAGTTGAACATTCGAAAATGTGAATAAATATTCGTAACATGCTGTTTAATTACCGTAGTTTTATTACAAGTATGTAGAGGTCATAGGTCAATCTAGAAGATACTTGTGCAAGTGATATCGATTTAAAACATCCAAAAACATGAAATAGCTGCAAATTCGGAATAATAATCCATTCAGCTGTGGGGTTAGGCGCTCGACAAATGTTTAAAGTAAAGCACAATCGGGCGTGATTAGTACTTGCATGGGAGAGTCCCTGACTAAACGACCTTTTGAATTTTTGTTTGTTTCAACACGCACATGGAAAAGATGTAAGGCAACGTTCCGGCACTTTTTCTTACTGTGATGTCAATCATTTATAGTAGAAAATCGAGGCATTTTTGTAACTTTTTCAATTAATGGAAAATTTTCAAATTCGTTCTAATTTTCACGAACAAGTTGTGGATGCTGTTGGCACGTAGTGGGTGTTACACTGTTAACGCATCCTGCAAAGTTGTTCAAAGTGATTACAAAGTTGTACAAAGTTATTGCAAATTTGGTAAATGCATTTGCATATATGACCAAGTTGTTATCATATAACAGTCCACATTTGTAAAGTAGGGAAATTTAATAAAAGCCCGTTAAAAGCAGCTTATAGATATTCACATGAGGTGACTGTAAAATGTTAGAAAACAGCGTGCAATGTTTGAAAAATCGAAGGAAATGTTGGCGGAGTTGCTAGTTTATTTAGCCTAAGTCATTGTAATGACAACCCCGCAGTTAAATTTGGAAAGCATTGAGTAAATTTGCCGATAACGCCTCATATCGAAGCAGATTATCACAACAGTCAATCGAAATATTGACAACAAACTGTATGCAAAGTTGTAAAATGCGGTTGCGAAGTAGGTAGTTTCATTCGGGATTGTTACCTGTGATATCATATTAACATGTCCCGTAGTTGAACATTCGAAAATGTGAATAAATATTCGTAACATGCTGTTTAATTACCGTAGTTTTATTACAAGTATGTAGAGGTCATAGGTCAATCTAGAAGATACTTGTGCAAGTGATATCGATTTAAAACATCCAAAAACATGAAATAGCCGCAAATTCGGAATAATAATCCATTCAGCTGTGGGGTTAGGCGCTCGACAAATGTTTAAAGTAAAGCACAATCGGGCGTGATTAGTACTTGCATGGGAGACTCCCTGACTAAACGACCTTTTGAATTTTTGTTTGTTTCAACACGCACATGGAAAAGATGTAAGGCAACGTTCCGGCACTTTTTCTTACTGTGATGTCAATCATTTATAGTAGAAAATCGAGGCATTTTTGTAACTTTTTCAATTAATGGAAAATTTTCAAATTCGTTCTAATTTTCACGAACAAGTTGTGGATGCTGTTGGCACGTAGTGGGTGTTACACTGTTAACGCATCCTGCAAAGTTGTTCAAAGTGATTACAAAGTTGTACAAAGTTATTGCAAATTTGGTAAATGCATTTGCATATATGACCAAGTTGTTATAATATAACAGTCCATATTTGTAAAGTGGGAATTTTAATAAAAGCCCGTTAAAAGCAGCTTATAGATATTCACATGAGGTGACTGTAAAATGTTAGAAAACAGCGTGCAATGATTGAAAAATCGAAGGAAATGTTGGCGGAGTTGCTAGTTTATTTAGCCTAAGTCATTGTAATGACAACCCCGCAGTTAAATTTGGAAAGCATTGAGTAAATTTGCCGATAACGCCTCATATCGAAGCTGATTATCACAACAGTCAATCGAAATATTAACAACAAACTGTATGCAAAGTTGTAAAACGCGGTTGCGAAGTAGGTAGTTTCATTCGGGATTGTTACCTGTGATATCATATTAACAAGTCCCGTAGTTGAACATTCAAAAATGTGAATAAATATTCGTAACATGCTGTTTAATTACCGTAGTTTTATTACAAGTATGTAGAGGTCATAGGTCAATCTAGAAGATACTTGTGCAAGCGATATTGATTTAAAACATCCCAAAACATGAAATAGCCGCAAATTCGGAATAATAATCCATTCAGCTGTGGGGTTAGGCGCTCGACAAATGTTTAAAGTAAAGCACAATCGGGCGTGATTAGTACTTGCATGGGAGACTCCCTGACTAAACGACCTTTTGAATTTTTGTTTGTTTCAACACGCACATGGAAAAGATGTAAGGCAACGTTCCGGCACTTTTTCTTACTGTGATGTCAATCATTTATAGTAGAAAATCGAGGCATTTTTGTAACTTTTTCAATTAATGGAAAATTTTCAAATTCGTTATAATTTTCACGAACAAGTTGTGGATGCTGTTGGCACGTAGTGGGTGTTACACTGTTAACGCATCCTGCAAAGTTGTTCAAAGTGATTACAAAGTTGTACAAAGTTATTGCAAATTTGGTAAATGCATTTGCATATATGACCAAGTTGTTATCATATAACAATCCACATTTGTAAAGTAGGGAAATTTAATAAAAGCCCGTTAAAAGCAGCTTATAGATATTCACATGAGGTGACTGTAAAATGTTAGAAAACAGCGTGCAATGTTTGAAAAATCGAAGGAAATGTTGGCGGAGTTGCTAGTTTATTTAGCCTAAGTCATTGTAATGACAACCCCGCAGTTAAATTTGGAAAGCATTGAGTAAATTTGCCGATAACGCCTCATATCGAAGCAGATTATCACAACAGTCAATCGAAATATTGACAACAAACTGTATGCAAAGTTGTAAAATGCGGTTGCGAAGTAGGTAGTTTCATTCGGGATTGTTACCTGTGATATCATATTAACAAGTCCCGTAGTTGAACATTCGAAAATGTGAATAAATATTCGTAACATGCTGTTTAATTACCGTAGTTTTATTACAAGTATGTAGAGGTCATAGGTCAATCTAGAAGATACTTGTGCAAGTGATATCGATTTAAATCATCCAAAAACATGAAATAGCTGCAAATTCGGAATAATAATCCATTCAGCTGTGGGGTTAGGCGCTCGACAAATGTTTAAAGTAAAGCACAATCGGGCGTGATTAGTACTTGCATGGGAGAGTCCCTGACTAAACGACCTTTTGAATTTTTGTTTGTTTCAACACGCACATGGAAAAGATGTAAGGCAACGTTCCGGCACTTTTTCTTACTGTGATGTCAATCATTTATAGTGGAAAATCGAGGCATTTTTGTAACTTTTTCAATTAATGGAAAATTTTCAAATTCGTTCTAATTTTCACGAACAAGTTGTGGATGCTGTTGGCACGTAGTGGGTGTTACACTGTTAACGCATCCTGCAAAGTTGTTCAAAGTGATTACAAAGTTGTACAAAGTTATTGCAAATTTGGTAAATGCATTTGCATATATGACCAAGTTGTTATCATATAACAGTCCACATTTGTAAAGTAGGGAAATTTAATAAAAGCCCGTTAAAAGCAGCTTATAGATATTCACATGAGGTGACTGTAAAATGTTAGAAAACAGCGTGCAATGTTTGAAAAATCAAAGGAAATGTTGGCGGAGTTGCTAGTTTATTTAGCCTAAGTCATTGTAATGACAACCCCGCAGTTAAATTTGGAAAGCATTGAGTAAATTTGCCGATAACGCCTCATATCGAAGCAGATTATCACAACAGTCAATCAAAATATTGACAACAAACTGTATGCAAAGTTGTAAAATGCGGTTGCGAAGTAGGTAGTTTCATTCGGGATTGTTACCTGTGATATCATATTAACAAGTCCCGTAGTTGAACATTCGAAAATGTGAATAAATATTCGTAACATGCTGTTTAATTACCGTAGTTTTATTACAAGTATGTAGAGGTCATAGGTCAATCTAGAAGATACTTGTGCAAGTGATATCGATTTAAAACATCCAAAAACATGAAATAGCCGCAAATTCGGAATAATAATCCATTCAGCTGTGGGGTTAGGCGCTCGACAAATGTTTAAAGTAAAGCACAATCGGGCGTGATTAGTACTTGCATGGGAGAGTCCCTGACTAAACGACCTTTTGAATTTTTGTTTGTTTCAACACGCACATGGAAAAGATGTAAGGCAACGTTCCGGCACTTTTTCTTACTGTGATGTCAATCATTTATAGTAGAAAATCGAGGCAATTTTGTAACTTTTTCAATTAATGGAAAATTTTCAAATTCGTTCTAATTTTCACGAACAAGTTGTGGATGCTGTTGGCACGTAGTGGGTGTTACACTGTTAACGCATCCTGCAAAGTTGTTCAAAGTGATTACAAAGTTGTACAAAGTTATTGCAAATTTGGTAAATGCATTTGCATATATGACCAAGTTGTTATCATATAACAGTCCACATTTGTAAAGTAGGGAAATTTAATAAAAGCCCGTTAAAAGCAGCTTATAGATATTCACATGAGGTGACTGTAAAATGTTAGAAAACAGCGTGCAATGTTTGAAAAATCGAAGGAAATGTTGGCGGAGTTGCTAGTTTATTTAGCCTAAGTCATTGTAATGACAACCCCGCAGTTAAATTTGGAAAGCATTGAGTAAATTTGCCGATAACGCCTCATATCGAAGCAGATTATCACAACAGTCAATCGAAATATTGACAACAAACTGTATGCAAAGTTGTAAAATGCGGTTGCGAAGTAGGTAGTTTCATTCGGGATTGTTACCTGTGATATCATATTAACAAGTCCCGTAGTTGAACATTCGAAAATGTGAATAAATATTCGTAACATGCTGTTTAATTACCGTAGTTTTATTACAAGTATGTAGAGGTCATAGGTCAATCTAGAAGATACTTGTGCAAGTGATATCGATTTAAATCATCCAAAAACCTGAAATAGCTGCAAATTCGGAATAATAATCCATTCAGCTGTGGGGTTAGGCGCTCGACAAATGTTTAAAGTAAAGCACAATCGGGCGTGATTAGTACTTGCATGGGAGAGTCCCTGACTAAACGACCTTTTGAATTTTTGTTTGTTTCAACACGCACATGGAAAAGATGTAAGGCAACGTTCCGGCACTTTTTCTTACTGTGATGTCAATCATTTATAGTGGAAAATCGAGGCAATTTTGTAACTTTTTCAATTAATGGAAAATTTTCAAATTCGTTCTAATTTTCACGAACAAGTTGTGGATGCTGTTGGCACGTAGTGGGTGTTACACTGTTAACGCATCCTGCAAAGTTGTTCAAAGTGATTACAAAGTTGTACAAAGTTATTGCAAATTTGGTAAATGCATTTGCATATATGACCAAGTTGTTATCATATAACAGTCCATATTTGTAAAGTAGGGAATTTTAATAAAAGCCCGTTAAAAGCAGCTTATAGATATTCACATGAGGTGACTGTAAAATGTTAGAAAACAGCGTGCAATGTTTGAAAAATCGAAGGAAATGTTGGCGGAGTTGCTAGTTTATTTAGCCTAAGTCATTGTAATGACAACCCCGCAGTTAAATTTGGAAAGCATTGAGTAAATTTGCCGATAACGCCTCATATCGAAGCAGATTATCACAACAGTCAATCGAAATATTGACAACAAACTGTATGCAAAGTTGTAAAACGCGGTTGCGAAGTAGGTAGTTTCATTCGGGATTGTTACCTGTGATATCATATTAACAAGTCCCGTAGTTGAACATTCGAAAATGTGAATAAATATTCGTAACATGCTGTTTAATTACCGTAGTTTTATTACAAGTATGTAGAGGTCATAGGTCAATCTAGAAGATACTTGTGCAAGCGATATTGATTTAAAACATCCCAAAACATGAAATAGCCGCAAATTCGGAATAATAATCCATTCAGCTGTGGGGTTAGGCGCTCGACAAATGTTTGAAGTAAAGCACAATCGGGCGTGATTAGTACTTGCATGGGAGACTCCCTGACTAAACGACCTTTTGAATTTTTGTTTGTTTCAACACGCACATGGAAAAGATGTAAGGCAACGTTCCGGCACTTTTTCTTACTGTGATGTCAATCATTTATAGTAGAAAATCGAGGCATTTTTGTAACTTTTTCAATTAATGGAAAATTTTCAAATTCGTTCTAATTTTCACGAACAAGTTGTGGATGCTGTTGGCACGTAGTGGGTGTTACACTGTTAACGCATCCTGCAAAGTTGTTCAAAGTGATTACAAAGTTGTACAAAGTTATTGCAAATTTGGTAAATGCATTTGCATATATGACCAAGTTGTTATCATATAACAGTCCACATTTGTAAAGTAGGGAAATTTAATAAAAGCCCGTTAAAAGCAGCTTATAGATATTCACATGAGGTGACTGTAAAATGTTAGAAAACAGCGTGCAATGTTTGAAAAATCGAAGGAAATGTTGGCGGAGTTGCTAGTTTATTTAGCCTAAGTCATTGTAATGACAACCCCGCAGTTAAATTTGGAAAGCATTGAGTAAATTTGCCGATAACGCCTCATATCTAAGCAGATTATCACAACAGTCAATCGAAATATTGACAACAAACTGTATGCAAAGTTGTAAAACGCGGTTGCGAAGTAGGTAGCTTCATTCGGGATTGTTACCTGTGATATCATATTAACAAGTCCCGTAGTTGAACATTCGAAAATGTGAATAAATATTCGTAACATGCTGTTTAATTACCGTAGTTTTATTACAAGTATGTAGAGGTCATAGGTCAATCTAGAAGATACTTGTGCAAGTGATATCGATTTAAAACATCCCAAAACATGAAATAGCCGCAAATTTGGAATAATAATCCATTCAGCTGTGGGGTTAGACGCTCGACAAATGTTTAAAGTAAAGCACAATCGGGCGTGATTAGTACTTGCATGGGAGACTCCCTGACTAAACGACCTTTTGAATTTTTGTTTGTTTCAACACGCACATGGAAAAGATGTAAGGCAACGTTCCGGCACTTTTTCTTACTGTGATGTCAATCATTTATAGTAGAAAATCGAGGCATTTTTGTAACTTTTTCAATTAATGGAAAATTTTCAAATTCGTTCTAATTTTCACGAACAAGTTGTGGATGCTGTTGGCACGTAGTGGGTGTTACACTGTTAACGCATCCTGCAAAGTTGTTCAAAGTGATTACAAAGTTGTACAAAGTTATTGCAAATTTGGTAAATGCATTTGCATATATGACCAAGTTGTTATCATATAACAGTCCACATTTGTAAAGTAGGGAAATTTAATAAAAGCCCGTTAAAAGCAGCTTATAGATATTCACATGAGGTGACTGTAAAATGTTAGAAAACAGCGTGCAATGTTTGAAAAATCGAAGGAAATGTTGGCGGAGTTGCTAGTTTATTTAGCCTAAGTCATTGTAATGACAACCCCGCAGTTAAATTTGGAAAGCATTGAGTAAATTTGCCGATAACGCCTCATATCTAAGCAGATTATCACAACAGTCAATCGAAATATTGACAACAAACTGTATGCAAAGTTGTAAAACGCGGTTGCGAAGTAGGTAGCTTCATTCGGGATTGTTACCTGTGATATCATATTAACAAGTCCCGTAGTTGAACATTCGAAAATGTGAATAAATATTCGTAACATGCTGTTTAATTACCGTAGTTTTATTACAAGTATGTAGAGGTCATAGGTCAATCTAGAAGATACTTGTGCAAGTGATATCGATTTAAAACATCCAAAAACATGAAATAGCCGCAAATTTGGAATAATAATCCATTCAGCTGTGGGGTTAGACGCTCGACAAATGTTTAAAGTAAAGCACAATCGGGCGTGATTAGTACTTGCATGGGAGACTCCCTGACTAAACGACCTTTTGAATTTTTGTTTGTTTCAACACGCACATGGAAAAGATGTAAGGCAACGTTCCGGCACTTTTTCTTACTGTGATGTCAATCATTTATAGTAGAAAATCGAGGCATTTTTGTAACTTTTTCAATTAATGGAAAATTTTCAAATTCGTTCTAATTTTCACGAACAAGTTGTGGATGCTGTTGGCACGTAGTGGGTGTTACACTGTTAACGCATCCTGCAAAGTTGTTCAAAGTGATTACAAAGTTGTACAAAGTTATTGCAAATTTGGTAAATGCATTTGCATATATGACCAAGTTGTTATCATATAACAGTCCACATTTGTAAAGTAGGGAAATTTAATAAAAGCCCGTTAAAAGCAGCTTATAGATATTCACATGAGGTGACTGTAAAATGTTAGAAAACAGCGTACAATGTTTGAAAAATCGAAGGAAATGTTGGCGGAGTTGCTAGTTTATTTAGCCTAAGTCATTGTAATGACAACCCCGCAGTTAAATTTGGAAAGCATTGAGTAAATTTGCCGATAACGCCTCATATCGAAGCAGATTATCACAACAGTCAATCGAAATATTGACAACAAACTGTATGCAAAGTTGTAAAACGCGGTTGCGAAGTAGGTAGTTTCATTCGGGATTGTTACCTGTGATATCATATTAACAAGTCCCGTAGTTGAACATTCGAAAATGTGAATAAATATTCGTAACATGCTGTTTAATTACCGTAGTTTTATTACAAGTATGTAGAGGTCATAGGTCAATCTAGAAGATACTTGTGCAAGCGATATTGATTTAAAACATCCCAAAACATGAAATAGCCGCAAATTCGGAATAATAATCCATTCAGCTGTGGGGTTAGGCGCTCGACAAATGTTTAAAGTAAAGCACAATCGGGCGTGATTAGTACTTGCATGGGAGACTCCCTGACTAAACGACCTTTTGAATTTTTGTTTGTTTCAACACGCACATGGAAAAGATGTAAGGCAACGTTCCGGCACTTTTTCTTACTGTGATGTCAATCATTTATAGTAGAAAATCGAGGCATTTTTGTAACTATTTCAATTAATGGAAAATTTTCAAATTCGTTCTAATTTTCACGAACAAGTTGTGGATGCTGTTGGCACGTAGTGGGTGTTACACTGTTAACGCATCCTGCAAAGTTGTTCAAAGTGATTACAAAGTTGTACAACGTTATTGAAAATTTGGTAAATGCATTTGCATATATGACCAAGTTGTTATCATATAACAGTCCACATTTGTAAAGTAGGGAAATTTAATAAAAGCCCGTTAAAAGCAGCTTATAGATATTCACATGAGGTGACTGTAAAATGTTAGAAAACAGCGTGCAATGTTTGAAAAATCGAAGGAAATGTTGGCGGAGTTGCTAGTTTATTTAGCCTAAGTCATTGTAATGACAACCCCGCAGTTAAATTTGGAAAGCATTGAGTAAATTTGCCGATAACGCCTCATATCTAAGTAGATTATCACAACAGTCAATCGAAATATTGACAACAAACTGTATGCAAAGTTGTAAAACGCGGTTGCGAAGTAGGTAGTTTCATTCGGGATTGTTACCTGTGATATCATATTAACATGTCCCGTAGTTGAACATTCGAAAATGTGAATAAATATTCGTAACATGCTGTTTAATTACCGTAGTTTTATTACAAGTATGTAGAGGTCATAGGTCAATCTAGAAGATACTTGTGCAAGCGATATTGATTTAAAACATCCCAAAACATGAAATAGCCGCAAATTCGGAATAATAATCCATTCAGCTGTGGGGTTAGGCGCTCGACAAATGTTTAAAGTAAAGCACAATCGGGCGTGATTAGTACTTGCATGGGAGACTCCCTGACTAAACGACCTTTTGAATTTTTGTTTGTTTCAACACGCACATGGAAAAGATGTAAGGCAACGTTCCGGCACTTTTTCTTACTGTGATGTCAATCATTTATAGTAGAAAATCGAGGCATTTTTGTAACTTTTTCAATTAATGGAAAATTTTCAAATTCGTTCTAATTTTCACGAACAAGTTGTGGATGCTGTTGGCACGTAGTGGGTGTTACACTGTTAACGCATCCTGCAAAGTTGTTCAAAGTGATTACAAAGTTGTACAAAGTTATTGCAAATTTGGTAAATGCATTTGCATATATGACCAAGTTGTTATCATATAACAGTCCACATTTGTAAAGTAGGGAAATTTAATAAAAGCCCGTTAAAAGCAGCTTATAGATATTCACATGAGGTGACTGTAAAATGTTAGAAAACAGCGTGCAATGTTTGAAAAATCGAAGGAAATGTTGGCGGAGTTGCTAGTTTATTTAGCCTAAGTCATTGTAATGACAACCCCGCAGTTAAATTTGGAAAGCATTGAGTAAATTTGCCGATAACGCCTCATATCTAAGCAGATTATCACAACAGTCAATCGAAATATTGACAACAAACTGTATGCAAAGTTGTAAAACGCGGTTGCGAAGTAGGTAGCTTCATTCGGGATTGTTACCTGTGATATCATATTAACAAGTCCCGTAGTTGAACATTCGAAAATGTGAATAAATATTCGTAACATGCTGTTTAATTACCGTAGTTTTATTACAAGTATGTAGAGGTCATAGGTCAATCTAGAAGATACTTGTGCAAGTGATATCGATTTAAAACATCCCAAAACATGAAATAGCCGCAAATTTGGAATAATAATCCATTCAGCTGTGGGGTTAGACGCTCGACAAATGTTTAAAGTAAAGCACAATCGGGCGTGATTAGTACTTGCATGGGAGACTCCCTGACTAAACGACCTTTTGAATTTTTGTTTGTTTCAACACGCACATGGAAAAGATGTAAGGCAACGTTCCGGCACTTTTTCTTACTGTGATGTCAATCATTTATAGTAGAAAATCGAGGCATTTTTGTAACTTTTTCAATTAATGGAAAATTTTCAAATTCGTTCTAATTTTCACGAACAAGTTGTGGATGCTGTTGGCACGTAGTGGGTGTTACACTGTTAACGCATCCTGCAAAGTTGTTCAAAGTGATTACAAAGTTGTACAAAGTTATTGCAAATTTGGTAAATGCATTTGCATATATGACCAAGTTGTTATCATATAACAGTCCACATTTGTAAAGTAGGGAAATTTAATAAAAGCCCGTTAAAAGCAGCTTATAGATATTCACATGAGGTGACTGTAAAATGTTAGAAAACAGCGTGCAATGTTTGAAAAATCGAAGGAAATGTTGGCGGAGTTGCTAGTTTATTTAGCCTAAGTCATTGTAATGACAACCCCGCAGTTAAATTTGGAAAGCATTGAGTAAATTTGCCGATAACGCCTCATATCTAAGCAGATTATCACAACAGTCAATCGAAATATTGACAACAAACTGTATGCAAAGTTGTAAAACGCGGTTGCGAAGTAGGTAGCTTCATTCGGGATTGTTACCTGTGATATCATATTAACAAGTCCCGTAGTTGAACATTCGAAAATGTGAATAAATATTCGTAACATGCTGTTTAATTACCGTAGTTTTATTACAAGTATGTAGAGGTCATAGGTCAATCTAGAAGATACTTGTGCAAGTGATATCGATTTAAAACATCCAAAAACATGAAATAGCCGCAAATTTGGAATAATAATCCATTCAGCTGTGGGGTTAGACGCTCGACAAATGTTTAAAGTAAAGCACAATCGGGCGTGATTAGTACTTGCATGGGAGACTCCCTGACTAAACGACCTTTTGAATTTTTGTTTGTTTCAACACGCACATGGAAAAGATGTAAGGCAACGTTCCGGCACTTTTTCTTACTGTGATGTCAATCATTTATAGTAGAAAATCGAGGCATTTTTGTAACTTTTTCAATTAATGGAAAATTTTCAAATTCGTTCTAATTTTCACGAACAAGTTGTGGATGCTGTTGGCACGTAGTGGGTGTTACACTGTTAACGCATCCTGCAAAGTTGTTCAAAGTGATTACAAAGTTGTACAAAGTTATTGCAAATTTGGTAAATGCATTTGCATATATGACCAAGTTGTTATCATATAACAGTCCACATTTGTAAAGTAGGGAAATTTAATAAAAGCCCGTTAAAAGCAGCTTATAGATATTCACATGAGGTGACTGTAAAATGTTAGAAAACAGCGTGCAATGTTTGAAAAATCGAAGGAAATGTTGGCGGAGTTGCTAGTTTATTTAGCCTAAGTCATTGTAATGACAACCCCGCAGTTAAATTTGGAAAGCATTGAGTAAATTTGCCGATAACGCCTCATATCGAAGCAGATTATCACAACAGTCAATCGAAATATTGACAACAAACTGTATGCAAAGTTGTAAAACGCGGTTGCGAAGTAGGTAGTTTCATTCGGGATTGTTACCTGTGATATCATATTAACAAGTCCCGTAGTTGAACATTCGAAAATGTGAATAAATATTCGTAACATGCTGTTTAATTACCGTAGTTTTATTACAAGTATGTAGAGGTCATAGGTCAATCTAGAAGATACTTGTGCAAGCGATATTGATTTAAAACATCCCAAAACATGAAATAGCCGCAAATTCGGAATAATAATCCATTCAGCTGTGGGGTTAGGCGCTCGACAAATGTTTAAAGTAAAGCACAATCGGGCGTGATTAGTACTTGCATGGGAGACTCCCTGACTAAACGACCTTTTGAATTTTTGTTTGTTTCAACACGCACATGGAAAAGATGTAAGGCAACGTTCCGGCACTTTTTCTTACTGTGATGTCAATCATTTATAGTAGAAAATCGAGGCATTTTTGTAACTTTTTCAATTAATGGAAAATTTTCAAATTCGTTCTAATTTTCACGAACAAGTTGTGGATGCTGTTGGCACGTAGTGGGTGTTACACTGTTAACGCATCCTGCAAAGTTGTTCAAAGTGATTACAAAGTTGTACAACGTTATTGAAAATTTGGTAAATGCATTTGCATATATGACCAAGTTGTTATCATATAACAGTCCACATTTGTAAAGTAGGGAAATTTAATAAAAGCCCGTTAAAAGCAGCTTATAGATATTCACATGAGGTGACTGTAAAATGTTAGAAAACAGCGTGCAATGTTTGAAAAATCGAAGGAAATGTTGGCGGAGTTGCTAGTTTATTTAGCCTAAGTCATTGTAATGACAACCCCGCAGTTAAATTTGGAAAGCATTGAGTAAATTTGCCGATAACGCCTCATATCTAAGTAGATTATCACAACAGTCAATCGAAATATTGACAACAAACTGTATGCAAAGTTGTAAAACGCGGTTGCGAAGTAGGTAGTTTCATTCGGGATTGTTACCTGTGATATCATATTAACATGTCCCGTAGTTGAACATTCGAAAATGTGAATAAATATTCGTAACATGCTGTTTAATTACCGTAGTTTTATTACAAGTATGTAGAGGTCATAGGTCAATCTAGAAGATACTTGTGCAAGCGATATTGATTTAAAACATCCCAAAACATGAAATAGCCGCAAATTCGGAATAATAATCCATTCAGCTGTGGGGTTAGGCGCTCGACAAATGTTTAAAGTAAAGCACAATCGGGCGTGATTAGTACTTGCATGGGAGACTCCCTGACTAAACGACCTTTTGAATTTTTGTTTGTTTCAACACGCACATGGAAAAGATGTAAGGCAACGTTCCGGCACTTTTTCTTACTGTGATGTCAATCATTTATAGTAGAAAATCGAGGCATTTTTGTAACTTTTTCAATTAATGGAAAATTTTCAAATTCGTTCTAATTTTCACGAACAAGTTGTGGATGCTGTTGGCACGTAGTGGGTGTTACACTGTTAACGCATCCTGCAAAGTTGTTCAAAGTGATTACAAAGTTGTACAAAGTTATTGCAAATTTGGTAAATGCATTTGCATATATGACCAAGTTGTTATCATATAACAGTCCACATTTGTAAAGTAGGGAAATTTAATAAAAGCCCGTTAAAAGCAGCTTATAGATATTCACATGAGGTGACTGTAAAATGTTAGAAAACAGCGTGCAATGTTTGAAAAATCGAAGGAAATGTTGGCGGAGTTGCTAGTTTATTTAGCCTAAGTCATTGTAATGACAACCCCGCAGTTAAATTTGGAAAGCATTGAGTAAATTTGCCGATAACGCCTCATATCTAAGCAGATTATCACAACAGTCAATCGAAATATTGACAACAAACTGTATGCAAAGTTGTAAAACGCGGTTGCGAAGTAGGTAGTTTCATTCGGGATTGTTACCTGTGATATCATATTAACAAGTCCCGTAGTTGAACATTCGAAAATGTGAATAAATATTCGTAACATGCTGTTTAATTACCGTAGTTTTATTACAAGTACGTAGAGGTCATAGGTCAATCTAGAAGATACTTGTGCAAGCGATATCGATTTAAAACATCCCAAAACATGAAATAGCCGCAAATTCGGAATAATAATCCATTCAGCTGTGGGGTTAGGCGCTCGACAAATGTTTAAAGTAAAGCACAATCGGGCGTGATTAGTACTTGCATGGGAGACTCTCTGACTAAACGACCTTTTGAATTTTTGTTTGTTTCAACACGCACATGGAAAAGATGTAAGGCAACGTTCCGGCACTTTTTCTTACTGTGATGTCAATCATTTATAGTAGAAAATCGAGGCATTTTTGTAACTTTTTCAATTAATGGAAAATTTTCAAATTCGTTCTAATTTTCACGAACAAGTTGTGGATGCTGTTGGCACGTAGTGGGTGTTACACTGTTAACGCATCCTGCAAAGTTGTTCAAAGTGATTACAAAGTTGTACAAAGTTATTGCAAATTTGGTAAATGCATTTGCATATATGACCAAGTTGTTATCATATAACAGTCCACATTTGTAAAGTAGGGAAATTTAATAAAAGCCCGTTAAAAGCAGCTTATAGATATTCACATGAGGTGACTGTAAAATGTTAGAAAACAGCGTGCAATGTTTGAAAAATCGAAGGAAATGTTGGCGGAGTTGCTAGTTTATTTAGCCTAAGTCATTGTAATGACAACCCCGCAGTTAAATTTGGAAAGCATTGAGTAAATTTGCCGATAACGCCTCATATCTAAGCAGATTATCACAACAGTCAATCGAAATATTGACAACAAACTGTATGCAAAGTTGTAAAACGCGGTTGCGAAGTAGGTAGTTTCATTCGGGATTGTTACCTGTGATATCATATTAACAAGTCCCGTAGTTGAACATTCGAAAATGTGAATAAATATTCGTAACATGCTGTTTAATTACCGTAGTTTTATTACAAGTATGTAGAGGTCATAGGTCAATCTAGAAGATACTTGTGCAAGCGATATTGATTTAAAACATCCCAAAACATGAAATAGCCGCAAATTCGGAATAATAATCCATTCAGCTGTGGGGTTAGGCGCTCGACAAATGTTTAAAGTAAAGCACAATCGGGCGTGATTAGTACTTGCATGGGAGACTCCCTGACTAAACGACCTTTTGAATTTTTGTTTGTTTCAACACGCACATGGAAAAGATGTAAGGCAACGTTCCGGCACTTTTTCTTACTGTGATGTCAATCATTTATAGTAGAAAATCGAGGCATTTTTGTAACTTTTTCAATTAATGGAAAATTTTCAAATTCGTTCTAATTTTCACGAACAAGTTGTGGATGCTGTTGGCACGTAGTGGGTGTTACACTGTTAACGCATCCTGCAAAGTTGTTCAAAGTGATTACAAAGTTGTACAACGTTATTGAAAATTTGGTAAATGCATTTGCATATATGACCAAGTTGTTATCATATAACAGTCCGCATTTGTAAAGTAGGGAAATTTAATAAAAGCCCGTTAAAAGCAGCTTATAGATATTCACATGAGGTGACTGTAAAATGTTAGAAAACAGCGTGCAATGTTTGAAAAATCGAAGGAAATGTTGGCGGAGTTGCTAGTTTATTTAGCCTAAGTCATTGTAATGACAACCCCGCAGTTAAATTTGGAAAGCATTGAGTAAATTTGCCGATAACGCCTCATATCTAAGCAGATTATCACAACAGTCAATCGAAATATTGACAACAAACTGTATGCAAAGTTGTAAAACGCGGTTGCGAAGTAGGTAGTTTCATTCGGGATTGTTACCTGTGATATCATATTAACAAGTCCCGTAGTTGAACATTCGAAAATGTGAATAAATATTCGTAACATGCTGTTTAATTACCGTAGTTTTATTACAAGTATGTAGAGGTCATAGGTCAATCTAGAAGATACTTGTGCAAGCGATATTGATTTAAAACATCCCAAAACATGAAATAGCCGCAAATTCGGAATAATAATCCATTCAGCTGTGGAGTTAGGCGCTCGACAAATGTTTAAAGTAAAGCACAATCGGGCGTGATTAGTACTTGCATGGGAGACTCCCTGACTAAACGACCTTTTGAATTTTTGTTTGTTTCAACACGCACATGGAAAAGATGTAAGGCAACGTTCCGGCACTTTTTCTTACTGTGATGTCAATCATTTATAGTAGAAAATCGAGGCATTTTTGTAACTTTTTCAATTAATGGAAAATTTTCAAATTCGTTCTAATTTTCACGAACAAGTTGTGGATGCTGTTGGCACGTAGTGGGTGTTACACTGTTAACGCATCCTGCAAAGTTGTTCAAAGTGATTACAAAGTTGTACAACGTTATTGAAAATTTGGTAAATGCATTTGCATATATGACCAAGTTGTTATCATATAACAGTCCACATTTGTAAAGTAGGGAAATTTAATAAAAGCCCGTTAAAAGCAGCTTATAGATATTCACATGAGGTGACTGTAAAATGTTAGAAAACAGCGTGCAATGTTTGAAAAATCGAAGGAAATGTTGGCGGAGTTGCTAGTTTATTTAGCCTAAGTCATTGTAATGACAACCCCGCAGTTAAATTTGGAAAGCATTGAGTAAATTTGCCGATAACGCCTCATATCTAAGTAGATTATCACAACAGTCAATCGAAATATTGACAACAAACTGTATGCAAAGTTGTAAAACGCGGTTGCGAAGTAGGTAGTTTCATTCGGGATTGTTACCTGTGATATCATATTAACATGTCCCGTAGTTGAACATTCGAAAATGTGAATAAAATTCGTAACATGCTGTTTAATTACCGTAGTTTTATTACAAGTATGTAGAGGTCATAGGTCAATCTAGAAGATACTTGTGCAAGCGATATCGATTTAAAACATCCCAAAACATGAAATAGCCGCAAATTCGGAATAATAATCCATTCAGCTGTGGGGTTAGGCGCTCGACAAATGTTTAAAGTAAAGCACAATCGGGCGTGATTAGTACTTGCATGGGAGACTCCCTGACTAAACGACCTTTTGAATTTTTGTTTGTTTCAACACGCACATGGAAAAGATGTAAGGCAACGTTCCGGCACTTTTTCTTACTGTGATGTCAATCATTTATAGTAGAAAATCGAGGCATTTTTGTAACTTTTTCAATTAATGGAAAATTTTCAAATTCGTTCTAATTTTCACGAACAAGTTGTGGATGCTGTTGGCACGTAGTGGGTGTTACACTGTTAACGCATCCTGCAAAGTTGTTCAAAGTGATTACAAAGTTGTACAAAGTTATTGCAAATTTGGTAAATACATTTGCATATATGACCAAGTTGTTATCATATAACAGTCCACATTTGTAAAGTAGGGAAATTTAATAAAAGCCCGTTAAAAGCAGCTTATAGATATTCACATGAGGTGACTGTAAAATGTTAGAAAACAGCGTGCAATGTTTGAAAAATCGAAGGAAATGTTGGCGGAGTTGCTAGTTTATTTAGCCTAAGTCATTGTAATGACAACCCCGCAGTTAAATTTGGAAAGCATTGAGTAAATTTGCCGATAACGCCTCATATCTAAGCAGATTATCACAACAGTCAATCGAAATATTGACAACAAACTGTATGCAAAGTTGTAAAACGCGGTTGCGAAGTAGGTAGTTTCATTCGGGATTGTTATCTGTGATATCATATTAACAAGTCCCGTAGTTGAACATTCGAAAATGTGAATAAATATTCGTAACATGCTGTTTAATTACCGTAGTTTTATTACAAGTACGTAGAGGTCATAGGTCAATCTAGAAGATACTTGTGCAAGCGATATCGATTTAAAACATCCCAAAACATGAAATAGCCGCAAATTCGGAATAATAATCCATTCAGCTGTGGGGTTAGGCGCTCGACAAATGTTTAAAGTAAAGCACAATCGGGCGTGATTAGTACTTGCATGGGAGACTCTCTGACTAAACGACCTTTTGAATTTTTGTTTGTTTCAACACGCACATGGAAAAGATGTAAGGCAACGTTCCGGCACTTTTTCTTACTGTGATGTCAATCATTTATAGTAGAAAATCGAGGCATTTTTGTAACTTTTTCAATTAATGGAAAATTTTCAAATTCGTTCTAATTTTCACGAACAAGTTGTGGATGCTGTTGGCACGTAGTGGGTGTTACACTGTTAACGCATCCTGCAAAGTTGTTCAAAGTGATTACAAAGTTGTACAAAGTTATTGCAAATTTGGTAAATGCATTTGCATATATGACCAAGTTGTTATCATATAACAATCCACATTTGTAAAGTAGGGAAATTTAATAAAAGCCCGTTAAAAGCAGCTTATAGATATTCACATGAGGTGACTGTAAAATGTTAGAAAACAGCGTGCAATGTTTGAAAAATCGAAGGAAATGTTGGCGGAGTTGCTAGTTTATTTAGCCTAAGTCATTGTAATGACAACCCCGCAGTTAAATTTGGAAAGCATTGAGTAAATTTGCCGATAACGCCTCATATCTAAGCAGATTATCACAACAGTCAATCGAAATATTGACAACAAACTGTATGCAAAGTTGTAAAACGCGGTTGCGAAGTAGGTAGTTTCATTCGGGATTGTTACCTGTGATATCATATTAACAAGTCCCGTAGTTGAACATTCGAAAATGTGAATAAATATTCGTAACATGCTGTTTAATTACCGTAGTTTTATTACAAGTATGTAGAGGTCATAGGTCAATCTAGAAGATACTTGTGCAAGCGATATTGATTTAAAACATCCCAAAACATGAAATAGCCGCAAATTCGGAATAATAATCCATTCAGCTGTGGGGTTAGGCGCTCGACAAATGTTTAAAGTAAAGCACAATCGGGCGTGATTAGTACTTGCATGGGAGACTCCCTGACTAAACGACCTTTTGAATTTTTGTTTGTTTCAACACGCACATGGAAAAGATGTAAGGCAACGTTCCGGCACTTTTTCTTACTGTGATGTCAATCATTTATAGTAGAAAATCGAGGCATTTTTGTAACTTTTTCAATTAATGGAAAATTTTCAAATTCGTTCTAATTTTCACGAACAAGTTGTGGATGCTGTTGGCACGTAGTGGGTGTTACACTGTTAACGCATCCTGCAAAGTTGTTCAAAGTGATTACAAAGTTGTACAACGTTATTGAAAATTTGGTAAATGCATTTGCATATATGACCAAGTTGTTATCATATAACAGTCCGCATTTGTAAAGTAGGGAAATTTAATAAAAGCCCGTTAAAAGCAGCTTATAGATATTCACATGAGGTGACTGTAAAATGTTAGAAAACAGCGTGCAATGTTTGAAAAATCGAAGGAAATGTTGGCGGAGTTGCTAGTTTATTTAGCCTAAGTCATTGTAATGACAACCCCGCAGTTAAATTTGGAAAGCATTGAGTAAATTTGCCGATAACGCCTCATATCTAAGCAGATTATCACAACAGTCAATCGAAATATTGACAACAAACTGTATGCAAAGTTGTAAAACGCGGTTGCGAAGTAGGTAGTTTCATTCGGGATTGTTACCTGTGATATCATATTAACAAGTCCCGTAGTTGAACATTCGAAAATGTGAATAAATATTCGTAACATGCTGTTTAATTACCGTAGTTTTATTACAAGTATGTAGAGGTCATAGGTCAATCTAGAAGATACTTGTGCAAGCGATATTGATTTAAAACATCCCAAAACATGAAATAGCCGCAAATTCGGAATAATAATCCATTCAGCTGTGGAGTTAGGCGCTCGACAAATGTTTAAAGTAAAGCACAATCGGGCGTGATTAGTACTTGCATGGGAGACTCCCTGACTAAACGACCTTTTGAATTTTTGTTTGTTTCAACACGCACATGGAAAAGATGTAAGGCAACGTTCCGGCACTTTTTCTTACTGTGATGTCAATCATTTATAGTAGAAAATCGAGGCATTTTTGTAACTTTTTCAATTAATGGAAAATTTTCAAATTCGTTCTAATTTTCACGAACAAGTTGTGGATGCTGTTGGCACGTAGTGGGTGTTACACTGTTAACGCATCCTGCAAAGTTGTTCAAAGTGATTACAAAGTTGTACAAAGTTATTGCAAATTTGGTAAATGCATTTGCATATATGACCAAGTTGTTATCATATAACAGTCCACATTTGTAAAGTAGGGAAATTTAATAAAAGCCCGTTAAAAGCAGCTTATAGATATTCACATGAGGTGACTGTAAAATGTTAGAAAACAGCGTGCAATGTTTGAAAAATCGAAGGAAATGTTGGCGGAGTTGCTAGTTTATTTAGCCTAAGTCATTGTAATGACAACCCCGCAGTTAAATTTGGAAAGCATTGAGTAAATTTGCCGATAACGCCTCATATCTAAGCAGATTATCACAACAGTCAATCGAAATATTGACAACAAACTGTATGCAAAGTTGTAAAACGCGGTTGCGAAGTAGGTAGTTTCATTCGGGATTGTTACCTGTGATATCATATTAACAAGTCCCGTAGTTGAACATTCGAAAATGTGAATAAATATTCGTAACATGCTGTTTAATTACCGTAGTTTTATTACAAGTACGTAGAGGTCATAGGTCAATCTAGAAGATACTTGTGCAAGTGATATCGATTTAAAACATCCAAAAACATGAAATAGCCGCAAATTCGGAATAATAATCCATTCAGCTGTGGGGTTAGGCGCTCGACAAATGTTTAAAGTAAAGCACAATCGGGCGTGATTAGTACTTGCATGGGAGACTCCCTGACTAAACGACCTTTTGAATTTTTGTTTGTTTCAACACGCACATGGAAAAGATGTAAGGCAACGTTCCGGCACTTTTTCTTACTGTGATGTCAATCATTTATAGTAGAAAATCGAGGCATTTTTGTAACTTTTTCAATTAATGGAAAATTTTCAAATTCGTTCTAATTTTCACGAACAAGTTGTGGATGCTGTTGGCACGTAGTGGGTGTTACACTGTTAACGCATCCTGCAAAGTTGTTCAAAGTGATTACAAAGTTGTACAAAGTTATTGCAAATTTGGTAAATGCATTTGCATATATGACCAAGTTGTTATCATATAACAGTCCACATTTGTAAAGTAGGGAAATTTAATAAAAGCCCGTTAAAAGCAGCTTATAGATATTCACATGAGGTGACTGTAAAATGTTAGAAAACAGCGTGCAATGTTTGAAAAATCGAAGGAAATGTTGGCGGAGTTGCTAGTTTATTTAGCCTAAGTCATTGTAATGACAACCCCGCAGTTAAATTTGGAAAGCATTGAGTAAATTTGCCGATAACGCCTCATATCGAAGCAGATTATCACAACAGTCAATCGAAATATTGACAACAAACTGTATGCAAAGTTGTAAAACGCGGTTGCGAAGTAGGTAGTTTCATTCGGGATTGTTACCTGTGATATCATATTAACAAGTCCCGTAGTTGAACATTCGAAAATGTGAATAAATATTCGTAACATGCTGTTTAATTACCGTAGTTTTATTACAAGTATGTAGAGGTCATAGGTCAATCTAGAAGATACTTGTGCAAGCGATATCGATTTAAAACATCCAAAAACATGAAATAGCCGCAAATTCGGAATAATAATCCATTCAGCTGTGGGGTTAGGCGCTCGACAAATGTTTAAAGTAAAGCACAATCGGGCGTGATTAGTACTTGCATGGGAGACTCCCTGACTAAACGACCTTTTGAATTTTTGTTTGTTTCAACACGCACATGGAAAAGATGTAAGGCAACGTTCCGGCACTTTTTCTTACTGTGATGTCAATCATTTATAGTAGAAAATCGAGGCATTTTTGTAACTTTTTCAATTAATGGAAAATTTTCAAATTCGTTCTAATTTTCACGAACAAGTTGTGGATGCTGTTGGCACGTAGTGGGTGTTACACTGTTAACGCATCCTGCAAAGTTGTTCAAAGTGATTACAAAGTTGTACAAAGTTATTGCAAATTTGGTAAATGCATTTGCATATATGACCAAGTTGTTATCATATAACAGTCCACATTTGTAAAGTAGGGAAATTTAATAAAAGCCCGTTAAAAGCAGCTTATAGATATTCACATGAGGTGACTGTAAAATGTTAGAAAACAGCGTGCAATGTTTGAAAAATCGAAGGAAATGTTGGCGGAGTTGCTAGTTTATTTAGCCTAAGTCATTGTAATGACAACCCCGCAGTTAAATTTGGAAAGCATTGAGTAAATTTGCCGATAACGCCTCATATCTAAGCAGATTATCACAACAGTCAATCGAAATATTGACAACAAACTGTATGCAAAGTTGTAAAACGCGGTTGCGAAGTAGGTAGTTTCATTCGGGATTGTTACCTGTGATATCATATTAACAAGTCCCGTAGTTGAACATTCGAAAATGTGAATAAATATTCGTAACATGCTGTTTAATTACCGTAGTTTTATTACAAGTATGTAGAGGTCATAGGTCAATCTAGAAGATACTTGTGCAAGTGATATCGATTTAAAACATTCAAAAACATGAAATAGCCGCAAATTCGGAATAATAATCCATTCAGCTGTGGGGTTAGGCGCTCGACAAATGTTTAAAGTAAAGCACAATCGGGCGTGATTAGTACTTGCATGGGAGACTCCCTGACTAAACGACCTTTTGAATTTTTGTTTGTTTCAACACGCACATGGAAAAGATGTAAGGCAACGTTCCGGCACTTTTTCTTACTGTGATGTCAATCATTTATAGTAGAAAATCGAGGCATTTTTGTAACTTTTTCAATTAATGGAAAATTTTCAAATTCGTTCTAATTTTCACGAACAAGTTGTGGATGCTGTTGGCACGTAGTGGGTGTTACACTGTTAACGCATCCTGCAAAGTTGTTCAAAGTGATTACAAAGTTGTACAAAGTTATTGCAAATTTGGTAAATGCATTTGCATATATGACCAAGTTGTTATCATATAACAGTCCACATTTGTAAAGTAGGGAAATTTAATAAAAGCCCGTTAAAAGCAGCTTATAGATATTCACATGAGGTGACTGTAAAATGTTAGAAAACAGCGTGCAATGTTTGAAAAATCGAAGAAAATGTTGGCGGAGTTGCTAGTTTATTTAGCCTAAGTCATTGTAATGACAACCCCGCAGTTAAATTTGGAAAGCATTGAGTAAATTTGCCGATAACGCCTCATATCTAAGCAGATTATCATAACAGTCAATCGAAATATTGACAACAAACTGTAGCAAAGTTGTAAAACGCGGTTGCGAAGTAGGTAGTTTCATTCGGGATTGTTACCTGTGATATCATATTAACAAGTCCCGTAGTTGAACATTCGAAAATGTGAATAAATATTCGTAACATGCTGTTTAATTACCGTAGTTTTATTACAAGTATGTAGAGGTCATAGGTCAATCTAGAAGACACTTGTGCAAGCGATATCGATTTAAAACATCCAAAAACATGAAATAGCCGTAAATTCGGAATAATAATCCATGCAGCTGTGGGGTTGGGCGCTCGACAAATGTTTAAAGTAAAGCACAATCGGGCATGATTAGTACTTGCATGGGAGACTCCCTGACTAAACGACCTTTTGAATTTTTGTTTGTTTCAACACGCACATGGAAAAGATGTAAGGCAACGTTCTGGCACTTTTTCTTACTGTGATGTCAATCATTTATAGTAGAAAATCGAGGCATTTTTGTAACTTTTTCAATTAATGGAAAATTTTCAAATTCGTTCTAATTTTCACGAACAAGTTGTGGATGCTGTTGGCACGTAGTGGGTGTTACACTGTTAACGCATCCTGCAAAGTTGTTCAAAGTGATTACAAAGTTGTACAAAGTTATTGCAAATTTGGTAAATGCATTTGCATATATGACCAAGTTGTTATCATATAACAGTCCACATTTGTAAAGTAGGGAAATTTAATAAAAGCCCGTTAAAAGCAGCTTATAGATATTCACATGAGGTGACTGTAAAATGTTAGAAAACAGCGTGCAATGTTTGAAAAATCGAAGAAAATGTTGGCGGAGTTGCTAGTTTATTTAGCCTAAGTCATTGTAATGACAACCCCGCAGTTAAATTTGGAAAGCATTGAGTAAATTTGCCGATAACGCCTCATATCTAAGCAGATTATCACAACAGTCAATCGAAATATTGACAACAAACTGTATGCAAAGTTGTAAAACGCGGTTGCGAAGTAGGTAGTTTCATTCGGGATTGTTACCTGTGATATCATATTAACAAGTCCCGTAGTTGAACATTCGAAAATGTGAATAAATATTCGTAACATGCTGTTTAATTACCGTAGTTTTATTACAAGTATGTAGAGGTCATAGGTCAATCTAGAAGACACTTGTGCAAGCGATATCGATTTAAAACATCCAAAAACATGAAATAGCCGTAAATTCGGAATAATAATCCATGCAGCTGTGGGGTTGGGCGCTCGACAAATGTTTAAAGTAAAGCACAATCGGGCATGATTAGTACTTGCATGGGAGACTCCCTGACTAAACGACCTTTTGAATTTTTGTTTGTTTCAACACGCACATGGAAAAGATGTAAGGCAACGTTCTGGCACTTTTTCTTACTGTGATGTCAATCATTTATAGTAGAAAATCGAGGCATTTTTGTAACTTTTTCAATTAATGGAAAATTTTCAAATTCGTTCTATTTTTCACGAACAAGTTGTGGATGCTGTTGGCACGTAGTGGGTGTTACACTGTTAACGCATCCTGCAAAGTTGTTCAAATTGATTACAAAGTTGTACAAAGTTATTGCAAATTTGGTAAATGCATTTGCATATATGACCAAGTTGTTATCATATAACAGTCCACATTTGTAAAGTAGGGAAATTTAATAAAAGCCCGTTAAAAGCAGCTTATAGATATTCACATGAGGTGACTGTAAAATGTTAGAAAACAGCGTGCAATGTTTGAAAAATCGAAGGAAATGTTGGCGGAGTTGCTAGTTTATTTAGCCTAAGTCATTGTAATGACAACCCCGCAGTTAAATTTGGAAAGCATTGAGTAAATTTGCCGATAACGCCTCATATCTAAGCAGATTATCACAACAGTCAATCGAAATATTGACAACAAACTGTATGCAAAGTTGTAAAACGCGGTTGCGAAGTAGGTAGTTTCATTCGGGATTGTTACCTGTGATATCATATTAACAAGTCCCGTAGTTGAACATTCGAAAATGTGAATAAATATTCGTAACATGCTGTTTAATTACCGTAGTTTTATTACAAGTATGTAGAGGTCATAGGTCAATCTAGAAGATACTTGTGCAAGTGATATCGATTTTAAACATCCAAAAACATGAAATAGCCGCAAATTCGGAATAATAATCCATTCAGCTGTGGGGTTAGGCGCTCGACAAATGTTTAAAGTAAAGCACAATCGGGCGTGATTAGTACTTGCATGGGAGATTCCCTGACTAAACGACCTTTTGAATTTTTGTTTGTTTCAACACGCACATGGAAAAGATGTAAGGCAACGTTCCGGCACTTTTTCTTACTGTGATGTCAATCATTTATAGTAGAAAATCGAGGCATTTTTGTAACTTTTTCAATTAATGGAAAATTTTCAAATTCGTTCTAATTTTCACGAACAAGTTGTGGATGCTGTTGGCACGTAGTGGGTGTTACACTGTTAACGCATCCTGCAAAGTTGTTCAAAGTGATTACAAAGTTGTACAAAGTTATTGCAAATTTGGTAAATGCATTTGCATATATGACCAAGTTGTTATCATATAACAGTCCACATTTGTAAAGTAGGGAAATTTAATAAAAGCCCGTTAAAAGCAGCTTATAGATATTCACATGAGGTGACTGTAAAATGTTAGAAAACAGCGTGCAATGTTTGAAAAATCGAAGGAAATGTTGGCGGAGTTGCTAGTTTATTTAGCCTAAGTCATTGTAATGACAACCCCGCAGTTAAATTTGGAAAGCATTGAGTAAATTTGCCGATAACGCCTCATATCTAAGCAGATTATCACAACAGTCAATCGAAATATTGACAACAAACTGTATGCAAAGTTGTAAAACGCGGTTGCGAAGTAGGTAGTTTCATTCGGGATTGTTACCTGTGATATCATATTAACAAGTCCCGTAGTTGAACATTCGAAAATGTGAATAAATATTCGTAACATGCTGTTTAATTACCGTAGTTTTATTACAAGTATGTAGAGGTCATAGGTCAATCTAGAAGATACTTGTGCAAGTGATATCGATTTAAAACATCCAAAAACATGAAATAGCCGCAAATTCGGAATAATAATCCATTCAGCTGTGGGGTTAGGCGCTCGACAAATGTTTAAAGTAAAGCACAATCGGGCGTGATTAGTACTTGCATGGGAGATTCCCTGACTAAACGACCTTTTGAATTTTTGTTTGTTTCAACACGCACATGGAAAAGATGTAAGGCAACGTTCCGGCACTTTTTCTTACTGTGATGTCAATCATTTATAGTAGAAAATCGAGGCATTTTTGTAACTTTTTCAATTAATGGAAAATTTTCAAATTCGTTCTAATTTTCACGAACAAGTTGTGGATGCTGTTGGCACGTAGTGGGTGTTACACTGTTAACGCATCCTGCAAAGTTGTTCAAAGTGATTACAAAGTTGTACAAAGTTATTGCAAATTTGGTAAATGCATTTGCATATATGACCAAGTTGTTATCATATAACAGTCCACATTTGTAAAGTAGGGAAATTTAATAAAAGCCCGTTAAAAGCAGCTTATAGATATTCACATGAGGTGACTGTAAAATGTTAGAAAACAGCGTGCAATGTTTGAAAAATCGAAGGAAATGTTGGCGGAGTTGCTAGTTTATTTAGCCTAAGTCATTGTAATGACAACCCCGCAGTTAAATTTGGAAAGCATTGAGTAAATTTGCCGATAACGCCTCATATCTAAGCAGATTATCACAACAGTCAATCGAAATATTGACAACAAACTGTATGCAAAGTTGTAAAACGCGGTTGCGAAGTAGGTAGTTTCATTCGGGATTGTTACCTGTGATATCATATTAACAAGTCCCGTAGTTGAACATTCGAAAATGTGAATAAATATTCGTAACATGCTGTTTAATTACCGTAGTTTTATTACAAGTATGTAGAGGTCATAGGTCAATCTAGAAGATACTTGTGCAAGTGATATCGATTTAAAACATCCAAAAACATGAAATAGCCGCAAATTCGGAATAATAATCCATTCAGCTGTGGGGTTAGGCGCTCGACAAATGTTTAAAGTAAAGCACAATCGGGCGTGATTAGTACTTGCATGGGAGATTCCCTGACTAAACGACCTTTTGAATTTTTGTTTGTTTCAACACGCACATGGAAAAGATGTAAGGCAACGTTCCGGCACTTTTTCTTACTGTGATGTCAATCATTTATAGTAGAAAATCGAGGCATTTTTGTAACTTTTTCAATTAATGGAAAATTTTCAAATTCGTTCTAATTTTCACGAACAAGTTGTGGATGCTGTTGGCACGTAGTGGGTGTTACACTGTTAACGCATCCTGCAAAGTTGTTCAAAGTGATTACAAAGTTGTACAAAGTTATTGCAAATTTGGTAAATGCATTTGCATATATGACCAAGTTGTTATCATATAACAGTCCACATTTGTAAAGTAGGGAAATTTAATAAAAGCCCGTTAAAAGCAGCTTATAGATATTCACATGAGGTGACTGTAAAATGTTAGAAAACAGCGTGCAATGTTTGAAAAATCGAAGGAAATGTTGGCGGAGTTGCTAGTTTATTTAGCCTAAGTCATTGTAATGACAACCCCGCAGTTAAATTTGGAAAGCATTGAGTAAATTTGCCGATAACGCCTCATATCTAAGCAGATTATCACAACAGTCAATCGAAATATTGACAACAAACTGTATGCAAAGTTGTAAAACGCGGTTGCGAAGTAGGTAGTTTCATTCGGGATTGTTACCTGTGATATCATATTAACAAGTCCCGTAGTTGAACATTCGAAAATGTGAATAAATATTCGTAACATGCTGTTTAATTACCGTAGTTTTATTACAAGTATGTAGAGGTCATAGGTCAATCTAGAAGATACTTGTGCAAGTGATATCGATTTAAAACATCCAAAAACATGAAATAGCCGCAAATTCGGAATAATAATCCATTCAGCTGTGGGGTTAGGCGCTCGACAAATGTTTAAAGTAAAGCACAATCGGGCGTGATTAGTACTTGCATGGGAGATTCCCTGACTAAACGACCTTTTGAATTTTTGTTTGTTTCAACACGCACATGGAAAAGATGTAAGGCAACGTTCCGGCACTTTTTCTTACTGTGATTTCAATCATTTATAGTAGAAAATCGAGGCATTTTTGTAACTTTTTCAATTAATGGAAAATTTTCAAATTCGTTCTAATTTTCACGAACAAGTTGTGGATGCTGTTGGCACGTAGTGGGTGTTACACTGTTAACGCATCCTGCAAAGTTGTTCAAAGTGATTACAAAGTTGTACAAAGTTATTGCAAATTTGGTAAATGCATTTGCATATATGACCAAGTTGTTATCATATAACAGTCCACATTTGTAAAGTAGGGAAATTTAATAAAAGCCCGTTAAAAGCAGCTTATAGATATTCACATGAGGTGACTGTAAAATGTTAGAAAACAGCGTGCAATGTTTGAAAAATCGAAGGAAATGTTGGCGGAGTTGCTAGTTTATTTAGCCTAAGTCATTGTAATGACAACCCCGCAGTTAAATTTGGAAAGCATTGAGTAAATTTGCCGATAACGCCTCATATCTAAGCAGATTATCACAACAGTCAATCGAAATATTGACAACAAACTGTATGCAAAGTTGTAAAACGCGGTTGCGAAGTAGGTAGTTTCATTCGGGATTGTTACCTGTGATATCATATTAACAAGTCCCGTAGTTGAACATTCGAAAATGTGAATAAATATTCGTAACATGCTGTTTAATTACCGTAGTTTTATTACAAGTATGTAGAGGTCATAGGTCAATCTAGAAGATACTTGTGCAAGTGATATCGATTTAAAACATCCAAAAACATGAAATAGCCGCAAATTCGGAATAATAATCCATTCAGCTGTGGGGTTAGGCGCTCGACAAATGTTTAAAGTAAAGCACAATCGGGCGTGATTAGTACTTGCATGGGAGATTCCCTGACTAAACGACCTTTTGAATTTTTGTTTGTTTCAACACGCACATGGAAAAGATGTAAGGCAACGTTCCGGCACTTTTTCTTACTGTGATTTCAATCATTTATAGTAGAAAATCGAGGCATTTTTGTAACTTTTTCAATTAATGGAAAATTTTCAAATTCGTTCTAATTTTCACGAACAAGTTGTGGATGCTGTTGGCACGTAGTGGGTGTTACACTGTTAACGCATCCTGCAAAGTTGTTCAAAGTGATTACAAAGTTGTACAAAGTTATTGCAAATTTGGTAAATGCATTTGCATATATGACCAAGTTGTTATCATATAACAGTCCACATTTGTAAAGTAGGGAAATTTAATAAAAGCCCGTTAAAAGCAGCTTATAGATATTCACATGAGGTGACTGTAAAATGTTAGAAAACAGCGTGCAATGTTTGAAAAATCGAAGGAAATGTTGGCGGAGTTGCTAGTTTATTTAGCCTAAGTCATTGTAATGACAACCCCGCAGTTAAATTTGGAAAGCATTGAGTAAATTTGCCGATAACGCCTCATATCTAAGCAGATTATCACAACAGTCAATCGAAATATTGACAACAAACTGTATGCAAAGTTGTAAAACGCGGTTGCGAAGTAGGTAGTTTCATTCGGGATTGTTACCTGTGATATCATATTAACAAGTCCCGTAGTTGAACATTCGAAAATGTGAATAAATATTCGTAACATGCTGTTTAATTACCGTAGTTTTATTACAAGTATGTAGAGGTCATAGGTCAATCTAGAAGACACTTGTGCAAGCGATATCGATTTAAAACATCCAAAAACATGAAATAGCCGTAAATTCGGAATAATAATCCATGCAGCTGTGGGGTTGGGGTTGGGCGCTCGACAAATGTTTAAAGTAAAGCACAATCGGGCATGATTAGTACTTGCATGGGAGACTCCCTGACTAAACGACCTTTTGAATTTTTGTTTGTTTCAACACGCACATGGAAAAGATGTAAGGCAACGTTCCGGCACTTTTTCTTACTGTGATGTCAATCATTTATAGTAGAAAATCGAGGCATTTTTGTAACTTTTTCAATTAATGGAAAATTTTCAAATTCGTTCTAATTTTCACGAACAAGTTGTGGATGCTGTTGGCACGTAGTGGGTGTTACACTGTTAACGCATCCTGCAAAGTTGTTCAAAGTGATTACAAAGTTGTACAAAGTTATTGCAAATTTGGTAAATGCATTTGCATATATGACCAAGTTGTTATCATATAACAGTCCACATTTGTAAAGTAGGGAAATTTAATAAAAGCCTGTTAAAAGCAGCTTATAGATATTCACATGAGGTGACTGTAAAATGTTAGAAAACAGCGTGCAATGTTTGAAAAATCGAAGGAAATGTTGGCGGATTTGCTAGTTTATTTAGCCTAAGTCATTGTAATGACAACCCCGCAGTTAAATTTGGAAAGCATTGAGTAAATTTGCCGATAACGCCTCATATCTAAGCAGATTATCACAACAGTCAATCGAAATATTGACAACAAACTGTATGCAAAGTTGTAAAACGCGGTTGCGAAGTAGGTAGTTTCATTCGGGATTGTTACCTGTGATATCATATTAACAAGTCCCGTAGTTGAACATTCGAAAATGTGAATAAATATTCGTAACATGCTGTTTAATTACCGTAGTTTTATTACAAGTATGTAGAGGTCATAGGTCAATCTAGAAGATACTTGTGCAAGTGATATCGATTTAAAACATTCAAAAACATGAAATAGCCGTAAATTCGGAATAATAATCCATGCAGCTGTGGGGTTGGGGTTGGGCGCTCGACAAATGTTTAAAGTAAAGCACAATCGGGCATGATTAGTACTTGCATGGGAGACTCCCTGACTAAACGACCTTTTGAATTTTTGTTTGTTTCAACACGCACATGGAAAAGATGTAAGGCAACGTTCCGGCACTTTTTCTTACTGTGATGTCAATCATTTATAGTAGAAAATCGAGGCATTTTTGTAACTTTTTCAATTAATGGAAAATTTTCAAATTCGTTCTAATTTTCACGAACAAGTTGTGGATGCTGTTGGCACGTAGTGGGTGTTACACTGTTAACGCATCCTGCAAAGTTGTTCAAAGTGATTACAAAGTTGTACAAAGTTATTGCAAATTTGGTAAATGCATTTGCATATATGACCAAGTTGTTATCATATAACAGTCCACATTTGTAAAGTAGGGAAATTTAATAAAAGCCCGTTAAAAGCAGCTTATAGATATTCACATGAGGTGACTGTAAAATGTTAGAAAACAGCGTGCAATGTTTGAAAAATCGAAGGAAATGTTGGCGGAGTTGCTAGTTTATTTAGCCTAAGTCATTGTAATGACAACCCCGCAGTTAAATTTGGAAAGCATTGAGTAAATTTGCCGATAACGCCTCATATCTAAGCAGATTATCACAACAGTCAATCGAAATATTGACAACAAACTGTATGCAAAGTTGTAAAACGCGGTTGCGAAGTAGGTAGTTTCATTCGGGATTGTTACCTGTGATATCATATTAACAAGTCCCGTAGTTGAACATTCGAAAATGTGAATAAATATTCGTAACATGCTGTTTAATTACCGTAGTTTTATTACAAGTATGTAGAGGTCATAGGTCAATCTAGAAGATACTTGTGCAAGTGATATCGATTTAAAACATTCAAAAACATGAAATAGCCGCAAATTCGGAATAATAATCCATTCAGCTGTGGGGTTAGGTGCTCGACAAATGTTTAAAGTAAAGCACAATCGGGCGTGATTAGTACTTGCATGGGAGACTCCCTGACTAAACGACCTTTTGAATTTTTGTTTGTTTCAACACGCACATGGAAAAGATGTAAGGCAACGTTCCGGCACTTTTTCTTACTGTGATGTCAATCATTTATAGTAGAAAATCGAGGCATTTTTGTAACTTTTTCAATTAATGGAAAATTTTCAAATTCGTTCTAATTTTCACGAACAAGTTGTGGATGCTGTTGGCACGTAGTGGGTGTTACACTGTTAACGCATCCTGCAAAGTTGTTCAAAGTGATTACAAAGTTGTACAAAGTTATTGCAAATTTGGTAAATGCATTTGCATATATGACCAAGTTGTTATCATATAACAGTCCACATTTGTAAAGTAGGGAAATTTAATAAAAGCCCGTTAAAAGCAGCTTATAGATATTCACATGAGGTGACTGTAAAATGTTAGAAAACAGCGTGCAATGTTTGAAAAATCGAAGAAAATGTTGGCGGAGTTACTAGTTTATTTAGCCTAAGTCATTGTAATGACAACCCCGCAGTTAAATTTGGAAAGCATTGAGTAAATTTGCCGATAACGCCTCATATCTAAGCAGATTATCACAACAGTCAATCGAAATATTGACAACAAACTGTATGCAAAGTTGTAAAACGCGGTTGCGAAGTAGGTAGTTTCATTCGGGATTGTTACCTGTGATATCATATTAACAAGTCCCGTAGTTGAACATTCGAAAATGTGAATAAATATTCGTAACATGCTGTTTAATTACCGTAGTTTTATTACAAGTATGTAGAGGTCATAGGTCAATCTAGAAGACACTTGTGCAAGCGATATCGATTTAAAACATCCAAAAACATGAAATAGCCGTAAATTCGGAATAATAATCCATGCAGCTGTGGGGTTGGGCGCTCGACAAACGTTTAAAGTAAAGCACAATCGGGCATGATTAGTACTTGCATGGGAGACTCCCTGACTAAACGACCTTTTGAATTTTTGTTTGTTTCAACACGCACATGGAAAAGATGTAAGGCAACGTTCTGGCACTTTTTCTTACTGTGATGTCAATCATTTATAGTAGAAAATCGAGGCATTTTTGTAACTTTTTCAATTAATGGAAAATTTTCAAATTCGTTCTAATTTTCACGAACAAGTTGTGGATGCTGTTGGCACGTAGTGGGTGTTACACTGTTAACGCATCCTGCAAAGTTGTTCAAAGTGATTACAAAGTTGTACAAAGTTATTGCAAATTTGGTAAATGCATTTGCATATATGACCAAGTTGTTTTCATATAACAATCCACATTTGTAAAGTAGGGAAATTTAATAAAATCCCGTTAAAAGCAGCTTATAGATATTCACATGAGGTGACTGTAAAATGTTAGAAAACAGCGTGCAAAGTTTGCAAAATCGAAGGAAATGTTGGCGGAGTTGCTAGTTTATTTAGCCTAAGTCATTGTAATGACAACCCCGCAGTTAAATCTGGAAAGCATTGAGTAAATTTGCCGATAACGCCTCATATCTAAGCAGATTATCACAACAGTCAATCGAAATATTGACAACAAACTGTATGCAAAGTTGTAAAACGCGGTTGCGAAGTAGGTAGTTTCATTCGGGATTGTTACCTGTGATATCATATTAACAAGTCCCGTAGTTGAACATTCGAAAATGTGAATAAATATTCGTAACATGCTGTTTAATTACCGTAGTTTTATTACAAGTATGTAGAGGTCATAGGTCAATCTAGAAGACACTTGTGCAAGCGATATCGATTTAAAACATCCAAAAACATGAAATAGCCGTAAATTCGGAATAATAATCCATGCAGCTGTGGGGTTGGGGTTGGGCGCTCGACAAATGTTTAAAGTAAAGCACAATCGGGCATGATTAGTACTTGCATGGGAGACTCCCTGACTAAACGACCTTTTGAATTTTTGTTTGTTTCAACACGCACATGGAAAAGATGTAAGGCAACGTTCTGGCACTTTTTCTTACTGTGATGTCAATCATTTATAGTAGAAAATCGAGGCATTTTTGTAACTTTTTCAATTAATGGAAAATTTTCAAATTCGTTCTAATTTTCACGAACAAGTTGTGGATGCTGTTGGCACGTAGTGGGTGTTACACTGTTAACGCATCCTGCAAAGTTGTTCAAAGTGATTACAAAGTTGTACAAAGTTATTGCAAATTTGGTAAATGCATTTGCATATATGACCAAGTTGTTATCATATAACAATCCACATTTGTAAAGTAGGGAAATTTAATAAAATCCCGTTAAAAGCAGCTTATAGATATTCACATGAGGTGACTGTAAAATGTTAGAAAACAGCGTGCAAAGTTTGCAAAATCGAAGGAAATGTTGGCGGAGTTGCTAGTTTATTTAGCCTAAGTCATTGTAATGACAACCCCGCAGTTAAATCTGGAAAGCATTGAGTAAATTTGCCGATAACGCCTCATATCTAAGCAGATTATCACAACAGTCAATCGAAATATTGACAACAAACTGTATGCAAAGTTGTAAAACGCGGTTGCGAAGTAGGTAGTTTCATTCGGGATTGTTACCTGTGATATCATATTAACAAGTCCCGTAGTTAAACATTCGAAAATGTGAATAAATATTCGTAACATGCTGTTTAATTACCGTAGTTTTATTACAAGTATGTAGAGGTCATAGGTCAATCTAGAAGATACTTGTGCAAGCGATATCGATTTAAAACATCCAAAAACATGAAATAGCCGCAAATTCGGAATAATAATCCATGCAGCTGTGGGGTTGGGCGCTCGACAAATGTTTAAAGTAAAGCACAATCGGGCATGATTAGTACTTGCATGGGAGACTCCCTGACTAAACGACCTTTTGAATTTTTGTTTGTTTCAACACGCACATGGAAAAGATGTAAGGCAACGTTCCGGCACTTTTTCTTACTGTGATGTCAATCATTTATAGAAGAAAATCGAGGCATTTTTGTAACTTTTTCAATTAATGGAAAATTTTCAAATTCGTTCTAATTTTCACGAACAAGTTGTGGATGCTGTCGGCACGTAGTGGGTGTTACACTGTTAACGCATCGTGCAAAGTTGTTCAAAGTGATTACAAAGTTGTACAAAGTTATTGCAAATTTGGTAAATGCATTTGCATATATGACCAAGTTGTTATCATATAACAATCCACATTTGTAAAGTAGGGAAATTTAATAAAAGCCCGTTAAAAGCAGCTTATAGATATTCACATGAGGTGACTGTAAAATGTTAGAAAACAGCGTGTAAAGTTTGAAAAAGCGAAGGCAATGTTGGCGGAGTTGCTAGTTTATTTAGCCTAAGTCATTGTAATGACAATCCCGCAGTTAAATTTTGAAAGCATTGAGTAAATTTACCGATAACGCCTTATATCGAAGCAGATTATCACAACAGTCAATCGAAATATTGACAACAAACTGTATTCAAAGTTGTAAAAAGCGGTTGCGAAGTAGGTAGTTTCATTCGGGATTGTTACCTGTGATATCATATTAAAAAGTCCCGTAGTTGAACATTCGAAAATGTGAATAAATATTTCGTAACATGCTGTTTAACAACGTAATAAAGGACACAACTCATGAATAGATTGGCATAGTTGCATATACAACGTAATAGGAGGGCAAAACTTGTGAATAGATTGGCATAGTTTCGTATACAACATAATAGGAGGGCAAAACTTGTGAATAGTTTGGCATAGTTGCATATACAACGTAATAGGAGGGCGAAAGTCATGAATAGATTGGCATAGTTGCATATACAACGTAATAATAGGGTAAAACTCGTGACAAGATTGGCATAGTTGCATATGCAACATAATAGGAGGGCAAAATTCATAAATAGATTAGCATAGTTGCATATACAACATAATAGGTGGGCAAAACTTGTGAATAAATTGGCATAGTTGCATATACAACACAATAGGAGGGCAAAACTTGTGAATAGATTGGCATAGTTGCATATACAACGTAATAAAGGACACAACTCATGAATAGATTGGCATAGTTGCATATGCAACGTAATAGGAGGGCAAAACTGGTGAATAGATTGGCATAGTTGCATATACAACGTAATAGGAGGGCAAAACTTGTGAATAAATTGGCATAGTTGCATATACAACATAATAGGAGGGCAAAACTTGTGAATAGATTGGCATAGTTGCATATACAACACAATAGGAGGGCAAAACTTGTGAATAAATTGGCATAGTTGCATATACAACATAATAGGAGGGCAAAACTTGTGAATAGATTGGCATAGTTGCATATACAACATCATAGGAGGGCAAAACTTGTGAATAGATTGGCATAGTTGCATATACAACATAATAGGAGGGCAAAACTTGTGAATAAATTGGCATAGTTGCATATACAACACAATAGGAGGGCAAAACTTGTGAATAGATTGGCATAGTTGCATATACAACGTAATAGGAGGGCAAAACTTGTGAATAAATTGGCATAGTTGCATATACAACATAATAGGAGGGCAAAACTTGTGAATAGATTGGCATAGTTGCATATACAACATCATAGGAGGGCAAAACTTGTGAATAGATTGGCATAGTTGCATATACAACACAATAGGAGGGCAAAACTTGTGAATAAATTGACATAGTTGCATATACAACATAATAGGAGGGCAAAACTTGTGAATAGATTGGCATAGTTGCATATACAACATCATAGGAGGGCAAAACTTGTGAATAGATTGGCATAGTTGCATATACAACATAATAGGAGGGCAAAACTTGTGAATAGATTGGCATAGTTGCATATACAACATCATAGGAGGGCAAAACTTGTGAATAGATTGGCATAGTTGCATATACAACACAATAGGAGGGCAAAACTTGTGAATAAATTGGCATAGTTGCATATACAACATAATAGGAGGGCAAAACTTGTGAATAGATTGGCATAGTTGCATATACAACATCATAGGAAGGCAAAACTTGTGAATAGATTGGCATAGTTGCATATACAACATAATAGGAGGGCAAAACTTGTGAATAAATTGGCATAGTTGCATATACAACACAATAGGAGGGCAAAACTTGTGAATAGATTGGCATAGTTGCATATACAACGTAATAAAAGACACAACTCATGAATAGATTGGCATAGTTGCATTTACAACGTAATAGGAGGGCAAAACTTGTGAATAGATTGGCATAGTTGCATATACAACATAATAGGAGGGCAAAACTTGTGAATAGATTGGCATAGTTGCATATACAACGTAATAAAGGACACAACTCATGAATAGATTGGCATAGTTGCATTTACAACGTAATAGGAGGGCAAAACTTGTGAATAGATTGGCATAGTTGCATATACAACGTAATAGGAGGACAAAACTTGTGAATAGATTGGCATAGTTGCATTTACAACGTAATAAAGGACACAACTCATGAATAGATTGGCATAGTTGCATTTACAACGTAATAGGAGGGCAAAACTTGTGAATAGATTGGCATAGTTGCATATACAACATAATAGGAGGGCAAAACTTGTGAATAGATTGGCATAGTTGCATATACAACGTAATAAAGGACACAACTCATGAATAGATTGGCATAGTTGCATTTACAACGTAATAGGAGGGCAAAACTTGTGAATAGATTGGCATAGTTGCATATACAACGTAATAAAGGACACAACTCATGAATAGATTGGCATAGTTGCATATACAACACAATAGGAGGGCAAAACTTGTGAATAGATTGGCATAGTTGCATATACAACGTAATAAAGGACACAACTCATGAATAGATTGGCATAGTTGCATTTACAACGTAATAGGAGGGCAAAAGTCATGAATAGATTGGCATAGTTGCATATACAACACAATAGGAGGGCAAAACTTGTGAATAGATTGGCATAGTTGCATATACAACGTAATAAAGGACACAACTCATGAATAGATTGGCATAGTTGCATTTACAACGTAATAGGAGGGCAAAACTTGTGAATAGATTGGCATAGTTGCATATACAACGTAATAGGAGGGCAAAACTTGTGAATAGATTGGCATAGTTGCATATACAACGTAATAAAGGACACAACTCATGAATAGATTGGCATAGTTGCATTTACAACGTAATAGGAGGGCAAAACTTGTGAATAGATTGGCATAGTTGCATATACAACATAATAGGAGGGCAAAACTTGTGAATAGATGGCATAGTTGCATATACAACGTAATAAAGGACACAACTCATGAATAGATTGGCATAGTTGCATTTACAACGTAATAGGAGGGCAAAACTTGTGAATAGATTGGCATAGTTGCATATACAACGTAATAGGAGGGCAAAAGTCATGAATAGATTGGCATAGTTGCATATACAACACAATAGGAGGGCAAAACTTGTGAATAGATTGGCATAGTTGCATATACAACGTAATAAAGGACACAACTCATGAATAGATTGGCATAGTTGCATTTACAACGTAATAGGAGGGCAAAACTTGTGAATAGATTGGCATAGTTGCATATACAACATAATAGGAGGGCAAAACTTGTGAATAGATTGGCATAGTTGCATATACAACGTAATAAAGGACACAACTCATGAATAGATTGGCATAGTTGCATTTACAACGTAATAGGAGGGCAAAACTTGTGAATAGATTGGCATAGTTGCATATACAACGTAATAGGAGGGCAAAACTTGTGAATAGATTGGCATAGTTGCATATACAACGTAATAAAGGACACAACTCATGAATAGATTGGCATAGTTGCATTTACAACGTAATAGGAGAGCAAAACTTGTGAATAGATTGGCATAGTTGCATATACAACATAATAGGAGGGCAAAACTTGTGAATAGATTGGCATAGTTGCATATACAACGTAATAAAGGACACAACTCATGAATAGATTGGCATAGTTGCATTTACAACGTAATAGGAGGGCAAAACTTGTGAATAGATTGGCATAGTTGCATATACAACGTAATAGGAGGGCAAAACTTGTGAATAGATTGGCATAGTTGCATATACAACGTAGTAAAGGACACAACTCATGAATAGATTGGCATAGTTGCATTTACAACGTAATAGGAGGGCAAAACTTGTGAATAGATTGGCATAGTTGCATATACAACGTAATAGGAGGGCAAAACTTGTGAATAGATTGGCATAGTTGCATATACAACGTAATAAAGGACACAACTCATGAATAGATTGGCATAGTTGCATTTACAACGTAATAGGAGGGCAAAACTTGTGAATAGATTGGCATAGTTGCATATACAACATAATAGGAGGGCAAAACTTGTGAATAGATTGGCATAGTTGCATATACAACGTAATAAAGGACACAACTCATGAATAGATTGGCATAGTTGCATTTACAACGTAATAGGAGGGCAAAACTTGTGAATAGATTGGCATAGTTGCATATACAACATAATAGGAGGGCAAAACTTGTGAATAGATTGGCATAGTTGCATATACAACGTAATAAAGGACACAACTCATGAATAGATTGGCATAGTTGCATATACAACGTAATAGGAGGGCAAAAGTCATGAATAGATTGGCATAGTTGCATATACAACACAATAGGAGGGCAAAACTTGTGAATAGATTGGCATAGTTGCATATACAACGTAATAAAGGACACAACTCATGAATAGATTGGCATAGTTGCATTTACAACGTAATAGGAGGGCAAAACTTGTGAATAGATTGGCATAGTTGCATATACAACGTAATAGGAGGGCAAAACTTGTGAATAGATTGGCATAGTTGCATATACAACGTAATAAAGGACACAACTCATGAATAGATTGGCATAGTTGCATTTACAACGTAATAGGAGGGCAAAACTTGTGAATAGATTGGCATAGTTGCATATACAACGTAATAGGAGGGCAAAACTTGTGAATAGATTGGCATAGTTGCATATACAACGTAATAAAGGACACAACTCATGAATAGATTGGCATAGTTGCATTTACAACGTAATAGGAGGGCAAAACTTGTGAATAGATTGGCATAGTTGCATATACAACATAATAGGAGGGCAAAACTTGTGAATAGATGGCATAGTTGCATATACAACGTAATAAAGGACACAACTCATGAATAGATTGGCATAGTTGCATTTACAACGTAATAGGAGGGCAAAACTTGTGAATAGATTGGCATAGTTGCATATACAACGTAATAGGAGGGCAAAAGTCATGAATAGATTGGCATAGTTGCATATACAACACAATAGGAGGGCAAAACTTGTGAATAGATTGGCATAGTTGCATATACAACGTAATAAAGGACACAACTCATGAATAGATTGGCATAGTTGCATTTACAACGTAATAGGAGGGCAAAACTTGTGAATAGATTGGCATAGTTGCATATACAACATAATAGGAGGGCAAAACTTGTGAATAGATTGGCATAGTTGCATATACAACGTAATAAAGGACACAACTCATGAATAGATTGGCATAGTTGCATTTACAACGTAATAGGAGGGCAAAACTTGTGAATAGATTGGCATAGTTGCATATACAACGTAATAGGAGGGCAAAACTTGTGAATAGATTGGCATAGTTGCATATACAACGTAATAAAGGACACAACTCATGAATAGATTGGCATAGTTGCATTTACAACGTAATAGGAGAGCAAAACTTGTGAATAGATTGGCATAGTTGCATATACAACATAATAGGAGGGCAAAACTTGTGAATAGATTGGCATAGTTGCATATACAACGTAATAAAGGACACAACTCATGAATAGATTGGCATAGTTGCATTTACAACGTAATAGGAGGGCAAAACTTGTGAATAGATTGGCATAGTTGCATATACAACGTAATAGGAGGGCAAAACTTGTGAATAGATTGGCATAGTTGCATATACAACGTAGTAAAGGACACAACTCATGAATAGATTGGCATAGTTGCATTTACAACGTAATAGGAGGGCAAAACTTGTGAATAGATTGGCATAGTTGCATATACAACGTAATAGGAGGGCAAAACTTGTGAATAGATTGGCATAGTTGCATATACAACGTAATAAAGGACACAACTCATGAATAGATTGGCATAGTTGCATTTACAACGTAATAGGAGGGCAAAACTTGTGAATAGATTGGCATAGTTGCATATACAACATAATAGGAGGGCAAAACTTGTGAATAGATTGGCATAGTTGCATATACAACGTAATAAAGGACACAACTCATGAATAGATTGGCATAGTTGCATTTACAACGTAATAGGAGGGCAAAACTTGTGAATAGATTGGCATAGTTGCATATACAACATAATAGGAGGGCAAAACTTGTGAATAGATTGGCATAGTTGCATATACAACGTAATAAAGGACACAACTCATGAATAGATTGGCATAGTTGCATATACAACGTAATAGGAGGGCAAAAGTCATGAATAGATTGGCATAGTTGCATATACAACACAATAGGAGGGCAAAACTTGTGAATAGATTGGCATAGTTGCATATACAACGTAATAAAGGACACAACTCATGAATAGATTGGCATAGTTGCATTTACAACGTAATAGGAGGGCAAAACTTGTGAATAGATTGGCATAGTTGCATATACAACGTAATAGGAGGGCAAAACTTGTGAATAGATTGGCATAGTTGCATATACAACGTAATAAAGGACACAACTCATGAATAGATTGGCATAGTTGCATTTACAACGTAATAGGAGGGCAAAACTTGTGAATAGATTGGCATAGTTGCATATACAACATAATAGGAGGGCAAAACTTGTGAATAGATGGCATAGTTGCATATACAACGTAATAAAGGACACAACTCATGAATAGATTGGCATAGTTGCATTTACAACGTAATAGGAGGGCAAAACTTGTGAATAGATTGGCATAGTTGCATATACAACGTAATAGGAGGGCAAAAGTCATGAATAGATTGGCATAGTTGCATATACAACACAATAGGAGGGCAAAACTTGTGAATAGATTGGCATAGTTGCATATACAACGTAATAAAGGACACAACTCATGAATAGATTGGCATAGTTGCATTTACAACGTAATAGGAGGGCAAAACTTGTGAATAGATTGGCATAGTTGCATATACAACATAATAGGAGGGCAAAACTTGTGAATAGATTGGCATAGTTGCATATACAACGTAATAAAGGACACAACTCATGAATAGATTGGCATAGTTGCATTTACAACGTAATAGGAGGGCAAAACTTGTGAATAGATTGGCATAGTTGCATATACAACGTAATAGGAGGGCAAAACTTGTGAATAGATTGGCATAGTTGCATATACAACGTAATAAAGGACACAACTCATGAATAGATTGGCATAGTTGCATTTACAACGTAATAGGAGGGCAAAACTTGTGAATAGATTGGCATAGTTGCATATACAACATAATAGGAGGGCAAAACTTGTGAATAGATTGGCATAGTTGCATATACAACGTAATAAAGGACACAACTCATGAATAGATTGGCATAGTTGCATTTACAACGTAATAGGAGGGCAAAACTTGTGAATAGATTGGCATAGTTGCATATACAACGTAATATGAGGGCAAAACTTGTGAATAGATTGGCATAGTTGCATATACAACGTTGTAAAGGACACAACTCATGAATAGATTGGCATAGTTGCATTTACAACGTAATAGGAGGGCAAAACTTGTGAATAGATTGGCATAGTTGCATATACAACGTAATAGGAGGGCAAAAGTCATGAATAGATTGGCATAGTTGCATATACAACACAATAGGAGGGCAAAACTTGTGAATAGATTGGCATAGTTGCATATACAACGTAATAAAGGACACAACTCATGAATAGATTGGCATAGTTGCATTTACAACGTAATAGGAGGGCAAAACTTGTGAATAGATTGGCATAGTTGCATATACAACGTAATAGGAGGGCAAAACTTGTGAATAGATTGGCATAGTTGCATATACAACGTAATAAAGGACACAACTCATGAATAGATTGGCATAGTTGCATTTACAACGTAATAGGAGGGCAAAACTTGTGAATAGATTGGCATAGTTGCATATACAACATAATAGGAGGGCAAAACTTGTGAATAGATGGCATAGTTGCATATACAACGTAATAAAGGACACAACTCATGAATAGATTGGCATAGTTGCATTTACAACGTAATAGGAGGGCAAAACTTGTGAATAGATTGGCATAGTTGCATATACAACGTAATAGGAGGGCAAAAGTCATGAATAGATTGGCATAGTTGCATATACAACACAATAGGAGGGCAAAACTTGTGAATAGATTGGCATAGTTGCATATACAACGTAATAAAGGACACAACTCATGAATATATTGGCATAGTTGCATTTACAACGTAATAGGAGGGCAAAACTTGTGAATAGATTGGCATAGTTGCATATACAACATAATAGGAGGGCAAAACTTGTGAATAGATTGGCATAGTTGCATATACAACGTAATAAAGGACACAACTCATGAATAGATTGGCATAGTTGCATTTACAACGTAATAGGAGGGCAAAACTTGTGAATAGATTGGCATAGTTGCATATACAACGTAATAGGAGGGCAAAACTTGTGAATAGATTGGCATAGTTGCATATACAACGTAATAAAGGACACAACTCATGAATAGATTGGCATAGTTGCATTTACAACGTAATAGGAGGGCAAAACTTGTGAATAGATTGGCATAGTTGCATATACAACATAATAGGAGGGCAAAACTTGTGAATAGATTGGCATAGTTGCATATACAACGTAATAAAGGACACAACTCATGAATAGATTGGCATAGTTGCATTTACAACGTAATAGGAGGGCAAAACTTGTGAATAGATTGGCATAGTTGCATATACAACGTAATATGAGGGCAAAACTTGTGAATAGATTGGCATAGTTGCATATACAACGTAGTAAAGGACACAACTCATGAATAGATTGGCATAGTTGCATTTACAACGTAATAGGAGGGCAAAACTTGTGAATAGATTGGCATAGTTGCATATACAACGTAATAGGAGGGCAAAAGTCATGAATAGATTGGCATAGTTGCATATACAACACAATAGGAGGGCAAAACTTGTGAATAGATTGGCATAGTTGCATATACAACGTAATAAAGGACACAACTCATGAATAGATTGGCATAGTTGCATTTACAACGTAATAGGAGGGCAAAACTTGTGAATAGATTGGCATAGTTGCATATACAACGTAATAGGAGGGCAAAACTTGTGAATAGATTGGCATAGTTGCATATACAACGTAATAAAGGACACAACTCATGAATAGATTGGCATAGTTGCATTTACAACGTAATAGGAGGGCAAAACTTGTGAATAGATTGGCATAGTTGCATATACAACATAATAGGAGGGCAAAACTTGTGAATAGATGGCATAGTTGCATATACAACGTAATAAAGGACACAACTCATGAATAGATTGGCATAGTTGCATTTACAACGTAATAGGAGGGCAAAACTTGTGAATAGATTGGCATAGTTGCATATACAACGTAATAGGAGGGCAAAAGTCATGAATAGATTGGCATAGTTGCATATACAACACAATAGGAGGGCAAAACTTGTGAATAGATTGGCATAGTTGCATATACAACGTAATAAAGGACACAACTCATGAATAGATTGGCATAGTTGCATTTACAACGTAATAGGAGGGCAAAACTTGTGAATAGATTGGCATAGTTGCATATACAACATAATAGGAGGGCAAAACTTGTGAATAGATTGGCATAGTTGCATATACAACGTAATAAAGGACACAACTCATGAATAGATTGGCATAGTTGCATTTACAACGTAATAGGAGGGCAAAACTTGTGAATAGATTGGCATAGTTGCATATACAACGTAATAGGAGGGCAAAACTTGTGAATAGATTGGCATAGTTGCATATACAACGTAATAAAGGACACAACTCATGAATAGATTGGCATAGTTGCATTTACAACGTAATAGGAGGGCAAAACTTGTGAATAGATTGGCATAGTTGCATATACAACATAATAGGAGGGCAAAACTTGTGAATAGATTGGCATAGTTGCATATACAACGTAATAAAGGACACAACTCATGAATAGATTGGCATAGTTGCATTTACAACGTAATAGGAGGGCAAAACTTGTGAATAGATTGGCAGTGTTGCATATACAACGTAATAGGAGGGCAAAACTTGTGAATAGATTGGCATAGTTGCATATACAACGTAGTAAAGGACACAACTCATGAATAGATTGGCATAGTTGCATTTACAACGTAATAGGAGGGCAAAACTTGTGAATAGATTGGCATAGTTGCATATACAACGTAATAGGAGGGCAAAACTTGTGAATAGATTGGCATAGTTGCATATACAACGTAATAAAGGACACAACTCATGAATAGATTGGCATAGTTGCATTTACAACGTAATAGGAGGGCAAAACTTGTGAATAGATTGGCATAGTTGCATATACAACATAATAGGAGGGCAAAACTTGTGAATAGATTGGCATAGTTGCATATACAACGTAATAAAGGACACAACTCATGAATAGATTGGCATAGTTGCATATACAACGTAATAGGAGGGCAAAAGTCATGAATAGATTGGCATAGTTGCATATACAACACAATAGGAGGGCAAAACTTGTGAATAGATTGGCATAGTTGCATATACAACGTAATAAAGGACACAACTCATGAATAGATTGGCATAGTTGCATTTACAACGTAATAGGAGGGCAAAACTTGTGAATAGATTGGCATAGTTGCATATACAACGTAATAGGAGGGCAAAACTTGTGAATATATTGGCATAGTTGCATATACAACGTAATAAAGGACACAACTCATGAATAGATTGGCATAGTTGCATTTACAACGTAATAGGAGGGCAAAACTTGTGAATAGATTGGCATAGTTGCATATACAACATAATAGGAGGGCAAAACTTGTGAATAGATGGCATAGTTGCATATACAACGTAATAAAAGACACAACTCATGAATAGATTGGCATTGTTGCATTTACAACGTAATAGGAGGGCAAAACTTGTGAATAGATTGGCATAGTTGCATATACAACGTAATAGGAGGGCAAAAGTCATGAATAGATTGGCATAGTTGCATATACAACACAATAGGAGGGCAAAACTTGTGAATAGATTGGCATAGTTGCATATACAACGTAATAAAGGACACAACTCATGAATAGATTGGCATAGTTGCATTTACAACGTAATAGGAGGGCAAAACTTGTGAATAGATTGGCATAGTTGCATATACAACATAATAGGAGGGCAAAACTTGTGAATAGATTGGCATAGTTGCATATACAACGTAATAAAGGACACAACTCATGAATAGATTGGCATAGTTGCATTTACAACGTAATAGGAGGGCAAAACTTGTGAATAGATTGGCATAGTTGCATATACAACGTAATAGGAGGGCAAAACTTGTGAATAGATTGGCATAGTTGCATATACAACGTAATAAAGGACACAACTCATGAATAGATTGGCATAGTTGCATTTACAACGTAATAGGAGGGCAAAACTTGTGAATAGATTGGCATAGTTGCATATACAACATAATAGGAGGGCAAAACTTGTGAATAGATTGGCATAGTTGCATATACAACGTAATAAAGGACACAACTCATGAATAGATTGGCATAGTTGCATTTACAACGTAATAGGAGGGCAAAACTTGTGAATAGATTGGCATAGTTGCATATACAACGTAATAGGAGGGCAAAACTTGTGAATAGATTGGCATAGTTGCATATACAACGTAGTAAAGGACACAACTCATGAATAGATTGGCATAGTTGCATTTACAACGTAATAGGAGGGCAAAACTTGTGAATAGATTGGCATAGTTGCATATACAACGTAATAGGAGGGCAAAACTTGTGAATAGATTGGCATAGTTGCATATACAACGTAATAAAGGACACAACTCATGAATAGATTGGCATAGTTGCATTTACAACGTAATAGGAGGGCAAAACTTGTGAATAGATTGGCATCGTTGCATATACAACATAATAGGAGGGCAAAACTTGTGAATAGATTGGCATAGTTGCATATACAACGTAATAAAGGACACAACTCATAAATAGATTGGCATAGTTGCATTTACAACGTAATAGGAGGGCAAAACTTGTGAATAGATTGGCATAGTTGCATATACAACGTAATAGGAGGGCAAAAGTCATGAATAGATTGGCATAGTTGCATATACAACACAATAGGAGGGCAAAACTTGTGAATAGATTGGCATAGTTGCATATACAACATAATAGGAGGGCAAAACTTGTGAATAAATTGGCATAGTTGCATATACAACATAATAGGAGGGCAAAACTTGTGAATAGATTGGCATAGTTGCATATACAACGTAATAAAGGACACAACTCATGAATAGATTGGCATAGTTGCATTTACAACGTAATAGGAGGGCAAAACTTGTGAATAGATTGGCATAGTTGCATATACAACGTAATAAAGGACACAACTCATGAATAGATTGGCATAGTTGCATTTACAACGTAATAGGAGGGCAAAACTTGTGAATAGATTGGCATAGTTGCATATACAACGTAATAGGAGGGCAAAAGTCATGAATAGATTGGCATAGTTGCATATACAACACAATAGGAGGGCAAAACTTGTGAATAGATTGGCATAGTTGCATATACAACGTAATAAAGGACACAACTCATGAATAGATTGGCATAGTTGCATTTACAACGTAATAGGAGGGCAAAACTTGTGAATAGATTGGCATAGTTGCATATACAACATAATAGGAGGGCAAAACTTGTGAATAGATTGGCATAGTTGCATATACAACGTAATAAAGGACACAACTCATGAATAGATTGGCATAGTTGCATTTACAACGTAATAGGAGGGCAAAACTTGTGAATAGATTGGCATAGTTGCATATACAACGTAATAGGAGGGCAAAACTTGTGAATAGATTGGCATAGTTGCATATACAACGTAATAAAGGACACAACTCATGAATAGATTGGCATAGTTGCATTTACAACGTAATAGGAGGGCAAAACTTGTGAATAGATTGGCATAGTTGCATATACAACATAATAGGAGGGCAAAACTTGTGAATAGATTGGCATAGTTGCATATACAACGTAATAAAGGACACAACTCATGAATAGATTGGCATAGTTGCATTTACAACGTAATAGGAGGGCAAAACTTGTGAATAGATTGGCATAGTTGCATATACAACGTAATAGGAGGGCAAAAACTTGTGAATAGATTGGCATAGTTGCATATACAACGTAGTAAAGGACACAACTCATGAATAGATTGGCATAGTTGCATTTACAACGTAATAGGAGGGCAAAACTTGTGAATAGATTGGCATAGTTGCATATACAACGTAATAGGAGGGCAAAACTTGTGAATAGATTGGCATAGTTGCATATACAACGTAATAAAGGACACAACTCATGAATAGATTGGCATAGTTGCATTTACAACGTAATAGGAGGGCAAAACTTGTGAATAGATTGGCATAGTTGCATATACAACATAATAGGAGGGCAAAACTTGTGAATAGATTGGCATAGTTGCATATACAACGTAATAAAGGACACAACTCATGAATAGATTGGCATAGTTGCATTTACAACGTAATAGGAGGGCAAAACTTGTGAATAGATTGGCATAGTTGCATATACAACGTAATAGGAGGTCAAAAGTCATGAATAGATTGGCATAGTTGCATATACAACACAATAGGAGGGCAAAACTTGTGAATAGATTGGCATAGTTGCATATACAACATAATAGGAGGGCAAAACTTGTGAATAGATTGGCATAGTTGCATATACAACGTAATAAAGGACACAACTCAAGAATAGATTGGCATAGTTGCATTTACAACGTAATAGGAGGGCAAAACTTGTGAATAGATTGGCATAGTTGCATATACAACGTAATAGGAGGGCAAAACTTGTGAATAGATTGGCATAGTTGCATATACAACGTAATAAAGGACACAACTCATGAATAGATTGGCATAGTTGCATTTACAACGTAATAGGAGGGCAAAACTTTTGAATAGATTGGCATAGTTGCATATACAACGTAATAGGAGGGCAAAACTTGTGAATAGATTGGCATAGTTGCATATACAACGTAATAAAGGACACAACTCATGAATAGATTGGCATAGTTGCATTTACAACGTAATATGAGGGCAAAACTTGTGAATAGATTGGCATAGTTGCATATACAACATAATAGGAGGGCAAAACTTGTGAATAGATGGCATAGTTGCATATACAACGTAATAAAGGACACAACTCATGAATAGATTGGCATAGTTGCATTTACAACGTAATAGGAGGGCAAAACTTGTGAATAGATTGGCATAGTTGCATATACAACGTAATAGGAGGGCAAAACTTGTGAATAGATTGGCATAGTTGCATATACAACGTAATAAAGGACACAACTCATGAATAGATTGGCATAGTTGCATTTACAACGTAATAGGAGGGCAAAACTTGTGAATAGATTGGCATAGTTGCATATACAACGCAATAGGAGGGCAAAACTTGTGAATAGATTGGCATAGTTGCATATACAACGCAATAGGAGGGCAAAACTTGTGAATAGATTGGCATAGTTGCATATACAACGTAATAAAGGACACAACTCATGAATAGATTGGCATAGTTGCATTTACAACGTAATAGGAGGGCAAAACTTGTGAATAGATTGGCATAGTTGCATATACAACGTAATAAAGGACACAACTCATGAATAGATTGGCATAGTTGCATTTACAACGTAATAGGAGGGCAAAACTTGTGAATAGATTGGCATAGTTGCATATACAACGCAATAGGAGGGCAAAACTTGTGAATAGATTGGCATAGTTGCATATACAACGCAATAGGAGGGCAAAACTTGTGAATAGATTGGCATAGTTGCATATACAACGTAATAAAGGACACAACTCATGAATAGATTGGCATAGTTGCATTTACAACGTAATAGGAGGGCAAAACTTGTGAATAGATTGGTATAGTTGCATATACAACATAATAGGAGGGCAAAACTTGTGAATAGATTGGCATAGTTGCATATACAACGTAATAAAGGACACAACTCATGAATAGATTGGCATAGTTGCATTTACAACGTAATAGGAGGGCAAAACTTGTGAATAGATTGGCATAGTTGCATATACAACGTAATAGGAGGGCAAAAGTCATGAATAGATTGGCATAGTTGAATATACAACAAAATAGGAGGGCAAAACTTGTGAATAGATTGGCATAGTTGCATATACAACATAATAGGAGGGCAAAACTTGTGAATAGATTGGCATAGTTGCATATACAACGTAATAAAGGACACAACTCATGAATAGATTGGCATAGTTGCATTTACAACGTAATAGGAGGGCAAAACTTGTGAATAGATTGGCATAGTTGCATATACAACGTAATAGGAGGGCAAAACTTGTGAATAGATTGGCATAATTGCATATACAACGTAATAAAAGACACAACTCATGAATAGATTGGCATAGTTGCATTTACAACATAATAGGAGGGCAAAACTTGTGAATAGATTGGCATAGTTGCATATACAACGTAATAGGAGGGCAAAACTTGTGAATAGATTGGCATAGTTGCATATACAACGTAATAAAGGACACAACTCATGAATAGATTGGCATAGTTGCATTTACAACGTAATAGGAGGGCAAAACTTGTGAATAGATTGGCATAGTTGCATATACAACATAATAGGAGGGCAAAACTTGTGAATAGATTGGCATAGTTGCATATACAACGTAATAAAGGACACAACTCATGAATAGATTGGCATAGTTGCATTTACAACGTAATAGGAGGGCAAAACTTGTGAATAGATTGGCATAGTTGCATATACAACGTAATAGGAGGGCAAAAGTCATGAATAGATTGGCATAGTTGCATATACAACACAATAGGAGGGCAAAACTTGTGAATAGATTGGCATAGTTGCATATACAACGTAATAAAGGACAACTGATGAATAGATTGGCATAGTTGCATATACAACGTAATAGGAGGGCAAAACTTGTGAATAGATTAGAATAGTTGCATATACAACATAATAGGAGGGCAAAACTAGTGAATAGATTGGCATAGTTGCATATACAACACAATAGGAGGGCAAAACTTGTGAATAGATTGGCATAGTTGCATATACAACATGATAGGTGGGCAAAACTCACGAATTGATTGGCATAGTTGGGTTTACAACATAATAGGAGGGCAAAACGCATGAATAGATTGGCATAGTTGCATATACAGCATAATAGGTGGGCAAAACTCATGAATTGATTGGCATAGTTGGGTTTACAACATAATAGGTGGGCAAAACTCATGAATAGATTGGCATAGTTGCATATACAACGTAATAGGAGGGCAAATTTTTTTCTTCAATCGCTTGAATTGTATTTGGTTTACTTGCCTGGGTTAAACATATATGTGTGGGTGAGCGACTATTATATTGAATGTAGAAAACGTCAGCTATTATTTGCAAAATAGCATGCCGGTTATATAGTGTTTACAGATGTAACCCCACAGTGTAGGTGTTGGTCGAGTTAAAAAAAATGCAAAGATATGCATTCTATATGTAAACCTGCAGTTTTTAGTGTTCATGACTTGTGCTTAAGAAACGAATCAATAACGCCAAACGCAATTTATCTAAATATGAATGATGTATTGTACGATTTGATCTGCTCATGAATAATTGAATGCATAAATTGTAATATTTTCCCGCCGAGAAACTTTCATGGATAGTAATCGCTCCGTCAGAGGATCTACGTGCTGTGGTTAATGTTTTTCAATGATTGAGGGAGTAGTCTGTTTCGGTAAGCTGCCAAGTCGTTGCCAAAGTGCAAGGTCCGATTTACAACAGCAGTTATGTAGCTAAGACAGTGCTGATTTATAATAGATGTTACAGTTAAATATAACAATTACATTAATACAATTCAACTGTAGAAATTGCACTATATAAATACAAGTGTTGTTGGTTTCAATTAGCATAAAGGCAATATTGTGGAAATTCACGGAAGTAAACCAACGTTGTGAATATTGAAAATAAAATCAATGAAATTCGACATTACATTTTGTGTCATTATCGGAAATAATTTGTTATTTAGAATATAATAAAGAAACTGGAACCTGGTGCAACTATCTAATAATACATTATGTTTATCCTGTTTTTAACAACTGAACATATACATATCTAACATGACTTATTGGCTCGCATAAAAAACAATTTGAAGGAAGATGGTGCCATTTTCAATATTAGCAAACGAAACGTGTCATGTAGTCAAACCGTTAGATGCTTTCTTTATAAAAGCATAAAGCACGTGCTAGTGAATAACCTTAGTCGAATCATTGGTGATTAGTGGTCATTTGAGCTGTCGGTAACGCCTGTACTAGCATCTTCGAATGTATCAGTTATTTAAAGACTGATTGGTTTTACAAAATATTTTGATTAAATATTCCTATGCACCCCTTACATCCATTCATCTCGCTATCGGCGCCATGTTGAATTTGTTCACAACTAATCGAAATTACAGAGGAGAAATACAATAGTTATAGGAGGGCAACTTTCTTGAATTGAAACTTTAAATTCTTCCCTTTTATGAAAATATGATTTAATATTTCAATATTATTCAGGGAATAACTAAATTGATTTTGAAGTGATTGAGTCTTATTTTTTGTACCCATCAAATGATTTGACTGGTGATGGAAGGAAATTCACCTGGACATCTACAAGCACGTGACAGATTTTCACCAGTTAAATGGTAGCACGGTTTGAATGGCTGTATAGCGTGTTTTACTATGGTATCCCTGCGATGCAGTTAGCAACAATCAATGCAATACTGGATTAAATAAGTTTCCCCGCTTCAAAAAGTGGGTTAATTTGACTTTCTCCCCAAATGTGTAGAAAAATGAATGCGCCAGAAATTACTCGACAAAAAAATGCACGATTTTACCTCAGGCCTGCATGAATGTTGGAAATCTAGTTGACTATTTCGATAATCGTGTTATTCAGTGGGCCACCCACTTGCACTATTACTGGACATTACGCAACTGGTTTAAATACTACATTAGTAACCAACAAGGTGGTAATCTCTCAAGGATCCACAATGAAGTCGTTAACCATACAAGTATTCAGAAATGTCCATGTCTGGAATGGTAACTGTAACGCCTTGAAAAGTATATGGTGCTCAGTCAAGTCGAGTATTACAAAATTGTTGTCACTTCATTGGCGTACAAAACAAGAAGAGTTTACTTAGTGGTTTGAAATAAATTGGCATCAGAATGGATGGCCGTTTTGAATGGAGACTGTTCAACCCACTTTCTTGTAACGTAAGCAAATTTCAATGTTAAATCGCACACTTTGTGCGAACAACAAAAAAAGAGATGGTTGGAAAGTCGAAAAGGTTTTGTAAAATTATTGGCTGAATAGTTCAAAATGTTATTTGGATGTACAAAACAGTTGGTTGAAAAGTCATAGTTGGATCGATTCGAAACACTTTGGTGTTACACCAATATTCACACGTCCTACTTCTGAAAATGACTTCACAAGTTGTGAAAATAATGTAGATACACAGTTGATATTTCGGGAATAGATTTCATTGTTGCAACCAGCACAACCCTTGTTAAATCTAATCGGAACTAAATATTATGGTCAACAGGCCAATTTTTGCAAGCATTTTTTATTTCTTTTATGTATAATAGTATATTCCTGAAGACAAATAATTATATGAATATGAATATTATTCAGTACAATGGCCTCAGGCCTATGGTACAATAAATCAAACAAAGAATAGAAAAATACATACAGAGGGATTCCTTTAAATAATTGTTGAATCTACTAGTCACAACTGGATAAGTAGATTGACTGTGTTTAGAAGCGTAGAATACAAATTTTGAAATTTGAAGTACAGATAAGTTGTCAAACTGCATTAAACTAAGTCTGATTTGACAGATAAAATATAGGTAAATATTTTTTCTAAGATTTACATAACGTGGACATACAAGGCAAAAATGGTATTCATCCTCAACTAACCCTAAATTACATAATTTACAGATTCTCATATTCCTCGGTATGTTTAGTTTACGATCAGATTCAACCCGAAAGTTGTGGGATGATGTTCTAAGCTGACATAGCGCAGAACGTAGCTTGTCTTTAATTAAATGCAAATATTTTTCACATCCAAAATCGATCTTAAAATCTCTATATTTATCGAGTTTAGGATAATTGTTGAGATCTGTAAACCAAGCTTGTTTGTACATATCATGAACTTTTTGGGTGAATACAGACAAAAAGGAACAGTTATCTTCCACGCCTTGGTTTAACCAAACAAAACCAAAACCGTGCGAAAATAGTAGTTCTTTGACTTGGAAAGCCCAACATTTACGGTTGTTTTCCGCTTCTTTATATTGGAAAAGGTAACATTGGTAAACATAACGCTGTGTTTGCATTTTTAAAATTTTCAACCAAAATTTAATACGTATGTAAGGCAAATGGATTAGTGGTAGTCTGCCTAATTCTCCATAAATTACAGGATTTGCTGTGGTTGTAAGCAAATTTAAAATAAATTTACAAAACTTGCGATGTGTTTCCTCAATATTTACCCCTTTGTCAAAACCCCAAACTTCACTGCCATACATCAATATTGGTAAAATTTTACAGTCAAAAATCTTTAAATACATTTGTACATCAATATCACTGTATTTTGCTAGTATCTTTTTTAAAGCAAATATTGCTTTACTCGCCTGTTCGGCAATCACTTTTTGGGATCTAAACCAGCGACCATTATTCGAAAAAGTAATACCCAGATAACAAAAATGAGGCACAACCGGAAGTTGTTCACCATTGTAGTGCCATTTCTCATGCCTTAATTTGCCGGCATTTCTAAAAACTAGAATTTTTGTTTTACTAACATTGACTTTGAGTTTCCATTTACCCGAATACTCTGATAAACCGTTCAGCAGTCTTTGTAAACCAACTGCATTCGAACTAAATAATATTAAATCGTCAGCAAATAGTAAGTAAACCAACATATACACCTGAAAGTCTGTGCTCCAAATAGTCACCAAGGTCGTTTATAAACAAAGCAAACAGAAGAGGTGACAAAATAGAGCCTTGTTGAACCCCACATAGACATTTAAACGTTTCCGTTACCCCTTTTGGGCTTCGTACACGAGACTTTATATTGCTATACATAGATTGTACAATTTTGAAAAAGCGACCATGAAGACCATTTTTTAGCAATTTAAAGATTAACATATGATTAATATGGTCGAACGCTTTTTCAAAATCGACAAACACACAATAAAGTCTGCTCTTAAGAGTGAAATATCTATTTATGATGGTGACTAATATAAACATTATCTAGCGTGCTATACGACTTGCGAAATCCAGCTTGATTTTCGTTCAAAGGGCAATTTCTTTCGACCCATTTGTTCAATCTGGTATATATTATAGAAGCAAATACTTTACCCAGCAGTGATAATAATGTAATTCCCCTATAGTTATTAACATTTTGAATGTCACCCTTTTTGTGTAGCGGTACAATCAACCCCAATACCCAATCACTCGGAAAGTAACCAGCAGAATATAACTTATTGAATAATTTAACTAGTAAAACTGTAAATTCGGTGGGACATTTTTTTAACAATTCTACTGGTATGCCATCATACCCTGTAGCTTTACCCCTTTTCATGTCATGAATTACTTTGTTAACTTCCTCGAGTGTAATTTCGCTCCCAAGTTCGTCACAATTAATATGGTTACTATCCTGGTCACTTTCTTGAAAGTTAAAATTGTTCACAAACTGTTTAACCTCTTCGTAAAAAGGGTCCACATCAATTTCACCTTCATTATAACTGAACAGATTTCGAAAATAACCAAACCATTTATCGTTAGAAATATTTAAAGAAGGGCTATTTTTATTTGTTTTTAGCAGGGACCAAAAGTTTTTTGAATTTGTTTGGATGCTTCCAGTAGTTTAAATTTCTCTCTTCAAATTGTTTTCTTTAGTGCCAATAATTTCCGATAACTGGCTTTTTGCTTTCTTAGGTTATCGAGCGAGTTATGTGTTCTGGTTCGTCTAAATTCATTCAGTGCTCTAGTTGCCATGGTTTCTGCAACGCAACAATCATGATCATACCAAACTGTTGAATTTTCATGCTGCCTTGGTCTCCCATTTTTGACCACATGTTTCATTTCAGCTGCGGCAGTATATAAAAGATCAACAATACGAGTAATTGACTCATCCAAACTATTGCTACTCGTCAAATCATAAAGTGATTCCAACTTGAAAGCAGCGCGTTCTCCGTTCCATAAACGGTGAAAATTTTCGCTATATTTTTCATCCCAGGCTATTTTATAAATTATTGGATCATCACTTGTAACCGGTGCAACATTCGAAGCTACTATAGCATTGCGATTTTGTTTCACACTAAAAATTAAAGGTTGGTGATCTGTCACCCACATGGAAATCTGTTAGATCTTTCATAACTGAGATATTACATAACAAATCCACAACACTACCACCTTTTAAACATGTAAAGTAGCCGCTATTGTCTGCAAAACGTCCATTCATAATACCTAACTCAGATGATTTACATAACTCTAAAAGGCGTTTGCCGTACCGGTTTGTCTGTGTCATGTGACCGTCTTGGTCGTAAAATATCATCACTCAAATATTCTTCATGCCAGGGAACATGTACAGTATTTGCTTGACTTAAATAATCTACTAGATTCGCAGATCTAGCATTAAAATCACCACAGACCAAACAATGGTAGTTGGGATACATTTGGGAATATTTAGCGTATTCAATTTCAAGTACATCAAATAAATTAATATCAGAATATGAAGAGCCCTCGGGAGATAATTATACAATACCAATTATAAGTAATAAATGATCATTTTCACCCACATTATCTCCGCAGACTTGCTATACAATTGATTTACTGACTAGAAACCATGCGTTTTGCATAACAATAGAATTCCACCAGAGTATCTGCCAAGGTAACAATGCTTGGGTCGAATACTACATAAGGATTTATACCCATCAAGGGAAAATGTGTGATTTATAGTGGCCCATGTCTGTGAGACAAATCACATGAAATTTCTTTAGATAAGAAAGAAAATCAGGGTTTGACCATTTAGATCGAGCATTATTGACATTCCAGCATATACAATTAATAACATTATGATAACACGATTCATTAAGATTGTTAGTAGTTGTATAGTTCGTATCAAATATAGTATTTTTAGAGTTCTGCTGCAGTTTAATATCGTTGCGTAAGCCCTGGCCGAACCTTTATCCATTTTTAACCACGGTCTGAGTTTTAAGGTTGAGATATAAACTTCACCCTCGATAATCAACTTATCGTAGCTCATTGTTGCGCGCTTACCTTCTTCCAGTGCGTTCTGCATACTCGGCCATAACTTGCGTCTAAATATTATGGTCAACAGGCCAATATTTGCAAGCATTATTTTTATTTCTGTTATGTATAATAGTATATTCCTGAAGACAAATAATTATCTTGAAGTGGGTAAACAGTGGTTGACCGAGTTTGCCTTGTCACAAGAAACATTTTCAACAACACTTTCAAATTATGCTCATGCCAGTTTAACCTTCAGACCGATGTTAAACGCCTGGTTTGGCAACTGCAGTATGTGGATCTGATTGCACATTTCAGGGTTATGTGCAGTGTGGACACTAGCTCTACAGATTTACAATTTACTTGTTTAACAAATATACGTGTAGTATAATAACGACACAATTTGAATCCTTCATTATATTTGAATCCATTATTGTTCATAATAAAAATACGACATAAACATAACAGTATAATAATTGGTTCCTTTACAAGAACTATTACGTCTACATATAGATATACTTACAATAGTCAACTTAGTTAAAATACAAACACTAAGTACATTTAAAAATTCAGAAAATATTTACATGTACACGGGCTGGTTCGAAAACGTAAAACTAACTTCTCAGGTTGTTTTGACATTCACTAAAATTGTTTTTAACATACAAGGAATGTTTCATTTTTAGTTTAGATAAGATAAGTTAAACAAGGGAATAATATAAAATGAATCTTAACGGTCAATTCATTGTGCCATTAATTCTACAATTCTACTAATATGACAATATACAAATCTCAAAAAGACCAGCGACCATGTATATAGGGTACATGATAAACTGATTGCTATGTAAAATGTTATTACAAAATGTTACGGAAATGAACTCATTTCCATTCACTGAGATTGTACATTCCATTTTACACAACACAAACAAACAAAGATCGTCAATTTTGGTGCTAAATTCATTATATGATGGTACGTTTTATTGAAATAAGAACAATTCAATGCCATATAGCGTCTAAAAGATCGTTATTACGGCGCTATACAAAGGTCAAAATCAAGTAATTAAATTTTTTTGCAGCAGACGCTTGATCCATATCTTTTACGCAAGACAAGAGATCTCGCAGTGTAAGGAAAGTCGCCTATTACACTTGTGTCAAAACATTGAATGTGTGTCACATTTTCCTCAAATGAGTAAATAAAATTCGTACTTTATGAATACCATTATTGTTTCACTATTCAGTAATATTTCAGTGCTGCTTGCAGATGCATTCTAATCTTTGAATCGAAAGGCAACCAAATGTATATACATAAACAACAAGAATAATTTGAAAGAAGGGTAAATAAGTGGCTTGGATAATAGAAAAAGTCTTAAGTCACAGAAATGAAAAAAGTGAATACAGATGGTTATTACTGGTGTAACTGCTAAATAGTAAGTAAAGAAGTATATGAAGGGTGATTTCTTGAGTGCCTGAGATGATAGGCATGGAGAGAACAAGTTATATGGGTGATTGGGGGGAATTGAGTAACAATTAGAGAGTAAATTTAAGGCGATTGCAAGGCAATGAGAAGGAATTAGCGGTAAGTGAGGGGAGATCACAGGGTTGGGACATTAGAAAATTAGATGAAACAATAGTGTGAGGCGTCAATCAGTGCACAGTGCGCGACAGTGCGCGTCAATCAGTGCACAGTGCGCGACAGTGCGCGTCAATCAGTGCACAGTGCGCGACAGTGCGCGTCAATCAGTGCACAGTGCGCGACAGTGCGCGTCAATCAGTGCACAGTGCGCGACAGTGCGCGTCAATCAGTGCACAGTGCGCGACAGTGCGCGTCAATCAGTGCACAGTGCGCGACAGTGCGCGTCAATCAGTGCACAGTGCGCGACAGTGCGCGGCAATCAGTGCACAGTGCGCGACAGTGCGCGGCAATCAGTGCACAGTGCGCGACAGTGCGCGGCAATCAGTGCACAGTGCGCGACAGTGCGCGGCAATCAGTGCACAGTGCGCGACAGTGCGCGGCAATCAGTGCACAGTGCGCGACAGTGCGCGGCAATCAGTGCACAGTGCGCGACAGTGCGCGGCAATCAGTGCACAGTGCGCGACAGTGCGCGGCAATCAGTGCACAGTGCGCGACAGTGCGCGGCAATCAGTGCACAGTGCGCGACAGTGCGCGGCAATCAATGCACAGTGCGCGACAGTGCGCGGCAATCAGTGCACAGTGCGCGACAGTGCGCGGCAATCAGTGCACAGTGCGCGACAGTGCGCGGCAATCAGTGCACAGTGCGCGACAGTGCGCGACAATCAGTGAACAGTGCGCGACAGTGCGCGACAATCAGTGAACAGTGCGCGACAGTGCGCGACAATCAGTGAACAGTGCGCGACAATCAGTGAACAGTGCGCGACAGTGCGCGACAATCAGTGAACAGTGCGCGACAATCAGTGAACAGTGCGCGGCAATCTATGAACAACGCACGACAGTACGCGGCAATCAATGAACAACGCACGACAGTACGCGGCAATCAATGAACAACGCACGACAGTACGCGGCAATCAATGAACAACGCACGACAGTACGCGGCAATCAATGAACAACGCACAACAGTACGCGGCAATCAATGAACAACGCACGACAGTACGCGGCAATCAATGAACAACGCACGACAGTACGCGGCAATCAATGAACAACGCACGACAGTACGCGGCAATCAATGAACAACGCACGACAGTACGCGGCAATCAATGAACAACGCACGACAGTACGCGGCAATCAATGAACAACGCACGACAGTACGCGGCAATCAATGAACAACGCACGACAGTACGCGGCAATCAATGAACAACGCACGACAGTACGCGGCAATCAATGAACAACGCACGACAGTACGCGGCAATCAATGAACAACGCACGACAGTACGCGGCAATCAATGAACAACGCACGACAGTACGCGGCAATCTATGAACAACGCACGACAGTGCGCGGCAATCTATGAACAACGCGCGACAGTGCGCGGCAATCTATGAACAACGCGCGACAGTGCGCGGCAATCTATGAACAACGCGCGACAGTGCGCGGCAATCTATGAACAGCACGCGACAGTGCGCGGCAATCTATGAACAGCGCGCGACAGTGCGCGGCAATCTATGAACAGCGCGCGACAGTGCGCGGCAATCTATGAACAGCGCGCGACAGTGCGCGGCAATCTATGAACAGCGCGCGACAATATATGAACAGTGCGCGACAGTGCGCGGCAATCTATGAACAGTGCGCGACAGTGCGCGGCAATCTATGAACAGTGCGCGACAGTGCGCGGCAATCTATGAACAGTGCGCGACAGTGCGCGGCAATCTATGAACAGTGCGCGACAGTGCGCGGCAATCTATGAACAGTGCGCGACAGTGCGCGGCAATCTATGAACAGTGCGCGACAGTGCGCGGCAATCTATGAACAGTGCGCGACAGTGCGCGGCAATCTATGAACAGTGCGCGGCAGTGCGCGGCAATCTATGAACAGTGCGCGACAGTGCGCGGCAATCTATGAACAGTGCGCGACAGTGCGCGGCAATCTATGAACAGTGCGCGACAGTGCGCGGCAATCTATGAACAGTGCGCGACAGTGCGCGGCAATCTATGAACAGTGCGCGACAGTGCGCGGCAATCTATGAACAGTGCGCGACAGTGCTCGGCAATCTATGAACAGTGCGCGACAGTGCTCGGCAATCTATGAACAGTGCGCGACAGTGCGCGGCAATCTATGAACAGTGCGCGACAGTGCGCGGCAATCTATGAACAGTGCGCGACAGTGCGCGACAGTGCGCGGCAATCTATGAACAGTGCGCGACAGTGCGCGGCAATCTATGAACAGTGCGCGACAATCTATGAACAGTGCGCGACAGTGCGCGGCAATCTATGAACAATGCGCGACAGTGCGCGGCAATCTGAACAGTGCGCGACAGTGCGCGGCAATCTATGAACAGTGCGCGACAATCTATGAACAGTGCGCGACAGTGCGCGGCAATCTAGGAACTGTGCGCGACAGTGCGCGGCAATCAATGAACAGTGCGCGGCAATCAATGAACAGTGCGCGACAGTGCGCGGCAATCTATGAACAGTGCGCGACAGTGCGCGACAGTACGCGGCAATCTATGAACAGTGCGCAACAGTGCGCGGCAATCTATGAACAGTGCGGGACAATCTATGAACAGTGCGCGACAGTGCGCGGCAATCTATGAACAATGCGCGACAGTGCGCGGCAATCTGAACAGTGCGCGACAGTGCGCGGCAATCTATGAACAGTGCGCGACAATCTATGAACAGTGCGTGACAGTGCGCGGCAATCTAGGAACTGTGCGCGACAGTTCGAGACAATCAATGAACAGTGCGCGACAATCAACGAACAACGCGCGACAACCAATGAACAACGCGCGACAATCAATGAACAACGCGCGACAATCAATGAACAACGCGCGACAATCAATAAACAACGCGCGACAATCAATAAACAACGCGCGACAGTACGCGGCAATCAATGAACAACGCGCGGCAGTACGCGGCAATCAATGAACAACGCACGACAGTACGCGGCAATCAATGAACAACGCACAACAGTACGCGGCAATCAATGAACAACGCACGACAGTACGCGGCAATCAATGAACAACGCGCGACAGTGCGCGGCAATAAATGAACAACGCGCGACAGTGCGCGGCAATCAATGAACAATGAGGGGCAGTTAAATGGCGGCAGTCGTTGTGCCGCGTCCTGTTCGATATGGGGACTCATAACGACGTATAAAACACGTGTAAAATACATTGTTTATTTACATGAAATTCAAACACGCACTGCGCAAAGACCACCACGCTTTAAACATCAGTGCGCGGCAGTTAAACATCAGTACGCGGCAGTGGCAGCGGTTAAACATCAGCGCAGGAGCTTGTAGCGCTATCAGTGCAGTGCAGTATGAGATATGGCGGCAGTAAGGGAAAGGTCTCGGGCAGTGCGAGGTGGAAATTGCAGGGCAGTAAGGAGCGATTTGAGGGTAGTTGGGAGTAATTGCATTCGAAGCAATGCACGAAACAAATTTGGATGGAAAAAATGAAAAGGATTTTAAATAGTATTGAGGAACAGTATAGTATAGGTGAAAAAAAGGATGTAAAGCGATTGGAGGGAATTGGCGGGGTGTATTGGAATAATAATGTTTACTGGCCATATATTTTAAGTATTACAGGAAAATCAATAAATAGGTAGCTAAAGTAAAAAAATAAATTAAATTATGAAAATATGTAAGATAATAAAATTTTCAAGAATCTCTGGCAGGGAAACATAAATAGCACAAAATGGCTAGTCGAGTCTTGTTTCCCAAAAGGAAGGAAGCCATGAAAGGAAATTTGGATGGAAAGAATGAAAGGGAAATTAAATGGAAGTTAAGAACAATTTCTGAGTATAGTAAAGGTGAAAGAAGGGGCAACACGTCTCAGTATTTATGACAACTTCAGTACTCTACAGAACTCCAAATGTTCCAGTTTTGTTTTTACATTGATTTTTTTTGGCAATTCTTACAAACTTACTTACAACACAAGTCTAGACCAATTTGTCAATATTCAAGGCATTTCTTCTGGCGTTCTAGTCAATGTTGGCATGATTACCGTTAATCTGAGATACCATTCCAGATAAGTTTGCCGTCTGCCACATTATTCCAGGTAATTCAAGACAACTGTTCTAATAATTTGTCCATGGTAGTGCTTCCGAGATTCAAGCCATTTCTTCTGTCGTTCCAGTCATTGTTTGCATAATTACAAATAATCAAGGCTACCATTCCAGCCTTTCTGGCATGCTATTTTCTAATACTTCGAGATCAATTATCAACATTCAAAATAACGGTGCAATTAACTTGTCCATGGCACAGTTTCTAAAATTATTAGGCGTTCCAGTCAGTGAGTCAATGTTTGCATATAATAACAGGTAATTGAGGCTACCCATTCAAGCATACCAGAACATGGTCGTGAACTCTAAAACATGTTCTTAATGTTCAAGGCATTTCATCTGGTACTGCTCCAATCAATCATTGCAACTTTTCAGACGAGGTTTCACAACATCTGGAATGTTATTCTTTGAATAAATTGTATGGCACCGTTTACAAATTTAAAACATTCCAGACTCGTTATGTAAAGTTCCCGAGTTCCAGGCAACTATCTGAGACTAGTCAATGTAATTTTGTCTATACTGTCATCGTTCCAAGGAATTCAGATACTTTTACAAACAACATTTCTCACATGTCAAGTAACTTGAATTTGTAAATAGTGTAGTGGATTACTCTGGTGGATCCATAAATGACGTCAGGTTAGATAGTGTTCCGTTCCCATGCTTTTACACTATTGTTTAGAATCAACAACGTGCATATTTATAGTGGAAATTATAAACATAATTTAGGAATTTGATAAATAGATTGTTTACTTATTGGATTTAGAAGTGGCAACTTTGCAAGGCTTGAACCGCAAGACACATTCCTGGTAGTCGCGTGATCGTGCCAACGACTGCAGTGATTGGTTGATCGCACGTTTACTCTGCCACGCCTTCAAGACTTGAATTTTAAGAGAGTGTGTAACCTTTGTAAAAGGGAGAAGTACAAGAGAACTGTACAGCGTCAGATGACCTCAGCTGACTGTTTGGGTGAATAAAGCTGGACTATTTGTAATGTGTATTTATTTGGGTCGAATCTGGTATCTCTATGTGTAAGTGTTAACAGCCAAGCGAGACGAAGTTTCTAGATCTTCGAACAGGTGGTGGTGACCCAAATTACTTCTACTACAATGTCAATGTCATTTAGGAGGGAGACACGCTCAAAAACAAAAGACAAGAGCAAGGCCGGCGAACAAATAGCCGAGATACCTCAAATGGAGTACCATGGTAATCAATGGTCGCAGTTCCATGGTCAACTATGGTTGACCATGGTCGTTAAATGGCACAAACTACCATGGTCATAAACCATCATGGAAACAAGCAGCCTCTCGGCCAATGCACATTTCGATTAAAGAATAGAAGATATCATTAGAAAATGAACAATATGTAGACTTGCTGTTTCAACAAGAATTCAAAAATATCACTTTTCACCAAAAATGACAAAAATATTAAGCAAAATTAGAGAATTGAAGATATCATGAAATGAACAAATCTAAGAGAGGTCTAGCCAAGGTAGATATACACCAAGTATCAAAGCATTCAGGCTTATAGTTTTCAAGAAGTCAAAAAAGTAAAACATTGACATGGACGACAGACAATCACTCATATGATAGGCTCCGCTCGACAAAGTCGACAGCGGAGCTAAAAAGAGAGATTGAACGATGGTTGAAAGAAATTGTCATCAAGCAAGACGATAGTCTACATCATTACGAGAACCAGCTACAACAGTTGTCCAGCTGGCGACACGACATGAAAACACGTTTAGAGACATACGCAAACCAAGTCAACGAACAAGTGAATTCTTAAATTGTAAAAAATTCTGTAAGAAAACATAAAGACACCAAGAGAAGATGCGAGGAATGCACAAATGTACCGAACAAGAACAGTGATCACTACAGGCATATCACCACCACAACCTTTCAATGGTCAAAAAAGAAGTCGTTTCAACAATTAAGTGGAAGTCAACGATCTCGATGAACCACGATGAATAGCAGCCTTTGCACTTCAAATGAAAGGTAACGTTGAGTCTTGGTTTCAAGAGACAATTATGATAGCAACGTCACGTTCGCACATCCGGTTCACACGCCGATGTAATGTTGTTTAAAATCAACAACTTGCATTTTTAGTGTGGAGATTATAAACATATTAGATGAATTTGATAAATAAATTGTTCACTTATTGTATTTAGTAGTTGCAACTTCCCAAGGCTTTAACTGCGAGACACATCCCTGGTAATTACGTGATCGTGCCAACGACTGCAGTGATTGGCTGGTCGCATGAATACTCTGCCACGCCTTAGTGATTTCACTTTTAATATAGAGTTTGCAAACATTTGTAAAAGGAAGAGAGAATGATAGAACGGTACAGCCAGGGGTTACCTCGGCTGACTGTGTGAATAAAGCTGGACTATCTGTAATGAACTTATGTGTATTCATTTGGGTCAAATCCGATACCTCTACGTGCAAGTGACATCAGCCAAGCGAGACGAATTTCTAGATCCCTGAACACAACACCTGTGTTCACAACACGTGGCGGAGAACCAAATTGCCTCTACGCCAATACCAATGTCATTTATGAGAAAGACGCGCTCTAATACAAAAGACAAGAGCAAGACCGACAAACAAACAGCTGATTCATCACATATTGAAGAGCAATGGAGAAGATACGTTGAAGGTCAGTTAAAAGAAATCGCCGATAAGAGAGAAGATTATCTAAAACATTACGAGAACCAGCTACAACAGTTGTTCGACTGGCGACACGACATGGAAACCTGTTTAGAGACCTATGTAAACCAAGTCGACGATTAACAAAAGCAAAACTAGAGTGAATTCAGTAAATTCTAAGATACAATAACAAATATGAAGACACCGAGAGAAAAATACACGAGAAGCGCACAAGAGTACCGAACAATAACCGTGATCACTACAGGTATATCACCGCCACAACCCTTCAAAGGCCTAAGGTCCGAAAACGACCAAATATGGTTAAGCCATGTCAAGAACTACGTGGAAGTCAACGATCTGAATGGTCCACGACGACTAGCGGCCTTTGCACTTCAAATGGAAGGTAATGCCGAGTCTTCGTTTCAAGAGACAATTGATCTCAAAAAGGACACTTATAGGGACATAACAGTTGGTTTTGCCCGATTTGCAGAATGCAAACACAAGCTGGGGAAAGGAACAGACTACTACTACAACCCAAGCACAGCCGTAATGAACCTGTTGATGAATACATCGCCGACATCAGATACATGTGCGCAGAGTTCAGTAAAAGCCCACAAGAACAGCTAAACTACTTCATGATGCGACTAAAATCGGCTATCGGGCGTACGAGATATGAAATCGACCAGAGAACATCCAGGAGGCACTCGGCCGAGTCAGACTTGAGAATACCGTTGAACAAATACAACAGGGAGACACAGTAACAAGCCGTACAATTGAAAAATTAGAAGAGATACAAATAGTAATGCAGAATAAATAAACTAAACTTTTCAAAGAATAAGGCCCGCTACGAAATATGGAGTGGGGGGGGGATTCACAAAAAAATTAGTGATTTCTGAAAAAACCATGAATGAAATAACACCTTTGAAATGATTAAACATTTACCTCCTAGACAACATGTCTGGAACGATTCATGGTGCATTAGTTCATTTAAAAGGTATTGTTTCCATTTCAATAGAAATTGCCCAAAGCTGGGTAATAATCTCTTTTATATAATAGATGATATGAAGATAAATAGAATTATTGGCTCGGACTTTAAGAAAACATGACGCTATAAATAATTACGCGCGAAACAAATCAGAAATACGCACAGCAAACAAAACTGATACCAGTGACACTAGAAACTGTAATATTAGCCAAATCACGAGCGGCTTAGCCTGATGGTATGCTAGGTGAACGGTAAGAAATAAATTATTAAGATTGGGGATTATTCCAGCCACAGGAATTGTAAAAATAACAAGCCATGCATGGCACAGTCCCCGTTAGTTATCAAATTATATAGATATATAGTCATGTTTATAGTAATATAGCTGGAATATAACCATGTCAGGAATATGATTTTTTTAAAATGATTGACATTTGTATCTGATCGTCAAACAAGTACTTGTCCATATTCAGAGATATTGCTCTGGAACAGCATTCAAATTCAGCCACTTTATATATATATATATTCATACACACACAACATGATGTATAACGAATATATAAAATTTGAATATAATCAGTCAAAGCATTTGAGATATGGCTCTAGAAGCCCAATCATTAAAACAAAATGGCCACCAGTTAGCTATTTTGAATCCAATATGAAAAATAAAATGACATGCATCAGGAGCCTGTAATGTCTAACGTGTGTTATAAATTTGAACAAAATCCATCCATAAATGCAAGAAATGTTTGATATTCGAGGATTTTTTCAGCACAAAAATAGCACACTTTGAAAAAGATCATCAAACCAATATCTGTGACATGATGTATAATGAATATTAAAAATGTGAACATAATCAGACAAAACAAGACAGACATATGGGTCTGGAAACCCATTCATTAAAACAAAATGGCCGCCAGACAGCCATTTTGAATCCAATCTGAAAAATAAAATGACGTGCACCAGGAACCCGTAATTTCTAATGTATGTACCAAGTTTGAACAAAATCCATCCATAAATGCAAGAAATGTTTGATATTCGAGGATTTTTTCAGCACAAAAATAGCACACTTTGAAAAAGATCATCAAACCAATATCTGTGACATGATGTATAATGAATATTAAAAATGTGAACATAATCAGACAAAACAAGACAGACATATGGGTCTGGAAACCCATTCATTAAAACAAAATGGCCGCCAGACAGCCATTTTGAATCCAATCTGAAAAATAAAATGACGTGCACCAGGAACCCGTAATTTCTAATGTATGTACCAAGTTTGAACGAAATCCATCCATAAATGCCAGAAATGCTTGATAGTTGATGATTTTTTAGTACAAAAATGACAACCATTCGGCCATTTTGAATAGGATCGTCAAACCAATATATCTATGACATGATGTATAATGAATATTTAAAATTTGAACATAATCAGTCAAAACAAGCTGGAGATATATGGCACGAGAACCACATTGATTAATACAAAATGGCCGCCTGTCGGCCATTTTAAATGTTATCAGAAAAACAAAATTATTTGCATCAAGGTCCCATAATGTCTAACGTATATACAAGGTTTGAAGAAACTCCATCTGTAAACAACCGGGAAATACTCGATTTTGATGATTTTTAGCACAAAAATGGCCACCATTCGGCCATCTTGAATCAGATCGTAAAACAAAATGATGTGGATATGTATGATATCATGTATGATGTATGTGTGAAGTTTGATTGTGATTGGTCCAGGCATTTCTAAGATACAGGTCCGGACGCACGCACAGACGCACGCATGGAGGTCAAAACATAGGTCCCCGTTTTCGGACTACGTCCGAACGGGGACTAATAAAGTACCAATTAAAATATTAAACCCGTACGATAGGGAAGTACATGTCAAACGAGGTGCAAAACTCTGACTATTGCAATGAATTGACGAACACATACAATGGACAGAAAGAAAAACTCAACATAGAACATAACTTTTCTGACAGATTTAAATAGACAAGAAGAATTAGATTTGAGCCAATGGTTGTATAATAATAGTAATATATTTGCTAATCTATAATTTGTTAATCTATATTACGTCATTGATAAGTTTTGAATAAATATCATCAGTCTTCAACATGGCGTCATAGTAGTCACGACCAGTCAATTTCACATGGTGTCAGAATCGGGATATTGCAACAATGACAACGGGATTGAAAGCTCCAGGACCGCTCCAGCTAGAAGGCAACATTCACGAGAACTACAAGAACTGGGTCAGAGCATACGACATATACGCAATAGCTAGTGGTGTCACGACAAAAGACGAGAAGGTACAGTGCAACGTATTTCTTCATGTCGAGGGATATACGCACAGAAAGTACACGCTACTTGGTCATTCGCCGATGAAGATATCGACAAAACAGCACCTCTCCGTGACAAATTTTCTGAATTACTGCAAGGGCAAACGCCATAAGGTACGCATTTAATTCTACTGTACAGAACCGAGGTGAAACATTTGATACATTTTTCACTGAATTGCGTCAGAAAGTCAAAGACTGTAAATACAACACGTTGGAAAATTCATTACTATGTGACCGTCTCGTTTGTGGTATTCGTGACGAGAGTGAGCGTGAGAAACTGCTGAAGACTGAAGATTTAACTCTCGAGAAAGCTATGAATATTTGTCGTTTGAGTGAAATCAGCGCGTCGCAGTTGAAAACGCTCAAAGCCAGTGTACACACAGCAAAACAAAATGGCCGATTCTACCGACATCGCACCCAGCGTCTAGCCAAAACCAGATTCCAAGATAATAATGACAAATTAATCACTCGTGGCAGCAAGAAGTGTGGAAATTGTGGTGGTCCTTTCCATGCAAATAGAGCCAATTGTCTAGCATATGGAAAAGAGTCACAAATTAGGGCATTTTAGATCAGTTTGCAAATCTCACTCTAGATTTAACAAACGCAAATCGTTCTCTCACAAAGTGAATGACATTGGCACATCAAATCAAAGTGACAGTGATGACATAGCAGGTGGTCAGTTATTTATGGGTGAGATCACAAGAGTAAGCGTCAATATCGACAAAATTGACCAATGCAAGCCATGGACTCAGATATTCAAAGTTTGTAACCAAGACAAAGTTCACTGGCAGCGAAGCTGATATTTTGCCACTACAGTATTACGAGCGGATTCAAACTCCACTCAGACCAAGGCAATGCAAGCTTGTTTCGTACTCAGGTCATCATATTTTTCTCGATAGGTGAAACTGCTGTACAGTTGACATCAATGGCGAGAATATAACATTCCAAGTTGTTGACAGTCGAGAACCGATTTTAGGTCGCGATACATGCCAGGGGCTTAATCTAATTCGCCGTGTAAATGCTGTCACAAGTAATATGACAACATAGCATATTCAGAGTATAAAGATGTATTGACTGGTCTTGGATGCATCAAAAACAACTATCACCTTCATGCAGACGAGTCTATACAACCCAGTACAGATCCACCTCGCCGTATCCTTTACGCTATTCGCAATCAAGTCAAAGCTGAGCTAGATCGCATGCAAGAGATAGGTGTGATAGTGCCAAAAGCTGAACCAATTCTTTGGGTAAACAGTATGACCATAGTCAGGAAAGCCAACAACCAAATTCTCATCTGCATGGACCATACAAAGCTGAACAAAAATCGCCGAGCACATCATCCAACCAAAACCATTGAAGAAATAGCCGCAAGAATGCCAAACGCAAAGTTGTTCTCGAAACTCGATGCTCGATCAGGGTATTGGCAAATCGCTCTTTGTGTTCACGGCAGTGATAAGCGCAATCATGACCAGAATTTTGAGAATGTTTTGAAGTACACACGTGAAGTTGGCCTCAAGCTAAACCAGCAGAAAACAGTTGATAAGTTACCTACAGAAATTCGTGCCAAATCTATCAACGTAACGCAGCCATGACGAGAATTACTTGACGACAAAGTTGAATGGCACTGGCAAAACCGACACATCAATGCGTTGGACAAACTTAAATCGCTCGTTACACAAGCACCAATCCTCAAGTTCTATGACGTAAACAAACCTGTTACTATTCAGACAGACGCTAGCAAATATGGTCTCTGTGCAGCCTTACTACAAGTTGGACACCCCATAGCGTTTGAATCTAAAGCACTCTATGATACTCAACGCATGTATGCCGTCACAAGCTATCCGTTTGCGACGCCTTGCAAATGAGCCTGGGTTACATATTATCAAAAGTACAAGATGGACATGAACGTAACCTAGATTACGGGGTACGAGGTTTAATCCCAGTGGAAAATAAATACGGAATAACACAACTAGAATAGCAGTGATAATATGTGTAAAGTATTTCGGTGCTTGTCTTAGGCACGCTAAATTCGAGATAATTACGAATCACAATGCACTGACATACTTATTTTCCTTGAAAAACCCGCGGGGAGATTAAGGAGATGGGTCCTTGCACTATAACAATACAACTTTACTATTGTACACAGACCAGGCTCGTGACATGCCCGACCATAAAGAAGTTGAACACAACTTTACAATAACATCAAAAACAGTTTACAGTGAAAGCATTGCCAAAATTGTGCAATTGTTTAAAAGGTATTATCAATAGCTCATTTACTGCTCTGAACACATACTTGTATGAGTACAAGAGCAAACTGCGTGCCAAATTATTATTTTATTATACATTATATCAAATTAGACCATTATAACAGACGTGTGCGCTCTGCTTAGGGGAGGCAAAACATAAAAATAATTAAAATAAACCCTTGTATGTCCCTGTACCATCACCCGACAATACCTCAAGTGCCAAATACAAATACCATACCCAATGCAACCCTTTGTGTCCCCTAAACCGACCATCCCTAAATCTTGCTCAATAACACCCAAAAACCCAATACTGTATCCCAAAACCATTCAATGTCCCAATATCACCCTGTACCCATATATCCCATTAAAATCCCAAAATTATAATCCAACCCCAAACCCATATCCCCGTTTTTTTGTTTTATATTTTTTTTGTATTTTTATATTTTTTCCTTTTTTTGTATTTTTTTATTTTTTTTCCAAGGACCCCCACAAAAGACCCCATAAGTCCCAAATAAAACAAAATTAAATTAAAACCAACCCCTATAATGTGTAAAATAAAAATAAAAAATAAAATAACTATTAAATGAAGTTAAAAAATACAAACAAACAAAAACAAAACGAATTGCTAATCCCCAAACAGAGCACACCCTAAATGTGCTGAAAGTACTCCCGTGTGAATGTTTACCAGTATAGGAAACCCAATGTTGAAGCTATACACGAGGAAGATTGCTTCTGTGTGAAGACTTCAAATAGAATTTTGAATCATCAACAAATTGCTCAACCACACTTTGTTATCTACAGTGCCCGAAATCGAAGGTCTTATCTAAACGACAACGGCATTTAAACGTGTAGGGGAAAATAGATGCCGAGGATGTCTGAGGCGATGTGCGAGCAACATTTTGTTACAAGATCACAGATCACTAGTACAAATATATGCAGTGATGCATATTACTGAACAGATGGAACAAGAGTTTCCCGTAGTCATCCAATCCATCTAATTTCCGGAAGTCCATTTTCTGGTACTTTTTATATTCTTTACTTGAGAGAAGAACTTGTATTTTAAGTCAGTACACAATGCCATGCAGGTAACCCATGATTGTAATTAAAATTGTTAATTACTTTCTCTGGAATATAAATTAGTATTAAGTATATATATATATATATATATATATATATTATAGTACTTTCTGGTTGTGACATTGTTAGAATAGTCATTTTATAAAGAAAACTTAACGATTTACTAATAAAAAACAAACAGATGAGGATTAGACTGTCTTTTTTTCAATTGAGGTAAAACTCCAATACCGTCTTGCACCGATGTCAACTACAGATGAACTACAAAGTCTGACCAACACAAAAGTGTATTTTTATTTAAGCGATTTACTTCACATTTCATCAATGAGTGCCTTATGAACAAGCCATGTTTAATCATTTCTGAAACCGCCAATATGAAATAAGCAGCATGATTTTAGTTTATTCTTCACAGGGTGTAAAAACTCATTTGAGTATTGAATTAAACAGTGACCTTTTAACAGACCCTTAATGGTTGACATTGTAAAAAATTAGAATAAAAAGAACGCGACCTTTACCAAGTGATCCAGAAAAATGCAGATTCTCACTAGTTGTCAAGATGTGACCCAGTCCCAATGACTGAATGTTCCGACCAATTTAGTGAGAAAAGAACAATTATTCCCCAGTTATTCCAATTTATTGTTGTTACAAGTCACTTCAAGGGTACTTGCATAACCCACAATAAGTAAACAGTTGGCACCAGAACTTCTATAAGCAGAACAAGCCTCATGATAACAATGCACATCAATGACACGAAACAATTTAATTTTTTTATATGAATGCCAAATGTGCATTATTATGTTTTCATAGTTTTATCGCAATTTGTCCATGTAATGATAATTTCTCGTAAGCGTACACTGAATAAGCTAATCCTGTGTTAGTTCCACAATGGATTTCATAAAAAAAAAAACCTACAGTGTGACAAGAATTGCGAATTGTCAGACGAGGTGGGTTAAAAACAAATTTGAACAAAATCCATCCATAAATGCAAGAAAGATTTATAAACTTGTGTCAAAGATGATATATTACCAATGATTTAAATGTAATTATATATAATTTATCATTGATAAAATTAGTCCTGTATTTATTTATTTATTTATTTTTTTAAATTTATTTATATCAGTAAATACAAAATGAAATCAATAAAAGACAAAATATTGCGACTCAGTAGTGAGGGCTTCTTTAAAAACATACGACCATAAATCTTATGGAAATGATTTAATGGGTTTGAGTTACAGTTAGTTCTAGCAGTACTGGCATGAGGTTTGGTCCTGCACACTACATGCAAGTTCTCATCACAGAGGGAAGTGTTTTACTTATCTGACATACTACACATGCAGCTTTAATGGCGTATAACTACAGTTATGTCAACGTTGTTGGATTACAATATGAGCGTGTTTCACTAAACTACTCTCCATTTTGTGTGGTCAAAAAATCTTCAAAATGATTATCACTAGGCAGTGATTGAATGTAATCAAACGTATTAATCATCATTTCCTTGTAAGATGTTGAAGAGCATGTTCATAACGATAATGTTTTGTAAATTATTTCTAAACGCAAGTGTAACTCGGTATTATGTGCACCCAAGACCTGATGCAATCTTGTGAAGGAAAAATATATAGTCTTTGTTAATGCTGAGTGCGTAATGTTGGTTTAGTATTTACATTATTTACATTTGTTAAAACACACATTTACTTGACCTGGCCCGGAAAAATCACTGTTATTATTACTGTAAATTTTGTGTAAAAATGAATATAGAATAGGAGTAGTTCAATACAACTCGTACTGTAAATAGAAGTCCAAGCAATCAACAGCACTAATAAATATATCAAGAAAAGCATGTGTCATTTCTGATATTTTAAACATATCCTAAATTGCTGAGGGCAATCCGCATAAAGTCGTACTGGCAATGTACCATATTCATCATCAATGTGGCTAATAGAAAAAATCTAGTTTAGTACAATATTGATTCTATTGAAAAGACATTACAAAACAATTATAACTTGGACAAGGTTGAAACTCCCATTTCAGTCTCTATTTCTGAAAAAAAAAACTTGATTGCATCAGGTCTTGAAATGCATGGGGATATGAAAGACCAAGTTATTTGCTTAACCACCATTCATGTTAAAATTAAGGAGAGTTGTGTACAAGCACTTCAACAATTTCAAAGGAAATAAGTGAAGTAAATTATTATTAAATATTGAATGTATTGAAAGCCTAGATATGTGATACTAACTTGAGAGATTCATTTGTCCACATAGAAGAAACCTGATTCCTAAAAATACGATTCTATTTTATGTGATCATCGCAAGTGTCGTGTCATTTTCGATAACCATGTGCTTATTCTAGTCATGACAAATGTTCAACTGTTTTGTTTATTTACATTAAATTTCTATCTATTATTTCTATTGTAATTGATGAGTATATGTTTCTTGGCAACATAGAAGTCAGGGAAACCTGATCACAAATCCCACCACCATTATGCGATGGTTCAGATTGTATTCCTACAGCGAGGTTCTACAGGCATGGATGTTTTACAGATTATTTATCAAGGGGTGCACGGATGATATCATTGTGGGGAAAAGTGGATAACGATTGGGCCCAAATGCCTTCTTGTTAGTTTGAGTGGTATCGGTCTATTGGTGACTTGTTCTAAATGAACATCTCCAAGGAAAACAAATTCAAGCGTTATATCATGACCTGACGTTCATCCGAGTAAAGCACCAGTGCAAGATGGTAGAGATGTTAGACTTCAATGGAAAAACATTACCTATGACTAAAACAATTTGAAGTTGTTTTTTTCTGTTTATATGACAAGCATACCTTCTTTGTAAAATGACTATTGACCCAGTTATCGCTATTAAAAAATATTAATCATAAATAATTGTTCAAAGAATACCAGATATATATAAATGAATGATTTCAAACCTAGTTCACTCGTATATCTCATTTTGTTTCGGCCGGTCAAACAAATACTTACATAGTCAAGCTTGCAAATGATATTGTATATAACCACTAGGATTAAACATTGGTAAAACTGCGTTTAAGATTGGGGACATTAAATGTCTCCTCAATCATATTATGTTCAAAGATAAAGTAGCATATAGTGGATGTATCCTTGTCAACATTTCTCTTGTGGTCAATTATAGCTTTACATATATAGTGAAGCGACATGTTTTGTGGCTGTATATTTTAGTTGATTAACACTGTGGATAATAATGTACAGGACTACATAGTTGTAAGCAAACCAGTACACACAATCCGTTCATAGACTTCAGGAGTTACGCAAATGTTTATAGTACACAAGTTGGCTAAACTAACAATACACAGAAACATAATATTCAAATGTTTGCTAAAAAAAACAACAATTTTGTTTCTTAAATTTAAGGTGCTGAATCCGAATGTGTAATAATTCATACATGATCAAAATATGATTACATACGAGGGCGAAAGAAGTAAGACATGTATACTTTACATACCAAAGATAAGAAAAACATTTCTACAAATGGGAAAATATTGACATGAAATAGACAAAGCAAAAAAAAAAAAAACATCCGACCATTCGAATTACTTCTAAATATAAAAACATTTATAAATCGGAATTGTATTTCAATCAAAATAATGAGATATTTATAAAAGTAAAATAAACTTAATTTCTCATACTTCTAATTACCTTTAATATTTTTTTGGGATATTTTCTTTCAAGATTGTCAGAAGATGTGGGCCTAGTTTAAAAGAAAACGCTAATTTTAGGAGACTTTTTTTAAATGCTAATACAGGTTGACCTCGACATGCAAGTTCCGATCAACTACTATTACAGAGATATGGGGATGTGGTATCATTTACACACCAGTAGTTCATCGTTTACTGATTAAATTACTTGAGGCAGAACAATTTTAATCGTTTTTAATGTAATACAGCCAATAGCCGAGTGCTCAATACAGTACTCGAATTGACAAATACAAAAAAGATAAACCTTACTCCTGTATTATAGTATGTGTAATTTTTGTTTTAATTTTTATTCAAATAGTAATACAGTGGCCCCTCGCTAAGTCGCGGGTGTTGGGATCCAAGCAAAAACCGCGACTTATCGAGGGCCGCGACTTACCGAGGGACGTCGTGAAAGAGGGAGGTCGTGCATTGAAAAACATATAAAAAGCACATATAAACCCTCGGTTTAGTTAATTGATGTATCATCACATGTGTCAGGCAGTATTCGAATAAAATCATGATTATGTTTGCTGTAAACATTGCGTTGATTATTTTGTTTGGGTCTGATATTATGTGGGCCGCTTGCTGTTGCTTGCGACTTCGACGGCAACAGCTTCCAAAATAAACCAGTTTCATCGCAATTATAAACATGTTCGTCAAAATAACCACCTTCATAGATAATTTCTCTCAGTTTTTCGGGAAAAGTTCCGACAGCGTCAATGTTCCCAGATCGAGCTTCGTCTTGGATTGAGACTGCGTGTGTCGATAGCGTGTCTTCTTTGCCATAGCAAGAACCACCCTGAACTGGCCTTAAATTCAAAGTCGTCATATCTGAGTTGTATGCTTTGCATTGGGTGATGGGACCAGATAGTGGAGTTCCGGCAGACCGTTCTTAAAGAAACGTAAACAGCTTTATCGGTGTCATCATTGTCGGACACTTTCGCTTGTTTTTCTGTTCAGTCCCGCCTCTTGGTCAACTTTGAAAACAAATTTACTTTTCATTTTTTACCCACCCACGAATAGTGGGCTCAACCACGTGCAACCCTTAACTTGGTTTGACACGGTCGATCGCCGTGAGTTTATGGCGTACGAACAGGCTGTATAGCTTTCGCTTTGACATGCTGCTCAATTGAGAAATAGAGATCAGAATTCTATGAATTCAACTCATTGTAGCGAGTTTTTGTAAAGGTATACCAAAATGGGACCGGCCAAGAAGTACGTACGGTCACTACTCGACACCCCTGTTGACACCTTGAGTAAGGCCGCCGTCACCCATTGCGTCTCAGCAATTGACGGACAGTGGGTGTTAAGTTGCCTCTTTAACGGTTAGTTAAAAACACTATGCCACGAAACATTAGTCTTTGTACTTCAAAACTGCTGTCAAAACACAATAGAAATTTTGGGAGCCATCCAAGTACCCGCGACTTAGCCGATTCGCGACTTACCGAGGCGCGACTTAGCGAGGGGCCACTGTATTTATTATATTATTTGGAAGCAGGAGAAATATAAACAAATTCAACCTTATAAAAACTGAACTTTAATATAATACTCGTGCTCAAACCGTAATTTGTGTTAGTTATAAACAAGGAATAAAAATAAACCCGGTATTCATAAAAGCATTTTTTTAAATTTTATTTTACGATGCTATTAGAGAGTAATAATGTTCTAAGAAACTAAGTAAACATAGTATATTAGTCTGAACTTAATAATTTTTGCTTAAACGTGGTTACACGAGATACGTTTGAAAACGCAGATCAGCATATCAAAGCAATCAGATATGTAGATATGAATAAAAGTAAATATTAGGGGTACTATTGAAATATTTCCATATTGCTAAATCGTGTGTAAAAACAGGGTGATGAGATTTGTCACCAACAAAAAAAAATGCCTGCCTGCCTGCATAAGAAATCCACATTTGTGGGAAAAAAATATTTATGTCGTTAACAATAGCTACAAATGGATAGATTTTAAGGTTCTATTAAATTGCAACCTATTGTGCAGCATACTACGTACAACCAACATTTAACAAATGTCAATTTTGAAGTTGCATTTTCACCGATATATGAATAAAGATGAATGTGTCAGGCTTTTTAACACTGACCAGAAACAATCATATACAATGATTGAGAATATACAAAAAAATATGCCACATAAATCAACTAACCCTTCATTTCCCTCCTTCAATGAAAAGGCTATAGCATGTAAGTAGGTGCCATAAGGTAGTGACAAGGAAATAAGTTAATTAAAATATTTCGATCATTTATGAAATAAAATTACGGATTAGTCGAGTACGACTTTATTTTCACGACATAATAGACTAAGGAAAAACAATCCACAATTCACCGGATTCTGTCATAAATTCGCCCTGGGCCGTTAAACGGCAGTTTGGGTTTTTAAAAAAATAAAATGGGACCAAGACATTTTTCGGCAGTTTTTAAGGTGTTTTTTTTTTAAATATTTTGGCATCATTTTTTTGGGAATTTCAATGGAGTCTAATTTAAGTTTTACCATTGTCATTGACGCCTATTCAAGATTTTGATGTTTAGTGACTATATGGCGTTTCGTTTCAACAATGAGCTGTTATCACTATTAACAATTGAAATTTTTTCTTCAAATGCTCAGTTTATCTTTTGAAAACAACTAATTTTAGGCGGTCTACTTTTTAATTCAGAAAGTAAAAAATGTATCAAATTTTAGATTAGCTTCTGTAATAGTTTCTTTCGTCTTGGTTGGTCAAACTGCCGTAGTTAAAAGTCGACATAGGTGAATTTTTCAATGAAAATAGAAGCCCCCCCCCATATTGATTGTCATGTTTTGAAATTTTGAACCCCAAATAAGGACACACCAACCGTGAAATGCCCTGGTACTAATTAGTAAAGAAAATGAATGGGTAACCGAAAAGGAAGGCATAATTATATTTCTGTATATCGAAATAAGGTGTAATATCTAAATCATGTGCACCAAAATGAGTCTAATAACTCTTACACATGTATCAATGTTTAGTATTAATTATAACTGAAACCACAGCAAACCACAGCGTAGACAAAAGATGGAATCAAAATAGATTGTGAAGAATAAGTACGGATTTAGTGTATAATCTTCCAGTTTGGGTAGAGTTGATGTATTTGGTAGTTATATATAAATCTGTAGAGCTGGTAACAATTATTGGCTGTTGCAGTGAGTCACATGGTAGATCATAGTAGAATTCCCAGTATGGGTAGAGTTGATGTATTTGGTATAGTTATATATAAATCTGTAGAGCTGGCAACAATTATTGGCTGTTGCAGTGAGTCACATGGTAGATCATAGTAGAATTCCCAGTATGGGTAGAGTTGATGTATTTGGTATAGTTATATATAAATCTGTAGAGCTGGCAACAATTATTGGCTGTTGCAGTGAGTCACATGGTAGATCATAGTAGAATTCCCAGTATGGGTAGAGTTGATGTATTTGGTATAGTTATATATAAATCTGTAGAGCTGGCAACAATTATTGGCTGTTGCAGTGAGTCACATGGTAGATCATAGTAGAATGCCCAGTATGGGTAGAGTTGATGTATTTGGTATAGTTATATATAAATCTGTAGAGCTGGCAACAATTATTGGCTGTTGCAGTGAGTCACATGGTAGATCATAGTAGAATTCCCAGTATAGGTAGAGTTGATGTATTTGGTATAGTTGTATATAAATCTGTAGAGCTGGCAACAATTATTGGCTGTTGCAGTGAGTCACATGGTAGATCATAGTAGAATTCCCAGTATAGGTAGAGTTGATGTATTTGGTATAGTTGTATATAAATCTGTGGAGCTGGCAACACTTATTGGCTGCCGCAGTGAGTCACATTGTAGAAAAATTCCGAGTAGAGTTTATGTAATTGGCTTCGAAAAGTACATCCAACGAAACGACATTGCGGTCGAAATCTCTGTGCGAACATGCAGTACATTTACATAGAACTGGAAGGACAATTGTTGACTATTACAATAAAACATGAAGAGAAGTACGTATTTCCAGTATATGTTGAATTGATGTAATTTTCACATCTGCATGGTGAACTTACGGGAATGTTCATAGAGTCAACTCAGTTATTGTGATTCCAATGAGATTATCCATAACTTGCTCCTTCCAACCATACATAATTAAATTAATGTTCTCCAATGTACACACCACGATGTCAATGATTCAGCTCTTGTCATAAGTGATGACATATCATATACAATACTTTGCCGTGAATTGAATCTCTATATATACATTAGCAGGCAATGTAATGTTGAAAGTAATATAATTTAAATTTGTTTACAATTCTCGTACATTTTTTTTCTTTATCAAATACTTTGTTATTTCATCGATGAAATATCAATTTATTCTTTATACATATATATAATCTATCAGCTGATTACTAGTAGTTTAAATTTGATTTACGAAAAGGACAATAAAAATAGTTGGTAGAAGCTATACAACACAAATTGTAGTTTTATTTTAACATAGTTCTCTAAACTTTTTTTTATTCATTTCTATTTCTTGATTGAATGATAATCAATTTATTCTTTCATACAATTCAATCATAAATTCACTAGGATGCAATTAGAATAATTAAATGCAAACATAAAAGTGAAACAAGTGAAAAGTGTTTTTTTATATATATATTATTTTTTTGACATGTAACACAAGTTTACTTACAAACTCAAACTGTTAATATTTAGAATTTAATTTACAGATGAATATTTACAAAATATTTTATGTTGTAATTTACAAAATGCATTTTACAATTAGAACATTGCATGCGATTGCATTATTTCGTAATTATTATCAAATCTTTCACATTAAACATACACTATGGATATTAAAATGTTATCAATCTTGTTATCCCCATCTAGAATGTTATTTACTTTAAAATTGTACAAGAAATACATACAGACTTGACAAACTACTTTCACCGAAAACCGCATTCTAAAAATGAATGTGGTTTTCCTAAAAATTTCAATTAAAAGAGCATTATGGGTAATCATAAATTTGTCATTTGTTACCCATTTGAATGCTACTATTTTTACCGCTAAAATTTTACAAACTCGTAATCAAATTTTTCGAAAAAAAAAACATATGCAATTTTGTAGAAGATGACAAACGTTTATGTCCAATAATGTGAATAATAGTAGATTAATAGTAAATAGCTTAATATTTCACAAAAGCAGAAACGTTAAAAAAGTTAGTTGTTACCCAAATAGGAAGAAGGACATGATCGAGTTAATACTAACCAAAAACATACACGTGTAATAATATTGCATAACTAATTCTGAAATGAAGTTTGTTTGTAATACTGATTTCTTGTACTTAATGTTAAAGTGTACGTATTAAGTGCTAGTGACCCCAGAGTACCAACAATTAAAATACATTTGTATTGATATTAGCAAAAAATGTTCATTTGTTTGTATTGCGTAATCTTGAATTATCCGATAAACAGCTGTAGAATCACGAACCAGTAGTGATTCATGCTTGTATTGCAACTATCGCGAATTTAACAAAACTTGTACATACACAATTGCACATTATCAAGTATGTCGGTCTCAACGAACAATTGACAGTTATGATTGTATTCATTCAGTATCCAGGGAATAAAATAGCTAGGTGATTACATTATTAGATCTCATGAAAATTGATTACAAAAACAAGGTTATTGAAAAAAATTGTATATGAAATGGTATGTCCATGAAACAAACTAATGATATCAATGGAAATAATCCACAAGAAGAATACACAATTTAGATCACCAACAGATTAAATATGCTAGTAACAGAACATGAATTTGAGAGCCTACAGATGGGGTAATTGTTGAATGTAAATCGGATAAATATAACAATTTAAGACCACAAACATTTTGAGGTGAAGGCATTGTCAGTGGCTTAGCCTATGATGGCAGATTGCTATGGTCATTACAAGGAGGTATTTCAATAATGAGATGAAAAGCTATATAATGACATATTTCTTATACAATTAGTGTTACAATAATTTGAACAAGCTCAAGTTTACCTAAATGAGCCAAATATAATCATTTAATATCAATATTTGTTTTAATAAATGACAATAAATATTCAGATTATTTGCAATGACAACAGCGATGCATACCATTTCTCAATGTATACCAATGGGCACAAATCGGATTCAGCACCTTAAATTTTATTGAACAAACATCAAATGTTTTAGCTTCGTAATTGAATCATTACGCCAGATTGGCAAATAAAAGAACAGACGTTTCCTAGTTTGTTTAAAGAAGCAAATGTTGTATAGGTATTTAAATGTGGCGACAAAACTGAAGTTATAAATCATAGACCTATATCTCTATTCGTTTTTGAAAAAGTAATATTTGATCCTATTTTCAACCATATTTCAGAATATCAACATCAAACATCGATATACAGCAACTAACCTTGTGTTGTACATCGACTTTACAACAGAATGTTTTCATAAGAAAAGCTTTTGACTCAGTAAATCACAGACTAGCTGTATACAAACTTAAACACACTATGGTATCTCGAATAGAATTTTGCATCCACTTTCTTCTTATATGAGCATACGCAAACAAAAGGTAGTTATTGATCATGTTCTGACTGGTCAATAATTATCTCAGGGGTACCCCAGGGCTCCCTAACATATACATACATGATTTGTCCAATGTATGTAATACATTGTCATGCCTGCTATATGCAGACCATGCTAAAATTTACAAGCCAGTCAAAAATATATCTGAATGCAGGCAATTGCAGACAGATATAAATAATATATTTCTATGGTGTCAACGCTGAAAATTGACGTTAAATTTCAACAAATGTTGTGTAATATCCTTTTCTAACAAATAAATTATGAATTTTGATTTAATTAATATGTCACTGTCTAGGGTCGATTCAGTCAATGACCTCGGCGTCTTATTAAAATCAAACATGTCTTTTAAAGATCATATTGATTATATTGTTAAAAAGTCGCTTAGAATGCTTGGCTTTATTAAGCGTAATAGTAAACATTTCAACCATATTAGTACTATAAAATCATTGTTCTTTTCATTAGTTTGAAGCAGTTTTGTGGAACCTGTCACAAACATCCCACATTGACTCCATTGAAAGAGTGCAAAGAAAGTTTGTCAAATATTTTTGGTATCATCACACCTTCAATATGATACTGATAAATACTAGTTTATTCTTAGATGTGTAATTTTCATACAAATGTGTTAACAGCTTATGCGACTCGTCTAGTATTTTATCAGTGTTAAATTGTTATGTCCCAAATCTTAGTTCACGTTTTACCCCTCTGTTTTGTCTACCACACTGTCGTATTGATATATTCTCCACTTGTGAGATGCATGAACAATAATTATCGCGGAATGGTTCAGAACTTGATATTTTTAGTAGTTTGAGCCATTTTAAATGTATGTTTTTTTATTGTATATTTATGTATGCAAGTTATTGTATTTCGATTTATGTATGTGTGAGTGAGGAGTCTGTAAATGGGACTCATCATTTAACTGTCATATAGAATTTTGTACAAAAATACTAATTTTCTAGTTAGTCAATACAAAATGGATTTATTTCATTAGGTTGTAAAGGCGTGTTGAAAGAATATACAGCTTTAAACTAGGAGAAACAGTGACCATCAAAAGAAGGGGACATAATCAACAATAGAAAAGTTGTAATAGCTGAGATGAGACAAATGCAGAATGTGGACAACTACATGCATTAACAAGAACATCAAACACAGCAGGACATTTACATCAATATGAACATGGCAGAAACGCCTTCAGCAACGGCAGAATAGAATTAACAGCAAGGACAGCAGCAATGTCATTTAAAGGTAATTATATAAATGTTAACATCAACAGGAGAAGAATCTGCAGCAGCAATGACAACATTATTTGGTATGTTTGCATGCAATCACTGATTCCAAGTTTATACTATTGTAATCTTCTGTAATCAACAATTATTATTTCAATACCAGGATAGAAAAGAGGAACCAGCAGAAGAAGGTGAAATTCGGGAGCAACGAGAAGGCGTACTCCCAGAACGTGAACTCCCAGAACGTGGAGATCAGCAGCAACAGCAGAACCGCCTATATACGCAGTGGCAACATCTAACACAGAGAGCAGGACATTTGCAGCGATTACAACAACAGCAGCAGCAACACATCCAAGAACGCCCACAGCAACAACAAGTGACTATGGCGACAACAGCAGCAGGAGCAACAACAGCAGGCACGTCAACTATAGCAAGAGCAACAACATCAGCTTCAGCAACATTGGCATGAGCTACTGCAACATCAACATCAGTTGAAAGAACAGCCATAAGAACAACAACAACTTCAGATAGAGCAACAACAACAACAGCAGCAGCACACCAACAAATGATAAACCTGCAACAGGAGCAGCAGAAACAACAATTGCAGGAGATGCAACAGCGGGAGCAGCAGCTTCAGGTACTACAGCAGGAGCAACAAATTATGCAGCAACAGCAGCACCATCTCAGCCTAGATAGGCAGTGGCAACAGAAAAGCCTTCAGCAGCAGTAATTGCAGCGGCAGTGATGGCATTTAATGGGTGATTATAGAACATCAACAGGAGCACAACAGAATCTGCAGCAGCAATGACAACATTATTGGTTTGCATGCCATCACTGTTTCCTAGTTTATAATTTTATAATTAAACCAACAATTATTATTTCAATACCAGTAAAGAGGAGACCATCAGAAGAACCAGGAAAAGGGTAGGCAACGGCATCCAACAGGTTTAAAAGTAATTATAAAAATGGCAATGACATTAAAAGCAGCAAAACTGACATTTGCTTATGTTTGAATGCCATCATTGTATCACAGTTGTAATTAAAATATCTGATGTATGGAAGATAGTGAGTTGGGAAGACGAAACAAGAAGCATGTATTTTTACGTTTAACTACTATTAAATGTTATTATAAGCATACTAATATCTATCTAAATTTATTAAATTTACATTCTTGAGTCTGATAAATAGTGCATTCTTTTTTGAATTATTTATTACCTGAATCCCTAACAGGAAATCAGTTAATTCTTAAAAGTTAAGTTCAGATATTCAAATGTATATGTTCTTTATTGTATATTTCTAGTTGGACAATACAAAATGGATTTATTTAGTTAGGTTGTAAAGGCGTGTTGTAAGAATATACAGCTTTAAACTAGGAGAAACAGTGACCATCAAAAGAAGGGACCATAATCAACAATGGAAAAGTTGTAATAGCTGAGATGAGACAAATGCAGCAAAATGTGGTCAGCTACATGCATTAACAAGAACATCAAACACAGCAAGACATTTACATCAATATGAACATGGAAGAAACGCCTTCAGCAACGATAAGTAGCGGCAGAATAGAATTAACAGCAAGGACAGCAGCAATGTCATTTAAAGGTAATTATAGAAATGTTAACATCAACAGGAGAAAGAAAATCTGCAGCAGCAATGACAACATTATTTGGTATGTTTGCATGCAATCACTGATTCCAAGCTTATACTATTGTAATCTTATGTAATCAAGAATTGGTATATCAATACCAGGATAGAGAAGAGGAACCAGCAGAAGAAGGTGAAATTCGGGAGCAACGAGAAGGCGAACTCCCAGAACGTGAACTCCCAGAACGTGGAGATCAGCAGCAACAGCAGAACTGTCTATATACGCAGTGGCAGCATCTAACACGGAGAGCAGGACATTTGCAGCGATTACAACAGCAGCAGCAACAACACATCCAAGAATGCCTACAGCAACAACAGCGACTATGGCGACAACAGCAGCAGGAGCAACAACAGCAGGCACGTCAACTATAGCAAGAGCAACAACAGCAGCTTCAGCAACATTGGCAGGAGCTACTGCAACATCAACATCAGTTGAAAGAACAACAACAAGAAGAACAACAACTTCAGATAGAGCAACAACAACAGCGCCAACAAATGGTAAACCTGCAACAGGAGCAGCAGAAACAACAATTGCAGGAGTTGGAACAGCGGGAGCAGCAGCTTCAGGTACTACAGCAGGAGCAACAAATTATGCAGCAACAAGCAGCACCATCTCAACCTAGATAGGCAGTGGCAACAGAAATGCCTTCAGCAGCAGTAATTGCAGTGGCAGTGATGGCATTTAATGGATGATTATAGAACATCAACAGGAGCACAACAGAATCTGCAGCAGCAATAACAACATTATTGGTTTGCATGCCATCACTGTTTCCTAGTTTATACTTTTATAATCTGCTCTATTAAACCAACAATTATTATTTCAATACCAGTAAAGAGGAGACCATCAGAAGAACCAGAAAAAGGGTAGGCAACGGCATCCAACAGATTTAAAAGTAATTATAAAAATGGCAATGACATTAAAAGCAGCAAAACTGACATTTGCTTATGTTTGAATGCCATCATTGTATCACAGTTGTAATTAAAATATCTGATGTATGGAAAATAGTGAGTTGGGAAGATGAAACAAGAAGCATGTATTTTTATGTTTAACTACTATTAAATGTTATTATAAGCATACTAATATCTATCTAAATTTATTAAATTTACATCCTTGAGTCTGAAAATAGTGCATTCTTTTTTGAATTATTTATTACCTGGACCCCTAAAGTATATTGTATATGTTGCTAGTCATATTCGCCTACAGACTCATCAGCCAGTGTAAGTGGTGAATCAGTAGCTAGTTATGGTGGACCTCAGTTGATGCCAGTGGATTTCCAGTTGATTATGGTGGACCTCCAGCCGATTCCGATAGATCGCTAGCAGATCTACCGGATTTACCAATCAATCAAGTAGAATCACCAGGCGATCCACTGAACATAGAGGTGATGGGACAGCAGGTAATATATGGTTACCATTAAAATGTTCAGTATTGAAATATCACATGTATTAAAAAACTGCTCCTTATTCAATTTTAGAACTGTTCCTTCACACCTATTTTTGTTTATCTTTCCATTTGGAACAATTTTTAGACGTATATTGATTGAATTTATTTTAGGGCAAATTCAATACAGACAAAAGATGGCTGAATACTAGTCATTTTAGATTTTTCATTTGCTTAGAAAAATGTTATATTTACACATTTGCTATCACATAGGATTGTATGTTTTCAATCTGTTTATTACAATTGCATAGTGAAGCTGCAAGCAGCATTACATGGGACCAACCCAAGGGCCATGTTTGTGCAGGTGTAGTTGAATTGGTTAAAATGGAAACTGTCATACAGATTTCACAAGGTCGATTCTCATACGTATATATAGTGCACAATAAAAAGACAGTGAAGAAGACAGACAATAATGCATATTCTGTATGAAGATATAAATTACACAATTTACTACAATATGAATATCTTTAGTCAGCATTGTAATAAAATAGTTATAATCATAGTGACCACAAGAGATGCGTTTAAAATGTTAATAAGGATTAAGATGTTTGTTTTGTTATTTAATTTATGTTTTTAATAGGGCACCAGTGGGATTTCAGATAGTTTTAATATACTTTATATTAAAAGGCACACGTAGTACTGTGGATAACAGGCTTTTTCTTTCTTGTTCTTTGATTATACAACTTATTATTTTCACTAGTAGAAACTAATTATTTTGACACCATATGATCAACAAGTATCCAAGAGTCTCCGTGGCAGCAGGAAATAAAAGGTTTATATTTTTAATATTTAAGGCACAGCGTAATTTGCACGAATATTGCAAGACGAGATGATTCAGCACATAAACAATAGTTTGTCACACTTGTCACACAAAAATTATACAATATATCACAAAAAAATCATGACATAATACTTTTAAACCAATATGGCCACTCAAGCCATCGGCATTTGAAAATCAGATGCACCTAATCTGTATAAAATAAATCCCATTCAGAAATTAAAGCTAAAACAAACATTCCAAGCCCTATGAGGTAATGCAATAGAGCTGAATATACTGTTCTCCATTTGTTACCCAATCACTGGCATGATATAACCATTAACTTTGAACATTGCACTACTATGATTTACTTGTGTTACTTTCATACACACATTTACTAAGATATCTTAGAGGGTACCTGCATGGCAATAACAAGTGTTCTGACTGAAAGATTCAAAAACAAAATTATCTGGCTTACAGTTTTGATCTGAAATCTTGTGATCTGTGCCGGACACCAAGAATCTGTAATAAAAATATCGCAAAGGTCAGTCAGTGTTTATCACAGAATGTAAATTGATACACAAGGGCAGTGCTCTTAAAATTCAATTGTGACAAAGATATTAATACCAGTATACGTTTAATGGTTGTATAAAGCAGAGTAATTAATAATATTCATCTTACCATTTTTGGCTGTGGGTCAAAACGGATTAAATCTCACAGGAGGCCGCCTATTCCTCGGTGGGTATCGTCTCCCGCCAAGCTGTGAACAAGAAACTGGTCTATTAAAATTTTAGTTATACTATGGTATTAGTGAATGTACAGGAACCAATATTGTTCATTCAAGTGGCTTTCACCTCAATGAAGCAAACTGACTATTGAAATAATTGTATTGATAGTCACAAAATTAAATAGCAATACAGAGGAGTTAGTGTTGTAAATAACTAAACCGTTCTGGCAACAAATTAAACAACTTCACAGAATGTCCCATCCACACTCACTTGCACATTGTATCGTCTTAAAGATAACATATTGCTTACGTCATTGAATTATTAAAATGAATCAGGATAATATTCAAGAAGAAGAAGTTATTTGTGTCAAATATATAATAATTGTGAATAAGAAAGTAAACGTACATGATCAGTCACAAATGCATAGGTCAGCACAATGATCGTAAATGATAATGGAACTAGAAATGCAATTGATATCATAGCTAGACTCGTAAATGTCATAAAGATATCCCTCAAAATAGTAACAATTACACCATGACATTTCTGTCAACAAATATCCAACTACATTGTTCAATGTAGAAAACAGAATAGTGTCTTACATAATACATCACATGTGCATGAACTATAAAATAAATACATGAAACTTACATTCTGAGCGGCCTCCTGTGGGTCATCACGACCAGCGGGTGCTCTAGGTCTTGTTCGTCTGGGCAACTGGACACGCGGACACCCACTGGCCGTGTGATGATGATTGAATCTTCCTGTCCTGTGACCTGAAATTTGAAATAACAGTCAAGTCAGATTGCATCTGATCAGATTAAAATTTAAAACACATTTTTAGAAGTATTAATTGATTCAAACTAGGTTATGAGTCGTTTTAGTATAGGAATGTGTGATAATGATTTGTGTTAAATGCGGTTATTGCTTGAGTGAGATTTGTTAGTTTTACACTTTTCTCCCACATATCAAGCATACATGAAAGAATTGACACGTAGCTAGGTATAATTATCTGCCACATGTATTGATTAGTTGTTAAATTAATTATTTCAGACAGTGTCAAAAGCAATTAAAATTGACCTTTAGTATTGAATATATAAATGTGTTAAATGTAATGCGCTGATAATTAGCATTCTTACCTGTGCCGTCACAACCAGGTGTTGGACAATTAGCTTTGGAAAGAAAGATATTAAATAGATTTGTGAGTGAGGCACACATTACTTGCATTATATGCGTCATATCCATCATGCAATAGTAAACAAACTGAAACCAGTCAGTCATTTTGAATTAATTTGATATGATGCATAATCATGGTTCTGGAAAGCCAGAGATTATGGCATATTAAATCAAGAAGCAAATGCATAAGCATAGTTTGAACATAACTGGAAATGCAGGTGCAAGCACAGAATTATTGACCCTATACGCACATGTTTTTAGAATTCTTACAAACAGAGTCTAAGACAAATCATTTTCAGAAGTGACAAATTATTTATGGAAATTTGTGTATAGAAACATTACCTGTTCGTTGGTCGGGTGGTGCATTCTGCAAGACATGTATGAAAAAAATCATTAACCCACATGAAATTAAGGTGATGATATGAACAATTAAAAAACGATTAATAGAGATCAGGGCATTTTCTACCAGTTACTAGCATGTAACTATAGCAACATATACGATTTCAGAAACGTGAGAAACAGTTTTAAAGAAATATTACGTACTTTGTGTTGATTCAATTATTGATTGTTGAACTGGAAGATTATATACATCAACAAAGTAATCACAAAGACTACCAGGACACATAGGAGTCTACTGAATGTGTTTATCTCGTAAAGTTTGATTAAATCGGTAAAAGTAAAACCTGACAAAATGGCTAATAAATTGTTTTGATGAAAACACCAGTTGGTTAGATTATTAAAAAATTAGGAAATAACAGAAAAAGCGCAAAAAAATGTTGCCTATATCTTTGTTACTTTTCCGATCATTCATGCAGAAAAAAAATGTTTTTGAATCAAACTGGCCACCATTCAATCAAAAGAAAACCTTTTTTTAATTTTAACAAACGCCTCTGAATGCCATATATCAGAATTGAACTCCGAATCACATGGCAATTCATGCACTTACGACACAAGGTCTAATCACATTTGTGAAACTGACATTTATCAAAAATTTACTGAAATTGTACCTTCCTAGGGATATTACTTTGAAATAAACTAATAAACCCGTTGAAATTGTAAATTGCGAAGAATTGTTATCAAGCTCCAAGTGTGCCCTAAAATAAAATATATAGAACTTACATTTTCTTCTGCTTGGACAGGCCGCCGCCGACGACCACCCGCGGCAGGTGGTCTTCTTGGTGGCAGGGGAGCCCGCGGGCAACCGCTGATCGTGTGGTGTGATCTGAATTTTCCAGTTCTGTGACCTATTAAAAATACATCAAGTGTAAAACAGTTTCCCCACCAACTGGAGTTTTGTGTTGCAAGTTCAAATGGTTACAGTTAATTTATTCATCTCCAGTATACCCTTTGTATAAGCAAACACGTACTTGTACAATTATTCCCGTTCAAACTTGGTATGTCCTTATGTATTAATGTTTCTAGGTTTGTGAGAGTATATTTAGGCATGCTTGTGGTTGCCTTCCATTAAACGTAAACTTTGGAGTTGCGTTGAAATCTTGACTAGTTTGTATTCGAAAACTGATAATCAATGATTACAACACTAACATACAAGACAAATTATTTTTTGTGTGGGAAATCAACATTTCCATAGTGCAAAATACGTTTCATGACTAAACAAAATGTACTATGAGTAAGTACAATTAATTTCAGTCATGGAAGATATTAAAACTGTTAATACTTGTTTTTTTAAAAAAACAATTATGCAGCGAAATCAGCAACAGATCATATTGCATTTTTCGCAATTGCCATTATTCAAAAATTGTCGGGTGCTGTTAATATTACCACACCGTTAATTTGTTTACTTCGTATGGTATCGATTGAGTTTTCTAAACAAACTTACAAATATTTCTTTATTGAACAAAACAATAACTGATCAAGTCATTTAAAATGACAGTCCGGTCAGTATTTTCCACCAAGTGGTGTTATTATTTCTATAGAAGACATCAATGTCATTACTATATATTATGACAGACATGATGAAAACACGTGTATTTAGTCAGTTTACATAATTTGGAAAAAAATAATTTATGTAAAGCTTAATCTGATTTCGAAATGGCAGACATTCTCGATTTTTATCATTAAAATAGTTGCGATTCTACCATTCTGGATTTGTATGTGATGTTTTAATGTGATCGGCCAATTAATATTGATATGACCCTGGGAAAACATTCGTTAAAACAAAGTCTCAAGACGTCCAACATAAATGAACAGATGTACCTAAAATGGTGCTCCTCATTCTTTAAGCATATAGATTTGTGAATTACATATTCTTACCTGTGCCATCGCAGCCAGGAGTTGGACATCTGGGAGCATCTAAATTGAAAAACAAAATTAGTAATGTATTTTTATACTAGATTGCGCAAAAATATGAAGATTTTTTGCAAACCAATAATAAAAGTTTGAAACCTAACACGAAACAGACATCCTGTTATACACCTCACCTCAACAAAAACACAAATATAAAATAAGATTATACCGTGACGATAATAACCAAATAAAATCTTACAAATAGGAATCTGATGAAGTAATCAATATCCTTTACATAAGGAAACCAATAACATCTAGAATTGAAGTTATCACCAAATCACATTATATATGAAACCAATAATTGCAGGTGGAAGCAAGTTTGACTAAAAATATTAAAAATCCTACACCCAGTTTAATAACATAACATAATTAGAATTCTTTTGCACAACTAGTGGTATATACAATATACAAAGGGACAACTTGATATAATGAATACACACCTTGAAAGAGGAAATGGCTTTATTTGCTTCCCTATATGCTAATGTTCCCCAGTGATAACATATACATTAACAAATATGCCAGCATATTGTTAATAACCTTACTAAAACATGTTCGTACAAGCAATCTGTTTATATGAGGTTAATATGGATTTCTATTTTTCTTTCAATTAGATTGAATACAGTCTAAATATTTGATAACACATTTGGCATTATATATTTTATATATAATGATTTCAGCGATTTGATATATGGAAACTGAAATTATGATATAGGTCCGAATTCATCTGAAGTGTGGTGCACATTATTGATTTGGTATTCAGAATGCGTGTCTAAACTCTCTCTAAATAGAATATCAACTGTATGGTTGCAACTACGTGGAGTAAATAAGGCACTAAATAGAAAATTATTTACAAAATTTCCCTGGTTCGACAAAATTTATCTTTACAATTTATTGCATAAATTATGATTCAAGTAAGTTGTTCTGCCAGTTAATTTAGTATTGAGGGAGGTACACGCATTTCAGCGACGATACAAAAGTTGCTTCATTATACAATTGCAACTCAATACAATAGCAAATGTGTAAATATAACAATTTTAGGCAAATTACAGGTTTTAACCATACTTTTCTTTGTATAGAACAAATTTACAATGAAATTAATTTAAAAAAATAATAATATACTTCTCAAACGGAAAGATGAGCAAATAGTGGCAATGTATGAACAGAGTTTTCAGAATGATGGTTTATTAAATACTAGAAATTATGATGTAAACCGTTTATTACCTGCTGCTCTATGATCTCTATCCATTCCCGGTGGATCGCCTGGTGATTCCGGTGGATCGCCTGGTGATTCCGGTGGATCGCCTGGTGATTCCGGTGGATCGCCTGGTGATTCCGATGGATCGCCTGGTGATTCCGGTGGATCGCCTGGTGATTCCGGTGGATCGCCTGGTGATTCCGATGGATCGCCTGGTGATTCCGGTGGATCGATTGGTAAAACCGGCGGATCATCTTGTGATCCACCGGATTCGGCTGGAGATCCACCGGAAGCAACTGGAGACCCAACGGAATCATCTGACAATCCACCAAAACTGGGCTCTGATCCACCACTTGGACTGGCAGGCGAATCCGTTGGTGAGTATGCCTGCAAAATATATAAGCATAGCATAACTACTACAGCATTTTCTTTTGTGAATCAAGGTATAATAAATAATGAATAACAATTCAGAAAGAAAACAAACTACACTTCATTATTTTTCCCAAAGATGTAAATTAAATAAATGCTAGATATCTGTATTAGCATGTGTATAAAACATGTTGATAGTAGATAAGCATATTTTCTATTGCATAAACTATAAGCGCATTTCTTTGTAACTAAATTGGTAACCTGTCCAAGTGTGGTGTGTCATCTACTCTACACTGGGAATGTGCACAATTAATACACCAGGAACAATATTGTGACAATACTAACCAGTCTTATTTCATTTGTTTTAAAAATATGCTGTGGGAATTAACTGGTTATATTATCTCACAATTTGTTTTTTTGTCTTTTTCTTCATGTTTTTTGGATGTAGTTTTAACATCTGTATATAGTGCTATAACTTGGCCTGTGCCTCTGTTTTATTACCAATTGTGCTGAACAGAATAAATATTTATATTGACCAACTGCATTAATCTAAAACTGGCTAAAAGTTGCCTTAATAATAAAATTAATTCGTGAACAAAAACATGTAAATACGCAATTAGCTTTTAACCCTCATCTAGTCAAGTCAGTGTAAACGTACATGGGCTGTCACCAAGTAAAGATTGAAAAAAGTAAATCGAGAGCTCTAAAACATGGTTCTAACAATTTCAACCAGTTCAATAGGAAATGTATAGACCTAGATTAACTTTTACTAATGTTTAGAAATCTTCAGTGTTAACGTTTCAATTATTTATATTATTTTACCTGCATATCCATATATATGCCCGTTATTACAAATGTTTCATTGCTGTAAATCAGATGGCTTCTGCGCATGCGTCAACCAAGCGCCGGTTTATCAAATAAATTATCGTCAGCAGTCCCTGACTGAACAACTTTATTCTCTCTCTATCGCTTCTTTGACTTAGCCTAGTTTTGACAGTTCATTTAAATAAATCAATGGAAATATTGATATTCCTAAAGATGCAAGAAGTTATTACAAGTTATGTATTATCGATACACAAATTAGTAGTAGTGCAGTGACCTTGCGTCGCAATGAGAGTTGTCTAGTGTTTTCTGGAATAAATTATTGAAATTAAACTACACGTTGTATTAACAACCCAGCTAGCATCATTAATATAATACTATTCTGGATTTGTTCACGTAGTAACCTGTCTTGTACAGTATCTAATTTAGTCAATAACTGAACCTTGAAGCGCTTGTAGAAACCTCCGAGCATTGATGTTAGTTTATTCTTGATTGACGTTAGGAGAGGGGTAGTCACGGTGACATGTACTACATAAGTTCAGTGGTGTACGCATGTGAAATCCGTCCGGGCAGAAGAGGCAACTGAAATGACATTAGTTGCATTGATGGTTTTACGTCGTGCGTTCAGAAAGTGTACTTGTTGGTATTTATTTTTTATAACATAAAAATATGCTTTTGAAATGTTGTCGCTGGCAAATTTACATCCGGAATTGTATTTATATGGGAGTCTGATAAGCACAGAACTGAATTCAACTTACCTATCAATTCGAACAAATTTAGTAAAAAATATATCGTTTGTGGCCTTAGCGTTCTTTGTACATCGCAGTTTTATTTTAAATATATTGAATATCATTTAAAATTTTTGAGCCCCTGATTATTTACAATGACTTGACGAAAACAAGACGTAAAACTCGTTGTGAAGCTAAGTGACGATCTAGCGTTTGTCAATAAGCACTGATATCTACAAGGTATAACTTGTTCAACAGGGTGCAAATCCCACTGCTCTCCAGGCGTTAAATTGTATCTAATGTTATGTGCTGTTCGTCTCTGGTTATCAATTTGTGATATGTGTTGAGGGCACGCGTGGGGGAAAATGGGGATATTTAAAATGAAATAACATTTAACAAATTATATGTTATAATACAACCAGGAAGGAATACATCTTATATCAGAAAAAATGGGTTGATTAAAGCAAATTAAGTAATTAAACATGAACCTTTCATTGAAATTTGAAATTAATTAAAAGTAATTTGCACAGATAAAATGATCGGGAAAACGCTATACTTATACATGTATTATTGAAACATTCTTGACGATTTTTTTAATTTTCGTGAACGGCATTTTGTGTACACATAATCTAATAGCATTTATTAATTAAGTTCCAATAAAATTATATGAGTCATGCTCACGTTTATACAGGCGGGATAGCCATTGTGTGTTCACACACACACACACACACACACACACACGCACGCACGCACGCACGCACGCACAAATACAATTTTGAATCAAAGCAATGTTCAGTTTCGATTCAAGTCTAGCGGGTACTGTATGCATCGCATATGCATTATATGCTGGGACATTAAATAATTCTTAATTTGACCATAGACAGTTATTTAAGTGCATCTACTAAATTCAAAGAAAATCATGATTTAATTAATGTATGTTAACAGTATACACATATAAGACTACATCACTAACGTCAAGCTCACCCTGGCAGAACAGGATTAAATTTGCCAATGATAATTTAATGCAGAGGCAAATTTGGCCTAAATTATATTAGCCAAGTTATATTATAGCTGAACTGTATTACATGATAATAAAGAGAAATGAAAGGGAATTTGCACAATTACCTGTTGCTGTGGTTTATGTTGTTGCTGTTCTTGCTGCTGTTTCTGCTGCTGCACAATTTGTTGCTGTAGTACCTGAAGTTGCTGCTCCCGCTGTTGCAACATTTGTTGGCGCTGCTGCTGTTGTTCTTGCTGCTGCTGTAGCTGCTGCTGTTGTTGCACTAGCTGCTGCTGAAGTTGTTGCTGTTGTTGTTGCTGTTCTTTCAACTGATGTTGATGTTGCAGTAGCTCCTGCCAATGTTGCTGAAGCTGCTGTTGTTGCTCGTGCCATAGTTGACGTGCCTGCTGTTGTTGCTCCTGCTGCTGATCCAGCTGCTGTTGTCGCCATAGTCGCTGTTGTTGCTGTAGATGTTCTTGGATGTGTTGTTGGTGGTGTTGCTGCTGTTGTAGATGTTGTTGTAATCGCTGCAAATGTCCTGCTCTCCGTGTTAGATGTTGCCACTGCGCATATAGGCGGTTCTGCTGTTGTTGTTGCTGCTGCTGCTGGTCTCCACGTTCTGGGAGTTCACGTTCTGGGAGTTCACCTTCTTCTCGTTGCTCCCGAATTTCACCTTCTTCTGCGGATTCATGTTCTTCATCCTTGTATTGAAATAATTATTGCGTATTAAAGTAGATTTTAAAAAGTAATCTTGAGCATCAATGTTACTTATTATTTCATCTTTCATTCAAACTCTGTAGCTTATATTTAACAAGTATCTAGTAATTAAAGTTATTCGTAATAACTGGAAAACAGTGATGAAATTCAAACAAACGAATAATTATCCTTCCCAAAATAATTCTTATAATATTTTTATGCTTAAGTACACTTAAAGGAATACATTACTAGTTCTACATACCGTCGCTTCCTCTAACCTTGGCTAAAAACAAAATTGATAGTATTACGTCAATATAAATAACAAGCATATATATACTTCAGATGTTCATTGATGCTATACCATAACATAATTTAATAAACAATCTGCGCAATGTAACAGACCATTTATGTACCAAGTTTCATTGAAATGTGATCAGAACCAATAAATTATGAATTAATATGCTAATTATATGCTACCAGATTTTAACCCAAAGCTAATCAGATTTCTACATTGTCCTAGAGCATCTTTTGTACTAAATCACATTGAAATGGAATAATTAGTACTTTAGATTTCAGTTTGAAAGCTTTAAATTGGTTAATTATGCAAATTAGGTAAATAATATGAACAGATATCAACCCAAAATTAATCAAGTCTGTATATTGTCCTAGAGCATCTATGTAGAAAGTTTTATTGAAATGTTATGATGAGTACTTGAGATATCAGTGTGAAAATTGATTAATTATAGAAATTAGGTGATTAAATGCATATATACCGAAAACTAATTGGCTCTCTGCATAGTCTAGATTTATTGAATGCGATAATTAGTACTCGAGGCATCAGTGGAATAACTTAAAATTAATTATGCAAATTATGTGATTATTATGCACAAATATTTATCCCAAAACAATCTATCTCTGCATAGTCCTTGAGTATCTATATACCAAGATTCATTTAAATATAAATGCTTACTACTTGAAATATCAAAAGCTGAAAATTAATTATGCAAATTGAGTGATTAATATGTACTAATTTGATCCTAAAAACAGGTTTGTGCAGCGTCCTATTACATCCAGGTACCTAATCTCATTGAAATGTGATGATTAGTACTTTAGATATCAGTGGAAAAGCCGAAAATGTACTAATTATTATGCAAATCAGGTAATTAATATGTACATATTTTCACCTAAAATTATTCAAAATCTATGCACAAGTTCAGAGCATCTTTGTACCAAGTTTCTTCAAAAATCTAACGAGCGGTTCTATAGTCATGGAACAGCTAACATGAGCTAATTATTAAATTAGGTAATTAATATGCATGGTTACTACAAAAACCTAAACAAGTCTGTATTGAGCCAGAATATCTATGCCCCAAATTTCATCAAAAACAGATGTATGGTTCTTGAGATATCAGTGGACCAGACTGACGGACACGGACACACACATACAGACACACTAACTTGCAAAGACTGACACCCATTGTGTGCTTCGCACACGGGAGTCATAAATGGTAAGTGTGTAAGTAATAGACAAAGGATGAAAGCTCTAGCCAGCTCACATTGTTTAAACTCTAAAACACAGTCAAACAGAATGAAAACTAAAAACTAAAAAAGAATACCAGCTTGAAGAATATTTGTTGCTTTCAAATTTCGCCAAAGCCATGCTTAAGTTTTACCGATAAATGCAGAATAAATCAAGAAAACTACACAAATTGACTCCATGAATAATTAACGGTTGCCCGAAAGCACGGCACAGTTGGAGGCGTGGCCTATTCAGAATGTGTCAACCAATCACAAAACTGGTTACGAACCAGTTGAGCGAGGCTAAGCGAGTCTTAAACTCTGTGTGGTTCGTAACCAGTCTGGTGATTGGCTGATATAATTTATCTCCAGTCGGGTATTGTATCAAGCTGTAATGTGCAAATGTTTTCTGATATAATTTAATTGTGCAGGTCATTTTCCAATACAATGCCGATATGCAGAATATAACATGTTTGGTTTCACCATGATAGAGATATAGATTACTAAGTTCTATACAATATATTTTTTTCCGAATTAAGAAACGAGATAAATGTCGTAGAGATGAACACCATGCAATATTGGTATGGTGACCGGGCTATTAAGGTCAGTTCTAGGCAGTTCACGAAAGTTTAGAGTATCTTTCAAGGAGATAAGACACGCACGTTTCCCAAAATATGTTAAATTTACACATCACAAGGCAAGTCTGAGCAAGAGAACACACTATCACGCCAACAAATTTGTAATAACACAAACTGAATTAATAGTAACATGAATATAGGGTGGCACTTACCCGTTTAGGTGTCTTTACATTTTCCCCTAATAAAATAACAGAAATGATTTTCAACTGACGTACATCACACAAAATGATTTTCAAGTATTGTACTCAAGAAAAAAATATGTCCACTCGGTCGTAAATTAAACTTGTACTAAAATACGAACAAAACTTTCGAAATTTAAATGCATTACGATAAAGTATAATAACACTTTGTAATCATAATCATGAGCCTTGTCATTCCAATGGTGATCATCATACCTTACGATCATTTGTTAGATATTCACCATCGTAAGTACGTAACATGCTTTATAGCACTAGTAAAAATAACTAAAGCCATTTGGAGTGTATATTGTCCCTGCTTTGACTTATAGCAACTAAATACCAACAAAGTAAAGTAATATGTTAATGATCCAAAGAAGTGTTTCATTCCATAAAAATTACGCCATATCTGGACAGTAAATATGCTCCAAATTATCCACTGTACGATTTTAAAACCTGATTGTGAACTTTTTGTTACAACTTTCTGCCGTCAACTATGGTCCTCCTTTCGGAAGTTGAACCTTGATGCTTTGCGTGTATTTTATAATAACTTGTTTCGCCGTTTTTTTCATTACTCGCGTGATTATAGTGTAAATCATATGTTTGTATACAATCATGTCAAGTCTTTTTACGATTTTTTTTTCGAAATCTTTTATTTAAATTTAGAGAGCGTATATACACCTCTGATAACAGTCTGTTGGTGAGCTTATGTAACTCTGATGTCCGTTGAAGTCTGCCTTGGAATAATATTTTGTACTATTAATGTTGCCATACGCACACTGACCTATATACATATACATTTTGTTCATTTATTTATTTGTCATACGAGTTTTATATGGACTTTCAAATGCTTGACAGTCTGAAATAAAGAAAAATAATAATATTACTCACCTTCGTCGTTGTGTTGACGCTTTCGACCTGAAACAAAACAAAGTAATTTTCAAAGGTATGTTAGAGAAACTAAAGTTTTACACGATGCGTTTAGCTGTTAAACAGATCCGAGATTTGTACCAATAAATCACGAATAGCAGCATTATATTTACTAATTGTCTGATACAGTTGAAATAGTAAAACTTGGTACTAGCGACCTTAGCTGAAAACTAAGTACTGTAGTTACTTTACAAACAAAGAAAATATTATTACAAACTATATTACACTATATTACAAGTCTATACTTCAATCTATATATATATATATATATATATATATATATATATATATATATATATATATATATATATATATATATATATATATATATATATATATATATATATACACTAATTTATATATGCTACACAGTCATTTTGCTTAACTTCAAACTTATACATCAGCCGTATATTGCTGCTCAATTTCTGGCCACACGATGACTGCTGCTTGCTCAAGGAAAACATTGTGCAGTCAACCAGTTTCCACCGTCAATGTCAGACCCCAATTGTATACACAAGTAACTGTCGATGTAACTTCCAAATTGTATACACAACACATTACTGATAACATTATCCCCACTTGCATACTCATTATAACCGCTGGTCACCACTTATATACATTATTTATATTTCGTATCATTTAAACTATACAATTATATAAACTTTACATTGTTCGAAATGTTTCTCCAAGTTAAATATTACGGAGTTTTCACTACATAATGTGAGTACAGGTGTTCTGCGTCATATCCCAAATGTGATGCATCACATCAAAATAAACCCCAAGTATACCACATCTTGGGGTTTATCATCACTTTAAATGCCCACAAACGTACCTATTTCGCCTTCTTCTAAATCTGATACTATTTCACCCTCTTCTGATTCAGAAGATTCAGTTTCCTGGTATAGAAATAATTATAACAGATTGTTATCAAGGCCGAATAATAGGTGTACGTGTACACCTTTCACTGCATGTTTCTTCATCTTCCATGTCATCTGATCACATGACACTTCCCCTGCACCTTCGAATTCCCTCACTGCAAATTCCATTTCACAGATATCTGATAATTGGCTGCATAACAGCGATACTGATAATTAACAAAATAACGACATCGATCATAAGCCAATGATTTATAACTTCCTTAAATAAATGTTATTTAACTTAGACATGGATGTGTAGGCATTGTCTTCACACACATGACAGTAATGTAACGAATTACATACCTTGGCTTCTTCCAGCCTTGGCTGAAAAAAACGCGTATATTGAATTAATATGGTAGTAACTAAATATAAACACATTTGAATATATGTCATGTTAATGCCAATGCCTTTAAAGGAAAGGTCAAGGCTAACAATACTCCCAGATAAAAGAGCTCGGTAAATGCAAGATCATGCAATTTACAGTTTTCTATATCACTTTTCATTCTCTAGATATTAAACTTTTCATCAATTTGTGTAGTCCGCCATCTTGATTCTTCGGCAAAGGATTATGGGTAAAGTATGACAGAATCACTATAATTATATGCACAACGAAAATTTGAACTAATTCGCATCAGTATTTCTCATGTTATATATGAAATCCTTCTCAATGAACAGATTCTATGATGTCATACTTTACCCAAAATACTTTGCTAGAGATCTCCTGCATTTTCAGAGCTTTTTCTTGAGGGGTCATGTTGTTTGGCACGCCTTTTTCTTTAAGAACATAATAAACGACACTGATGCTAAGCAAAGTCCACATCAAGCGTCAAATTAAATATGTCACCTAGGATTTAATGTTTTATTGTGAAGAAATACTATGTTTGATTTGTTCCATTTACCTAATGTACATTATAAAAAATATTAATAACAAGAAGAACTGTTTGTTAAAGGTGTTGAACGCATTCGACAGTGAAAATTAAAAGCAACTACATTGTCAAATCAGTTGGTACATAGCCTTAGGCATATGCACGATTTCATTCCTTGACACAATCGTATAGACTAACAAAAGTGTATCAATTTTCATCAAAATCAGATTTTAAAACAAAAATTGTTGTCTTACTGCCATCTTTTATCGGATCGTATAATGTATGCATGGTCCAGGCATGTCTAAATTCATAATATTATAATGTGCCATTTTCCAAAGTTGGTGTTTCATTACTACCAACTAGTATACTACACTGAAGTGCTTTACATTATAACTCATTATGCAGATGGCATTGTCAGTCCATACATTCTGCTTATAATAGTGTACATAAACTTAGTGCTAAACGCGGGCAATGACTTGCAACACATTATCAGATGCAAAGTTAAAACGTAGTATGAATATGAATAAGCACTGCACTGAACACGTACCTGATATGGAAGAGCTGTAGGGGAAGCTGAAAGTAAAGACAAATAGGTTAACTTGTGTATCACACTATTACACAACCTGAATTAACCCTTTTAATACCAGATCGACATTCATCATTTCCCTAAAAAACTAGCTCCTTTTGCGTCACAATTCTGCATTGTATTCAATTGAAGGTTATGTTTTCTTATAAGGCAAATATAGAGAGACAGTAAGAAGAACATGTTTAAAACTAGTTTCTTTTTCATGGAAATGCCAAAAGTTTAATTAAAAATTAGAATATGTATTTAGACATCGGATTGAAGATCCGTATTACCCACTCATACAATTATTTCGGCTCAAAAGGTTACAAAATCGAAAATTAAGAGACAACTCAATAAGTCAAATGTTAAAAGGAAACCACTGCGACAGAAAGATAGATGGATGTGCGCTGATAATGGGATAGTATATAGAACCCGAATCAAAACATCCCCTCCGCAATACATCCCATGGCAAGTGGGCAGAATATATTCAAATTTGCACTTCTGAACGTTTAGTCAACCATGGCAGACGAATCCACATTCATTCTGATGATGGGCGGATACGCTAACCATTTTCCACTCATCAGGTACATAAATGCGGGAATGAAACACTCGATCAAAATGCAAAACAAATTGATGTGACTAGGTATAATATTATGTATTGTATCTATACTACTGTGTATCAACTAAAAATAACTGATACGTGATATATATCAGTTAACCAATAATGAGTAATGTTAATGCCAAGTTCGATTGAAAGCAATCCAGGGATTCCTGAAAAACTTTCGATATTTTCAATTGTTGATTTTCACATTTTTGTGAACAAAAATGAACCTTGATCGACCATTTTCAATTCAATCACAAACAAGCTATTCATGACACAGTTCCTGTTCGTTATCATTATGATTGACACTTGTATCTGATCGTCAAACAAGTACTTGTCCATATTGAGAACAGCATTCAAAATCAGCCATTTTGAATACATGTATGTATATATATATATATATATATATATATATATATATCATGTATAACGAATATATAAAATTTGGATATAATCAGTCAAAACATTTAAGAGATATGGCTCTAAAAGTCCAATCATTAAAATAAAATGGCCACCAGTCGGCCATTTTGAATCTAATCTGAAAAACAAAATTATTTGCATCACGGTCCCATAATTTCTAATGTATATACCAAGTTTGAGCAAAATCCATCTGTAAACAGCCGAGAAATGCTTGATTTTTATGATTTTTTTTACCACAAAAATGGCCGCCATTCGGCCATCTTGAATCAGATAGTGAAACAAATTGACGTGCATATGTATAATATTATGTATGATGTATGTGTAAAGTTTTGTGATTGGTCCAGGCGTTTCTAAGATATAGGTCCGGACGCACGCACGCACGGAGGTCAAAACATAAGTCCCCGTTTTCGGACTACGTCCGAACGGGGACTAAAAAGTGCATAATTTAGCCATCATACGAAAAGTTCATGTCTGAAAGAAATCGGTACAGGAATCCCTGATAAACCGGTGATGGCATTGTGTACGTGTGTGCGCGTGCGTGTGTGCGTGCGTGTTTTGTTAGACAATACTTGTGCATATGCCTCTTATGACATTTGTACCAACTTCGAACAAAATCGGTCAAAGCACACTATGCTCTGAATGTTCTTGTTTGGTTCTAGTTCGTAGAGTAGAAATAAATCCTCAGTCTGGCCAGTAATATGCTCCAAATAACCCCATGTAGTAGGTTTGGCTCTATACTCGCTACATACATGGTGGTAACACTTTCTATTTCCATTCCTGAATACGGAATATCACATTGTAGCAGTGTTTTGTGGAGCCGTTGTAATTGCCCCAGGGACATGAACATGCGTTTCAATAACATGGTATAATCACAATATATTGCTCACCTCCAAATGAAACTCCTGTAAATATCTTGGGCATCCTATACTGGTAAAAAGCTGGCTTTTCTGCACCTCGATCTGTGAATAAACTGAGATTATCAAAGTCTTGTCTATATTTGAAATTCAGATTTACAATTATGCATCTAATGTAAAACTGATTTGTAGCTTGTAAAGTATCACGAAATCATGGATAGCAAACTAGCACATTAAGCTATTTTATGAATGGACGATTTCAGGTAAGAATCGAGTATTGGTCCGCTGATACTGTAAAATTGTTATTGGTCAATTACAACAAAATGAGTCACTTTGTAAACAGGAACGTAACTAGTTAACAGATGGTACACGACTGAAACCTAAAATAAGATTCATGGCGTTGAGGTACTGTTGAATATAATCTATCTATCTATCTATCTATCTAGATAGATAGATAGATAAATACTAACACGCGGGCACATGCTCATTTCACTCATCCTGTTTTTATTGAGTTTATCTTTCCCCAATCGCCCATTTTCTGACAGGACGCTCTTCGAATGCGCCCAAAACAAACACCAAATGCATCTCAAATGGACTAAATATGTATTTTACCCTAAATATATACAAAATACATTCCATATTAAAGCGCGGTGGTCGTCGTGCGGCGCGTGTTCGAATTTCATGTAAATAAACAATGTATTTTACAAGCGTTGTGTACGTCGCTATTAGTCCCATATCGAACAGTACGCGGCGCGACGATCACCGCCCTTTAATCTGAAACAGGCCCGATTCACATCACCAATTGTACTAACAATACCTCCTAACACGCCAAAAAAACACCCTAAATGCAGTCAAAAAATGTCCAATCCTGCACTAAAAATAAAACACTACAATTATAGTTGCTGGTACCTGGGGTATCAGTTTGGGTGCACGAGTGATGACAACATTACATGAATTGACCAAGGTACCACTGCAAAATATTTGATGACATGTTATTTTACGAGACAAAAACATCAGCCGTTAATAGTCAACTAAAATGATGCTTACCTGGTAGCGGTCTTGGTTGACTGGTTTCCCTTCCCTGGGCCCCAGCTCCCGACCCTGTGGACGGTCCCGCGCCCCCCTTCCGGTCTGGTCCCAACGACCCCCCATCCCTATCCCTCCCCCGCCCCGAATTTGGCTCAAACCTACTACCACCCGCACCACTATCAACTTCCCCCCTTCCCTCATCCGACCCCCTCCCCTCATGATCACTCCTAACCCCGATATCACTGTCACTACTAGAACTTGTATCACTATCCTGAAAAAAAGAAGAAAATACACGAGTATTAGTTATTTATAACTTCAATGTACAAATATGAATTTCGTGTCACATGTGCAGCACAGTGTGGTCGTATTTTAATAACTCGGGCTACCTATTGGCTGGCTTTGCCATTTCGAATACATTTTATGAAGACATACATTTTATGAAGTGAAGTTTATTGCTCTCAACTACGCATAATTTGACTGTATGTGGGTTTTCAAAGGAGCCAAAGCTAGCTCCAAGTTTTTTTAAATATCAAAACCAGCTCGGACTACTGAAAAAAATGTTATGTTTTTTTTTCTTTGTTTTTTTAAATGGCTGATATTGAGTCATCTTTCATTGATCGTAAAAATTTGCTCGTAAATTATTATTATTAAAAATTGTTTGAAGTTGAATGTGATCAATCCAGGCACGTCCGAGGTAAAGATAATAGTTTAGATTAATCATTGAATAATGTGATCAATCCAGACACGTCCGAGGTAAAGATAATAGTTTAGATTAATCATTGAATAATGTGATCAATCCAGACACGGCCGAGGTAAAGATAATAGTTTAGATTAATCATTGGATTAATGTGATCAATCCAGACACGTCTGAGGTAAAGATAATAGTTTAGATTAATCATTGAATAATGTGATCAATCCAGACACGTCCGAGGTAAAGATAATAGTTTAGATTAATCATTGAATAATGTGATCAATCCAGACACGTCCGAGGTAAATATAATAGTTTAGATTAATCATTGGATTAATGTGATCAATCCAGACACGTCTGAGGTAAAGATAATAGTTTAGATTAATCATTGAATAATGTGATCAATCCAGACACGTCCGAGGTAAAGATAATAGTTTAGATTAATCATTGGATTAATGTGATCAATCCAGACACGTCTGAGGTAAAGATAATAGTTTAGATTAATCATTGAATAATGTGATCAATCCAGACACGTCCGAGGTAAAGATAATAGTTTAGATTAATCATTGGATTAATGTGATCAATCCAGCTGGGCACGTCCGAGGTAAAGATAATAGTTTAGATTAATCATTGGATTAATGTGATCAATCCAGCTGGGCACGTCCGATTTAAAGATAATAGTTTAGATTAATCATTGGATTAACATTCGAGGATACAAAAAATACACGTGTCTAACAGATTTGAACAAAATATGTCATAGGATGTCATAAACGAATAACCGCTAAATTGGTAATTTTGAACCAAGGTCATCAAGGCGTAAAGTAGAAGAATGTATACTATATTGTTTTAACTTTTTACCAAGTAAACAAAATCTGTCAGGTACATCAAAAAAGTGGGTAACAAACAAATACAAATATGACACAAGCTTCATTTTGAATCAGATCATGAAACAGTGACATGTAAAGTTTGCAAACATTTTAGCACTATTGAGCAGTTTCAAATCAAATAGCCAATCTGATGTCATCAATGTAGACATGCCCAAAAATCTGATGATATGCTCAAATGTCAATTTGTACTGTTTTTTGTAACTATCGGTCAAAATTCAAAAAACAGAAATCTGCCCAGTCATGCCAATAGCATATGGTCAAGTTATTTTGTTTAAAATTACTGTTGCATCATTATTAGTACATAACACGGGGTACCATTTTTACTACAAGAATTAACCTTGCATGTTCAGGTATATTTATTTTATTGAGCGTTCGCCAATGCGTTTGAGGGACTCCGTCGGCGAGGGCGCAATAACTATCGCCAACCATGGCAGGCTAGAAGTGGCAATGAACTATCAAAATTCATGAAGTGCCAATAACAAATTTGAATGTTGGTTTTTTTTTACATATTTTTATTATATATATATATATATAATATATATATATGACGCAATGCCCATCTGAACTGCGTGCATTCAATCTCTTTATTAAACAAATGTCAAATGACATTATTACTGTAAAATCATTGAAACCAACATTCGATCACAAAACTTCAGAGCGTCACAAACGTGAATAACACGAGTGTTATACGAGTCAGTAAATGGCGGGGAACTAAGCACGTGGTTATGAATCATTAAGCCGTACCCTTTCCAAGGCAAGTCAGCTGTACCAGTCTTTTTATATACAGTACTTGTATTTTCAGGGACTTAGAATGGAATTAACTTTGTATTCCATGGCATGGAAGTCATATAGTGATGATAGAAGACATGACATTGATATATTTTATTCAGACCCCGTTTCTGAAAATGATTGTTTTGTAAACTCTAAACACGTAACGCAAGAAGTTACTTGATTTTTGCCGAAACGAAACGCACTTTCCATTCTGTTATATATATGCTTATAAGGTTTGGGCAGATTATTCCGCGAAATTAAACAACGATACATAATAACGTTACAAGTAATGCTACAACGACGCTGAAACGAAGCAACATGAAGCGAACGCAACTGAAAACTGACATGACACTGATGCCTTTGTAGTGAGCGAACCTGAGTGACGTTGCGGCAAAAGTAGGCAAAGCTGTATTATTTTTGACTTGGGAGGTTTCAAAATGCCACTTATAACGTTTATGATTACAACATGCAATTCATTATCGAATTATGTGAAAAAAGAGTATGATTAAACTCGTTTTAAATTTATCTCTTTGAAACGAGTTTGACAGAGAGCAGAAAAAAAAACGTCCGTGCTTACCATTTTTTAAATTTGTCTGTGAAGAATATATGTAAATTGACGTCACCTGACCAGTTGAATTCACACCTGGCTTAACAGAGCTGAGTTATCTGATCGGGCATTGGCTGACACCACAAGTGGCATCTCTATGTGGACAATGACATCGCGAGTTCTCAGTAAGTAGGCAATCGTCAGTATTTAAAACTTAAATATGTTGTTTCGATGGGTGTGGTAATGTGTAATGCCGGACGTTTCGACCCCGGACGTTCCGGCTAAGAGTTTCGACCAAGGCGGACGTTTCGGCCCATGGCTCTCGTCTGTAAAATAACCGATCTTCAGTATTTGAAATTAGCGTTACAAGTAATGTTGCCGACATTAATTAAGGCCATACAGACATATCTCCAAATCAGATCAAGTGAACAGTGGTGGTAAACGCAGTATAGGTACGGCAACCGAGGAGGGTCACGACCGTGCTTCGTGAAAAGTGTCACTTTTTTGTGTGTTTCATTTTTTCCGTATTTCTAGCATTTATAATTAATATTTGATTTGCATTTTAAAATGGCTTTGTTGATTAAAAACAATACAAAATTTAAAAACAAGAATAAAAATCGCAAATTGAAATCCTCATCTTACTTTTGAAAATGAATTTGCATTTAAAAATTTACTTTTACTTTTGAAAAGTGATTTTCATTCGAAAATTTTATTGGATTGGAAATGCTGTTCGTTGTAATCATCGTCGTCACTGCACAGATTGGTCGGACTGAAGTCTTTTTCTGACGTATATTTGGTTACTTTAATTTGACATTCATATTGTTGTGGAAAGAACATGGGAATTAAAGTCTAGCACAGAGTGGCGAAACTGTGTACATGAAGTCACCCACTCATCGAGTCGAATTTGAAAATTGAATGATATTTTCGAATATGACTACTGTAACCTATAATTCTGTCATTTCCCGGGAAAAAATAGGAAAATAAGAAATGATTTATTATACAAGGAAACCAAAGTTTGGCTTTTATAGACAGGTGAATAATTGTTGCCTGTATTTTGTTGTGATTTGTACCCACCCCAATCTTAACTCTAACCATGGAGCCTGGAAGTAAAAAAAAAAGATTTCATTTTTACCTTCATGCTCTAACCCTGCCCCTACCTTCCACCACCCCAAACAAATAGAATTAAGGAAGTTGCAGGTCAGATTTTGAGATAGAGTGAGGGGTCGGGTGCAAGGGAAAGACTTTCCAGAAATGATTAATATTGTTCAGTGTTATTATAAGTTAGCTTTACTCCTTGAATTCTTTATATTACAGAATGGACTGTGACCGTGAAAATATCCTCAGGGGAAAATGTTCTAAATGCTTATGTAAGCAGTATAAAAAGCAAATGCAGTCTAATAAGGCATGTTCTTGTATGCCTAGAGACCATGTGAGTATATAATATGCATTTTATTAACACAATAACATATGACTCACTGCCAACATGACATACCTTTTTATTTATTTATTTATTTATTTATGTATTTATTTATTTATTTATTTATTTATTTATTTATTTATTTATTTATTTATTTATTTATTTATTTATTTATTTATTTATTTATTTATTTATTTATTTGTTTATTTATTTATTTATTTATTTATTTATTTATTTAATTATTTATTTATTTATTTATTTATTTATTTATTTATTTATTTATTTATTTATTTATTTATTTGTTTATTTATTTATTTATTTACCCTTGCTCAATTTCTAGAAACAGAAAAAGAAAGAAAAAAGGAAAAGTTAATATTACTGACATCAGGCATTTAAATGTCAAGTAAGATCCTGCTGCCTGACTTCAAAACTTTTACTTATTGCCGTGCTACAATGCGTAGGTATGGTTTCTAGAAACTCTCCATATTTATAGAGTATACTGTAATTTGTTGATACTTAACTCATTGTATATGTGCTTTCATTGAAGAGAGAGCAAGACTACACATGTCAACTAGACAATATGCACATGCAGCCATCCCCAATAAACAACAATCAATCTTGGATATGCTGGGTTATATTAGTTGTTCTTTAATAATAACGAAATGTTTTTTTAACACTTTTTCCATGCTAGTGTGCTGGTTCTTGCCAGTTATGTGCATGCACAAATTTCTTAAGTGCATCAATGGCAAGTGCACGTGTAGTGCTGAAAATGGAGTGTGTGATGTGTGGTCATAGCATTAAAAAACACACACCTTCAAAAAAAACTGGTGAGTTTGATTTTTAACAAAGTTTATATTTCCAGTCTTGGTAATCACTGTTCTCCTGCAATGTATTTGCTAGACTCATAATTTGAAATGTGCCAATCTGGGGGTTAGGATGTTTTTAGAAAACATTTGTGGACACATCAATTGTTAATGTTTGTAATATTTTGTGTGCATTTTACCATTTCTACAAATTGTATATGCAATCTTTTTGGTAGTTCTCGTTTTTACATTTTGTCATTTTGCTACTGTATTTGCAGGACAAAATTTATTGATAATTCAAATGTGCAAACTAATTGTTGTTTTTTTCCTAACCATAATTTCAGGACATACAGTGAATAGTAGCCAAGCAAGCAATGATAGTGAGTAAAAAAAGAATTCATATCAGTATTAGTTACCTATATTGCATTTTCATTTTGTACATGTCAAGTATTGATTATCTCACTTGTAGATATTAAGAGGGTCCTTAAATTCAGACCCTAAGAACAATGATTGGTCACTCCATGACATGTAGTCTTGTTTCATCATGCTAGAGGGTAAATTTCCATGTTACTATATGCATATATAATGCACATTTGCAAGCAAACACTAATGTGAAAATGAAAGAAGTAATCACATATCATTTGTATAAGTATGAATCTTCAGTGACAAGTAGCGTTCTGGCTCAAGTTCATTGCATTCTATTTTAGAACATACAATATAGATGCAAGCAGTGATAAGGAGATTTCCAAATAATAGCTACACTGGCTGCAAGTCTGCAACACAGTGATGGTTGGTAGTATTGTCTATCGAAAAAAAAGCTAAAATAAATTAAAATAATAAATTTATTATATAACAAACTAAATTTAACAAAACATACTTAAAAATGGAGATGCCTGTGATGTCTGGATCACGTTCACGCTGAAAAATATACTAAAAGACCAAATGTAAATATTGTTGTACAATTGTAAACATCACGTAGTGCTTATGTGGAAAACAATCATAATATTCATTACACTCACTGTAAGCGACTTTGTTGAATATGTCCAATGATTGTTTTGCTTAGCTCAGGTGTTACCTGTAGTAAAAGGCGTTAATAGTTATATTTGTTTTGTTTCAGATGCAGACCACAAAATTACCACAAGTACTGAATGTAATTATTGATATGTTTTTAGATTTATTGCCCCATGAAACATAGTGTCAGCTGGGGATACAGTCAGTCTCGTCTTTCTGTCCTTTCAATTTTCAGGCCAATTCTTTTGAATCATGCTGTGAATCATGGTCCAACATTTGTGCCTACATGCATCAGTATGTCTGTCTGTCCTTTGTTTGTTTGCATTTAAGTACAGAATCATAATTTTAAAACTTTAATTTTATAGCAAAATTTTGAACACTTGTTGTTGGTCATTATCTTACACTTGGTAGTGCAAACTACCAGCTTACATACATCAGTGTTTCTATCTGTCTGTTTGTCTGGTTATTCACATATATGTATAGAGTCATGTAACTTCACAGGCCATTTATATTATTATGGCCCTATACGCTGTATGTCTGTCAGTGTTTCTGTCTGTTTGACTTGTAGTTAAGTCGTACATCCATCTGTCTTCTTTTTTGTTTATTTGTCAATATATTTGTATAGAGTCATAAATCAATGATCACGCCACTACCAATGTCAAATAAAATGTCTGGAATAATTATTCCCCGTTCGGACGAAGTCCGAAAACGGGGACTTATAATTCGGTCTCCGTCCGTGCGTCTGTGTGTACGTGCATCTGTGCGTCTGTCCGGAGTCATATCTCAGAATCCCTTGCACCGATTCCGTTCATTCTTTGCATGTGTTAGTACTTTATGTGGGACATATGCACATGCAGTGGTTTAGCAATTCAATTCAAAATGGCCGACTGGCAGCCATCTTGTTTTTTGAAAATGTTGTATTTTGGACATGCTTTGTCAGTTTTCATTCAAATTTAGTACATAGATCATACATGTTAGGATACATGTCCCCGACCGTCCGTGAGTTCCTGAGTCTGTCCGTCCGTTCGTCCATGTGTCTGTCCGTTCGTGAGCAGTCTGTCCAGAGTCATATTTCAGAATCCTGTGAATCGATTCTGTTCATTCTTTACATCTGCCTAGTACCTTATGTGGGACATATGCACATGCAGTGGTTTAGCGATTCGATTCAAAATGGCCGACTGGCAGCCATCATGTTTTTTGAAAATGTTGTATTTTGGACATGCTTTGTCAGTTGTCATTCAAATTTAGTACATAGATCATACATGTTAGGATACATGTCCCCGACCGTCCGTGAGTTCCTGAGTCTGTCCGTCCGTTCGTCCATGTGTCTGTCCGTTCGTGAGCAGTCTGTCCAGAGTCATATTTCAGAATCCTGTGAATCGATTCTGTTCATTCTTTACATCTGCCTAGTACCTTATGTGGGACATATGCACATGCAGTGGTTTAGCGATTCGATTCAAAATGGCCGACTGGCAGCCATCATGTTTTTTGAAAATGTTGTATTTTGGACATGCTTTGTCAGTTGTCATTCAAACTTGGTACATAGATTATACATGTTAGGATACATGTCCATGACGATTTATTTCGATGGATGGTCAACTGGCAGGCATCTTGTTTTTGTTTTTTTATGCGGTATCTTGGACGTGCTCTGTCAGTTTTCAATTGAATTTGGCACATGCATGTACTTTCTACATGTTAGGATGCATGTCCATGACAATTTGTTTCAAAATCTGGTCAAGGATGGCCGATTGACAGCCATCTGACTTTTTGGCCTTACTACAATATTTCCACACTTTATGTACCATTTTCATTCGTATTTGGCACATACATCATACATATCAGTGCGTTTCATAATCAGATCAAAGATGGCCGAATAATGGCTGTTTTTATTTTTGGCCATATTACTACTACATGGAACACATGTTTTGATGTAAATAAACAATCTGTTGTATACGCCACTTGAAACTCAAGTTTCAAGGATAGCCCGCGTCAAACATTCCGTTTTAATATGACTAGCACAAAGAGAACTTTCAAAAATTTAACGGGGACTGTGTCATTTTTAATGACTTGTTATTCAAATAATAAATGAAATCAAAAATCAATTTCAGGATCTATCCATTATGGCTGTGATGTGATCTTTTGGCCTATCTTATTGACAGACTGTTGCCTTTGTGCCATGGGGGTTTTCTAATCATAACCCTATTCCACAAAATCTGAAATAGAGCATTCTTGGTAGCTCCATATTGATTGAGGTAACACACAAAACAGTCTCATACCTGTTTACGATTGTCAGTATGTTTTAGTTTCTGGCCATAGATAATTTATACAATCCACTTGTTACTGTTTTTTTAATTAACCAAAAATCCACCATTACATATTTTGCCACTATTTTTGCACAAATCTCACCGGTTTCTCATGTGACATTTTGTTCATGTGACTTCACAGTTCATTGTTGTTTTCTTCCTGACGCTATTTTAAAGTCAAGTTCTCCATTGCTGTTTCCTAAATAAGTATTTTAGGCTTTGATCCCACCACCATCCCCAAACACACCTCCTGGGACTTTGCCATAATTTCATGGGGCTCATATCCCCCCAAGATAATATTTTACTTAGTTATCTATGGTTGTACGTTTATCTAGAAATTTATGTATTTTATTAATATCTCATTAAAGGCCCAATTCACTTGCCCCGGGCAAGTGTGAATTGGACGTGTGGCTATTCTAATGCATGGTGTTAATCACTTGCATAGCCTATGACGCATCCTGTTTCAGCGGTCCAACATCACGTGACTTTGATTGACAGTAGTAATTATTCAAGATTAGTCGCGCATCCCTCTCCCTGGTTCATGTTTTTTACTTTTCTCCGCCAAAATCTCAGCTCATACACTATTTATTGTCATAAATACTACACACAGTCACTGCTGCGATATTCATAGTCACATGCATCCACTTTGGCACGACATAATAGACATGTAAGTTCGAGAAAACACGTTTTTACCGGTGAAATGTCCCAAGGTAAGAGCTGCTGTTCACTTTATAGATTAACTCGTGTATGTCAGGAATTCCTTTTTGGCTGGCTTAAACCTAGCTAAAGCTTGCTTTCAAAACCACTACTGTAAAATACTTTATTTTAGCTGGAATTAATTTTTGCTGAAATGACTTTTTGGGTGTTTTGTATGGAATTTATTTTCACTGATTTTTGACCAGTTGAATGTAAAATATGGGAAAAAAGGTATATTCGCTGAATTTTATTTTCACTGAATCATTTTTTCAGCACTTGGCTGGAGCTGTTTACTACAGCGTGACAAGCAAGGAAATAATCCCTATTGTTTAGGAGCGTATTTATAGTATACCTGGGCCTTTAACCATCCATTTGCAGCCATGCTGCTTCAAACAGCTAACTTCGGAATAACTACTACCATAACTACTAACTCCTTGCAGCCAATGCTGCTCCTCCACAGTATAGCCGCAGCTTTCGCTACCTATTCCTCAAATTGCAGTCACGCTGCAATCTCTCATTACACTACAGCCCCAGTGGCTGAAGCTTCATTACTAACACAAATTTTTGAGTTGTGTATTATTTCAGAGTTCTTGCGTTCACATGATGGGGCTCATGGCATGTCCATCCTGGTATATTTCTTGTAAGTCAATAGATTTCATTGTGTCCTTCCACCTGTTTTGCCAAAGTAATAAACTTATTTTTCATTTACCTATCTGTGTTTGTGTCATAAATTCTTTTTTTCATGTAATTTTAATGACTTTATTTGTCCTTTTTTCGGTCAGAATTGTTCCCACCTTAAAATTTTAGCAATGTTTAGATATATTATTGCCTTCTTTCAGAACTTTTATTCTCACTGAAATGAAAAGATTGTTGGTTTGTATTCATCTATTCATTCGTTATTCTTAATGGTCAAGGTTGTAAAAGTTATGTTTTGAATAACACTAAATGTTGTTTCTGTTGATATCTCAAGAACTATTCATAATATCTGCCCAATATTTATATTATTCCTTAACATTTTAGAACCAATTGTACAAAAAAGAGAAAAACATATACCCCAGCAACTTCATATAAGTTAATATTAAAAAAAAAATAGTTCTACCCATTCACTTTTCTGGTGAGCATGCATTAACATTGTATCTCTATAATTTCTTGTAGATACATGGGCTGAAATAGAGAAAAAACAAAAAGTCATTAGAAGACAATGTTTGGCAAAGAAGCCACATAATATAAAGGTGAAATGTCCCAAGGTAAGAGCTGCTGTTCACTTTATAGATTAACTCGTGTATGTCAGCAATTGTTTTTTAGCTCCACTGTTGACTTTGTCGAGCAGAGCTTATCATATGAGTGATTACATCCGGTGTCTGTCGTTCGTGTCAACTTTTTATCTTGTATATGTGTACCTTGAGTGGACCTCTCTTAGGTTTGTTCATTTCATGATGATATCTTTTGGTCATATTTTTGTAATTTTTGGTAAAAAGTGAATTTTGGTCTTCTTGTTAAAAAACACGAGTCCAATTGCTTTGATGCTATACATATTGTTCATTTTCTAATGATGTCTAGTTCTTTAATTGAAATGTGAATTGCTAACAGCGAAGCCATCTGATTGCATGGTCTTTTGGTATAAACTTGAAGGTATTTTGATTGGACTACAAATCTCTATATTTAATGAATATTTTTGTTGCTGTGGTGTAATTGGTGTATTCTCAGAACCCATTGCAGTATTGTGTTGATGAAGTTGTATGGTAGGTTTGTTTTGTATTCTGTAATTTACCGGGGTAATCCTATTCATATACAATAATGGACAACCATTCAACCAATAATTAGATATAATCACATGATATTTTCTCCAAGTTCTGCGTCACGAGTGATCATTGTCTGAGTTTCCTAGTTGACACACTGCCTTATTAACTCACCATAATCTTAATTGAGAGATCAGAAGGATTGGTGAATGTAATTATTTGACTCTTGTGTGCGAAGCACAAAAAGGGAGTCTTTGCAGTTAGTGTGTCTGTCTGTGTTAGTGTGTATGTGTGTGTGCGTGTGTCTGTTCCACTGATATCTCAAGAACCATACATTGATTTTTGATGAAACTTGGTGCATTAGATGCTCTGGGCCAATGCGCAGATTTGATTAGGTTTTGGTAACAATCCATGCATATTAATTACCTAATTTGCATGATAATTAGCTGATTTTTAGCTGTTCCATGACTGTCCCACTGATATCTAAAGAACCACTCATTGGATTTTGATGAAACTTGGCACATAGATGCTCCAAACCAATGTGCAGATTTGATTAGTTTTGGGTAAAAATCTGTGCAATATTAATTACCTAATTTGCATAATGATTAATCAATTTTCGGATTTTTAGTCCCCGTTCAGGTGCAGCCTGAAAAGGGGACTTATAATTCAGGTTTTGTCAAATGTCCGTTTTCTGCTTTCCATATTCCTTTTTCCGTCTCCAACATTTTCTCAGAAATTCCGCAGCAGGTATCAGTGAAACTTGGCAGGTTGATGAACAAGGCTTCGCCGAGTATGCACATATTTTTTTTTTCCAGATCTGAAAATCCCAAGTGGGTCTTTTTCACGATTTTCATCAAAAATTACCTCTCCCGGCAACATTGACAGAACGTCTGCGCATGCTCAGAATAAATTAATTACTGTAAAATACTTTATTTTTGCTTGCAACATTTTTTTGCTATTTTTGCTGAAGGAATGTTTCAGTTAAAATAAAATCCAGCGAATATATATTTTTCCTATATTTTACAGTCAACTTGTCAAAAATCAATGCAAATAAATTCAATACAAAACACCCAGAAAAAGTCTTTTCAGCGAATGATAATTCCAGCTGAAATAAAGTATGTTACAGTTGATTAGATCTGTGGGTAACGCTACTGTTTTACGGCACGTTATTTCTCCATTGCGTCACAGTCACTCTATTCCTAGTAGAGTGACTGTGATTGCGTGCAGTACTGTTTATAATAACTTTATTACACTACTAAAAAACCTTCAGAGGGTTTTTGTATGGTAAGGAACATAAATACATACAATACATAAGAGATAAAAAAAAAAATATAAAATGTTAGTAAAATAAAATAAATTAATTACTTTCTGTGGTTTTAAAAATTGTGCTCTTTAAGTATTTTGCTAAAGCTATATTATTCTCCATAATCTTTTTAAATATGGAATTCACATCCATTGTGTAAATATTTATTGAACACTCATCAAACAGTTTTTTTCTTTGTTCTATATAGCCAGTACAAAATAGCAGGAAATGTTTTTCATCTCCTAATGCTTTAGTGTTACATTTATTACAGTGTCTATTTTCTAATTCTATTTTGGGCTTTGTTCTTCTACCTAATTCTATTTCTAAGTTGTGGTCACTCAGACGGAATTTTGAAAGCATTTTCCTGAGACTGAAATTTGAAATGTTTTGCAAATAATTTTCCATATTATAGCTTACTTTGAATAGTTTGTATGTTCTCAGTTTTGTTCCCCTATTTTCATTGGTTTCACTGAAATTTAGTTTTTCTCTCCATCTTTGAATATAAAACTCAGATAGTCTGAGTTTTACTTTTTTTAGTATTTGATTCCAATTTTCCATATTGTGATCATTTTTTATTTTAATTAGATCATGTCCCAGTGTAGCATTAATAGTCCTTACCCAGTTTGAATTAATTTTTATCATTTCATCCAGGGCTAATTTTAAAATGTGATTATCTGGCAGACTATATAGTCTATGGCAGTATTTAATTTGAGCCAAATTAATTTTTAATTTTACTGGTAACCTACCAAGTTCTGCTTTCAAACCACTAATTGGCGTCATTTTACTCACTCCTAGGATAAACCTGTAAAAATGACTGCAAACTTGCTCTAAACTGTTACTGTCAGTTGTGATTTCATTGGCCCAGATTTCTGCACCATACATGAGTATAGGTGAAATTAATTGGTCGAAAATTTTCAAACTAAGTGCTGGTGAAATTATTTTGTGGTTTAAGACTGTTTGTCTGATGCTGAAAAGAGCCTTCAATGATTTATTTTTTAACATAGATAAGTTTGTTTTAAATTTCCCATTTGGAGTAAATATTGCCCCTAAATAGCAAAACTCGCTAACAGCTGTTATGTCTTGGTTGTTGATTTTAAAATTCATGTTTTTAATCAGTCTGTTGCTGCAATTAAATACCATGACTTTAGTTTTCTTTACGTTTACTTCTAAATTCCAATTTATACAATAGTCATTTAATTTGTTCAGACAGCTTTGTAGGCCGTCTTCCGTTTCTGAAATAAGTGCAAGGTCATCTGCATATTGGATGCAATTTATAGGTTTCTCGCCCATTAGAACTGGTTTATCAATTTGATCCCCAAATAATTCTGGCAGATCGTTCAGAAAAATGTTAAATAAAGTTGGTGATAAATTGCAGCCTTGCTTAACTCCACAGGTAGACTGAAATCCATCAGTTATACCCTCTGACAATTTAATTTTATATTTAATATCCTTATACATAGATTTTATTATTTCATAAAAGTTCCCCGTGATACCACTGTTTTGTAACTTCAGAAAGAGTGCATCCCTCCAGATGCTGTCGAAAGCCTTTCTAAAGTCAACAAAACATGTGTATAACCGTCTTCCAGAACTGCTGCTTTTATTTTTATTATAAATTGTTTTTTCAACTGCTGTTTTTAACAGGAAAATTGCGTCTGTCGTTCTCCTGTCTTTCCTAAAGCCAAACTGCATGTCGGTAAATAAATTATTTTCTTCCAAGTATGTGGTCAATCTTTGATTCATTATGCCAGTAAATAGTTTTGAGAGACAACTTGTTAATGCAATAGCTCTATAATTACCATTTATACATGTATTTTGTTCAGCTCAGTGGTCTCATTCACTAGTTACTAGAAAAACTAGTAACCTTATTTGATTTCAAGAACTTCAAGAAGGCGGCATAAGAGACGTATTTGCAAAGGTAAGTTTTCCAGTTTATTGGGGTACGATTGGTGTACATTCTGTGACGTATGGACGTGAATATTATGATAATTGCCAGCTTTATATTCTTGTGAAAAACCAAAAAAAGCAAACAATTGTCTCTAATCTACGAAACTAGCTTGTGAATTGTATACCCTGTCAAATTATTGTACACGAACGATTAATTCACGAGGACATAGTTTTCAAGTTTCGGTAAATTGTTTTCCGGTCTTTTGCTTGTGTAGCGATTTCCGAAATATTCACAACTCGGGGGAGAAAGAATTTCCCTGTGTCGAACAATTTATTCATTATATAATAGCAGGTTGCCTATGATTATATTCGTATTTTTTATGTTGTGAGCATTGAACTGTTAGTTGCAATGAAGATTTTGCCGATCTTGTGCGATTCAACATGGCGGATGTTTATAGTGACAACACGTCTATGGACGGTCGGTCGAGCAGTCTGCAACAGACCACTGTCATTCACTCCTGACGCCTAAAAGAGTCTAATTTATATTTTACCGTAGTTATTGACACCTATTCAAGAGTATCATGTTTATTGTGAATAGCGTGAATGGGTAAGCTTTGTTTCGACAATGGGCTGTTATTTCTGTGAACAATGTTAAATTATTCTTTGAATGCTCAGTTTATTTTTTGAAAACAACTAATTTTTCGATTTAAAAAAAATCATGCCGTTTTCCCCGTCAAAATCAAAGCATAAAGATCTTGCTACAACATCGGTGAATCCCATGTTGCGTTCACCACGAGGTCACTGAACCGTCATTAACATATTTAAATGAGCCACATGTACTGAAATAACATGGCGGATATCGCATCGCAAATTTATAAGTACATGTTATTATGTATTTAATTATGAAAACTGACTAAATTAAATGTGATCTTATTTTGAAATGGAAAACTGAATACATGTACAAAAATCCAGTAACATCGCAAACGAATTTCCGTCTGCTGTGAATGCATGTTTCGTTACATCAAATAAATAACCCAATTTTATTGAATGTATCCAAAAACATGGTACCAATGATCTGAAATTTCAGGAGTGCTCGCTGAAGGTTTATCAATCTTGCTTATTGTCTTGTTCTTTTCCAATTTTGCATTTCAGTTACTAGAATTTATACTAAAAAAAAATAGTTTCTGTTTTTCTTCTAATAATTCGGCCACTCTCAAAAACAAATATTTTTTAATGGTTGAAATGCAAGAAGAATACAAAACTACTGTGATTGCATAGCGATACCTGTAGGGCCATTGTCAATTAGTTCCCCTGATCAACACAGCGTTATACATAGGACTGATATTGAATCACGGAGAGTAAAATCTTGTGATACTAATCTCTAGAACCACTCAGATTGGTTCATATGTCTTATGAACCCACATGTGTATATCTTTAACAATACTCATTTTAAACTTTTTTTTTACAGTGGTGCTGTGAACTGCTTCAATTTCGCAAGGCAATTTTTTCTGGGTTCCTACAACATGGAGTGTCAGGGACTTTATTGAAACCTTTACTGGCTTCCTTAGTTATTACATGTACTTGCTCTGAAAACATAGCTTTTACAATTGTTTAAATTAACAGATGTTGTTCTATGTACAATGAATACATTTTAAATAATAAACCTTACTGTATTAATAACAAATTGTATTTGACAACATGAGAATGATTCTGATGCCCAGTGGTGATGTTGAAACAAACCCAGGTCCTGGTAATATACTAAGACCTGAATAACAAAGAAGTCATGTACATCAAGGTTCACTCAGATTTATGAATACAGTTTCTTGAGCAAGTATACATGTATGACAAATAGTTTTGTTGCACTTGTGTACTCTGAGATTCTGAACACGGGCCAGTGGAAGTTTTTAGTTGTCAGTACAAAACTAGATTATGGGAAATCACTTTATGATGAGTTGTACCCACATAAAGTACATATTCATTCACCTGTTTGCAGATGTTCCTTGTACTACTTTATAATCAAATAACGGGGACTGTGACATTTCAAGTCTTGTCCACTGATGTCTCAAGTACTAATCATCACATTTCAATAAAACTTGGTACATAGATGTCATAGGACACTGCACAAACCTGATAGTTTTTAGGGTAATATCAGTAGATATTAATTACCTAATTTGCATAATTATTTAATTTTCAGCTTTTGATATTTCAAGTAATAATAGTAAGTACTAATCATCACATTTCAATGCAATTTGGTACATAGATGTCATAGGACACTGCACAGACATGATAGGTTTTAGGGTGATATCAGTATATATTAATTACCTAATTTGCATAATTAATTAATTTTCAGCTTTTGATATTTCAAGTAGTAATCATCACATTTCAATGACGCTTGGTACATGGATGTCATAGGACACTGCACAGACCTGATAGTTTTTAGGGTAATATCAGTACATATTAATTACCTAATTTGCATAATTAATTAATTTTCAGCTTTTGATATTTCAAGTTGTAATCATCACATTTCAATGACACTTGGTATCTAGGTGTCACAGAACACTGCACAGACCTGATAGTTTTTAGAGTAATATCAGTACATATTAATTACCTAATTTGCATAATTAATTAATTTTCAGGTTTTGATATATCAAGTAGTAATCATCATATTTCAATGAGACTTGCTACATAGATCTTCTAGGATTATGCAGAGACCTGATTAGTTTTAATTGGATATTAATTACCTAATTTGCATAATGTTCCACTGATATATAAATAACCACAAATTGGATTTTAATGAAACTTTTAAAGCGAACTATGCAGGAACCCAATTAGTTTTTGGTAAATATTTATGCTTATTAATCACCTAATTAACATAATTAATTAACACTGATATCTCAATTACTGATCAGCTCATTTGAATAAAATTTGGTACATAAATGCTCTAGGACAATAGACAGGCCTGATTAATTTTGGGTTAAAATTTGTTCATATTAATTTTCTAATTAGCATAATAATTCATAATTTTTTTGTTCTGTTCTGTTCATATTAGATACCTGATTTACATAATTAGTTTTCAGCTTTTCCATCAATATCTCATGTACAAGTAATTTTGAATTAATTTTTAATGTGTCTTCAATACTCTCAGCACACGGGAGTTCTTTCTAAGCTTTCTTTGATCCTCTTTATTTTGTAACTATATACTGTATTAGGTTTTCTTGCCTGTTTTCACCCATTATTATTAGTTTCAGTCGTGGGTGAGTGTACCACATCAGGATAGCATTATGATAAGGAGATGGTCACAGACCCTTAATTGTCATATAGTCCCAAACTGGAATATAGTCTTTGTAGCAAATGCACTTGCAAATTGCACATAAAAAGTCAAGAGAGTAAACAGTTGCATTCAATGTCTGTAAGTGTCACCTGGCAAAAAAATGAATAGAAACCTATATACTTTAAAGTATAATGTCTTAAACAGCTTATATTATGTACTATTAATTTATTTTATTTGTTTTTGCATCAGACTCTAACAATTACAAGGGTTATATTTGATGGTAAAAAATATAAAAAGGCTGCCGGATTAAAAGACTTTGTAAGTAAAGTTAATCAGATGAGTTCTATGATTATGAACAAGAGTTTGTTATATTTTTGATTTGAAACTGTTACATGCTGGATCTAACTGTGACAACACATATGTTTTGATGTTATTTGATATTGTTATCTAATCCATCAATTTAATTTTGACTTCCTTGTCATTTTTTTTTATCAGCATGTTTAAATAAACATTGCTGCCTCAGAATGTATTAAGCACACAATGTTTTGTCTGTTATCCACTGCGCAACGTTTTAAAGCCAGCATGCTTCGGAATATGTCATAATTTTTTTATGGAATTGGCATTTAATCAATCCAAGTGGGAACAAAGAACCTGCTATGCAAAATGAAGTATTTAAATTTTCATACTCTGATATTTTACCAACAGGTTCATTTTAATGTACCATTAACAGTCAGTAAACAATGTAAAGGAAAAATGCTGCATATTCTACAACAGTAGATTTACCTCATCAAAATTGTTGGGTGGGACAACAGGTCCTGAGTTTACCTGTGATGACCAAGTTCAAAGTAAAACTAGTTTTTATTTTTATAAGGTTAGTATAATTACTGATTGCCTCATACAATTGTTGGACTGGTGGCTATTTACTGCTATTCTGAGAGTAGCTCATCGATATTGATTGTTAAAGAATTCTGACATTACTGAAGGATTTCTTTTGTAGTTAGTCTCACAGTAAACACAATCATCTCTATTTCTAATCTATGAACGTACATTTCAAAATGGATGTTAAATGTTATAAGCTGATGAAGAAGAAGAAGACAACAGTTATGATGACAAGGAAGAAGATGATGATCATGTTGGAGGTGGGGAGATGAGAGAACCAAGTAGAAGGTGTGTATGAAGCTGTATAAGAAACACTAGTTTATACTACTAGACACCCAATGACTTCAAAGTTATACTTTTAGAAGCCAATAAGTACATGTTAAGTAATACCTGTACTGTATTTGCTCTATTAAAATCGCATCTCTAATGTATACTGATTCATTAAACTCTTACTTACTACCCTTTAATTTATGTAAGCACATGCAACTACTAACAGAGCAAGAATGGTACTGTAATAAATCCAACATCTATGGTATTTGCAAAAATATCGCTGTCTATAGCTATATATCACTGAGCAGTTTCATTGACTCGGCGTTTGATGTGAAGCATTTTGCATTATGATTAGTCTGAGATGCACACCAGACTCTTGTTTTGTGTCCTGTATCACCATTATGCTCCTCCCTGCCTTTTGAATTTATGCGATGACTATTTAATACTTAATGTTACCATTGTGGTCGAACAAACTTTGACATGGAACATTTTTACTCTTGAAGTAGAATTCAAACAGCAATTCATGACCAGATTTATTGTAATAAAGTTAATAAAAATGTGTCAGATAACTCACAAACATAGTAACTTTCAGATTAGATTCATGGCCAAGTTACTCAAAATTGAATGACTTTCAACTAAGTTTTGCAAACAGTACAACATTAATACAGCAGGAAGGTAAAACTGCATACATGTAACCTGCATCATCTATTTTACTTTTTTATTCTTTAGTTTTATCATGAGTGACATAGTTGATTACACTGAGAACTCAGGTAAAAATGGTGAGTATTTATATTAATAGGTTGAAAAAGTGTAATCTAAATAAAGATCTTTCACTTAACGCTTATCATGGTTGGTAACGATTGTTAAATGAACTACTATTGAATGATGAAAGGGGACATTGTGAAATTTATTTCTCAATTGAACTTGTAGCTGGAACAAGGAATTTTTTCCTACTTGAAAGAATAAATTACTAGGTGTGTTAAACATTGAGGTTGTTATTTGTAAACCAAGTATACTGATTAGCAGCACTTACATAAATAACATTGGTGTGTATTTGTCTATTACTGTGATGTAATTGATGGTTTATAGTTTATATATGCTTCTATTAGAAATGCACTTTGGTATCTCAAACCAAATTAGGTATCCAAGTATCCTTCCATCCTTGCAGAATTCTCAGCTTCAGCTAAGCTTAAAAGCTTTGCAAGATGTGCAAGTGACAACCTTGGTAAGAATATACATGTACTGCTTTTCTTTATTCAACATACTCTGGCCTAGTGATACATTTTTTTTCATAACCCCCCCTCTCTTTAAATTTTAGTTCAAATTTGTGCATACATTTGTATGTACACACAAGCATTCATGAGTTGATTTCATTGAGACTTCAGACATGTACAATACATAGTGCCAGACATAATGTTTTCTAGATTACTGGTATAACACTAACTTTAGTACATATTTAGAAAAACACTGTATCTGTTTTTAACAACATTTGTGTTTCCATTCTCATTTTTATCAAGAACAAGATATGAACAATTCATCAAACAAGACTGATTACCATTTTTGTTATTGGAAGCATTTTCCATTGAGTATTTAATTAAGGTCCCCTTTACAAAATATTATTGAGACATACTTGACCCGTTTTGATAAAATTTCACACTACACGGTAACTCGAGTTTGTATATTAATGTTTTGTAGCAATATTAACTAAGATTAATGAATTGTTTTCTCATTAGCTGTTTCTGATAGAAAGAGAACTGCTGTAAAGGTAGTATGTTATTATATTCTACTACATGTATTATAAACTCCTGTTCATCTCTTGATCACATAATGTGTTATTATAATCTAATGTATATTAGTTTCCATTAAAAATTGTACTCTAGATTACTAAACTCTAGCACTTACATATATCTGCAAATCTCATTGACACTACACGATTTCCAGCTGAAACATCACTTCCCACATTGTTCAGTTTCAATATTCACATTTTGATACACTGCCATTCACTACTGGACATCTTCCACTCTCTTTGTTGGGGAGATGTCGGGTGCAGTCTCCGAACTTCGAAGTGCAACGAACCAGATGATTCAGATCAAATTCGCTAGCCAGTTGGCCACTGCCAAGGGTAAACCAAGGGCGCCCCAAGCACAGAAAACATAACGCCCTAAGGCGACGTCCGCTAGCCAGAGTAAACCAGGAGGCAAACACTCATACCCTTCCACGAGAGGGAAGAGTAGCGGCACGCCCTCAGGGAGGAAGGGACCAGGTGGTGGCTCCTCACCCTCCTTGTTTGATGCTTACCTCTGCGACCCGGGGGGGGGGGCAGGCATGTGTTCGGCGAGTGGCCAGCTGCAGGTCACAACAGTGAATACCGCAAGCCTTGGGGGAACTCCCCTCATGAGAGAAGAGAGCACCCACACCCCGCAACTGCCGAACCCATGGCCACATATCCCTTTCACACACAGATTGTGCCGGTGTAGTCAGGTTTGGAGGCAGTGGGTGACCGATCCCTGGACTTTTCCAGGTGGTGACGTTCTGTTACAGGATAACCCTGAAATCTTCATCTCCTCCGTCTGTGTCTCCCCTATTAGGCACTGCCAGGGGATTCCCGCAAGGCGGAAGCAATCAGACAGGGAAGTAGACAGTTTGATAGAAAAGGGCGCCATACAAAAGGTAGATCCGTACTGTAGACATCCTTTAAAATCCAGAAAATGTTTACTAATATCAGCTAATTAGTTGCAATTTTTTTCATTCAGTTGGAATTACCAAATTTCTCAAACTTGGGACGAGCCTACCATGCACTTCTCTTGAAAAGATCTGTAAGTCATAATTTATTCTTATTTTTGTATAAATTAATGTTTCATTAATGGCATGCATGGCTTACCGTTGTTTTGATATCGAAAGACGCAAAGATTAACTATTTCTAAAACAGGATCATTTGAAATTGATATAAAGTGTAAATTCCAAAAATATATCCTATGGATTTGACCATGCACATTTGAAAGTTAAATAATTAAAAGAAATTGTGCGTGTGTTACTAGTAACTCCATTGTACATGTATTGGTAATACTAATAGATTCTCGTGTTGTTGGTTATACATTACAGATTCCTCAGGGCTTGTGTATATTGCAGAGATAAAACAAGATGGCATCAAATGGATAGAAAGTGCTTATCCCATAAAATTTAGAATTGGATCTTTTATTGGAGAAGGTGGTATATGCGAGAGTGTTACACCTGTACAGTAATTAAGTGTGATGTGTTTGATGAAAACAAGGAATATTTAGTGAAATCATACAGTTGATGCATACTGAACACTATAAGTTATTTGGTAAAAGTAGAAAAGATTCTATAATCAGCATGACTAAAAAGGTGAGTAGGATAATATGTAGTAAATTCTTTCTAGCTAGTCTACATGATTGATATGCATTGAGTATGACATTTTTACCTTGCCCGTACTATCAAACATGGAAGGGAAGGGTATTATTAACGGTAATTTTTTTGTCTGGCGTTGTTGTTGTTGTCGTCATTAATAATTGTTATTGTGTGCACAATAACTTTACTAATTCTATTCCAAACTTCATCAAAATTGGTCATCTTATTCATTAGTATATAGTCTTCCCTGAGTCTGTATGAAAATATCATGCAAAAATTGAGAAAATCTTAACTGATCACTGGTATTATGCATCAAAGGTCACTGATCTCAGTGGAAATATGCATTGTTGTATGTGTTCAATGAAGCAAATCATTTATCTTGTAATAATATCCTAAAGATATGTATCTCCCAAATCCCATGGGAATACTATGCTGAGTTTCAAAACCAACTCATGGAGAGATTTTTTGCAAAGTCTGATACACATTTGCAAATCTACCAATAAAATCTTCACAGATGTCAGAAAATCAATATAAGCACACCTATGAACCGGGTGCCAAACTTTGATGAAGATCTAAAGGTAATAGAAAATCTGTTTAGTTCAAAGTTATCGAATTAAAAACAAAACAAAAATAAATACATAAAAAGCAAAAGTTGCATCCACATTTTGAAAAAAAATTGTACTAAAATATATGTATTCTGTATTTGACAAACAGTTCAGTTGACAAATGAAAATTCACAGGAATTTGTTTCAGCTATTAGAATAGAATGATAGAGCTTTTATACTACACGTTTAAAAACGCACTTCAAAAACAAAGATTGCAGTGTTTGAAGATGTAGATTCTCAGGAGGCAACAGTACTGTTGACTTCTCTCTCGCTGGACACCAACTAACTATTTAAGTTGATTTGCATACAAAGCAGAGCTTGCAACATGTTTTTTTTTACTTTTCATATAATACAGTAGTCACACAATGAATATAATAAGGCAGTTCATATTTGTCTCAGTGAAATTATTAATTTTTAACATACACCTGTACAAAATACTTGGACAAAAGCCAGCTAAGATTTTCTGTTTTATTACATGTTTTATGAATCCATTTATGTTTAAATGCAGCACTTTTTTCTGAGATGAAGCTTTGTTTTATACTAAAATATCTGAATTACTTTGAATAAAGCTGGAAATTATGTCCCTTAAAATAATTAAATTAGGCACCAATGTTTTTGTAAGATATTTATATCTATCAAGGACATTCGGTAAACTGCTTTCTCACTGTTGTTTCTACCCCAAAACTTGTTTGTATTCAAAATTAATTATGACAATGCATATTTATATTGAAACAAATTATGATAAAGGGAATAATATTATATAACAAAGGGCATGGTCACCAGAGTTCAACTATATTTTATCTTTGCTCTCAACTTCTTTGAACTGTTGTTGAGATGTCAACAAATGAACAAATCACATATTTTTAGCATATTTATGTCATGTTTGGTCAAAATAGACAGTGAAATACCATTTTGTTGTCTAAAGTTCTAAATTATTGTATCTCACAATGTTAAGCATTAAATATTTAGGTGCATGTCTTTTAACCCTTTGTCACTTTCAATCACAGGAGGTGCAGTCACAAATGGCTGCTAGGATGTTATCATTAAATTTTGAAAAGCAAGTACCTGCTACTTTTGGGGAAACACCAAGGTACCTGGTAACATTGTATTAATATTGATTAAAAGTTGCTGAGTTAAGTTTTATCTCCTGTTAAAAATGTCAGTGGTACCTGTATATCAAATGAATGCGACTACACTACACACTAAATTGTCCTGGGTACAGTATGATTTTACAAAAAAAAATGTATACTAAATTCTTGTGTATGCTTTCTTTTCATTCCAGTGTTATTCCATGCTCCTTGCTTGTACATGATAGTAATGTATGTATGATAGAAGAGAAGTTAAAAGGACAGTTTGTCAAATATGTCAACAATGATGGGCATATAAACAAAACACTAGCAATCACAGATAATGGCAAACAAATTTTGGCATTCTGTCATTATGTCTTTGAACATTTTAAGTTCAAGTTATTAGTGACAAATCTACAAGGTATCGGAACGTGTATGTTGATATATTCATTAGCATAATATCATTTATGGTTAGATCAATATGTTTTGCTTCATACATTTTCTACATTGTATGTTGGTATGTTTTGTTTCCACTCTGATTTGTCTTGTTATATTGTTAACTCTTCTTTAGGTTATTTAGTGACTATTTTTTCACACAGTGGAGCTATTTCAGCTGACAGGGTTTGTGCTTTAACTAGTTAAACTATAGCTAATGCTAAATTGTATCATGGCCATGTTTAATAATAGTGAGCACTAACATGTTTTATTGTATGGTTTATATGCATGGTTTGTACGTACCCAATTGTGACATGCCTCATCCATAATGATATAAAAAGATGGTCAGCAATGTAGTTACCATGGATAAAGATTTCATCATGACTAAAGTAGTATTTTTCTGTTTTACTGCAGGTGTTGGTCTAAATTTAACGGATATTACTCTTGCCACCTGGGAAGTGATGGATACAGATAGTCAAGATTTGTGAGTAAATCATTAGATCTAACATATTAGTTCAAATTTTAAAACTGTCGGATGCTATAGCTGTGTCATTGTGTCTATCCATAGTTCAGATGGTATAGCTGTGTCATTGTGTCTATCCATAGTTCAGATGGTATAACTGTGTCATTGTGTCTATCCATGGTTCAGATGGTATAGCTGTGTCATTGTGTCTATCCATAGTTCAGATGGTATAACTGTGTCATTGTGTCTATCCATGGTTCAGATGGTATAGATGTGTCATTGTGTCTATCCATAGTTCAGATGGTATAACTGTGTCATTGTGTCTATCCATGGTTCAGATTGTATAGCTGTGTCATTGTGTCTATCCATAGTTCAGATGGTATAGCTGTGTCATTGTGTCTATCCATAGTTCAGATGGTATAACTGTGTCATTGTGTCTATCCATGGTTCAGATGGTATAGCTGTGTCATTGTGTCTATCCATAGTTCAGATGTTATAGCTATGTCATTGTGTCTATCCATAGTTCAGATGGTATTGCTGTGTCATTGTGTCTATCCATGGTTCAGATGGTATAGCTGTGTCATTGTGTCTATCCATGGTTCAGATGGTATAGCTGTGTTATTGTGTCTATCCATGGTTCAGATGGTATAGCTGTGTCATTGTGTCTATCCATGGTTCAGATGGTATAGCTGTGTCATTGTGTCTATCCATGGTTCAGATGGTATAGCTGTGTCATTGTGTCTATCCATGGTTCAGGTGGTATAGCTGTGTCATTGTGTCTATCCATAGTTCAGATGGTAAAGCTGTGTCATTGTGTCTATCCATGGTTCAGATGGTATAACTGTGTCATTGTGTCTATCCATGGTTCAGATGGTATAGCTATGTCATTGTGTATATCTATAGTTCAGATGGTATAGCTGTGTCATTGTGTCTATCCATGGTTCAGATGGTATAGCTGTGTCATTGTGTCTATCCATAGTTCAGATGGTATAGCTGTGTCATTGTGTCTATCCATGGTTCAGATGGTATTGCTGTGTCATTGTGTCTATCCATAGTTCAGATGGTATAGCTGTGTCATTATGTCTATCCATAGTTCAGATGGTATAACTGTGTCATTGTGTCTATCCATAGTTCAGATGGTATAGCTGTGTCATTATGTCTATCCATAGTTCCGATGGTATCACTGTGTCATTGTGTCTATCCATAGTTCAGATGGTATAACTGTGTCATTGTGTCTGTCCATAGTTCAGATGATATTGCTGTGTCATTATGTCTATCCATAGTTCAGATGGTATTGCTGTGTCATTGTGTCTATCCATAGTTCAGATGGTATTGCTGTGTCATTGTGTCTATCCATAGTTCAGATGGTATAGCTTTATCATTGTTTCTATCCATAGTTCAGATGGTATAACTGTGTCATTATGTCTATCCATGGTTCAGATGTTATAGCTGTGTCATTGTGTCTATCCATAGTTCAGATGCTATAGCTGTGTCATTGTGTCTATCCATGGTTCAGATGGTATTGCTGTGTCATTGTGTCTATCCATAGTTCAGATGGTATAGCTGTGTCATTGTGTCTATCCATGGTTCAGATGGTATTGCTGTGTCATTGTGTCTATCCATAGTTCAGATGGTATTGCTGTGTCATTGTGTCTATCCATGGTTCAGATGGTATAGCTGTGTTACTGTGTCTATCCATAGTTCAGATGGTATTGCTGTTTCATTGTGTCTATCCATAGTTCAGATGGTGTAGTTGTGTCATTGTGTCTATCCATAGTTCAGATGGTATTGCTGTGTCATTGTGTCTATCCATAGTTCAGATGGTATAACTGTGTCATTGTGTCTATCCATGGTTCAGATGGTATTGCTGTGTCATTGTGTCTATCCATAATTCAGATGGTATAGCTGTGTCATTGTGTCTACCTATAGTTCAGATGGTATAGCTGTGTCATTGTGTCTATCCCTGGTTCACATGGTATAGCTGTGTCCTTGTGTCTATCCATGGTTCAGATGGTATAGCTGTGTCATTGTGTCTATCCATAGTTCAGATGGTATAGCTGTGTCCTTGTGTCTATCCATGATTCAGATGGTATAGCTGTGTCATTGTGTCTATCCATAGTTCAGATGGTATAGCTGTGTCAGTGTGTCTATCCATAGTTCAGATGTTATAGCTGTGTCATTGTGTCTATCCATGGTTCAGATGTTATAGCTGTGTCATTGTATCTATCCATAGTTCAGATGGTATAGCTGTGTCATTGTGTCTATCCATGGTTGAAATGTGTCCCAGTGATATTTCAAAAAATAATTATGAGATGTGGATGGCACAGCTACCTAGGTTTACATGTTATGCTGTGGAAAACACACAGGTAATTCATGAAGACAGGTACAATTAAACTCGTTGTAGAGGTATACTATGAGCATTTCACATCTGTATCTGTATTCATTATTGGTGACATGTCAAGTACATATTTTGACCATTAATATTTATTTTTTATAGTGTGGTTTAAATTTAAAAAATCTTTACTGTAGTATTTAAGTGAATCTTCAACTTTACTTGCAAAAAAATTAGGGAACAAAATATTTGTTCAGTTCTTTTCTGACAAAAAATATATAAGCCTGATTTATATATTGATATTTCATCTTTACTGTTACATATAGTAGTGCAATAACTATCAACAAAATGATATACTATATACTAGGTATTTTGGATGTGATGACATGTCTAAAACTGGCATAGTGACTTTCAGTAATGAACATAACTTATGCAACAGCTATTGTCTTCTATTGAATCTTAAAGGTAGAGCCATGCAGTTAGTCTAAAACAGAAACATATTAATCAAATTTATATCATATCAGTCAATTTTCGTTACTTTTAAATATATGGATAATCAATTTGTTTGAGGAAAGTTTTGCCATGTACGTAATGTTTAGACTAATAACATTTTGGAATAACTTTATTTTAATTTTATTGTTCTTTTTCTTGACACTAACAATTTTTATTGTTCTTCTGTTTTTTGATCCACCCATAACAATACAAGCTACAATACTGTATTTGCTATATTGGAAGTACATGACAGAGGTTATTTTGTCAAAATGTATGCAAAAAATGCAATATTTGGTTTAGGTGTACTTATGTAGGAGATGTGCTTCTAATAGAGCAAATATGGCAATAAAATGGCTATGGTTAACTGAAGATTTGGTGGTTATACACTCTAGGTATTGAGCCTCTTGAAGAAGAGAAACATGATGATCATAACATTACTGTTGATGAAGATTCAAAAGTTGTAAGTGTTGTGTTCTTTATTACACTGTTTTCCTGATTATTTAATGTATGATCACATTTTTCTGCATTTGACTGTAATATTGAAAATATCTTGGGCTCACTTTTATGTAAATAATGTTTATTTTTTCAGAGTTTCAGGAGTCCCGACAAAGTTGTCATGATCTGAAGCAAGTATCTGAGATGTATAATGGAAAGAAAAACTCTCTGCTTCAGATCCTATGTGGATGCTTGCAGGCATTTTCATAATAATAATGCATAATTTGCATATGATTAACATACTGTGAACCAGTATTTAAAATAAGCTCAACAGTAAGACACAGGACAAGTGAGAAAGCTAATTATTTTAGTACAAATCTGTTTGCACAAAGAACTACATGTATTAGGCTAGTGCTTTGCTTCATATTATTAAAGCTTAAAGATGTACTTTTAGCTGTAACAATGATTTACTATTCAAGCTTGTAAAACATAAACATTTTTGCTTATTGGTATATGCAGCTATCAACAAAATCGTTAAAAATGATCAAGCTTTTCTACTTTTTGCACACTGCAAATTAGTACAACCCAATTGAAAACATCAATTTTAGTTAGACCATGAGAACTTACCATTTAAAGACGAGGTCACTAAGGAATTGTTGGGGGGGGGGTGATTTCCTGGACAAGGTACCAACCTCAATATACACAGTATGTGGGAAGTGGAAAAAGAGACTTGATGGTGAATGCCGCAGATATTTAACTCATCTGTAGCCATACCCTGTCAGTAAACAAGACAAATTCAGAAATCTTTAGGAATAAACCGAAATTGTCATCTAAGCGTTAGGCCGTCACTGATTGGCTGCTGTGCTGGAATGTCAATTTTTAGTTGCAAATACCCCGACTTAGTGTTCCATGTTCTTCGCATAATTAGGTGTTTGTATGCAAGGGATTTTTCCACACAAAAACGACGAATTCGGCCGAATTTTGTTATCAGTTGGCTTAATATAACCCCAACGGACCGTATTTTTGTGAAAGATTGGTATTTCTGTCCTGATTTGTAGGAATCTGAAAAACTCGTTTCACAACTTGTCTCTTATTTAGTTTTATGCGTCATTCAAGATGGCGGCCCCCATATAGTAAATATCGTATTTATTTTATTATCACGTGTGCGCCAGCTGACTGTGACATTCACCTGTGAATTATCTACTATTCTGTGTCTTTGTAAAAAATCACAAGGCTACAAAATACCGTATAATTTTGTGTTTGTGGCACATTTGACAATTAAAAAAAATGTGATCACAACCTAAGATTAAAATGACAATTTTCACAAAAAGTACTTTATGTACAATGTGTATCAACATCTGGGCAAAATTTAGTCATAGTACATTTGAAAGTTACTGTAATGATATAAAGTAAAATGATTTGTTAGCAAATATTAAAGCATGCAGTTCTGTATCCCAGGTTCTGATAATGTACAGTAGATAGGTGTGTTGGTCTTAGCTACAATGCATTTGCTGTGTATTTCAATAGATTAAGCAGAGTCATTATAACAAGATTCACTATGATGATCAATATTGAAGTATGATAGACAAATCACAATTATGTGTCCCATTTCTTTCACACACGTTTCTTATTTACAAAAAAACATCTTACAATACAGTGTCAAATGTGATTCTATAATATATTCAATAGATACACATGTTCGTAGTAAGGGTTTCCTTTGAATACTAACCTATTCATGTGCTTATGTTTTGTGTAGGCAAATACAATTAATACTCAAAGTTGCACACCACTATTCTAAAGTTGAATTATTCCAACTACCATACAATGTATATGCTCTACTCTATAGAATAACAGCCTTTGACTTTCAGTTTAGCATAATTTTACATGTATCTGGGAAAAAAAATGGAAATTGAATAAAGTCTGGATATCCGGAATTATGTGTACCTCCTCGTTTTTAATATTAATATATATTATCATCATATGCAAGTTTGCTTATCATGTATATGTATTTCCGGTACAATCAAACTCTGTTAAGCTAAATGAACTGGTCCTTAATTATGCAGGAGACCATCCTGTCAGATTTGGCACTACTTTAGTATAGCAATCAGTAAAAGCCCTGGTAAACTTGTATATATCAACAGCACTAGATTTTATCTTTGCTCTGCTAGATTTTAGCCTTTTTGTAATAATTCTACTTGAGGACAGAAGTGCTGTTACATATGAGGTGTTAATATATTCACATTCAATGGTTCTGTAATGACATCCACATGTAAACCTGAGTATGCTGTCAAACGAAATATAGATTTTGTCAATTTTCAACTTGTATTCAACTTGTATGGCAAATGGCAACCATAAGAATGCTTTACGATTATGTTAAATATGCAGGCAAGTGCTCTCTAAGAAGAATATAGCTATCTCTGGCATTATATACATCAATGTTTCCACATATTTCTATAATTTGTTCTTCTGTGACATAATCGGGTAAATAACTCTGGCCGTTCTCATCAAACTAATGTCTTCTACTTATTTCATCAAGGTCATTTTGGATCACTGGATAACCACATTGGGTACCACCTACATTAAGAGTAAATTGTCAAGTATTACTTCACACTAAACATGAACATAAATTTACAGTTTAAAAAAATCGGTGCAACAAAGTAAATAATATGGATATAAAAACAGTATATGTCTCTACATTAACATGTCTTACTATTCATTGCATAATTACCATGTTTATCAGGGATATTGTACATGTCTTCCGGAATACCACATGGTCTGTCTATTCTCTTTTGCTTTCTTATGCGATGTGCATTCCATTGATCAACAAAGTCATTCAATTCCTTACCAATCAATGGCATATACACAGCAGTCAAAGACAGCCTCAATAAAAACAAATTTTACTGTGAACATTTTAAAGCATACAGTATGGTGAATTACTGCTTTTTAACACCCATCGACTTTAGTAAAACAAGCTCTGGAAGCTTGCAGTACCTCGAGTAACCACTACCTCTAACAATTTACACAATTTTGTTCATGTGTAATCAAGGATTAATATTTGCATAGTTTAGAGTGTAAACTGGAAGACAAACACACTGATACACAAGCAGACACAAAACTTTGTATCTACAATACATTATCTATGGGCAAGAAACTAATCTATTGATAATTTAATATTGTATGAATAAACTGGTATGGTATAATGAATATCATAATGTGGGAATGATGTTAAAACCTCCTGAATCACTGTGAACTGCAGTTAAATTATTGCCCGTGCAGCTGTGGGGTTAGGTGCTCGACAAATGTTTAAAGAAAAACACAATCGGGCGTGGTTAGTACTGGGAGACTCCCTGACTAAACGACCTTTTGAATTTTTTTTGGTTTCAACACGCACATGGAAAAGATTTAAGGCAACGTTCCGGCACTTTTTCTTACTGTGATGTCAATCATTTATAGTAGAAAATCGAGGCATTTTTGTAACTTTTTTAATTAATGGAAAATTTTCAAATTCGTTCTAATTTTCACGAACAAGTTGTTGATGCTGTCGGCACGTAGTGGGTGTTACGCTGTTAACGCACCGTGCAAAGTTGTTCAAAGTGATTACAAAGTTGTACAAAGTTATTGCAAATTTGGTTAATGCATTTGCATATATGACCAAGTTGTTAGCATATAAGAATCCACTTTTGTAAAGTAGGGAAATTTAATAAAAGCCCGTTAAAAGCAGTTTATAGATATTCACATGAGGTGACTGTAAAATGTTAGAAAACAGCGTGCAAAGTTTGAAAAAACGAAGGAAATGTTGGCGGAGTTGCTAGTTTATTTAGCCTATAGTAAGTCATTGTAATGACAACCCAGCTATTAAATTTTGAAAACATTGAGTAAATTTTCCGATAACGCCTCATATCTGAGCAGATTATCACAACAGCCAATCGAAATATCGACAACCAACTGTAGACAAAGTTGTAAAAAGCGGTTGCAAAGTAGGTAGTTTCATTCGGGATTGTTACCTGTGATATACTATTAACAAGTACCGTAGTTGAACATTCGAAAATGTGAATAAATATTTCTTAACATGCTGTAAAATTACCGTAGTTTTACTCTAAGTATGTAGAGGTCATAGGTCAATCTAGAAGATACTTGTGCAAGCGATATCGATTTAAAACATCCAAAAACATGAAATAGCCGCAAATTCGGAATAATTTCATAAAACCCGTGCAGCTGTGGGGTTAGGTGCTCGTCAAATGTTTAAAGTAAAGCACAATCGGGCGTGGTTAGTACTTGCATGGGGTACTCCCGAACTAAATGATCTTTTGACATTTTTTTTGTTTCAACACGCACATGGAAAAGATTTAAAGCAACGTTCCGGCACTTTTTCTTACTGTGATGTCAATCATTTATAGTAGAAAATCGAGGCATTTTTGTAAATTTTTTAATTAATGGAAAATTTTCGAATTCGTTCTAATTTTCACGAACAAGTTGTTGATGTTGTCGGCACGTAGTTGATGTTACGCTGTTAACGCAACGTGCAAAGTTGTTCAAAGTGATTACAAAGTTGTACAAAGTTATTGCAAATTTGGTAAATATATTTGCATATATGACCAAGTTGTTAGCATATACAAATCCACATTTGTAAAGTAGGGAAATTTAATAAAAGCCCGTTAAAAGCAGTTTATAGATATTCACATGAGGTGACTGTAAAATGTTAGAAAACAGCATGCAAAGTTTGAAAAAACGAAGAAAATGTTGGCGGAGTTGCTAGTTTATTTAGCCAAAGTCATTGTAAAGACAACCCCGCAGTTACATTTTGAAAGCATTGAGTAAATTTTCCGATAACGCCTCATATCTAAGCAGATTATCACAACAGTCAATCGAAATATCGACAACAAACTGTATGCAAAGTTGTAAAAAGCGGTTGCAAAGTTGGTAGTTTCATTCGGGATTGTTACCTCTGATATCATATTAACAAATCCCGTAGTTGAACATTCAAATGTGAATAAATATTTCTTTACATGCTGTTAAATTACCGTAGTTTTACTCCAAGTATGTAGAGGTCATAGGTCAATCTAGAAGATACTTGTGCAAGCGATATCGATTTAAAACATCCAAAAACATGAAATAGCCGCAAATTCGAATAATTTCATATAACCCATGCAGCTGTGGGGTTAGGTGCTCGTCAAATGATTAAAATAAAGCACAATCGGGCGTGGTTAGTACTTGCATGGGAGACTCCCTGACTAAATGAACTTTTGACATTTTTTTTTGTTTGAACACGCACATGGAAAAAATGCAAAGCAACGTTCCTGCACTTTTTCTTACTGTGATGTCAATCATTTATAGTAGAAAATCGAGGCATTTTTGTAATTTTTTTAACTAATGGAAAATTTTCAAATTCGTTCTAATTTTCACGAACAAGTTGTTGATGCTGTCGGCACGTAGTGGGTGTTACGCTGTTAACACACCGTGCAAAGTTGTTCAAAGTGATTACAAAGTTGTACAAAGTTATTGCAAATTTGTTAAATGCATTTGCATATATAACCAAGTTGTTAGCATATAAAAATCCACATTTGTAAAGTAGGGAAATTCAATAAAAGCCCGTTAAAAGCAGCTTATAGATATTCACATGAGGTGACTGTAAAATGTTAGAAAACAGTGTGCAAAGTTTGAAAAAAACGAAGGAAATGTTGGCGGAGTTGCTAGTTTATTTAGCCTAAGTCATTGTAATGACAAACCCGCAGTTAAATTTTGAAAGCATTGAGTAAATTGTCCGATAACGCCTCCTATCTAAGCAGATTATCACAACAGTCAATCGAAATATCGACAACAAACTGTATGTAAAGTTGTAAAAAGCGGTTGCAAAGTTGGTAGTGTCATTCAAGATTGTAACCTGTGATATCATATTAACAAATCCCGTAGTTGAACATTCGATAATGTGAATAAATATTACTTTACATGCTGTTAAATTACCGTAGTTTTACTCCAAGTATGTAGAGGTCATAGGTCAATCTAGAAGATACTTGTGCAAACGATATCGATTTAAAACATCCAAAAACATGAAATAGCCGCAAATTCGGAATAATTTCATATAATCCATGCAGCTGTGGGGTTAGGTGCTCGACAAATGTTTAAAGTAAAGCACAATCGGGCGCGGTTAGTACTTGCATGGGAGACTCCCTGACTAAACGACCTTTTGAATTTTTTTTTGTTTCAACACGCACATGGAAAAGATGTAAGGCAGCGTTCCGGCACTTTTTCTTACTGTGATGTCAATCCTTTTTAGTTGAAAATCAAGGAATTTTTGTAACTTTTTTAATTAATGGAAAATTTTCAAATGTGTTCTAATTTTCACGAACAAGTTGCGGATGCTGTCGGCACGTAGTGGGTGTTACACTGTTAACGCACCATGCAAAGTTGTTCAAAGTGATTACAAAGTAGTACAAAGTTATTGCAAATTTGGTAAATGCATTTACATATATGACCAAGTTGTTAGCATATACAAATCCACATTTGTAAAGTAGGGAAATTTAATAAAAGCCCGTTAAAAGCAGTTTATAGATATTCACATGAGGTGACTGTAAAATGTTAGAAAACAGCATGCAAAGTTTAAAAAAACGAAGAAAATGTTGGCGGAGTTGCTAGTTTATTTAGCCTCAGTCATTGTAATGACAAACCCGCAGTTAAATTTTGAAAGCATTGAGTAAATTTTCCGATAACGCCTCATATCTAAGGAGATTATCACAACAGCCAATCGAAATATTGACAACAAACTGTATGCAAAGTTGTAAAACGCGGTTGCGAAGTTGGTAGTTTCATTCGGGATTGTTACCTCTGATATCATATTAACAAATCCCGTAGTTGAACATTCAAATGTGAATAAATATTTCTTTACATGCTGTTAAATTACTGTAGTTTTACTCCAAGTATGTAGAGGTCATAGGTCAATCTAGAAGATACTTGTGCAAGCGATATCGATTTAAAACATCCAAAAACATGAAATAGCCGCAAATTCGAATAATTTCATATAACCCATGCAGCTGTGGGGTTAGGTGCTCGTCAAATGATTAAAATAAAGCACAATCGGGCGTGGTTAGTACTTGCATGGGAGACTCCCTGACTAAATGAACTTTTGACATTTTTTTTTGTTTGAACACGCACATGGAAAAAATGCAAAGCAACGTTCCTGCACTTTTTCTTACTGTGATGTCAATCATTTATAGTAGAAAATCGAGGCATTTTTGTAATTTTTTTAACTAATGGAAAATTTTCAAATTCGTTCTAATTTTCACGAACAAGTTGTTGATGCTGTCGGCACGTAGTGGGTGTTACGCTGTTAACACACCGTGCAAAGTTGTTCAAAGTGATTACAAAGTTGTACAAAGTTATTGCAAATTTGTTAAATGCATTTGCATATATAACCAAGTTGTTAGCATATAAAAATCCACATTTGTAAAGTAGGGAAATTCAATAAAAGCCCGTTAAAAGCAGCTTATAGATATTCACATGAGGTGACTGTAAAATGTTAGAAAACAGTGTGCAAAGTTTGAAAAAAACGAAGGAAATGTTGGCGGAGTTGCTAGTTTATTTAGCCTAAGTCATTGTAATGACAAACCCGCAGTTAAATTTTGAAAGCATTGAGTAAATTGTCCGATAACGCCTCCTATCTAAGCAGATTATCACAACAGTCAATCGAAATATCGACAACAAACTGTATGTAAAGTTGTAAAAAGCGGTTGCAAAGTTGGTAGTGTCATTCAAGATTGTAACCTGTGATATCATATTAACAAATCCCGTAGTTGAACATTCGATAATGTGAATAAATATTACTTTACATGCTGTTAAATTACCGTAGTTTTACTCCAAGTATGTAGAGGTCATAGGTCAATCTAGAAGATACTTGTGCAAGCGATATCGATTTAAAACATCCAAAAACATGAAATAGCCGCAAATTCGGAATAATTTCATATAATCCATGCAGCTGTGGGGTTAGGTGCTCGACAAATGTTTAAAGTAAAGCACAATCGGGCGCGGTTAGTACTTGCATGGGAGACTCCCTGACTAAACGACCTTTTGAATTTTTTTTTGTTTCAACACGCACATGGAAAAGATGTAAGGCAGCGTTCCGGCACTTTTTCTTACTGTGATGTCAATCCTTTTTAGTTGAAAATCAAGGAATTTTTGTAACTTTTTTAATTAATGGAAAATTTTCAAATGTGTTCTAATTTTCACGAACAAGTTGCGGATGCTGTCGGCACGTAGTGGGTGTTACACTGTTAACGCACCATGCAAAGTTGTTCAAAGTGATTACAAAGTAGTACAAAGTTATTGCAAATTTGGTAAATGCATTTACATATATGACCAAGTTGTTAGCATATAAAAATCCACATTTGTAAAGTAGGGAAATTTAATAAAAACCCGTTAAAAGCAGCTTATAGATATTCACATGAGGTGACTGTAAAATGTTAGAAAACAGCGTGCAAAGTTTAAAAAAACGAAGGAAATGTTGGCGGAGTTGCTAGTTTATTTAGCCTCAGTCATTGTAATGACAAACCCGCAGTTAAATTTTGAAAGCATTGAGTAAATTTTCCGATAACGCCTCATATCTAAGGAGATTATCACAACAGCCAATCGAAATATTGACAACAAACTGTATGCAAAGTTGTAAAACGCGGTTGCGAAGTTGGTAGTTTCATTCGGGATTGTTACCTCTGATATCATATTAACAAATCCCGTTGTTGAACATTCAAATGTGAATAAATATTTCTTTACATGCTGTTAAATTACCGTAGTTTTACTCCAAGTATGTAGAGGTCATAGGTCAATCTAGAAGATACTTGTGCAAGCGATATCGATTTAAAACATCCAAAAACATGAAATAGCAGCAAACTCGAATAATTTCATATAACCCATGCAGCTGTGGGGTTAGGTGCTCGTCAAATGATTAAAATAAAGCACAATCGGGCGTGGTTAGTACTTGCATGGGAGACTCCCTGACTAAATGAACTTTTGACATTTTTTTTTGTTTGAACACGCACATGGAAAAAATGCAAAGCAACGTTCCTGCACTTTTTCTTACTGTGATGTCAATCATTTATAGTAGAAAATCGAGGCATTTTTGTAATTTTTTTAACTAATGGAAAATTTTCAAATTCGTTCTAATTTTCACGAACAAGTTGTTGATGCTGTCGGCACGTAGTGGGTGTTACGCTGTTAACACACCGTGCAAAGTTGTTCAAAGTGATTACAAAGTTGTACAAAGTTATTGCAAATTTGTTAAATGCATTTGCATATATAACCAAGTTGTTAGCATATAAAAATCCACATTTGTAAAGTAGGGAAATTCAATAAAAGCCCGTTAAAAGCAGCTTATAGATATTCACATGAGGTGACTGTAAAATGTTAGAAAACAGTGTGCAAAGTTTGAAAAAAACGAAGGAAATGTTGGCGGAGTTGCTAGTTTATTTAGCCTAAGTCATTGTAATGACAAACCCGCAGTTAAATTTTGAAAGCATTGAGTAAATTGTCCGATAACGCCTCCTATCTAAGCAGATTATCACAACAGTCAATCGAAATATCGACAACAAACTGTATGTAAAGTTGTAAAAAGCGGTTGCAAAGTTGGTAGTGTCATTCAAGATTGTAACCTGTGATATCATATTAACAAATCCCGTAGTTGAACATTCGATAATGTGAATAAATATTACTTTACATGCTGTTAAATTACCGTAGTTTTACTCCAAGTATGTAGAGGTCATAGGTCAATCTAGAAGATACTTGTGCAAGCGATATCGATTTAAAACATCCAAAAACATGAAATAGCCGCAAATTCGGAATAATTTCATATAATCCATGCAGCTGTGGGGTTAGGTGCTCGACAAATGTTTAAAGTAAAGCACAATCGGGCGCGGTTAGTAATTGCATGGGAGACTCCCTGACTAAACGACCTTTTGAATTTTTTTTTGTTTCAACACGCACATGGAAAAGATGTAAGGCAGCGTTCCGGCACTTTTTCTTACTGTGATGTCAATCCTTTTTAGTTGAAAATCAAGGAATTTTTGTAACTTTTTTAATTAATGGAAAATTTTCAAATGTGTTCTAATTTTCACGAACAAGTTGCGGATGCTGTCGGTACGTAGTGGGTGTTACACTGTTAACGCACCATGCAAAGTTGTTCAAAGTGATTACAAAGTAGTACAAAGTTATTGCAAATTTGGTAAATGCATTTACATATATGACCAAGTTGTTAGCATATAAAAATCCACATTTGTAAAGTAGGGAAATTTAATAAAAACCCGTTAAAAGCAGCTTATAGATATTCACATGAGGTGACTGTAAAATGTTAGAAAACAGCGTGCAAAGTTTAAAAAAACGAAGGAAATGTTGGCGGAGTTGCTAGTTTATTTAACCTCAGTCATTGTAATGACAAACCCGCAGTTAAATTTTGAAAGCATTGAGTAAATTTTCCGATAACGCCTCATATCTAAGGAGATTATCACAACAGCCAATCGAAATATTGACAACAAACTGTATGCAAAGTTGTAAAACGCGGTTGCGAAGTTGGTAGTTTCATTCGGGATTGTTACCTGTGATATCATATTAACAAGTCCCGTAGTTGAACATTCGAAAATGTGAATAAATATTTCGTAACATGCTGTTAAATTACCGTAGTTTTACTCCAAGTATGTAGATGTCATAGGTCAATCGAGAAGATACTTGTGTAAGCGATATCGATTTAAAACATCCAAAAACATGAAATAGCCGCAAATTCGGAATATTTTTATATAACCCGTCCAGCTGTGGGGTTAGATGCTCGACAAATGTTTAAAGTAAAGCACAATCGGACGTGGTTAGTACTTGCATGGGAGACTCCCTGACTAAACGACCTTTTGAATTTTTTTTTGTTTCAACACGCACATGGAAAAGATGTAAGGCAACGTTCCGGCACTTTTTCTTACTGTGATGGCAATCCTTTTTAGTTGAAAATCAAGGAATTTTTGTAACTTTTTTAATTAATGGAAAATTTTCAAATGTGTTCAAATTTTCAAGAACAAGTTGTGGATGCCGTCGGCACGTAGTGGGTGTTACACTGTTAATGCACCGTGCAAAGTTGTTCAAAGTGATTACAAAGTTGTACAAAGTTATTGCAAATTTGGTAAATGCATTTACATATATGACCAAGTTGTTAGCATATAAAAATCCACATTTGTAAAGTTGGGAAATTTAATAAAAGCCCGTTAAAATGAGCTTATAGATATTCACATAAGGTGACTGTAAAATGTTAGAAAACAGCGTGCAAAGTTTGAAAAAACGAATGAAATGTTGGCGAAGTTGCTAGTTTATTTAGCCTCAGTCATTGTAATGACAAACCCGCAGTTAAATTTTGAAAGCATTGAGTAAATTTTCCGATAACGCCTCACATGTAAGCAGATTATCACAACAGTCAATCGAAATATTGACAACAAACTGTATGCAAAGTTGTAAAACGCGGTTGCGAAGTTGGTAGTTTCATTCGGGATTGTTACCTGTGATATCATATTAACAAGTCCCGTAGTTGAACATTCGAAAATGTGAATAAATATTTCGTAACATGCTGTTAAATTACCGTAGTTTTACTCCAAGTATGTAGATGTCATAGGTCAATCGAGAAGATACTTGTGTAAGCGATATCGATTTAAAACATCCAAAAACATGAAATAGCCGCAAATTCGGAATAATTTTATATAACCCGTGCAGCTGTGGGGTTAGATGCTCGACAAATGTTTAAAGTAAAGCACAATCGGACGTGGTTAGTACTTGCATGGGAGACTCCCTGACTAAACGACCTTTTGAATTTTTTTTTGTTTCAACACGCACATGGAAAAGATGTAAGGCAACGTTCCGGCACTTTTTCTCACTGTGATGTCAATCCTTTTTAGTTGAAAATCAAGGAATTTTTGTAACTTTTTCAATTAATGGAAAATTTTCAAATTTGTTCTAATTTTCACGAACAAGTTGTGGATGCTGTCGGCACGTAGTGGGTGTTACACTGTTAACGCACCGTGCAAAGTTGTTCAAAGTGATTACAAAGTTGTACAAAGTTATTGCAAATTTGTTAAATGCATTTGCATATATGACCAAGTTGTTAGCATATAAAAATCCACATTTGTAAAGTAGGGAAATTCAATAAAAGCCCGTTAAAAGCAGCTTATATATATTCACATGAGGTGACTGTAAAATGTTAGAAAACAGTGTGCAAAGTTTGAAAAAAACGAAGGAAATGTTGGCGGAGTTGCTAGTTTATTTAGCCTAAGTCATTGTAATGACAAACCCGCAGTTAAATTTTGAAAGCATTGAGTAAATTGTCCGATAACGCCTCCTATCTAAGCAGATTATCACAACAGTCAATCGAAATATCGACAACAAACTGTATGTAAAGTTGTAAAAAGCGGTTGCAAAGTTGGTAGTGTCATTCAAGATTGTTACCTGTGATATCATATTAACAAATCCCGTAGTTGAACATTCGATAATGTGAATAAATATTACTTTACATGCTGTTAAATTACCGTAGTTTTACTCCAAGTATGTAGAGGTCATAGGTCAATCTGGAAGATACTTGTGCAAGCGATATCGATTTAAAACATCCAAAAACATGAAATAGCCGCAAATTCGGAATATTTTTATATAACCCGTCCAGCTGTGGGGTTAGATGCTCGACAAATGTTTAAAGTAAAGCACAATCGGACGTGGTTAGTACTTGCATGGGAGACTCCCTGACTAAACGACCTTTTGAATTTTTTTTTGTTTCAACACGCACATGGAAAAGATGTAAGGCAACGTTCCGGCACTTTTTCTTACTGTGATGGCAATCCTTTTTAGTTGAAAATCAAGGAATTTTTGTAACTTTTTTAATTAATGGAAAATTTTCAAATGTGTTCTAATTTTCAAGAACAAGTTGTGGATGCCGTCGGCACGTAGTGGGTGTTACACTGTTAATGCACCGTGCAAAGTTGTTCAAAGTGATTACAAAGTTGTACAAAGTTATTGCAAATTTGGTAAATGCATTTACATATATGACCAAGTTGTTAGCATATAAAAATCCACATTTGTAAAGTTGGGAAATTTAATAAAAGCCCGTTAAAATCAGCTTATAGATATTCACATAAGGTCACTGTAAAATGTTAGAAAACAGCGTGCAAAGTTTGAAAAAACGAATGAAATGTTGGCGAAGTTGCTAGTTTATTTAGCCTAAGTCATTGTAATGACAAACCCGCAGTTAAATTTTGAAAGCATTGAGTAAATTTTCCGATAACGCCTCACATGTAAGCAGATTATCACAACAGTCAATCGAAATATTGACAACAAACTGTATGCAAAGTTGTAAAACGCGGTTGCGAAGTTGGTAGTTTCATTCGGGATTGTTACCTGTGATATCATATTAACAAGTCCCGTAGTTGAACATTCGAAAATGTGAATAAATATTTCGTAACATGCTGTTAAATTACCGTAGTTTTACTCCAAGTATGTAGATGTCATAGGTCAATCGAGAAGATACTTGTGTAAGCGATATCGATTTAAAACATCGAAAAACATGAAATAGCCGCAAATTCGGAATATTTTTATATAACCCGTCCAGCTGTGGGGTTAGATGCTCGACAAATGTTTAAAGTAAAGCACAATCGGACGTGGTTAGTACTTGCATGGGAGACTCCCTGACTAAACGACCTTTTGAATTTTTTTTTGTTTCAACACGCACATGGAAAAGATGTAAGGCAACGTTCCGGCACTTTTTCTTACTGTGATGGCAATCCTTTTTAGTTGAAAATCAAGGAATTTTTGTAACTTTTTTAATTAATGGAAAATTTTCAAATGTGTTCTAATTTTCAAGAACAAGTTGTGGATGCCGTCGGCACGTAGTGGGTTTTACACTGTTAATGCACCGTGCAAAGTTGTTCAAAGTGATTACAAAGTTGTACAAAGTTATTGCAAATTTGGTAAATGCATTTACATATATGACCAAGTTGTTAGCTTATAAAAATCCACATTTGTAAAGTTGGGAAATTTAATAAAAGCCCGTTAAAATCAGCTTATAGATATTCACATAAGGTCACTGTAAAATGTTAGAAAACAGCGTGCAAAGTTTGAAAAAACGAATGAAATGTTGGCGAAGTTGCTAGTTTATTTAGCCTAAGTCATTGTAATGACAAACCCGCAGTTAAATTTTGAAAGCATTGAGTAAATTTTCCGATAACGCCTCACATGTAAGCAGATTATCACAACAGTCAATCGAAATATTGACAACAAACTGTATGCAAAGTTGTAAAACGCGGTTGCGAAGTTGGTAGTTTCATTCGGGATTGTTACCTGTGATATCATATTAACAAGTCCCGTAGTTGAACATTCGAAAATGTGAATAAATATTTCGTAACATGCTGTTAAATTACCGTAGTTTTACTCCAAGTATGTAGATGTCATAGGTCAATCGAGAAGATACTTGTGTAAGCGATATCGATTTAAAACATCGAAAAACATGAAATAGCCGCAAATTCGGAATAATTTTATATAACCCGTGCAGCTGTGGGGTTAGATGCTCGACAAATGTTTAAAGTAAAGCACAATCGGACGTGGTTAGTACTTGCATGGGAGACTCCCTGACTAAACGACCTTTTGAATTTTTTTTTGTTTCAACACGCACATGGAAAAGATGTAAGGCAACGTTCCGGCACTTTTTCTCACTGTGATGTCAATCCTTTTTAGTTGAAAATCAAGGAATTTTTGTAACTTTTTCAATTAATGGAAAATTTTCAAATTTGTTCTAATTTTCACGAACAAGTTGTGGATGCTGTCGGCACGTAGTGGGTGTTACACTGTTAACGCACCGTGCAAAGTTGTTCAAAGTGATTACAAAGTTGTACAAAGTTATTGCAAATTTGTTAAATGCATTTGCATATATGACCAAGTTGTTAGCATATAAAAATCCACATTTGTAAAGTAGGGAAATTTAATAAAAGCCCGTTAAAAGCAGCTTATAAATATTCAGATGAGGTGACTGTAAAATGTTAGAAAAACAGCGTGCAAAGTTTGAAAAAACGAAGGAAATGTTGGCGGAGTTGCTAGTTTATTTAGCCTAAGTCATTATAATGACAACCCCGCAGTTAAATTTTGAAAGCATTTAGTAAATTTTCCGATAACGCCTCATATCTAAGCAGATTATCACAAAAGCCAATCGAAATATCGACAACAAACTGTAGACAAAGTTGTAAAAATCGGTTGCAAAGTAGGTAGTTTCATTCGGGATTGTTACCTATGATATAATATTAACAAGTACCGTAGTTGAACATTCGAAAATGTGAATAAATATTTCGTAACATGCTGTTAAATTACCGTAGTTTTACTCCAAGTATGTAGAGGTCATAGGTCAATCTAGAAGATACTTGTGCAAGCGATATCGATTTAAAACATCCAAAAACATGAAATAGCAGCAAATTCGTAATAATTTCATATAACCCATGCAGCTGTGGGATTAGGTGCTCGACAAATGTTTAAAGTAAAGCACAATCGGTGGTGGTTAGTACTTGCCCGGGAGACTCCCTGACTAAACGACCTATTGAAATTTGTTTTTGTTTCAACACGCACATGGAAAAGATTTAAGGCAACGTTCCGGCACTTTTTCTTACTGTGATGTCAATCCTTTTTAGTTGAAAATCAAGGAATTTTTGTAACTTTTTTAATTAATGGAAAATTTTTCAAATTTGTTCTAATTTTCACGAACAAGTTGTGGATGCTGTCGGCACGTAGTGCGTGTTACACTGTTAACGCACCGTGCAAAGTTGTTCAAAGTGATTACAAAGTTGTACAAAGTTATTGCAAATTTGGTAAATGCATTTGCATATATGACCAAGTTGTTAGCATATAAAAATCCACATTTGTAAAGTAGGGAAATTTAATAAAAGCCCGTTAAAAGCAGCTTAAAGATATTCAGATGAGGTGACTGTAAAATGTTAGAAAACAGCGTGCAAAGTTTGAAAAAACGAATGAAATGTTGGCGAAGTTGCTAGTTTATTTAGCCTAAGTCATTGTAATGACAAACCCGCAGTTAAATTTTGAAAGCATTGAGTAAATTTTCCGATAACGCCTCACATGTAAGCAGATTATCACAACAGTCAATCGAAATATTGACAACAAACTGTATGCAAAGTTGTAAAACGCGGTTGCGAAGTTGGTAGTTTCATTCGGGATTGTTACCTGTGATATCATATTAACAAGTCCCGTAGTTGAACATTCGAAAATGTGAATAAATATTTCGTAACATGCTGTTAAATTACCGTAGTTTTACTCCAAGTATGTAGATGTCATAGGTCAATCGAGAAGATACTTGTGTAAGCGATATCGATTTAGAACATCGAAAAACATGAAATAGCCGCAAATTCGGAATAATTTTATATAACCCGTGCAGCTGTGGGGTTAGATGCTCGACAAATGTTTAAAGTAAAGCACAATCGGACGTGGTTAGTACTTGCATGGGAGACTCCCTGACTAAACGACCTTTTGAATTTTTTTTTGTTTCAACACGCACATGGAAAAGATGTAAGGCAACGTTCCGGCACTTTTTCTTACTGTGATGTCAATCCTTTTTAGTTGAAAATCAAGGAATTTTTGTAACTTTTTTAATTAATGGAAAATTTTTCAAATTTGTTCTAATTTTCACGAACAAGTTGTGGATGCTGTCGGCACGTAGTGCGTGTTACACTGTTAACGCACCGTGCAAAGTTGTTCAAAGTGATTACAAAGTTGTACAAAGTTATTGCAAATTTGGTAAATGCATTTGCATATATGACCAAGTTGTTAGCATATAAAAATTCACATTTGTAAAGTAGGGAAATTTAATAAAAGCCCGTTAAAAGCAGCTTAAAGATATTCAGATGAGGTGACTGTAAAATGTTAGAAAACAGCGTGCAACGTTTGAGAAAACGAAGGAAATGTTGGCGGAGTTGCTAGTTTATTTAGCCTAAGTCATTATAATGACAACCCCGCAGTTAAATTTTAAAAGCATTGAGTAAATTTTCCGATAACGCCTCATATCTAAGCAGATTATCACAAAAGCCAATCGAAATATCGACAACAAACTGCAGACAAAGTTGTAAAAATCGGTTGCAAAGTAGGTAGTTTCATTCGGGATTGTTACCTGTGATATAATATTAACAAGTACCATAGTTGAACATTCGAAAATGTGAATAAATATTTCGTAACATGCTGTTAAATTACCGTAGTTTTACTCGAAGTATGTAGAGGTCATAGGTCAATCTAGAAGATACTTGGGCAAGCGATATCGATTTAAAACATCCAAAAACATGAAATAGCAGCAAATTCGTAATAATTTCATATAACCCATGCAGCTGTGGAATTAGGTGCTCGACAAATGTTTAAAGTAAAGCACAATCGGTGGTGGCTAGTACTTGCACGGGAGACTCCCTGACTAAACGACCTATTGAAATTTGTTTTTGTTTCAACACGCACATGGAAAAGATTTAAGGCAACGTTCCGGCACTTTTTCTTACTGTGATGTCAATCCTTTTTAGTTGAAAATCAAGGAATTTTTGTAACTTTTTTAATTAATGGAAAATTTTCAAATTTGTTCTAATTTTCACGAACAAGTTGTGGATGCTGTCGGCACGTAGTGCGTGTTACACTGTTAACGCACCGTGCAAAGTTGTTCAAAGTGATTACAAAGTTGTACAAAGTTATTGCAAATTTGGTAAATGCATTTACATATATGACCAAGTTGTTAGCATATAAAAATCCACATTTGTAAAAGTAGGGAAATTTAATTTAAAGCCCGTTAAAATCAGCTTATAGATATTCACATAAGGTGACTGTAAAATGTTAGAAAACAGCGTGCAAAGTTTGAAAAAACGAAGGAAATGTTGGCGGAGTTGCTAGTTTATTTAGCCTAAGTCATTGTAATGACAAACCCGCAGTTAAATTTTGAAAGCATTGAGTAAATTTTCCGATAACGCCTCATATCTAAGCAGATTATCACAACAGTCAATCGAAATATTGACAACAAACTGTATGCAAAGTTGTAAAACGCGGTTGCGAAGTTGGTAGTTTCATTCGGGATTGTTACCTGTGATATCATATTAAAAAGTCCCGTAGTTGAACATTCGAAAATGTGAATAAATATTTCGTAACATGCTGTTAAACTTACCGTAAGTTTACTCCAAGTATGTAGAGGTCATAGGTCAATCTAGAAGATACTTGTGCAAGCGATATCGAGTTAAAACATCCAAAAACATGAAATAGCTGCAAATTCGGAATAATTTCATACAACCCATGCAGCTTTGGGGTTAGGTGCTCGACAAATGTTTAAAGTAAAACGCAATCGAATATCGGGCTTGGTTAGTACTTGCATGGGAGTCTCCCTGACTAAACGACCTATTGAAATTTGTTTTTTTTTCAACACGTACATGGAAAAGATTTAAGGCAACGTTCCGGCACTTTTTCTTACTGTGATGTCAATCATTTATAGTAGAAAATCGAGGCATTTTTGTAACTTTTTTAATTAATGGAAATTTTTTCAAATTCGTTCTAATTTTCACGAACAAGTTGTGGATGCTGTCGGCACGTAGTGGGTGTGACACTGTTAACGCATCGTGCAAAGTTGATCAAAGTGATTACAAAGTTGTACAAAGTTATTGCAAATTTGGTAAATGCATTTACATTTATGACCAAGTTGTTAGCATATAAAAATCCACATTTGTAAAGTAGGGAAATTTAATAAAATCCCGTTAAAAGCAGCTTATAGATATTCACATGAGGTGACTGTAAAATGTTAGAAAACAGCGTGCAAAGTTTGAAAAAACGAAGGAAATGTTGGCGGAGTTGATAGTTTATTTAGCCTAAGTCATTGTAATGACAAACCCGCAGTTAAATTTTGAAAGCATTGAGTACATTTTCCGATAACGCCTCATATCTAAGCAGATTATCACAACAGTCAATCGAAATATTGACAACAAACTGTATGCAAAGTTGTAAAACGCGGTTGCGAAGTTGGTAGTTTCATTCGGGATTGTTACCTGTGATATCATATTAACAAGTCCCGTAGTTGAACATTCGAAAATGTGAATAAATATTTCGTAACATGCTGTTAAATTACCATAGTTTTACTCCAAGTATGTAGAGATCATAGGTCAATCTAAAAGATACTTGTTCAAGCGATATCGATTTAAATCATCCAAAAACATGAAATAGCCGCAAATTCGAAATAATAATCCATGCAGCTGTCTGGTTAGGTGCTCGACAAATGTTTAAAGTAAAGCACAATCGGGCGTGGTTAGTACTTGCATGGGAGAATCCCAGACTAACCGAGCTTTTGATTTTTTTTTTGTTTCAACACGCACATGGAAAAGATGTAAGGCAACGTTACGGCACTTTTTCTTACTGTAATGTCAATCATTTATAGTAGAAATTCGAGGCATTTTTGTAACTTTTTTAATTAATGGAACATTTTCAAATTCGTTCTAATTTTCACGAACAAGTTGTGGATGTTGTCGGCACTTAGTGAGTGTTACACTGTTAACGCACCGTGCACAGTTGTTCAAAGTGATCACAACGTTGTACAAAGTTATTGCAAATTTGGTAAATGCATTTGCATATATGACCAAGTTGTTAGCATATAAAAATCCACATTTGTAAAGTAGTGAAATTTAATAAAAGCCCGTTAAAAGCAGCTTATAGATATTCACATGAGGTGACTGTAAAATGTTAGAAAACAGCGTGCAAAGTTAGAAAAAACGAAGGAAATGTTGGCGGAGTTGCTAGTTTATTTAGCCAAAGTCATTGTAATGACAACCCCGCAGTTAAATTTTGAAAGCATTGAGAAAATATTCCGATAACGCCTCATATCTGAGCAGATTATCACAACAGCCAATCGAAATATCGACAATAAACTGTAGACAAAGTTGTAAAAAGCGGTTGCAAAGTCGGTAGTTTCATTCGGGATTGTTACCTGTGATATAATATTAACAAGTCCCGTAGTTGAACATTCGAAAATGTGAATAAATATTTCGTAACATGCTGTTAAATTACCGTAGTTTTACTCCAAGTATGTATAGGTCATAGGTCAATCTAGAAGATATTTGTGCAAGCGATATCGATTTAAAACATCCAAAACATGAAATAGCCGCAAATTCGAAATTATTTTATATAAACCATGCAGCTGTGGGGTTAGGTGCTCGACAAATGTTTAAAGTAAAGCACAATCGGGCGTGGTTAGTACTTGCATGGGAGACTCCCTGACTAAACGACCTTTTGAAATTTGTTTTTGTTTCAACACGCACATGGAAAATATTTAAGGCAACGTTCCGGCAATTTTTCTTACTGTGATGTCAATCATTTATAGTAGAAAATCGAGGTATTTTTGTAACTTTTTTAATTAATGGCAAATTTTCAAATTCGTTCTAAATTTCACGAACAAGTTGTGGATGCTGTCGGCACGATGTGGGTGTTACACTGTTAACGCATCGTGCAAAGTTGTTCAAAGTGATTACAAAGTTGTACAAAGTTATTGCAAATTTGGTAAATGCATTTACATATATGACCAAGTTGTTAGCATAAAAAATCGACATTTGTAAAGTAGGGAAATTTAATAAAAGCCCGTTAAAAGCAGTTTATAGATATCCACATGAGGTTACTGTAAAATGTTAGAAAACAGCGTGCAAAGTTTGAAAAAAACGAAGGAAATGTTGGCGGAGTTGATAGTTTATTTAGCCTAAGTCATAGTAACGACAAACCCGCAGTTAAATTTTGAAAGCATTGAGTACATTTTCCGATAACGCCTCATATCTAAGCAGATTATCACAACAGTCAATCGAAATATTGACAACAAACTGTAGACAAAGTTGTAAAACGCGGTTACGAAGATGGTAGTTTCATTCGGGATTGTTACCTGTGATATCATATTAACAAGTCCCGTAGTTGAACATTCGAAAATGTGAATAAATATTCCGTAACATACTGTTAAATTACCGTAGTTTTACTTTAAGCATGTAGAGGTCATAGGTCAATCTAGAAGATACTTGTGCAAGCGATATCGATTTAAAACATCAAAAAACATGAAATAGCCGCAAATTCGGAATAATAATCCATGCAGCTGTGGGGTTAGGTGCTCGACAAACTTTTAAAGTAAAGCACAATCGGGCGTGGTTAGTACTTGCATGGGAGACTCCCAGACTAAACAACCTTTTGAATTTTTATTTTCTTTCAACACGCACATGGAAAAGCTGTAAGCCAACGTTCCGGCACTTTTTCTTACTGTGATGTCAATCATTTATAGTAGAAAATCGAGGCATTTTTGTAACTTTTTTAATTAATGGAAAATTTTCAAATTCGTTCTAATTTTCACGAACAAGTTGTGGATGCTGTCGGCACGTAGTGGGTGTTACACTGTTAACGCATCGTGCAAAGTTGTTCAATGTGATTACAAAGTTGTACAAAGTTATTGCAAATTTGGTAAATGCATTTACATATATGACCAAGTTGTTAGCATATAAAAATCCACATTTGTAAAGTAGGGAAATTTAATAAAAGCCCGTTTAAAGCAGCTTATAGATATTCACATGAGGTGACTGTAAAATGTAAGAAAACAGCGTGCAAAGTTTGAAAAAAACGAAGGAAATGTTGGCGGAGTTGATAGTTTATTTAGCCTAAGTCATAGTAACGACAAACCCGCAGTTAAATTTTGAAAGCATTGAGTACATTTTCCGATAACGCCTCATATCTAAGCAGATTATCACAACAGTCAATCGAAATATTGACAACAAACTGTAGACAAAGTTGTAAAACGCGGTTACGAAGATGGTAGTTTCATTCGGGATTGTTACCTGTGATATCATATTAACAAGTCCCGTAGTTGAACATTCGAAAATGTGAATAAATATTCCGTAACATACTGTTAAATTACCGTAGTTTTACTTTAAGCATGTAGAGGTCATAGGTCAATCTAGAAAATACTTGTGCAAACGATATCGATTTAAAACATCAAAAAACATGAAATAGCCGCAAATTCGGAATAATAATCCATGCAGCTGTGGGGTTAGGTGCTCGACAAACTTTTAAAGTAAAGCACAATCGGGCGTGGTTAGTACTTGCATGGGAGACTCCCAGACTAAACAACCTTTTGAATTTTTATTTTCTTTCAACACGCACATGGAAAAGCTGTAAGCCAACGTTCCGGCACTTTTTCTTACTGTGATGTCAATCATTTATAGTAGAAAATCGAGGCATTTTTGTAACTTTTTTAATTAATGGAAAATTTTCAAATTCGTTCTAATTTTCACGAACAAGTTGTGGATGCTGTCGGCACGTAGTGGGTGTTACACTGTTAACGCATCGTGCAAAGTTGTTCAATGTGATTACAAAGTTGTACAAAGTTATTGCAAATTTGGTAAATGCATTTACATATATGACCAAGTTGTTAGCATATAAAAATCCACATTTGTAAAGTAGGGAAATTTAATAAAAGCCCGTTAAAAGCAGTTTATAGATATTCACATGAGGTTACTGTAAAATGTTAGAAAACAGCGTGCAAAGTTTGAAAAAACGAAGGAAATGTTGGCGGAGTTGCTAGTTTATTTAGCCTAAGTCATTGTATTGACAACACCGCAGTTAAATTTTGAAAGCATTGAGTAAATTTTCCGATAACGCTTCATATCTAAGCAGATTATCACAACAGCCAATCGTAATATCGACAACAAACTGTAGACAAAGTTGTAAAAAGCGGTTGCAACGTAGGTAGTTTCATTCGGGATTGTTACCTGTGATATGATATTAACAAGTCCCGTAGTTGAACATTCGAAAATGTGAATAAATATTTCGTAATATGCTGTTAAATTACCGTAGTTTTACTCCAATTATGTAGAGGTCATAGGTCAGTCTAGAAGATAGTTGTGCAAGCGATATCGATTTAAAATATCCAAAACATGACATAGTCGCAAATTCGGAATAATTTCATATAACCCATGCAGCTGTGGGGTTAGGTGCTCGACAAATGTTTAAAGTTAAGTACAATTGGGCGTGGTTAGTACTTGCATGGGAGACTCCCAGACTAAACGACCTTTTGAATTTTTGTTTGTTTCAACACGCACATGGAAAAGATGTAAGGCAACGTTCCGGCACTTTTTCTTACTGTGATGTCAATCATTTATAGTAGAAAATCGAGGCATTTTTGTAACTTTTTCAATTAATGGAAAATTTTCAAATTCATTCTAATTTTCACGAACAAGTTGTGGATGCTGTTGGCACGTAGTGGGTGTTACACTGTTAACGCATCCTGCAAAGTTGTTCAAAGTGATTACAAAGTTGTACAAAGTTATTGCAAATTTGGTAAATGCATTTGCATATATGACCAAGTTGTTATCATATAACAATCCACATTTGTAAAGTAGGGAAATTTAATAAAAGTCCGTTAAAAGCAGCTTATAGATATTCACATGACTTGACTGTAAAATGTTAGAAAACAGCGTGCAAAGTTTGAAAAAAACGAAGGAAATGTTGGCGGAGTTGCTAGTTTATATAGCCTCAGTCATTGTAATGACAAACCCAAAGTTAAATTTTGAAAGCATTGAGTAAATTTTCCGATAACGCCTCATATCTAAGCAGATTATCACAACAGTCAATCGAAATATTGACAACAAACTGTATGCAAAGTTGTAAAACGCGGTTGCGAAGTTGGTAGTTTCATTCGGGATTGTTACCTGTGATATTATATGAACAAATCCCGTAGTTGAACATTCGAAAATGTGAATAAATATTTCGTAACATGCTGTTAAATTACCGTAGTTTTACTCCAAGTATGTAGAGGTCATAGGTCAATCTAGAAGATCCTTGTGCACGCGATATCGATTTAAAACATCCAAAAACATGAAATAGCCGCAAATTCGGAATAATAATCCATGCAGCTGTGGGGTTAGGTGCTCGACAAATGTTTAAAGTAAAGCACAATCGGGCGTGGTTAGTACTTGCATGGGAGACTCCCTGACTAAACGACCTTTTGAAATTTGTTTTTGTTTCAACACGCACATGGAAAATATTTAAGGCAACGTTCAGGCACTTTTTCTTACTGCGATGTCAATCATTTATAGTAGAAAATCGAGGAATTTTTGTAACTTTTTTAATTAATGGAAAATTTTCAAATTCGTTCTAATTTTCACGAACAAGTTGTGGATGCTGTCGGCACGTAGTGGGTGTTACTCTGTTAACGCATCGTGCAAAGTTGTTCAATGTGATTACAAAGTTGTACAAAGTTATTGCAAATTTGGTAAATGCATTTACATATATGACCAAGTTGTTAGCATATAAAAATCCACATTTGTAAAGTAGGGAAATTTAATAAAAGCCCGTTTAAAGCAGCTTATAGATATTCACATGAGGTGACTGTAAAATGTAAGAAAACAGCGTGCAAAGTTTGAAAAAAACGAAGGAAATGTTGGCGGAGTTGATAGTTTATTTAGCCTAAGTCATAGTAACGACAAACCCGCAGTTAAATTTTGAAAGCATTGAGTACATTTTCCGATAACGCCTCATATCTAAGCAGATTATCACAACAGTCAATCGAAATATTGACAACAAACTGTAGACAAAGTTGTAAAACGCGGTTACGAAGATGGTAGTTTCATTCGGGATTGTTACCTGTGATATCATATTAACAAGTCCCGTAGTTGAACATTCGAAAATGTGAATAAATATTCCGTAACATACTGTTAAATTACCGTAGTTTTACTTTAAGCATGTAGAGGTCATAGGTCAATCTAGAAGATACTTGTGCAAGCGATATCGATTTAAAACATCAAAAAACATGAAATAGCCGCAAATTCGGAATAATAATCCATGCAGCTGTGGGGTTAGGTGCTCGACAAACTTTTAAAGTAAAGCACAATCGGGCGTGGTTAGTACTTGCATGGGAGACTCCCAGACTAAACAACCTTTTGAATTTTTATTTTCTTTCAACACGCACATGGAAAAGCTGTAAGCCAACGTTCCGGCACTTTTTCTTACTGTGATGTCAATCATTTATAGTAGAAAATCGAGGCATTTTTGTAACTTTTTTAATTAATGGAAAATTTTCAAATTCGTTCTAATTTTCACGAACAAGTTGTGGATGCTGTCGGCACGTAGTGGGTGTTACACTGTTAACGCATCGTGCAAAGTTGTTCAATGTGATTACAAAGTTGTACAAAGTTATTGCAAATTTGGTAAATGCATTTACATATATGACCAAGTTGTTAGCATATAAAAATCCACATTTGTAAAGTAGGGAAATTTAATAAAAGCCCGTTTAAAGCAGCTTATAGATATTCACATGAGGTGACTGTAAAATGTAAGAAAACAGCGTGCAAAGTTTGAAAAAAACGAAGGAAATGTTGGCGGAGTTGATAGTTTATTTAGCCTAAGTCATAGTAACGACAAACCCGCAGTTAAATTTTGAAAGCATTGAGTACATTTTCCGATAACGCCTCATATCTAAGCAGATTATCACAACAGTCAATCGAAATATTGACAACAAACTGTAGACAAAGTTGTAAAACGCGGTTACGAAGATGGTAGTTTCATTCGGGATTGTTACCTGTGATATCATATTAACAAGTCCCGTAGTTGAACATTCGAAAATGTGAATAAATATTCCGTAACATACTGTTAAATTACCGTAGTTTTACTTTAAGCATGTAGAGGTCATAGGTCAATCTAGAAAATACTTGTGCAAACGATATCGATTTAAAACATCAAAAAACATGAAATAGCCGCAAATTCGGAATAATAATCCATGCAGCTGTGGGGTTAGGTGCTCGACAAACTTTTAAAGTAAAGCACAATCGGGCGTGGTTAGTACTTGCATGGGAGACTCCCAGACTAAACAACCTTTTGAATTTTTATTTTCTTTCAACACGCACATGGAAAAGCTGTAAGCCAACGTTCCGGCACTTTTTCTTACTGTGATGTCAATCATTTATAGTAGAAAATCGAGGCATTTTTGTAACTTTTTTAATTAATGGAAAATTTTCAAATTCGTTCTAATTTTCACGAACAAGTTGTGGATGCTGTCGGCACGTAGTGGGTGTTACACTGTTAACGCATCGTGCAAAGTTGTTCAATGTGATTACAAAGTTGTACAAAGTTATTGCAAATTTGGTAAATGCATTTACATATATGACCAAGTTGTTAGCATATAAAAATCCACATTTGTAAAGTAGGGAAATTTAATAAAAGCCCGTTAAAAGCAGTTTATAGATATTCACATGAGGTTACTGTAAAATGTTAGAAAACAGCGTGCAAAGTTTGAAAAAACGAAGGAAATGTTGGCGGAGTTGCTAGTTTATTTAGCCTAAGTCATTGTATTGACAACACCGCAGTTAAATTTTGAAAGCATTGAGTAAATTTTCCGATAACGCTTCATATCTAAGCAGATTATCACAACAGCCAATCGAAATATCGACAACAAACTGTAGACAAAGTTGTAAAAAGCGGTTGCAACGTAGGTAGTTTCATTCGGGATTGTTACCTGTGATATGATATTAACAAGTCCCGTAGTTGAACATTCGAAAATGTGAATAAATATTTCGTAATATGCTGTTAAATTACCGTAGTTTTACTCCAATTATGTAGAGGTCATAGGTCAGTCTAGAAGATAGTTGTGCAAGCGATATCGATTTAAAATATCCAAAACATGACATAGTCGCAAATTCGGAATAATTTCATATAACCCATGCAGCTGTGGGGTTAGGTGCTCGACAAATGTTTAAAGTTAAGTACAATTGGGCGTGGTTAGTACTTGCATGGGAGACTCCCAGACTAAACGACCTTTTGAATTTTTGTTTGTTTCAACACGCACATGGAAAAGATGTAAGGCAACGTTCCGGCACTTTTTCTTACTGTGATGTCAATCATTTATAGTAGAAAATCGAGGCATTTTTGTAACTTTTTCAATTAATGGAAAATTTTCAAATTCATTCTAATTTTCACGAACAAGTTGTGGATGCTGTTGGCACGTAGTGGGTGTTACACTGTTAACGCATCCTGCAAAGTTGTTCAAAGTGATTACAAAGTTGTACAAAGTTATTGCAAATTTGGTAAATGCATTTGCATATATGACCAAGTTGTTATCATATAACAATCCACATTTGTAAAGTAGGGAAATTTAATAAAAGTCCGTTAAAAGCAGCTTATAGATATTCACATGACTTGACTGTAAAATGTTAGAAAACAGCGTGCAAAGTTTGAAAAAAACGAAGGAAATGTTGGCGGAGTTGCTAGTTTATATAGCCTCAGTCATTGTAATGACAAACCCAAAGTTAAATTTTGAAAGCATTGAGTAAATTTTCCGATAACGCCTCATATCTAAGCAGATTATCACAACAGTCAATCGAAATATTGACAACAAACTGTATGCAAAGTTGTAAAACGCGGTTGCGAAGTTGGTAGTTTCATTCGGGATTGTTACCTGTGATATTATATGAACAAATCCCGTAGTTGAACATTCGAAAATGTGAATAAATATTTCGTAACATGCTGTTAAATTACCGTAGTTTTACTCCAAGTATGTAGAGGTCATAGGTCAATCTAGAAGATCCTTGTGCACGCGATATCGATTTAAAACATCCAAAAACATGAAATAGCCGCAAATTCGGAATAATAATCCATGCAGCTGTGGGGTTAGGTGCTCGACAAATGTTTAAAGTAAAGCACAATCGGGCGTGGTTAGTACTTGCATGGGAGACTCCCTGACTAAACGACCTTTTGAAATTTGTTTTTGTTTCAACACGCACATGGAAAATATTTAAGGCAACGTTCAGGCACTTTTTCTTACTGCGATGTCAATCATTTATAGTAGAAAATCGAGGAATTTTTGTAACTTTTTTAATTAATGGAAAATTTTCAAATTCGTTCTAATTTTCACGAACAAGTTGTGGATGCTGTCGGCACGTAGTGGGTGTTACTCTGTTAACGCATCAGGCAAAGTTGTTCAAAGTGATTACAAAGTTGTACAAAGTTATTGCAAATTTGGTAAATGCATTTAAATATATGACCAAGTTGTTAGCATATAAAAATCCACATTTGTAAAGTAGGGAAATTTAATAAAAGCCCGTTAAATGCAGCTTATAGTTATTCACATGACGTGACTGTAAAATGTTATAAAACAGCGTGCAAAGTTTGAAAAAACGAAGGAAATGTTGGCGGAGTTGATAGTTTATTTAGCCTAAGTCATAGTAATGACAAACCCGCAGTTAAATTTTGAAAGCATTGAGTAAATTTCCCGATAACGCCTCATATCTAAGCAGATTATAACAACAGCCAATCGAAATATCGACAACAAACTGTATGCAAAGTTGTAAAACGCGGTTGCGAAGTTGGTAGTTTCATTCGGGATTGTTACCTGTGATATCATATTAACAAGTCCCGTAGTTGAACATTCGAAAATGTGAATAAATATTTCGTAACATGCTGTTTAATTACCGTAGTTTTATTACAAGTATGTAGAGGTCATAGGTCAATCTAGAAGATACTTGTGCAAGCGATATCGATTTAAAACGTCCAAAAACATGAAATAGCCGCAAATTCGGAATAATAATCCATGCAGCTGTGGGGTTAGGTGCTCGACAAATGTTTAAAGTAAAGCACAATCGGGCGTGGTTAGTACTTGCATGGGAGACTCCCTGACTAAACGACCTTTTGAATTTTTGTTTGTTTCAATACGCACATGGAAAAGATGTAAGGCAACGTTCCGACACTTTTTCTTACTGTGATGTCAATCATTTATAGTAGAAAATCGAGGCATTTTTGTAACTTTTTCAATTAATGGAAAATTTTCAAATTCGTTCAATTTTCACGAACAAGTTGTGGATACTGTCGGCACGTAGTGGGAGTTTTGTAACTTTTTTAATTAATGGAAAATTTTCAAATTCGTTCTAATTTTCACGAACAAGTTGTGGATGCTGTCGGCACGTAGTGGGTGTTACACTGTTAACGCATCGTGCAAAGTTGTTCAAAGTGATTACAAAGTTGTAAAAAGTTATTGCAAATTTGGTAAATGCATTTACAAATATAACCAAGTTGCTAGCATATAAAAATCTACATTTGTAAAGTAGGGAAATTTAATAAAAGCTCGTTAAAAGCATCTTATAGATATTCACATTAGGTGACTGGAAAATGTTAGAAAACAGCGTGCAAAGTTTGAAAAAACGAAGGAAATGTTGGCGGAGTTGCTAGTTTATTTAGCCTAAGTCATTGTAATGACAAACCCGCAGGTAAATTTTGAAAGCATTGAGTAAATTTGACGATAACTCCTCATATCTAAGCAGATTATCACAACAGTGAATCGAAATATTGACAACAAACTGTATGCAAAGTTGTAAAACGCGGTTGCGAAGTTGGTAGTTTCATTCGGGATTGCTACCTGTGATATCATATTAACAAGTCCCGTAGTTGAACATTCGAAAATGTGAATAAATATTTCGTAACATGCTGTTTAATTACCGTAGTTTTATTACAAGTATGTAGAGGTCATAGGTCAATCTAGAAGATACTTGTGCAAGCGATATCGATTTAAAACATCCAAAAACATGAAATAATCGCAAATTCGGAATAATAATCCATGCAGCTGTGTGGTTAGGTGCTCGACAAATGTTTAAAGTAAAGCACAATCGGGCGAGGTTAGTACTTGCATGGGAGACTCCCTGACTAAACGACCTTTTGAATTTTTTTTTGTTTCAACACACACATGGAAAAGATGTAAGGCAACGTTCCGGCACTTTTTCTTACTGTGATGTCAATCATTTATAGTAGAAAATCGAGGCATTTTTGTAACTTTTTTTAATTAATGGAAAATTTTCAAATTCGTTCTAATTTTCACGAACAAGTTGTGGATGCTGTCGGCACGTAGTGGGTGTTACACTGTTAACGCATCGTGCAAAGTTGTTCAATGTGATTACAAAGTTGTACAAAGTTATTGCAAATTTGGTAAATGCATTTACATATATGACCAAGTTGTTAGCATATAAAAATCCACATTTGTAAAGTAGGGAAATTTAATAAAAGCCCGTTTAAAGCAGCTTATAGATATTCACATGAGGTGACTGTAAAATGTAAGAAAACAGCGTGCAAAGTTTGAAAAAAACGAAGGAAATGTTGGCGGAGTTGATAGTTTATTTAGCCTAAGTCATAGTAACGACAAACCCGCAGTTAAATTTTGAAAGCATTGAGTACATTTTCCGATAACGCCTCATATCTAAGCAGATTATCACAACAGTCAATCGAAATATTGACAACAAACTGTAGACAAAGTTGTAAAACGCGGTTACGAAGATGGTAGTTTCATTCGGGATTGTTACCTGTGATATCATATTAACAAGTCCCGTAGTTGAACATTCGAAAATGTGAATAAATATTCCGTAACATACTGTTAAATTACCGTAGTTTTACTTTAAGCATGTAGAGGTCATAGGTTAATCTAGAAGATACTTGTGCAAGCGATATCGATTTAAAACATCAAAAAACATGAAATAGCCGCAAATTCGGAATAATAATCCATGCAGCTGTGGGGTTAGGTGCTCGACAAACTTTTAAAGTAAAGCACAATCGGGCGTGGTTAGTACTTGCATGGGAGACTCCCTGACTAAACGACCTTTTGAAATTTGTTTTTGTTTCAACACGCACATGGAAAATATTTAAGGCAACGTTCAGGCACTTTTTCTTACTGCGATGTCAATCATTTATAGTAGAAAATCGAGGAATTTTTGTAACTTTTTTAATTAATGGAAAATTTTCAAATTCGTTCTAATTTTCACGAACAAGTTGTGGATGCTGTCGGCACGTAGTGGGTGTTACTCTGTTAACGCATCGTGCAAAGTTGTTCAAAGTGATTACAAAGTTGTACAAAGTTATTGCAAATTTGGTAAATGCATTTAAATATATGACCAAGTTGTTAGCATATAAAAATCCACATTTGTAAAGTAGGGAAATTTAATAAAAGCCCGTTAAATGCAGCTTATAGTTATTCACATGACGTGACTGTAAAATGTTATAAAACAGCGTGCAAAGTTTGAAAAAACGAAGGAAATGTTGGCGGAGTTGATAGTTTATTTAGCCTAAGTCATAGTAATGACAAACCCGCAGTTAAATTTTGAAAGCATTGAGTAAATTTCCCGATAACGCCTCATATCTAAGCAGAGTATAACAACAGCCAATCGAAATATCGACAACAAACTGTATGCAAAGTTGTAAAACGCGGTTGCGAAGTTGGTAGTTTCATTCGGGATTGTTACCTGTGATATCATATTAACAAGTCCCGTAGTTGAACATTCGAAAATGTGAATAAATATTTCGTAACATGCTGTTTAATTACCGTAGTTTTATTACAAGTATGTAGAGGTCATAGGTCAATCTAGAAGATACTTGTGCAAGCGATATCGATTTAAAACGTCCAAAAACATGAAATAGCCGCAAATTCGGAATAATAATCCATGCAGCTGTGGGGTTAGGTGCTCGACAAATGTTTAAAGTAAAGCACAATCGGGCGTGGTTAGTACTTGCATGGGAGACTCCCTGACTAAACGACCTTTTGAATTTTTGTTTGTTTCAATACGCACATGGAAAAGATGTAAGGCAACGTTCCGACACTTTTTCTTACTGTGATGTCAATCATTTATAGTAGAAAATCGAGGCATTTTTGTAACTTTTTCAATTAATGGAAAATTTTCAAATTCGTTCAATTTTCACGAACAAGTTGTGGATACTGTCGGCACGTAGTGGGAGTTTTGTAACTTTTTTAATTAATGGAAAATTTTCAAATTCGTTCTAATTTTCACGAACAAGTTGTGGATGCTGTCGGCACGTAGTGGGTGTTACACTGTTAACGCATCGTGCAAAGTTGTTCAAAGTGATTACAAAGTTGTAAAAAGTTATTGCAAATTTGGTAAATGCATTTACAAATATAACCAAGTTGCTAGCATATAAAAATCTACATTTGTAAAGTAGGGAAATTTAATAAAAGCTCGTTAAAAGCATCTTATAGATATTCACATGAGGTGACTGGAAAATGTTAGAAAACAGCGTGCAAAGTTTGAAAAAACGAAGGAAATGTTGGCGGAGTTGCTAGTTTATTTAGCCTAAGTCATTGTAATGACAAACCCGCAGGTAAATTTTGAAAGCATTGAGTAAATTTGACGATAACTCCTCATATCTAAGCAGATTATCACAACAGTGAATCGAAATATTGACAACAAACTGTATGCAAAGTTGTAAAACGCGGTTGCGAAGTTGGTAGTTTCATTCGGGATTGCTACCTGTGATATCATATTAACAAGTCCCGTAGTTGAACATTCGAAAATGTGAATAAATATTTCGTAACATGCTGTTTAATTACCGTAGTTTTATTACAAGTATGTAGAGGTCATAGGTCAATCTAGAAGATACTTGTGCAAGCGATATCGATTTAAAACATCCAAAAACATGAAATAGTCGCAAATTCGGAATAATAATCCATGCAGCTGTGTGGTTAGGTGCTCGACAAATGTTTAAAGTAAAGCACAATCGGGCGAGGTTAGTACTTGCATGGGAGACTCCCTGACTAAACGACCTTTTGAATTTTTTTTTGTTTCAACACACACACATGGAAAAGATGTAAGGCAACGTTCCGGCACTTTTTCTTACTGTGATGTCAATCATTTATAGTAGAAAATCGAAGCATTTTTGTAACTTTTTTAATTAATGGAAAATTTTCAAATTCGTTCTAATTTTCACGAACAAGTTGTGGATGCTGTCGGCACGTAGTGGGTGTTACACTGTTAACGCATCGTGCAAAGTTGTTCAATGTGATTACAAAGTTGTACAAAGTTATTGCAAATTTGGTAAATGCATTTACATATATGACCAAGTTGTTAGCATATAAAAATCCACATTTGTAAAGTAGGGAAATTTAATAAAAGCCCGTTAAAAGCAGCTTATAGATATTCACATGAGGTGACTGTAAAATGTAAGAAAACAGCGTGCAAAGTTTGAAAAAAACGAAGGAAATGTTGGCGGAGTTGATAGTTTATTTAGCCTAAGTCATAGTAATGACAAACCCGCAGTTAAATTTTGAAAGCATTGAGTAAATTTCCCGATAACGCCTCATATCTAAGCAGAGTATAACAACAGCCAATCGAAATATCGACAACAAACTGTATGCAAAGTTGTAAAACGCGGTTGCGAAGTTGGTAGTTTCATTCGGGATTGTTACCTGTGATATCATATTAACAAGTCCCGTAGTTGAACATTCGAAAATGTGAATAAATATTTCGTAACATGCTGTTTAATTACCGTAGTTTTATTACAAGTATGTAGAGGTCATAGGTCAATCTAGAAGATACTTGTGCAAGCGATATCGATTTAAAACGTCCAAAAACATGAAATAGCCGCAAATTCGGAATAATAATCCATGCAGCTGTGGGGTTAGGTGCTCGACAAATGTTTAAAGTAAAGCACAATCGGGCGTGGTTAGTACTTGCATGGGAGACTCCCTGACTAAACGACCTTTTGAATTTTTGTTTGTTTCAATACGCACATGGAAAAGATGTAAGGCAACGTTCCGACACTTTTTCTTACTGTGATGTCAATCATTTATAGTAGAAAATCGAGGCATTTTTGTAACTTTTTCAATTAATGGAAAATTTTCAAATTCGTTCAATTTTCACGAACAAGTTGTGGATACTGTCGGCACGTAGTGGGAGTTTTGTAACTTTTTTAATTAATGGAAAATTTTCAAATTAGTTCTAATTTTCACGAACAAGTTGTGGATGCTGTCGGCACGTAGTGGGTGTTACACTGTTAACGCATCGTGCAAAGTTGTTCAAAGTGATTACAAAGTTGTAAAAAGTTATTGCAAATTTGGTAAATGCATTTACAAATATAACCAAGTTGCTAGCATATAAAAATCTACATTTGTAAAGTAGGGAAATTTAATAAAAGCTCGTTAAAAGCATCTTATAGATATTCACATGAGGTGACTGGAAAATGTTAGAAAACAGCGTGCAAAGTTTGAAAAAACGAAGGAAATGTTGGCGGAGTTGCTAGTTTATTTAGCCTAAGTCATTGTAATGACAAACCCGCAGGTAAATTTTGAAAGCATTGAGTAAATTTGACGATAACTCCTCATATCTAAGCAGATTATCACAACAGTGAATCGAAATATTGACAACAAACTGTATGCAAAGTTGTAAAACGCGGTTGCGAAGTTGGTAGTTTCATTCGGGATTGCTACCTGTGATATCATATTAACAAGTCCCGTAGTTGAACATTCGAAAATGTGAATAAATATTTCGTAACATGCTGTTTAATTACCGTAGTTTTATTACAAGTATGTAGAGGTCATAGGTCAATCTAGAAGATACTTGTGCAAGCGATATCGATTTAAAACATCCAAAAACATGAAATAGTCGCAAATTCGGAATAATAATCCATGCAGCTGTGTGGTTAGGTGCTCGACAAATGTTTAAAGTAAAGCACAATCGGGCGAGGTTAGTACTTGCATGGGAGACTCCCTGACTAAACGACCTTTTGAATTTTTTTTTGTTTCAACACACACATGGAAAAGATGTAAGGCAACGTTCCGGCACTTTTTCTTACTGTGATGTCAATCATTTATAGTAGAAAATCGAAGCATTTTTGTAACTTTTTTAATTAATGGAAAATTTTCAAATTCGTTCTAATTTTCACGAACAAGTTGTGGATGCTGTCGGCACGTAGTGGGTGTTACACTGTTAACGCATCGTGCAAAGTTGTTCAATGTGATTACAAAGTTGTACAAAGTTATTGCAAATTTGGTAAATGCATTTACATATATGACCAAGTTGTTAGCATATAAAAATCCACATTTGTAAAGTAGGGAAATTTAATAAAAGCCCGTTAAAAGCAGCTTATAGATATTCACATGAGGTGACTGTAAAATGTAAGAAAACAGCGTGCAAAGTTTGAAAAAAACGAAGGAAATGTTGGCGGAGTTGATAGTTTATTTAGCCTAAGTCATAGTAACGACAAACCCGCAGTTAAATTTTGAAAGCATTGAGTACATTTTCCGATAACGCCTCATATCTAAGCAGATTATCACAACATCCAATCGAAATATTGACAACAAACTGTATGCAAAGTTGTAAAACGCGGTTGCGAAGTTGGTAGTTTCATTCGGGATTGTTACCTGTGATATCATATTAACAAGTCCCGTAGTTGAACATTCGAAAATGTGAATAAATATTTCGTAACATGCTGTTTAATTACCGTAGTTTTATTACAAGTATGTAGAGGTCATAGGTCAATCTCGAAGATACTTGTGCATGCGATATCGATTTAAAACATCCAAAAACATGAAATAGCCGCAAATTCGGAATAATAATCCATGCAGCTGTGGGGTTAGGTGCTCGACAAATGTTTAAAGTAAAGCACAATCGGGCGTGGTTAGTACTTGTATGGGAGACTCCCTGACTAAACGACCTTTTGAAATTTGTTTTTGTTTCAATACGCACATGGAAAAGATTTAAGGCAACGTTCCGGCACTTTTTCTTACTGTGATGTCAATCATTTATAGTAAAATATCGAGGCATTTTTGTAACTTTTTTAATTAATGGAAAATTTTCAAATTCGTTCTAATTTTCAAGAACAAGTTGTGGATGCTGTCGGCACGTAGTGGGTGTTACACTGTTAACGCATCGTGCAAAGTTGTTCAAAGTGATTACAAAGTTGTACAAAGTTATTGCAAATTTGGTAAATGCATTTACATATATGACCAAGTTGTTAGCATATAAAAATCTACATTTGTAAAGTAGGGAAATTTAATAAAATACCGTTAAAAGCAGCTTATAGATATTCACATGAGGTGACTGTAAAATGTTAGAAAACAGCGTGCAAAGTCTGAAAAAACGAAGGAAATGTTGGCGGAGTTGCTAGTTTATTTAGCCTAAGTCATTGTAATAACAACCCCGCATTTAAATTTTGAAAGCATTGAGTAAATTTGCCGATAACGCATCATATCTAAGCAGATTATCACAACAGTCAATCGAAATATTGACAACAAACTGTATGCAAAGTTGTAAAACGAGGTTGCGAAGTTGGTAGTTTCATTCGGGATTGTTACCTGTGATATCATATTAACAAGTCCCGTAGTTGAACATTCGAAAATGTGAATAAATATTTCGTAACATGCTGTTAAATTACCGTAGTTTTACTCCAAGTATGTAGAGGTCATGGGTCAATCTAGAAGATACTTGTGCAAGCGATATCGATTTAAAACATCCAAAAACATGAAATAGCCGCAAATTCGGAATAATAATCCATGCTGCTGTGGGTTTAGGTGCTCGACAAATGTTTAAAGTAAAGCACAATCGGACGTGGTTAGTACTTGCATGGGAGACTCCCTGACTAAACGACATTTTGAAATTTGTTTTTGTTTCAACACGCACATGGATAATATTTAAGGCAACGTTCCGGCACTTTTTCTTACTGTGATGTCAATCATTTATAGTAGAAAATCGAGGAATTTTTGTAACTTTTTTAATTAATGGAAAATTTGCAAATTCGTTCTAATTTTCACGAACAAGTTGTGGATGCTGTCGGCACGTAGTGGGTGTTACACTGTTAACGCATCGTGTAAAGTTTTTCAAAGTGATTACAAAGTTGTACAAAGTTATTGCAAATTTGGTAAATGCATTTACAAATATGACCAAGTTGTTAGCATATACAAATCTACATTTGTAAAGTAGGGAAATTTAATAAAAGCTCGTTAAAAGCAGCTTATAGATATTCACATGAGGTGACTGTAAAATGTTAGAAAACAGCGTGCAAAGTTTGAAAAAACAAAGGAAATGTTGGGGGAGTTGCTAGTTTATTTAGCCTAAGTCATTGTAATGACAAACCCGCATTTAAATTTTGAAAGCATTGAGTACATTTGACGATAACGCCTCATATCTAAGCAGATTATCACAACAGTCAATCGAAATATTGACAACAAACTGTATGCAAAGTTGTAAAACGCGGTTGCGAAGTTGGTAGTTTCATTCGGGATTGTTACCTGTGATATCATATTAACAAGTCCCGTAGTTGAACATTCGAAAATGTGAATAAATATTTCGTAACATGCTGTTACATTACCATAGTTTTACTACAAGTATGTAGAGGTCATAGGTCAATCTAGAAGATACTTGTGCAAGCGATATCGATTTAAAACATCCAAAAACATGAAATAGCCGCAAATTCAGAATAATAAACCATGCAGCTGTGGGGTTAGGTGCTCGACAAATGTTTAAAGTAAAGCACAATCGGGCGTGGTTAGTACTTGCATGGGAGACTCCCTGACTAAACGACCTTTTGAAATTTGTTTTTGTTTCAACACGCACATGGAAAATATTTAAGGCAACGTTCCGGCACTTTTTCTTACTGCGATGTCAATCATTTATAGTACAAAATCGAGGAATTTTTGTAACTTTTTTAATTAATGGAACATTTTCAAATTCGTTCTAATTTTCACGAACAAGTTGTGGATGCTGTCGGCACGTAGTGGGTGTTACACTGTTAACGCATCGTGCAAAGTTGTTCAAAGTGATTACAAAGTTGTACAAAGTTATTGCAAATTTGGTAAATGCATTTACATATATGACCAAGTTGTTATCATATAAAAATCTACATTTGTAAAGTAGGGAAATTTAATAAAAGCCCGTTAAAAGCAGCTTATAGATATTCACATGAGGTGACTGTAATACGTAAGAAAACAGTGTGCAAAGTCGGAAAAAACAAAGGAAATGTTGGCGGAGTTGCTAGTTTATTTAGCCTAAGTCATTGTAATGACAACCCCGCAGTTATATTTTGAAAGCATTCAGTAAATTTTCCGATAACGCCTCATATCTAAGCAGATTATCACAACAGTCAATCGAAATATTGACAACAAACTGTATGCAAAGTTGTAAAACGCGGTTGCGAAGTTGGTAGTTTCATTCGGGATTGTTACCTGTGATATCATATTAACAAGTCCCGTGGTTGAACATTCGAAAATGTGAATAAATATTTCGTAACATACTGTTAAATTACCGTAGTTTTACTCCAAGTATGTAGAGGTCAAAGGTCAATCTAGAAGATACTTGTGCAAGCGATATCGATTTAAAACATCCAAAAACATGAAATAGTCGCAAATTCGGAATAATAATCCATGCAGCTGTGTGGTTAGGTGCTCGACAAATGTTTAAAGTAAAGCACAATCGGGCGAGGTTAGTACTTGCATGGGAGACACCCTGACTAAACGACCTTTTGATTTTTTTTTTGTTTCAACACACACATGGAAAAGATGTAAGGCAACGTTCCGGCACTTTTTCTTACTGTGATGTCAATCATTTATAGTAGAAAATCGAAGCATTTTTGTAACTTTTTAAATTAATGGAAAATTTTCAAATTCGTTCTAATTTTCACGAACAAGTTGTGGATGCTGTCGGCACGTAGTGGGTGTTACACTGTTAACGCATCGTGCAAAGTTGTTCAATGTGATTACAAAGTTGTACAAAGTTATTGCAAATTTGGTAAATGCATTTATATATATGACCAAGTTGTTAGCATATAAAAATCCACATTTGTAAAGTAGGGAAATTTAATAAAAGCCCGTTAAAAGCAGCTTATAGATATTCACATGAGGTGACTGTAAAATGTAAGAAAACAGCGTGCAAAGTTTGAAAAAAACGAAGGAAATGTTGGCGGAGTTGATAGTTTATTTAGCCTAAGTCATAGTAACGACAAACCCGCAGTTAAATTTTGAAAGCATTGAGTACATTTTCCGATAACGCCTCATATCTAAGCAGATTATCACAACATCCAATCGAAATATTGACAACAAACTGTATGCAAAGTTGTAAAACGCGGTTGCGAAGTTGGTAGTTTCATTCGGGATTGTTACCTGTGATATCATATTAACAAGTCCCGTAGTTGAACATTCGAAAATGTGAATAAATATTTCGTAACATGCTGTTTAATTACCGTAGTTTTATTACAAGTATGTAGAGGTCATAGGTCAATCTCGAAGATACTTGTGCAAGCGATATCGATTTAAAACATCCAAAAACATGAAATAGCCGCAAATTCGGAATAATAATCCATGCAGCTGTGGGGTTAGGTGCTCGACAAATGTTTAAAGTAAAGCACAATCGGGCGTGGTTAGTACTTGTATGGGAGACTCCCTGACTAAACGACCTTTTGAAATTTGTTTTTGTTTCAACACGCACATGGAAAAGATTTAAGGCAACGTTCCGGCACTTTTTCTTACTGTGATGTCAATCATTTATAGTAAAATATCGAGGCATTTTTGTAACTTTTTTAATTAATGGAAAATTTTCAAATTCGTTCTAATTTTCAAGAACAAGTTGTGGATGCTGTCGGCACGTAGTGGGTGTTACACTGTTAACGCATCGTGCAAAGTTGTTCAAAGTGATTACAAAGTTGTACAAAGTTATTGCAAATTTGGTAAATGCATTTACATATATGACCAAGTTGTTAGCATATAAAAATCTACATTTGTAAAGTAGGGAAATTTAATAAAATACCGTTAAAAGCAGCTTATAGATATTCACATGAGGTGACTGTAAAATGTTAGAAAACAGCGTGCAAAGTCTGAAAAAACGAAGGAAATGTTGGCGGAGTTGCTAGTTTATTTAGCCTAAGTCATTGTAATAACAACCCCGCATTTAAATTTTGAAAGCATTGAGTAAATTTGCCGATAACGCATCATATCTAAGCAGATTATCACAACAGTCAATCGAAATATTGACAACAAACTGTATGCAAAGTTGTAAAACGAGGTTGCGAAGTTGGTAGTTTCATTCGGGATTGTTACCTGTGATATCATATTAACAAGTCCCGTAGTTGAACATTCGAAAATGTGAATAAATATTTCGTAACATGCTGTTAAATTACCGTAGTTTTACTCCAAGTATGTAGAGGTCATGGGTCAATCTAGAAGATACTTGTGCAAGCGATATCGATTTAAAACATCCAAAAACATGAAATAGCCGCAAATTCGGAATAATAATCCATGCTGCTGTGGGATTAGGTGCTCGAAAAATGTTTAAAGTAAAGCACAATCGGACGTGGTTAGTACTTGCATGGGAGACTCCCTGACTAAACGACCTTTTGAAATTTGTTTTTGTTTCAACACGCACATGGAAAAGATTTAAGGAAACGTTCCGGCACTTTTTCTTACTGTGATGTCAATCATTTATAGTAGAAAATCGAAGCATTTTTGTAACTTTTTTAATTAATGGAAAATTTTCAAATTCGTTCTAATTTTCACGAACAAGTTGTGGATGCAAATTCGGAATAATAATCCATGCTGCTGTGGGTTTAGGTGCTAGACAAATGTTTAAAGTAAAGCACAATCGGACGTGGTTATTACTTGCATGGGAGACTCCCTGACTAAACGACCTTTTGAATTTTTGTTTGTTTCAACACGCACATGGAAAAGATGTAAGGCAACGTTCCGGCACTTTTTCTTACTGTGATGTCAATCATTTATAGTGGAAAATCGAGGCATTTTTGTAACTTTTTCAATTAATGAAAATTTTTCAAATTCGTTCTAATTTTCACGAACAAGTTGTGGATGCTGTCGGCACGTAGTGGGTGTTACACTGTTAACGCATCGTGCAAAGTTGTTCAAAGTGATTACAAAGTTGTACAAAGTTATTGCAAATTTGGTAAATGCATTTACATATATGACCAAGTTGTTAACATATAAAAATCTACATTTGTAAAGTAGGGAAATTTAATAAAAGCCCGTTAAAAGCAGCTTATAGATATTCACATGAGGTTACTGTAATATGTAAGAAAACAGTGTGCAAAATCTGAAAAAACAAAGGAAATGTTGGCGGAGTTGCTAGTTTATTTAGCCTAAGTCATTGTAATAACAACCCTGCATTTAAATTTTGAAAGCATTGAGCAAATTTGCCGATAACGCCTCATATCTAAGCAGATTATCACAACAGCCAATCGAAATATCGACAACAAACTGTAGACAAAGTTTTAAAAAGCGGTTGCAAAGTAGGTAGTTTCATTCGGGATTGTTACCTGTGATATCATATTAACAAGTCCCGTAGTTGAACATTCGAAAATGTGAATAAATATTTCGTAACATGCTGTTAAATTACCGTAGTTTTACTACAAGTATGTAGAGGTCATAGGTCAATCTAGAAGATACTTGTGCAAGCGATATCGATTTAAAACATCCAAAAACATGAAATAGCCGCAAATTCGGAATAATAATCCATGCTGCTGTGGGTTTAGGTGCTCGAAAAATGTTTAAAGTAAAGCACAATCGGACGTGGTTAGTACTTGCATGGGAGACTCCCTGACTAAACGACCTTTTGAAATTTGTTTTTGTTTCAACACGCACATGGAAAAGATTTAAGGAAACGTTTCGGCACTTTTTCTTACTGTGATGTCAATCATTTATAGTAGAAAATCGAAGCATTTTTGTAACTTTTTTAATTAATGGAAAATTTTCAAATTCGTTCTAATTTTCACGAACAAGTTGTGGATGCAAATTCGGAATAATAATCCATGCTGCTGTGGGTTTAGGTGCTAGACAAATGTTTAAAGTAAAGCACAATCGGACGTGGTTAGTACTTGCATGGGAGACTCCCTGACTAAACGACCTTTTGAATTTTTGTTTGTTTCAACACGCACATGGAAAAGATGTAAGGCAACGTTCCGGCACTTTTTCTTACTGTGATGTCAATCATTTATAGTGGAAAATCGAGGCATTTTTGTAACTTTTTCAATTAATGAAAAATTTTCAAATTCGTTCTAATTTTCACGAACAAGTTGTGGATGCTGTCGGCACGTAGTGGGTGTTACACTGTTAACGCATCGTGCAAAGTTGTTCAAAGTGATTACAAAGTTGTACAAAGTTATTGCAAATTTGGTAAATGCATTTACATATATGACCAAGTTGTTAACATATAAAAATCTACATTTGTAAAGTAGGGAAATTTAATAAAAGCCCGTTAAAAGCAGCTTATAGATATTCACATGAGGTGACTGTAATATGTAAGAAAACAGTGTGCAAAATCTGAAAAAACAAAGGAAATGTTGGCGGAGTTGCTAGTTTATTTAGCCTAAGTCATTGTAATAACAACCCTGCATTTAAATTTTGAAAGCATTGAGCAAATTTGCCGATAACGCCTCATATCTAAGCAGATTATCACAACAGCCAATCGAAATATCGACAACAAACTGTAGACAAAGTTTTAAAAAGCGGTTGCAAAGTAGGTAGTTTCATTCGGGATTGTTACCTGTGATATCATATTAACAAGTCCCGTAGTTGAACATTCGAAAATGTGAATAAATATTTCGTAACATGCTGTTAAATTACCGTAGTTTTACTACAAGTATGTAGAGGTCATAGGTCAATCTAGAAGATACTTGTGCAAGCGATATCGATTTAAAACATCCAAAAACATGAAATAGCCGCAAATTCGGAATAATAATCCATGCTGCCGTTGGTTTAGGTGCTTGACAAATGTTTAAAGTAAAGCACAATCGGACGTGGTTAGTACTTGCATGGGAGACTCCCTGACTAAACGACCTTTTGAAATTTGTTTTTGTTTCAACACGCACATGGAAAAGATTTAAGGAAACGTTCCGGCACTTTTCCTTACTGTGATGTCAATCATTTATAGTAGAAAATCGAAGCATTTTTGTAACTTTTTTAATTAATGGAAAATTTTCAAATTCGTTCTAATTTTCACGAACAAGTTGTGGATGCTGTCGGCACGTAGTGAGTGTTACACTGTTAACGCATCGTGCAAAGTTGTTCAAAGTGATTACAAAGTTGTACAAAGTTATTGCAAATTTGGTAAATGCATTTGCATATATGAACAAGTTGTTAGCATATAAAAATCCACATTTGTAAAGTAGGGAAATTTAATAAAAACCCGTTAAAAGCAGCTTATAGATATTCACATGAGGTGACTGTAAAATGTTAGAAAACAGCGTGCAAAGTTTAAAAAAACGAAGGAAATGTTGGCGGAGTTGCTAGTTTATTTAGCCTCAGTCATTGTAATGACAAACCCGCAGTTAAATTTTGAAAGCATTGAGTAAATTTTCCGATAACGCCTCATATCTAAGGAGATTATCACAACAGCCAATCGAAATATTGACAACAAACTGTATGCAAAGTTGTAAAACGCGGTTGCGAAGTTGGTAGTTTCATTCGGGATTGTTACCTGTGATATCATATTAACAAGTCCCGTAGTTGAACATTCGAAAATGTGAATAAATATTTCGTAACATGCTGTTTAATTACCGTAGTTTTATTACAAGTATGTAGAGGTCATAGGTCAATCTAGAAGATACTTGTGCAAGCGCTATCGATTTAAAACATCCTAAAACATGAAATAGCCGCAAATTCGGAATAATAATCCATGCAGCTGTGGGGTTAGGTGCTCGACAAATGTTTAAAGTAAAGCACAATCGGGAGTGGTTAGTACTTGCATGGGAGACTCCCTGACTAAACGACCTTTTGAATTTTTGTTTGTTTCAACACGCACATGGAAAAGATGTAAGGCAACGTTCCGGCACTTTTTCTTACTGTGATGTCAATCATTTATAGTGGAAAATCAAGGCATTTTTGGAACTTTTTCAATTAATGAAAAATTTTCAAATTCGTTCTAATTTTCACGAACAAGTTGTGGATGCTGTCGGCACGTAGTGGGTGTTACACTGTTAACGCATCGTGCAAAGTTGTTCAAAGTGATTACAAAGTTGTACAAAGTTATTGCAAATTTGGTAAATGCATTTACATATATGACCAAGTTGTTAACATATAAAAATCTACATTTGTAAAGTAGGGAAATTTAATAAAAGCCCGTTAAAAGCAGCTTATAGATATTCACATGGGGTTACTGTAATATGTAAGAAAACAGTGTGCAAAGTCTGAAAAAACAAAGGAAATGTTGGCGGAGTTGCTAATTTATTTAGCCTAAGTCATTGTAATAACAACCCTGCATTTAAATTTTGAAAGCATTGAGCAAATTTGCCGATAACGCCTCATATCTAAGCAGATTATCACAACAGCCAATCGAAATATCGACAACAAACTGTAGACAAAGTTTTAAAAAGCGGTTACAAAGTAGGTAGTTTCATTCGGGATTGTTACCTGTGATATCATATTAACAAGTCCCGTAGTTGAACATTCGAAAATGTGAATAAATATTTCGTAACATGCTGTTAAATTACCGTAGTTTTACTCCAAGTATGTAGAGGTCATAGGTCAATCTAGAAGATACTTGTGCAAGCGATATCGATTTAAAACATCCAAAAACATGAAATAGCCGCAAATTCGGAATAATAATCCATGCAGCTGTGGGGTTAGGTGCTCGACAAATGTTTAAAGTAATGCACAATCGGGCGTGGTTAGTACTTGCATGAGAGACTCCCTGACTAAACGACCTTTTGAATTTTTGTTTGTTTCAACACGCACATGGAAAAGATGTAAGGCAACGTTCCGGCACTTTTTTGTTACTGAGATGTCAATCATTTATAGTAGAAAATCGAGGCATTTTTGTAACTTTTTCAATTAATGAAAAATTTTCAAATTCGTTCTAATTTTCACGAACAAGTTGTGGATGCTGTCGGCACGTAGTGGGTGTTACACTGTTAACGCATCGTGCAGAGTTGTTCAAAGTGATTACAAAGTTGTACAAAGTTATTGCAAATTTGGTAAATGCATTTACATATATGACCAAGTTGTTAGCATATAAAAATCTACATTTGTAAAGTAGGGAAATTTAATAAAAGCTCGTTAAAAGCAGCTTATAGATATTCACATGAGGTGACTGTAAAATGTTAGAAAACAGCGTGCAAATTTTGAAAAAACGAAGGAAATGTTGGCGGAGTTGCTAGTTTATTTAGCCTAAGTCATTGTAATGACAAACCCGCTGTTAAATTTTGAAAGCATTGAGTAAATTTGACGATAACGCCGCATATCTAAGCAGATTATCACAACAGTCAATCGAAATATTGACAACAAACTGTATGCAAAGTTGTAAAACGCGGTTGCGAAGTTGGTAGTTTCATTCGGGATTGTTACCTGTGATATCATATTAACAAATCCCGTAGTTGAACATTCGAAAATGTGAATAAATATTTCGTAACATGCTGTTAAATTACCGTAGTTTTACTCCAATTATGCAGAGGTCATAGGTCAATCTAGAAGATACTTGTGCAAGCGATATCGATTTAAAACATCCAAAAACATGAAAAAGCCGCAAATTCGGAATAATAATCCATGCAGCTGTGGGGTTAGGTGCTCGACAAATGTTTAAAGTAAAGCACAATCGGGCGTGGTTAGTATTTGTATGGGAGACTCCCTGACTAAACGACCTTTTGACATTTGTTTTTGTTTCAACACGCACATGGATAATATTTAAGGCAACGTTCCGGCACTTTTTCTTACTGTGATGTCAATCATTTATAGTAGAAAATCGAGGAATTTTTGTAACTTTTTTAATTAATGGAAAATTTGCAAATTCGTTCTAATTTTCACGAACAAGTTGTGGATGCTGTCGGCACGTAGTGGGTGTTACACTGTTAACGCATCGTGCAAAGTTTTTCAAAGTGATTACAAAGTTGTACAAAGTTATTGCAAATTTGGTAAATGCATTTACAAATATGACCAAGTTGTTAGCATATACAAATCTACATTTGTAAAGTAGGGAAATTTAATAAAAGCTCGTTAAAAGCAGCTTATAGATATTCACATGAGGTGACTGTAAAATGTTAGAAAACAGCGTGCAAAGTTTGAAAAAACAAAGGAAATGTTGGGGGAGTTGCTAGTTTATTTAGCCTAAGTCATTGTAATGACAAACCCGCATTTAAATTTTGAAAGCATTGAGTACATTTGACGATAACGCCTCATATCTAAGCAGATTATCACAACAGTCAATCGAAATATTGACAACAAACTGTATGCAAAGTTGTAAAACGCGGTTGCGAAGTTGGTAGTTTCATTCGGGATTGTTACCTGTGATATCATATTAACAAGTCCCGTAGTTGAACATTCGAAAATGTGAATAAATATTTCGTAACATGCTGTTTAATTACCGTAGTTTTATTACAAGTATGTAGAGGTCATAGGTCAATCTAGAAGATACTTGTGCAAGCGATATCGATTTAAAACATCCAAAAACATGAAATAGCCGCAAATTCGGAATAATAATCCATGCAGCTGTGGGGTTAGGTGCTCGACAAATGTTTAAAGTAATGCACAATCGGGCGTGGTTAGTATTTGTATGGGAGACTCCCTGAATAAACGACCTTTTGAAATTTGTTTTTGTTTCAACACGCACATGGATAATATTTAAGGCAACGTTCCGGCACTTTTTCTTACTGTGATGTCAATCATTTATAGTAGAAAATCGAGGAATTTTTGTAACTTTTTTAATTAATGGAAAATTTGCAAATTCGTTCTAATTTTCACGAACAAGTTGTGGATGCTGTCGGCACGTAGTGGGTGTTACACTGTTAACGCATCGTGCAAAGTTTTTCAAAGTGATTACAAAGTTGTACAAAGTTATTGCAAATTTGGTAAATGCATTTACAAATATGACCAAGTTGTTAGCATATACAAATCTACATTTGTAAAGTAGGGAAATTTAATAAAAGCTCGTTAAAAGCAGCTTATAGATATTCACATGAGGTGACTGTAAAATGTTAGAAAACAGCGTGCAAAGTTTGAAAAAACAAAGGAAATGTTGGGGGAGTTGCTAGTTTATTTAGCCTAAGTCATTGTAATGACAAACCCGCATTTAAATTTTGAAAGCATTGAGTACATTTGACGATAACGCCTCATATCTAAGCAGATTATCACAACAGTCAATCGAAATATTGACAACAAACTGTATGCAAAGTTGTAAAACGCGGTTGCGAAGTTGGTAGTTTCATTCGGGATTGTTACCTGTGATATCATATTAACAAGTCCCGTAGTTGAACATTCGAAAATGTGAATAAATATTTCGTAACATGCTGTTACATTACCATAGTTTTACTACAAGTATGTATAGGTCATAGGTCAATCTAGAAGATACTTGTGCAAGCGATATCGATTTAAAACATCCAAAAACATGAAATAGCCGCAAATTCGGAATAATAAACCATGCAGCTGTGGGGTTAGGTGCTCGACAAATGTTTAAAGTAAAGCACAATCGGGCGTGGTTAGTACTTGCATGGGAGACTCCCTGACTAAACGACCTTTTGAAATTTGTTTTTGTTTCAACACGCACATGGATAATATTTAATGCAACGTTCCGGCACTTTTTTTTACTGTGATGTCAATCATTTATAGTAGAAAATCGAGGAATTTTTGTAACTTTTTTAATTAATGGAAAATTTGCAAATTCGTTCTAATTTTCACGAACAAGTTGTGGATGCTGTCGGCACGTAGTGGGTGTTACACTGTTAACGCATCGTGCAAAGTTTTTCAAAGTGATTACAAAGTTGTACAAAGTTATTGCAAATTTGGTAAATGCATTTACAAATATGACCAAGTTGTTAGCATATACAAATCTACATTTGTAAAGTAGGGAAATTTAATAAAAGCTCGTTAAAAGCAGCTTATAGATATTCACATGAGGTGACTGTAAAATGTTAGAAAACAGCGTGCAAAGTTTGAAAAAACAAAGGAAATGTTGGGGGAGTTGCTAGTTTATTTAGCCTAAGTCATTGTAATGACAAACCCGCATTTAAATTTTGAAAGCATTGAGTACATTTGACGATAACGCCTCATATCTAAGCAGATTATCACAACAGTCAATCGAAATATTGACAACAAACTGTATGCAAAGTTGTAAAACGCGGTTGCGAAGTTGGTAGTTTCATTCGGGATTATTACCTGTGATATCATATTAACAAGTCCCGTAGTTGAACATTCGAAAATGTGAATAAATATTTCCTAACATGCTGTTACATTACCATAGTTTTACTACAAGTATGTAGAGGTCATAGGTCAATCTAGAAGATACTTGTGCAAGCGATATCGATTTAAAACATCCAAAAACATGAAATAGCCGCAAATTCGGAATAATAATCCATGCAGCTGTGGGGTTAGGTGCTCGACAAATGTTTAAAGTAAAGCACAATCGGGCGTGGTTAGTACTTGCATGAGAGACTCCCTGACTAAACGACCTTTTGAATTTTTGTTTGTTTCAACACGCACATGGAAAAGATGTAAGGCAACGTTCCGGCACTTTTTTTTACTGAGATGTCAATCATTTATAGTAGAAAATCGAGGCATTTTTGTAACTTTTTCAATTAATGAAAAATTTTCAAATTCGTTCTAATTTTCACGAACAAGTTGTGGATGCTGTCGGCACGTAGTGGGTGTTACACTGTTAACGCATCGTGCAAAGTTGTTCAAAGTGATTACAAAGTTGTACAAAGTTATTGCAAATTTGGTAAATGCATTTACATATATGACCAAGCTGTTAGCATATAAACATCTACATTTGTAAAGTAGGGAAATTTAATAAAAGCCCGTTAAAAGCAGCTTATAGATATTCACATGAGGTGACTGTAAAATGTTAGAAAACAGCGTGCAAAGTTTGAAAAAACGAAGGAAATGTTGGCGGAGGTGCTAGTTTATTTAGCCTAAGTCATTGTAATGACAACCCCGCAGTTAAATTTTGAAAGCATTGAGTAAATTTGCCGATAACGCCTCATATCGAAGCAGATTATCACAACAGTCAATCGAAATATTGACAACAAACTGTATGCAAAGTTGTAAAAAGCGGTTGCGAAGTAGGTAGTTTCATTCGGGATTGTTACCTGTGATATCATATTAACAAATCCCGTAGTTGAACATTCGAAAATGTGAATAAATATTTCGTAACATGCTGTTTAATTACCGTAGTTTTATTACAAGTATGTAGAGGTCATAGGTCAATCTAGAAGATACTTGTGCAAGCGATATCGATTTAAAACATCCAAAAACATGAAATAGCCGCAAATTCGAAATAATAATCCATGCAGCAGTGGGGTTAGGTGCTCGACAAATGTTTAAAGTAAAGCACAATCGGGCGTGGTTCGTACTTGCATGGGAGACTCCCTGACTAAACGACCTTTTGAATTTTTGTTTGTTTCAACACGCACATGGAAAAGATGTAAGGCAACGTTCCGGCACTTTTTCTTACTGTGATGTCAATCATTTATAGTAGAAAATCGAGGCATTTTTGTAACTTTTTCAATTAATGGAAAATTTTCAAATTCATTCTAATTTTCACGAACAAGTTGTGGATGCTGTCGACACGTAGTGGGTGTTACACTGTTAACGCATCCTGCAAAGTTGTTCAAAGTGATTACAAAGTTGTACAAAGTTATTGCAAATTTGGTAAATGCATTTGCATATATGACCAAGTTGTTATCATATAACGATCCACATTTGTAAAGTAGGGAAATTTAATAAAAGCCCGTTAAAAGCAGCTTATAGATATTCACATGAGGTGACTGTAAAATGTTAGAAAACAGCGTGCAAAGTTTGAAAAAACGAAGGAAATGTTGGCGGAGTTGCTAGTTTATTTAGCCTAAGTCATTGTAATGACAACCCCGCAGTTAAATTTTGAAAGCATTGAGTAAATTTGCCGATAACGCCTCATATCGAAGCAGATTATCACAACAGTCAATCGAAATATTGACAACAAACTGTATGCAAAGTTGTAAAAAGCGGTTGCGAAGTAGGTAGTTTCATTCGGGATTGTTACCTGTGATATCATATTAACAAATCCCGTAGTTGAACATTCGAAAATGTGAATAAATATTTCGTAACATGCTGTTTAATTACCGTAGTTTTATTACAAGTATGTAGAGGTCATAGGTCAATCTAGAAGATACTTGTGCAAGCGATATCGATTTAAAACATTCAAAAACATGAAATAGCCGCAAATTCGGAATAATAATCCATGCAGCTGTGGGGTTAGGTGCTCGACAAATGTTTAAAGTAAAGCACAATCGGGCGTGGTTCGTACTTACATGGGAGACTCCCTGACTAAACGACCTTTTGAATTTTTGTTTGTTTCAACACGCACATGGAAAAGATGTAAGGCAACGTTCCGGCACTTTTTCTTACTGTGATGTCAATCATTTATAGTAGAAAATCGAGGCATTTTTGTAACTTTTTCAATTAATGGAAAATTTTCAAATTCATTCTAATTTTCACGAACAAGTTGTGGATGCTGTTGGCACGTAGTGGGTGTTACACTGTTAACGCATCCTGCAAAGTTGTTCAAAGTGATAAAAAAGTTGTACAAAGTTATTGCAAATTTGGTAAATGCATTTGCATATATGACCAAGTTGTTATCATATAACAATCCACATTTGTAAAGTAGGGAAATTTAATAAAAGCCCGTTAAAAGCAGCTTATAGATATTCACATGAGGTGACTGTAAAATGTTAGAAAACAGCGTGCAAAGTTTGAAAAAACGAAGGAAATGTTGGCGGAGGTGCTAGTTTATTTAGCCTAAGTCATTGTAATGACAACCCCGCAGTTAAATTTTGAAAGCATTGAGTAAATTTGCCGATAACGCCTCATATCGAAGCAGATTATCACAACAGTCAATCGAAATATTGACAACAAACTGTATGCAAAGTTGTAAAAAGCGGTTGCGAAGTAGGTAGTTTCATTCGGGATTGTTACCTGTGATATCATATTAACAAATCCCGTAGTTGAACATTCGAAAATGTGAATAAATATTTCGTAACATGCTGTTTAATTACCGTAGTTTTATTACAAGTATGTAGAGGTCATAGGTCAATCTAGAAGATACTTGTGCAAGCGATATCGATTTAAAACATTCAAAAACATGAAATAGCCGCAAATTCGGAATAATAATCCATGCAGCTGTGGGGTTAGGTGCTCGACAAATGTTTAAAGTAAAGCACAATCGGGCGTGGTTCGTACTTGCATGGGAGACTCCCTGACTAAACGACCTTTTGAATTTTTGTTTGTTTCAACACGCACATGGAAAAGATGTAAGGCAACGTTCCGGCACTTTTTCTTACTGTGATGTCAATCATTTATAGTAGAAAATCGAGGCATTTTTGTAACTTTTTCAATTAATGGAAAATTTTCAAATTCATTCTAATTTTCACGAACAAGTTGTGGATGCTGTTGGCACGTAGTGGGTGTTACACTGTTAACGCATCCTGCAAAGTTGTTCAAAGTGATTAAAAAGTTGTACAAAGTTATTGCAAATTTGGTAAATGCATTTGCATATATGACCAAGTTGTTATCATATAACAATCCACATTTGTAAAGTAGGGAAATTTAATAAAAGCCCGTTAAAAGCAGCTTATAGATATTCACATGAGGTGACTGTAAAATGTTAGAAAACAGCGTGCAAAGTTTGAAAAAACGAAGGAAATGTTGGCGGAGTTGCTAGTTTATTTAGCCTAAGTCATTGTAATGACAACCCCGCAGTTAAATTTTGAAAGCATTGAGTAAATTTGCCGATAACGCCTCATATCGAAGCAGATTATCACAACAGTCAATCGAAATATTGACAACAAACTGTATGCAAAGTTGTAAAAAGCGGTTGCGAAGTAGGTAGTTTCATTCGGGATTGTTACCTGTGATATCATATTAACAAATCCCGTAGTTGAACATTCGAAAATGTGAATAAATATTTCGTAACATGCTGTTTAATTACCGTAGTTTTATTACAAGTATGTAGAGGTCATAGGTCAATCTAGAAGATACTTGTGCAAGCGATATCGATTTAAAACATTCAAAAACATGAAATAGCCGCAAATTCGGAATAATAATCCATGCAGCTGTGGGGTTAGGTGCTCGACAAATGTTTAAAGTAAAGCACAATCGGGCGTGGTTCGTACTTACATGGGAGACTCCCTGACTAAACGACCTTTTGAATTTTTGTTTGTTTCAACACGCACATGGAAAAGATGTAAGGCAACGTTCCGGCACTTTTTCTTACTGTGATGTCAATCATTTATAGTAGAAAATCGAGGCATTTTTGTAACTTTTTCAATTAATGGAAAATTTTCAAATTCATTCTAATTTTCACGAACAAGTTGTGGATGCTGTTGGCACGTAGTGGGTGTTACACTGTTAACGCATCCTGCAAAGTTGTTCAAAGTGATAAAAAAGTTGTACAAAGTTATTGCAAATTTGGTAAATGCATTTGCATATATGACCAAGTTGTTATCATATAACAATCCACATTTGTAAAGTAGGGAAATTTAATAAAAGCCCGTTAAAAGCAGCTTATAGATATTCACATGAGGTGACTGTAAAATGTTAGAAAACAGCGTGCAAAGTTTGAAAAAACGAAGGAAATGTTGGCGGAGGTGCTAGTTTATTTAGCCTAAGTCATTGTAATGACAACCCCGCAGTTAAATTTTGAAAGCATTGAGTAAATTTGCCGATAACGCCTCATATCGAAGCAGATTATCACAACAGTCAATCGAAATATTGACAACAAACTGTATGCAAAGTTGTAAAAAGCGGTTGCGAAGTAGGTAGTTTCATTCGGGATTGTTACCTGTGATATCATATTAACAAATCCCGTAGTTGAACATTCGAAAATGTGAATAAATATTTCGTAACATGCTGTTTAATTACCGTAGTTTTATTACAAGTATGTAGAGGTCATAGGTCAATCTAGAAGATACTTGTGCAAGCGATATCGATTTAAAACATTCAAAAACATGAAATAGCCGCAAATTCGGAATAATAATCCATGCAGCTGTGGGGTTAGGTGCTCGACAAATGTTTAAAGTAAAGCACAATCGGGCGTGGTTCGTACTTGCATGGGAGACTCCCTGACTAAACGACCTTTTGAATTTTTGTTTGTTTCAACACGCACATGGAAAAGATGTAAGGCAACGTTCCGGCACTTTTTCTTACTGTGATGTCAATCATTTATAGTAGAAAATCGAGGCATTTTTGTAACTTTTTCAATTAATGGAAAATTTTCAAATTCATTCTAATTTTCACGAACAAGTTGTGGATGCTGTTGGCACGTAGTGGGTGTTACACTGTTAACGCATCCTGCAAAGTTGTTCAAAGTGATTAAAAAGTTGTACAAAGTTATTGCAAATTTGGTAAATGCATTTGCATATATGACCAAGTTGTTATCATATAACAATCCACATTTGTAAAGTAGGGAAATTTAATAAAAGCCCGTTAAAAGCAGCTTATAGATATTCACATGAGGTGACTGTAAAATGTTAGAAAACAGCGTGCAAAGTTTGAAAAAACGAAGGAAATGTTGGCGGAGATGCTAGTTTATTTAGCCTAAGTCATTGTAATGACAACCCCGCAGTTAAATTTTGAAAGCATTGAGTAAATTTGCCGATAACGCCTCATATCGAAGCAGATTATCACAACAGTCAATCGAAATATTGACAACAAACTGTATGCACAGTTGTAAAAAGCGGTTGCGAAGTAGGTAGTTTCATTCGGGATTGTTACCTGTGATATCATATTAACAAGTCCCGTAGTTGAACATTCGAAAATGTGAATAAATATTTCGTAACATGCTGTTTAATTACCGTAGTTTTATTACAAGTATGTAGAGGTCATAGGTCAATCTAGAAGATACTTGTGCAAGCGATATCGATTTAAAACATCCAAAAACATGAAATAGCCGCAAATTCGGAGTAATAATCCATGCAGCTGTGGGGTTAGGTGCTCGACAAATGTTTAAAGTAAAGCACAATCGGGCGTGGTTCGTACTTGCATGGGAGACTCCCTGACTAAACGACCTTTTGAATTTTTGTTTGTTTCAACACGCACATGGAAAAGATGTAAGGCAACGTTCCGGCACTTTTTCTTACTGTGATGTCAATCATTTATAGTAGAAAATCGAGGCATTTTTGTAACTTTTTCAATTAATGGAACATTTTCAAATTCATTCTAATTTTCACGAACAAGTTGTGGATGCTGTCGACACGTAGTGGGTGTTACACTGTTAACGCATCCTGCAAAGTTGTTCAAAGTGATTACAAAGTTGTACAAAGTTATTGCAAATTTGGTAAATGCATTTGCATATATGACCAAGTTGTTATCATATAACGATCCACATTTGTAAAGTAGGGAAATTTAATAAAAGCCCGTTAAAAGCAGCTTATAGATATTCACATGAGGTGACTGTAAAATGTTAGAAAACAGCGTGCAAAGTTTGAAAAAACGAAGGAAATGTTGGCGGAGTTGCTAGTTTATTTAGCCTAAGTCATTGTAATGACAACCCCGCAGTTAAATTTTGAAAGCATTGAGTAAATTTGCCGATAACGCCTCATATCGAAGCAGATTATCACAACAGTCAATCGAAATATTGACAACAAACTGTATGCAAAGTTGTAAAAAGCGATTGCGAAGTAGGTAGTTTCATTCGGGATTGTTACCTGTGATATCATATTAACAAGTCCCGTAGTTGAACATTCGAAAATGTGAATAAATATTTCGTAACATGCTGTTTAATTACCGTAGTTTTATTACAAGTATGTAGAGGTCATAGGTCAATCTAGAAGATACTTGTGCAAGCGATATCGATTTAAAACATCCAAAAACATGAAATAGACGCAAATTCGGAGTAATAATCCATGCAGCTGTGGGGTTAGGTGCTCGACAAATGTTTAAAGTAAAGCACAATCGGGCGTGGTTCGTACTTGCATGGGAGACTCCCTGACTAAACGACCTTTTGAATTTTTGTTTGTTTCAACACGCACATGGAAAAGATGTAAGGTAACGTTCCGGCACTTTTTCTTACTGTGATGTCAATCATTTATAGTAGAAAATTGAGGCATTTTTGTAACTTTTTTCAATTAATGGAAAATTTTCAAATTCATTCTAATTTTCACGAACAAGTTGTGGATGCTGTCGACACGTAGTGGGTGTTACACTGTTTACGCATCCTGCAAAGTTGTTCAAAGTGATTACAAAGTTGTACAAAGTTATTGCAAATTTGGTAAATGCATTTGCATATATGACCAAGTTGTTATCATATAACGATCCACATTTGTAAAGTAGGGAAATTTAATAAAAGCCCGTTAAAAGCAGCTTATAGATATTCACATGAGGTGACTGTAAAATGTTAGAAAACAGCGTGCAAAGTTTGAAAAAACGAAGGAAATGTTGGCGGAGTTGCTAGTTTATTTAGCCTAAGTCATTGTAATGACAACCCCGCAGTTAAATTTTGAAAGCATTGAGTAAATTTGCCGATAACGCCTCATATCGAAGCAGATTATCACAACAGTCAATCGAAATATTGACAACAAACTGTATGCAATGTTGTAAAAAGCGGTTGCGAAGTAGGTAGTTTCATTCGGGATTGTTACCTGTGATATCATATTAACAAGTCCCGTAGTTGAACATTCGAAAATGTGAATAAATATTTCGTAACATGCTGTTTAATTACCGTAGTTTTATTACAAGTATGTAGAGGTCATAGGTCAATCTAGAAGATACTTGTGCAAGCGATATCGATTTAAAACATCCAAAAACATGAAATAGCCGCAAATTCGGAGTAATAATCCATGCAGCTGTGGGGTTAGGTGCTCGACAAATGTTTAAAGTAAAGCACAATCGGGCGTGGTTCGTACTTGCATGGGAGACTCCCTGACTAAACGACCTTTTGAATTTTTGTTTGTTTCAACACGCACATGGAAAAGATGTAAGGCAACGTTCCGGCACTTTTTCTTACTGTGATGTCAATCATTTATAGTAGAAAATCGAGGCATTTTTGTAACTTTTTCAATTAATGGAACATTTTCAAATTCATTCTAATTTTCACGAACAAGTTGTGGATGCTGTCGACACGTAGTGGGTGTTACACTGTTAACGCATCCTGCAAAGTTGTTCAAAGTGATTACAAAGTTGTACAAAGTTATTGCAAATTTGGTAAATGCATTTGCATATATGACCAAGTTGTTATCATATAACGATCCACATTTGTAAAGTAGGGAAATTTAATAAAAGCCCGTTAAAAGCAGCTTATAGATATTCACATGAGGTGACTGTAAAATGTTAGAAAACAGCGTGCAAAGTTTGAAAAAACGAAGGAAATGTTGGCGGAGTTGCTAGTTTATTTAGCCTAAGTCATTGTAATGACAACCCCGCAGTTAAATTTTGAAAGCATTGAGTAAATTTGCCGATAACGCCTCATATCGAAGCAGATTATCACAACAGTCAATCGAAATATTGACAACAAACTGTATGCAAAGTTGTAAAAAGCGATTGCGAAGTAGGTAGTTTCATTCGGGATTGTTACCTGTGATATCATATTAACAAGTCCCGTAGTTGAACATTCGAAAATGTGAATAAATATTTCGTAACATGCTGTTTAATTACCGTAGTTTTATTACAAGTATGTAGAGGTCATAGGTCAATCTAGAAGATACTTGTGCAAGCGATATCGATTTAAAACATCCAAAAACATGAAATAGACGCAAATTCGGAGTAATAATCCATGCAGCTGTGGGGTTAGGTGCTCGACAAATGTTTAAAGTAAAGCACAATCGGGCGTGGTTCGTACTTGCATGGGAGACTCCCTGACTAAACGACCTTTTGAATTTTTGTTTGTTTCAACACGCACATGGAAAAGATGTAAGGCAACGTTCCGGCACTTTTTCTTACTGTGATGTCAATCATTTATAGTAGAAAATCGAGGCATTTTTGTAACTTTTTCAATTAATGGAACATTTTCAAATTCATTCTAATTTTCACGAACAAGTTGTGGATGCTGTCGACACGTAGTGGGTGTTACACTGTTAACGCATCCTGCAAAGTTGTTCAAAGTGATTACAAAGTTGTACAAAGTTATTGCAAATTTGGTAAATGCATTTGCATATATGACCAAGTTGTTATCATATAACGATCCACATTTGTAAAGTAGGGAAATTTAATAAAAGCCCGTTAAAAGCAGCTTATAGATATTCACATGAGGTGACTGTAAAATGTTAGAAAACAGCGTGCAAAGTTTGCAAAAAACGAAGGAAATGTTGGCGGAGTTGCTAGTTTATTTAGCCTAAGTCATTGTAATGACAACCCCGCAGTTAAATTTTGAAAGCATTGAGTAAATTTGCCGATAACGCCTCATATCGAAGCAGATTATCACAACAGTCAATCGAAATATTGACAACAAACTGTATGCAAAGTTGTAAAAAGCGATTGCGAAGTAGGTAGTTTCATTCGGGATTGTTACCTGTGATATCATATTAACAAGTCCCGTAGTTGAACATTCGAAAATGTGAATAAATATTTCGTAACATGCTGTTTAATTACCGTAGTTTTATTACAAGTATGTAGAGGTCATAGGTCAATCTAGAAGATACTTGTGCAAGCGATATCGATTTAAAACATCCAAAAACATGAAATAGACGCAAATTCGGAGTAATAATCCATGCAGCTGTGGGGTTAGGTGCTCGACAAATGTTTAAAGTAAAGCACAATCGGGCGTGGTTCGTACTTGCATGGGAGACTCCCTGACTAAACGACCTTTTGAATTTTTGTTTGTTTCAACACGCACATGGAAAAGATGTAAGGCAACGTTCCGGCACTTTTTCTTACTGTGATGTCAATCATTTATAGTAGAAAATCGAGGCATTTTTGTAACTTTTTCAATTAATGGAACATTTTCAAATTCATTCTAATTTTCACGAACAAGTTGTGGATGCTGTCGACACGTAGTGGGTGTTACACTGTTAACGCATCCTGCAAAGTTGTTCAAAGTGATTACAAAGTTGTACAAAGTTATTGCAAATTTGGTAAATGCATTTGCATATATGACCAAGTTGTTATCATATAACGATCCACATTTGTAAAGTAGGGAAATTTAATAAAAGCCCGTTAAAAGCAGCTTATAGATATTCACATGAGGTGACTGTAAAATGTTAGAAAACAGCGTGCAAAGTTTGCAAAAAACGAAGGAAATGTTGGCGGAGTTGCTAGTTTATTTAGCCTAAGTCATTGTAATGACAACCCCGCAGTTAAATTTTGAAAGCATTGAGTAAATTTGCCGATAACGCCTCATATCGAAGCAGATTATCACAACAGTCAATCGAAATATTGACAACAAACTGTATGCAAAGTTGTAAAAAGCGATTGCGAAGTAGGTAGTTTCATTCGGGATTGTTACCTGTGATATCATATTAACAAGTCCCGTAGTTGAACATTCGAAAATGTGAATAAATATTTCGTAACATGCTGTTTAATTACCGTAGTTTTATTACAAGTATGTAGAGGTCATAGGTCAATCTAGAAGATACTTGTGCAAGCGATATCGATTTAAAACATCCAAAAACATGAAATAGACGCAAATTCGGAGTAATAATCCATGCAGCTGTGGGGTTAGGTGCTCGACAAATGTTTAAAGTAAAGCACAATCGGGCGTGGTTCGTACTTGCATGGGAGACTCCCTGACTAAACGACCTTTTGAATTTTTGTTTGTTTCAACACGCACATGGAAAAGATGTAAGGTAACGTTCCGGCACTTTTTCTTACTGTGATGTCAATCATTTATAGTAGAAAATCGAGGCATTTTTGTAACTTTTTTCAATTAATGGAAAATTTTCAAATTCATTCTAATTTTCACGAACAAGTTGTGGATGCTGTCGACACGTAGTGGGTGTTACACTGTTAACGCATCCTGCAAAGTTGTTCAAAGTGATTACAAAGTTGTACAAAGTTATTGCAAATTTGGTAAATGCATTTGCATATATGACCAAGTTGTTATCATATAACGATCCACATTTGTAAAGTAGGGAAATTTAATAAAAGCCCGTTAAAAGCAGCTTATAGATATTCACATGAGGTGACTGTAAAATGTTAGAAAACAGCGTGCAAAGTTTGAAAAAACGAAGGAAATGTTGGCGGAGTTGCTAGTTTATTTAGCCTAAGTCATTGTAATGACAACCCCGCAGTTAAATTTTGAAAGCATTGAGTAAATTTGCCGATAACGCCTCATATCGAAGCAGATTATCACAACAGTCAATCGAAATATTGACAACAAACTGTATGCAAAGTTGTAAAAAGCGATTGCGAAGTAGGTAGTTTCATTCGGGATTGTTACCTGTGATATCATATTAACAAGTCCCGTAGTTGAACATTCGAAAATGTGAATAAATATTTCGTAACATGCTGTTTAATTACCGTAGTTTTATTACAAGTATGTAGAGGTCATAGGTCAATCTAGAAGATACTTGTGCAAGCGATATCGATTTAAAACATCCAAAAACATGAAATAGACGCAAATTCGGAGTAATAATCCATGCAGCTGTGGGGTTAGGTGCTCGACAAATGTTTAAAGTAAAGCACAATCGGGCGTGGTTCGTACTTGCATGGGAGACTCCCTGACTAAACGACCTTTTGAATTTTTGTTTGTTTCAACACGCACATGGAAAAGATGTAAGGCAACGTTCCGGCACTTTTTCTTACTGTGATGTCAATCATTTATAGTAGAAAATCGAGGCATTTTTGTAACTTTTTCAATTAATGGAACATTTTCAAATTCATTCTAATTTTCACGAACAAGTTGTGGATGCTGTCGACACGTAGTGGGTGTTACACTGTTAACGCATCCTGCAAAGTTGTTCAAAGTGATTACAAAGTTGTACAAAGTTATTGCAAATTTGGTAAATGCATTTGCATATATGACCAAGTTGTTATCATATAACGATCCACATTTGTAAAGTAGGGAAATTTAATAAAAGCCCGTTAAAAGCAGCTTATAGATATTCACATGAGGTGACTGTAAAATGTTAGAAAACAGCGTGCAAAGTTTGAAAAAACGAAGGAAATGTTGGCGGAGTTGCTAGTTTATTTAGCCTAAGTCATTGTAATGACAACCCCGCAGTTAAATTTTGAAAGCATTGAGTAAATTTGCCGATAACGCCTCATATCGAAGCAGATTATCACAACAGTCAATCGAAATATTGACAACAAACTGTATGCAATGTTGTAAAAAGCGGTTGCGAAGTAGGTAGTTTCATTCGGGATTGTTACCTGTGATATCATATTAACAAGTCCCGTAGTTGAACATTCGAAAATGTGAATAAATATTTCGTAACATGCTGTTTAATTACCGTAGTTTTATTACAAGTATGTAGAGGTCATAGGTCAATCTAGAAGATACTTGTGCAAGCGATATCGATTTAAAACATCCAACAATATGAAATAGCCGCAAATTCGGAATAATAATCCATGCAGCAGTGGGGTTAGGTGCTCGACAAATGTTTAAAGTAAAGCACAATCGGGCGTGGTTCGTACTTGCATGGGAGACTCCCTGACTAAACGACCTTTTGAATTTTTGTTTGTTTCAACACGCACATGGAAAAGATGTAAGGCAACGTTCCGGCACTTTTTCTTACTGTGATGTCAATCATTTATAGTAGAAAATCGAGGCATTTTTGTAACTTTTTCAATTAATGGAAAATTTTCAAATTCATTCTAATTTTCACGAACAAGTTGTGGATGCTGTCGACACGTAGTGGGTGTTACACTGTTAACGCATCCTGCAAAGTTGTTCAAAGTGATTACAAAGTTGTACAAAGTTATTGCAAATTTGGTAAATGCATTTGCATATATGACCAAGTTGTTATCATATAACGATCCACATTTGTAAAGTAAGGAAATTTAATAAAAGCCCGTTAAAAGCAGCTTATAGATATTCACATGAGGTGACTGTAAAATGTTAGAAAACAGCGTGCAAAGTTTGAAAAAACGAAGGAAATGTTGGCGGAGTTGCTAGTTTATTTAGCCTAAGTCATTGTAATGACAACCCCGCAGTTAAATTTTGAAAGCATTGAGTAAATTTGCCGATAACGCCTCATATCGAAGCAGATTATCACAACAGTCAATCGAAATATTGACAACAAACTGCATGCAAAGTTGTAAAAAGCGGTTGCGAAGTAGGTAGTTTCATTCGGGATTGTTACCTGTGATATCATATTAACAAGTCCCGTAGTTGAACATTCGAAAATGTGAATAAATATTTCGTAACATGCTGTTTAATTACCGTAGTTTTATTACAAGTATGTAGAGGTCATAGGTCAATCTAGAAGATACTTGTGCAAGCGATATCGATTTAAAACATCCAAAAACATGAAATAGCCGCAAATTCGGAGTAATAATCCATGCAGCTGTGGGGTTAGGTGCTCGACAAATGTTTAAAGTAAAGCAAAATCGGGCGTGGTTAGTACTTGCATGGGAGACTCCCTGACTAAACGACCTTTTGAATTTTGGTTTGTTTCAACACGCACATGGAAAAGATGTAAGGCAACGTTCCGGCACTTTTTCTTACTGTGATGTCAATCATTTATAGTAGAAAATCGAGGCATTTTTGTAACTTTTTCAATTAATGGAAAATTTTCAAATTCATTCTAATTTTCACGAACAAGTTGTGGATGCTGTTGGCACGTAGTGGGTGTTACACTGTTAACGCATCCTGCAAAGTTGTTCAAAGTGATTAAAAAGTTGTTCAAAGTTATTGCAAATTTGGTAAATGCATTTGCATATATGACCAAGTTGTTATCATATAACAATCCACATTTGTAAAGTAGGGAAATTTAATAAAAGCCCGTTAAAAGCAGCTTATAGATATTCACATGAGGTGACTGTAAAATGTTAGAAAACAGCGTGCAAAGTTTGAAAAAACGAAGGAAATGTTGGCGGAGTTGCTAGTTTATTTAGCCTAAGTCATTGTAATGACAACCCCGCAGTTAAATTTTGAAAGCATTGAGTAAATTTGCCGATAACGCCTCATATCGAAGCAGATTATCACAACAGTCAATCGAAATATTGACAACAAACTGTATGCAAAGTTGTAAAAAGCGGTTGCGAAGTAGGTAGTTTCATTCGGGATTGTTACCTGTGATATCATATTAACAAATCCCGTAGTTGAACATTCGAAAATGTGAATAAATATTTCGTAACATGCTGTTTAATTACCGTAGTTTTATTACAAGTATGTAGAGGTCATAGGTCAATCTAGAAGATACTTGTGCAAGCGATATCGATTTAAAACATCCAAAAACATGAAATAGCCGCAAATTCGGAATAATAATCCATGCAGCAGTGGGGTTAGGTGCTCGACAAATGTTTAAAGTAAAGCACAATCGGGCGTGGTTCGTACTTGCATGGGAGACTCCCTGACTAAACGACCTTTTGAATTTTTGTTTGTTTCAACACGCACATGGAAAAGATGTAAGGCAACGTTCCGGCACTTTTTCTTACTGTGATGTCAATCATTTATAGTAGAAAATCGAGGCATTTTTGTAACTTTTTCAATTAATGGAAAATTTTCAAATTCATTCTAATTGTCACGAACAAGTTGTGGATGCTGTCGACACGTAGTGGGTGTTACACTGTTAACGCATCCTGCAAAGTTGTTCAAAGTGATTACAAAGTTGTACAAAGTTATTGCAAATTTGGTAAATGCATTTGCATATATGACCAAGTTGTTATCATATAACGATCCACATTTGTAAAGTAGGGAAATTTAATAAAAGCCCGTTAAAAGCAGCTTATAGATATTCACATGAGGTGACTGTAAAATGTTAGAAAACAGCGTGCAAAGTTTGAAAAAACGAAGGAAATGTTGGCGGAGTTGCTAGTTTATTTAGCCTAAGTCATTGTAATGACAACCCCGCAGTAAAATTTTGAAAGCATTGAGTAAATTTGCCGATAACGCCTCATATCGAAGCAGATTATCACAACAGTCAATCGAAATATTGACAACAAACTGTATGCAAAGTTGTAAAAAGCGGTTGCGAAGTAGGTAGTTTCATTCGGGATTGTTACCTGTGATATCATATTAACAAGTCCTGTAGTTGAACATTCGAAAATGTGAATAAATATTTCGTAACATGCTGTTTAATTACCGTAGTTTTATTACAAGTATGTAGAGGTCATAGGTCAATCTAGAAGATACTTGTGCAAGCGATATCGATTTAAAACATCCAAAAACATGAAATAGCCGCAAATTCGGAATAATAATCCATGCAGCTGTGGGGTTAGGTGCTCGACAAATGTTTAAAGTAAAGCAAAATCGGGCGTGGTTAGTACTTGCATGGGAGACTCCCTGACTAAACGACCTTTTGAATTTGTGTTTGTTTCAACACGCACATGGAAAAGATGTAAGGCAACGTTCCGGCACTTTTTCTTACTGTGATGTCAATCATTTATAGTAGAAAATCGAGGCATTTTTGTAACTTTTTCAATTAATGGAAAATTTTCAAATTCATTCTAATTTTCACGAACAAGTTGTGGATGCTGTTGGCACGTAGTGGGTGTTACACTGTTAACGCATCCTGCAAAGTTGTTCAAAGTGATTAAAAAGTTGTACAAAGTTATTGCAAATTTGGTAAATGCATTTGCATATATGACCAAGTTGTTATCATTTAACAATCCACATTTGTAAAGTAGGGAAATTTAATAAAAGCGCGTTAAAAGCAGCTTATAGATATTCACATGAGGTGACTGTAAAATGTTAGAAAACAGCGTGCAAAGTTTGAAAAAACGAAGGAAATGTTGGCGGAGTTGCTAGTTTATTTAGCCTAAGTCATTGTAATGACAACCCCGCAGTTAAATTTTGAAAGCATTGAGTAAATTTGTCGATAACGCCTCATATCGAAGCAGATTATCACAACAGTCAATCGAAATATTGACAACAAACTGTATGCAAAGTTGTAAAAAGCGGTTGCGAAGTAGGTAGTTTCATTCGGGATTGTTACCTGTGATATCATATTAACAAATCCCGTAGTTGAACATTCGAAAATGTGAATAAATATTTCGTAACATGCTGTTTAATTACCGTAGTTTTATTACAAGTATGTAGAGGTCATAGGTCAATCTAGAAGATACTTGTGCAAGCGATATCGATTTAAAACATCCAAAAACATGAAATAGCCGCAAATTCGGAATAATAATCCATGCAGCTGTGGGGTTAGGTGCTCGACAAATGTTTAAAGTAAAGCACAATCGGGCGTGGTTCGTACTTGCATGGGAGACTCCCTGACTAAACGACCTTTTGAATTTTTGTTTGTTTCAACACGCACATGGAAAAGATGTAAGGCAACGTTCCGGCACTTTTTCTTACTGTGATGTCAATCATTTATAGTAGAAAATCGAGGCATTTTTGTAACTTTTTCAATTAATGGAAAATTTTCAAATTCATTCTAATTTTCACGAACAAGTTGTGGATGCTGTCGACACGTAGTGGGTGTTACACTGTTAACGCATCCTGCAAAGTTGTTCAAAGTGATTACAAAGTTGTACAAAGTTATTGCAAATTTGGTAAATGCATTTGCATATATGACCAAGTTGTTATCATATAACGATCCACATTTGTAAAGTAGGGAAATTTAATAAAAGCCCGTTAAAAGCAGCTTATAGATATTCACATGAGGTGACTGTAAAATGTTAGAAAACAGCGTGCAAAGTTTGAAAAAACGAAGGAAATGTTGGCGGAGTTGCTAGTTTATTTAGCCTAAGTCATTGTAATGACAACCCCGCAGTTAAATTTTGAAAGCATTGAGTAAATTTGCCGATAACGCCTCATATCGAAGCAGATTATCACAACAGTCAATCGAAATATTGACAACAAACTGTATGCAAAGTTGTAAAAAGCGGTTGCGAAGTAGGTAGTTTCATTCGGGATTGTTACCTGTGATATCATATTAACAAGTCCCGTAGTTGAACATTCGAAAATGTGAATAAATATTTCGTAACATGCTGTTTAATTACCGTAGTTTTATTACAAGTATGTAGAGGTCATAGGTCAATCTAGAAGATACTTGTGCAAGCGATATCGATTTAAAACATCCAAAAACATGAAATAGCCGCAAATTCGGAGTAATAATCCATGCAGCCGTGGGGTTAGGTGCTCGATAAATGTTTAAAGTAAAGCACAATCGGGCGTGGTTCGTACTTGCATGGGAGACTCCCTGACTAAACGACCTTTTGAATTTTTGTTTGTTTCAACACGCACATGGAAAAGATGTAAGGCAACGTTCCGGCACTTTTTCTTACTGTGATGTCAATCATTTATAGTAGAAAATCGAGGCATTTTTGTAACTTTTTCAATTAATGGAAAATTTTCAAATTCATTCTAATTTTCACGAACAAGTTGTGGATGCTGTCGACACGTAGTGGGTGTTACACTGTTAACGCATCCTGCAAAGTTGTTCAAAGTGATTACAAAGTTGTACAAAGTTATTGCAAATTTGGTAAATGCATTTGCATATATGACCAAGTTGTTATCATATAACGATCCACATTTGTAAAGTAGGGAAATTTAATAAAAGCCCGTTAAAAGCAGCTTATAGATATTCACATGAGGTGACTGTAAAATGTTAGAAAACAGCGTGCAAAGTTTGAAAAAACGAAGAAAATGTTGGCGGAATTGCTAGTTTATTTAGCCTAAGTCATTGTAATGACAACCCCGCAGTTAAATTTTGAAAGCATTGAGTAAATTTGCCGATAACGCCTCATATCGAAGCAGATTATCACAACAGTCAATCGAAATATTGACAACAAACTGTATGCAAAGTTGTAAAAAGCGGTTGCGAAGTAGGTAGTTTCATTCGGGATTGTTACCTGTGATATCATATTAACAACTCCCGTAGTTGAACATTCGAAAATGTGAATAAATATTTCGTAACATGCTGTTTAATTACCGTAGTTTTATTACAAGTATGTAGAGGTCATAGGTCAATCTAGAAGATACTTGTGCAAGCGATATCGATTTAAAACATCCAAAAACATGAAATAGCCGCAAATTCGGAATAATAATCCATGCAGCTGTGGGGTTAGGTGCTCGACAAATGTTTAAAGTAAAGCACAATCGGGCGTGGTTCGTACTTGCATGGGAGACTCCCTGACTAAACGACCTTTTGAATTTTTGTTTGTTTCAACACGCACATGGAAAAGATGTAAGGCAACGTTCCGGCACTTTTTCTTACTGTGATGTCAATCATTTATAGTAGAAAATCGAGGCATTTTTGTAACTTTTTCAATTAATGGAAAATTTTCAAATTCATTCTAATTTTCACGAACAAGTTGTGGATGCTGTTGGCACGTAGTGGGTGTTACACTGTTAACGCATCCTGCAAAGTTGTTCAAAGTGATTAAAAAGTTGTACAAAGTTATTGCAAATTTGGTAAATGCATTTGCATATATGACCAAGTTGTTATCATATAACAATCCACATTTGTAAAGTAGGGAAATTTAATAAAAGCCCGTTAAAAGCAGCTTATAGATATTCACATGAGGTGACTGTAAAATGTTAGAAAACAGCGTGCAAAGTTTGAAAAAACGAAGGAAATGTTGGCGGAGTTGCTAGTTTATTTAGCCTAAGTCATTGTAATGACAACCCCGCAGTTAAATTTTGAAAGCATTGAGTAAATTTGCCGATAACGCCTCATATCGAAGCAGATTATCACAACAGTCAATCGAAATATTGACAACAAACTGTATGCAAAGTTGTAAAAAGCGGTTGCGAAGTAGGTAGTTTCATTCGGGATTGTTACCTGTGATATCATATTAACAAGTCCCGTAGTTGAACATTCGAAAATGTGAATAAATATTTCGTAACATGCTGTTTAATTACCGTAGTTTTATTACAAGTATGTAGAGGTCATAGGTCAATCTAGAAGATACTTGTGCAAGCGATATCGATTTAAAACATCCAAAAACATGAAATAGCCGCAAATTCGGAGTAATAATCCATGCAGCCGTGGGGTTAGGTGCTCGATAAATGTTTAAAGTAAAGCACAATCGGGCGTGGTTCGTACTTGCATGGGAGACTCCCTGACTAAACGACCTTTTGAATTTTTGTTTGTTTCAACACGCACATGGAAAAGATGTAAGGCAACGTTCCGGCACTTTTTCTTACTGTGATGTCAATCATTTATAGTAGAAAATCGAGGCATTTTTGTAACTTTTTCAATTAATGGAAAATTTTCAAATTCATTCTAATTTTCACGAACAAGTTGTGGATGCTGTCGACACGTAGTGGGTGTTACACTGTTAACGCATCCTGCAAAGTTGTTCAAAGTGATTACAAAGTTGTACAAAGTTATTGCAAATTTGGTAAATGCATTTGCATATATGACCAAGTTGTTATCATATAACAATCCACATTTGTAAAGTAGGGAAATTTAATAAAAGCCCGTTAAAAGCAGCTTATAGATATTCACATGAGGTGACTGTAAAATGTTAGAAAACAGCGTGCAAAGTTTGAAAAAACGAAGGAAATGTTGGCGGAGTTGCTAGTTTATTTAGCCTAAGTCATTGTAATGACAACCCCGCAGTTAAATTTTGAAAGCATTGAGTAAATTTGCCGATAACGCCTCATATCGAAGCAGATTATCACAACAGTCAATCGAAATATTGACAACAAACTGTATGCAAAGTTGTAAAAAGCGGTTGCGAAGTAGGTAGTTTCATTCGGGATTGTTACCTGTGATATCATATTAACAAGTCCCGTAGTTGAACATTCGAAAATGTGAATAAATATTTCGTAACATGCTGTTTAATTACCGTAGTTTTATTACAAGTATGTAGAGGTCATAGGTCAATCTAGAAGATACTTGTGCAAGCGATATCGATTTAAAACATCCAAAAACATGAAATAGCCGCAAATTCGGAGTAATAATCCATGCAGCCGTGGGGTTAGGTGCTCGATAAATGTTTAAAGTAAAGCACAATCGGGCGTGGTTCGTACTTGCATGGGAGACTCCCTGACTAAACGACCTTTTGAATTTTTGTTTGTTTCAACACGCACATGGAAAAGATGTAAGGCAACGTTCCGGCACTTTTTCTTACTGTGATGTCAATCATTTATAGTAGAAAATCGAGGCATTTTTGTAACTTTTTCAATTAATGGAAAATTTTCAAATTCATTCTAATTTTCACGAACAAGTTGTGGATGCTGTTGGCACGTAGTGGGTGTTACACTGTTAACGCATCCTGCAAAGTTGTTCAAAGTGATTAAAAAGTTGTACAAAGTTATTGCAAATTTGGTAAATGCATTTGCATATATGACCAAGTTGTTATCATATAACAATCCACATTTGTAAAGTAGGGAAATTTCATAAAAGCCCGTTAAAAGCAGCTTATAGATATTCACATGAGGTGACTGTAAAATGTTAGAAAACAGCGTGCAAAGTTTGAAAAAACGAAGGAAATGTTGGCGGAGTTGCTAGTTTATTTAGCCTAAGTCATTGTAATGACAACCCCGCAGTTAAATTTTGAAAGCATTGAGTAAATTTGCCGATAACGCCTCATATCGAAGCAGATTATCACAACAGTCAATCGAAATATTGACAACAAACTGTATGCAAAGTTGTAAAAAGCGGTTGCGAAGTAGGTAGTTTCATTCGGGATTGTTACCTGTGATGTCATATTAACAAATCCCGTAGTTGAACATTCGAAAATGTGAATACATATTTCGTAACATGCTGTTTAATTACCGTAGTTTTATTACAAGTATGTAGAGGTCATAGGTCAATCTAGAAGATACTTGTGCAAGCGATATCGATTTAAAACATCCAAAAACATGAAATAGCCGCAAATTCGGAATAATAATCCATGCAGCAGTGGGGTTAGGTGCTCGACAAATGTTTAAAGTAAAGCACAATCGGGCGTGGTTCGTACTTGCATGGGAGACTCCCTGACTAAACGACCTTTTGAATTTTTGTTTGTTTCAACACGCACATGGAAAAGATGTAAGGCAACGTTCCGGCACTTTTTCTTACTGTGATGTCAATCATTTATAGTAGAAAATCGAGGCATTTTTGTAACTTTTTCAATTAATGGAAAATTTTCAAATTCATTCTAATTGTCACGAACAAGTTGTGGATGCTGTCGACACGTAGTGGGTGTTACACTGTTAACGCATCCTGCAAAGTTGTTCAAAGTGATTACAAAGTTGTACAAAGTTATTGCAAATTTGGTAAATGCATTTGCATATATGACCAAGTTGTTATCATATAACGATCCACATTTGTAAAGTAGGGAAATTTAATAAAAGCCCGTTAAAAGCAGCTTATAGATATTCACATGAGGTGACTGTAAAATGTTAGAAAACAGCGTGCAAAGTTTGAAAAAACGAAGGAAATGTTGGCGGAGTTGCTAGTTTATTTAGCCTAAGTCATTGTAATGACAACCCCGCAGTTAAATTTTGAAAGCATTGAGTAAATTTGCCGATAACGCCTCATATCGAAGCAGATTATCACAACAGTCAATCGAAATATTGACAACAAACTGTATGCAAAGTTGTAAAAAGCGGTTGCGAAGTAGGTAGTTTCATTCGGGATTGTTACCTGTGATATCATATTAACAAATCCCGTAGTTGAACATTCGAAAATGTGAATACATATTTCGTAACATGCTGTTTAATTACCGTAGTTTTATTACAAGTATGTAGAGGTCATAGGTCAATCTAGAAGATACTTGTGCAAGCGATATCGATTTAAAACAGCCAAAAACATGAAATAGCCGCAAATTCGGAATAATAATCCATGCAGCAGTGGGGTTAGGTGCTCGACAAATGTTTAAAGTAAAGCACAATCGGGCGTGGTTCGTACTTGCATGGGAGACTCCCTGACTAAACGACCTTTTGAATTTTTGTTTGTTTCAACACGCACATGGAAAAGATGTAAGGCAACGTTCCGGCACTTTTTCTTACTGTGATGTTAATCATTTATAGTAGAAAATCGAGGCATTTTTGTAACTTTTTCAATTAATGGAAAATTTTCAAATTCATTCTAATTGTCACGAACAAGTTGTGGATGCTGTCGACACGTAGTGGGTGTTACACTGTTAACGCATCCTGCAAAGTTGTTCAAAGTGATTACAAAGTTGTACAAAGTTATTGCAAATTTGGTAAATGCATTTGCATATATGACCAAGTTGTTATCATATAACGATCCACATTTGTAAAGTAGGGAAATTTAATAAAAGCCCGTTAAAAGCAGCTTATAGATATTCACATGAGGTGACTGTAAAATGTTAGAAAACAGCGTGCAAAGTTTGAAAAAACGAAGGAAATGTTGGCGGAGTTGCTAGTTTATTTAGCCTAAGTCATTGTAATGACAACCCCGCAGTAAAATTTTGAAAGCATTGAGTAAATTTGCCGATAACGCCTCATATCGAAGCAGATTATCACAACAGTCAATCGAAATATTGACAACAAACTGTATGCAAAGTTGTAAAAAGCGGTTGCGAAGTAGGTAGTTTCATTCGGGATTGTTACCTGTGATATCATATTAACAAGTCCTGTAGTTGAACATTCGAAAATGTGAATAAATATTTCGTAACATGCTGTTTAATTACCGTAGTTTTATTACAAGTATGTAGAGGTCATAGGTCAATCTAGAAGATACTTGTGCAAGCGATATCGATTTAAAACATCCAAAAACATGAAATAGCCGCAAATTCGGAATAATAATCCATGCAGCTGTGGGGTTAGGTGCTCGACAAATGTTTAAAGTAAAGCAAAATCGGGCGTGGTTAGTACTTGCATGGGAGACTCCCTGACTAAACGACCTTTTGAATTTTTGTTTGTTTCAACACGCACATGGAAAAGATGTAAGGCAACGTTCCGGCACTTTTTCTTACTGTGATGTCAATCATTTATAGTAGAAAATCGAGGCATTTTTGTAACTTTTTCAATTAATGGAAAATTTTCAAATTCATTCTAATTTTCACGAACAAGTTGTGGATGCTGTTGGCACGTAGTGGGTGTTACACTGTTAACGCATCCTGCAAAGTTGTTCAAAGTGATTAAAAAGTTGTACAAAGTTATTGCAAATTTGGTAAATGCATTTGCATATATGACCAAGTTGTTATCATTTAACAATCCACATTTGTAAAGTAGGGAAATTTAATAAAAGCGCGTTAAAAGCAGCTTATAGATATTCACATGAGGTGACTGTAAAATGTTAGAAAACAGCGTGCAAAGTTTGAAAAAACGAAGGAAATGTTGGCGGAGTTGCTAGTTTATTTAGCCTAAGTCATTGTAATGACAACCCCGCAGTTAAATTTTGAAAGCATTGAGTAAATTTGTCGATAACGCCTCATATCGAAGCAGATTATCACAACAGTCAATCGAAATATTGACAACAAACTGTATGCAAAGTTGTAAAAAGCGGTTGCGAAGTAGGTAGTTTCATTCGGGATTGTTACCTGTGATATCATATTAACAAATCCCGTAGTTGAACATTCGAAAATGTGAATAAATATTTCGTAACATGCTGTTTAATTACCGTAGTTTTATTACAAGTATGTAGAGGTCATAGGTCAATCTAGAAGATACTTGTGCAAGCGATATCGATTTAAAACATCCAAAAACATGAAATAGCCGCAAATTCGGAATAATAATCCATGCAGCTGTGGGGTTAGGTGCTCGACAAATGTTTAAAGTAAAGCACAATCGGGCGTGGTTCGTACTTGCATGGGAGACTCCCTGACTAAACGACCTTTTGAATTTTTGTTTGTTTCAACACGCACATGGAAAAGATGTAAGGCAACGTTCCGGCACTTTTTCTTACTGTGATGTCAATCATTTATAGTAGAAAATCGAGGCATTTTTGTAACTTTTTCAATTAATGGAAAATTTTCAAATTCATTCTAATTTTCACGAACAAGTTGTGGATGCTGTTGGCACGTAGTGGGTGTTACACTGTTAACGCATCCTGCAAAGTTGTTCAAAGTGATTAAAAAGTTGTACAAAGTTATTGCAAATTTGGTAAATGCATTTGCATATATGACCAAGTTGTTATCATATAACAATCCACATTTGTAAAGTAGGGAAATTTAATAAAAGCCCGTTAAAAGCAGCTTATAGATATTCACATGAGGTGACTGTAAAATGTTAGAAAACAGCGTGCAAAGTTTGAAAAAACGAAGGAAATGTTGGCGGAGTTGCTAGTTTATTTAGCCTAAGTCATTGTAATGACAACCCCGCAGTTAAATTTTGAAAGCATTGAGTAAATTTGCCGATAACGCCTCATATCGAAGCAGATTATCACAACAGTCAATCGAAATATTGACAACAAACTGTATGCAAAGTTGTAAAAAGCGGTTGCGAAGTAGGTAGTTTCATTCGGGATTGTTACCTGTGATATCATATTAACAAATCCCGTAGTTGAACATTCGAAAATGTGAATAAATATTTCGTAACATGCTGTTTAATTACCGTAGTTTTATTACAAGTATGTAGAGGTCATAGGTCAATCTAGAAGATACTTGTGCAAGCGATATCGATTTAAAACATCCAAAAACATGAAATAGCCGCAAATTCGGAATAATAATCCATGCAGCTGTGGGGTTAGGTGCTCGACAAATGTTTAAAGTAAAGCACAATCGGGCGTGGTTCGTACTTGCATGGGAGACTCCCTGACTAAACGACCTTTTGAATTTTTGTTTGTTTCAACACGCACATGGAAAAGATGTAAGGCAACGTTCCGGCACTTTTTCTTACTGTGATGTCAATCATTTATAGTAGAAAATCGAGGCATTTTTGTAACTTTTTCAATTAATGGAAAATTTTCAAATTCATTCTAATTGTCACGAACAAGTTGTGGATGCTGTCGACACGTAGTGGGTGTTACACTGTTAACGCATCCTGCAAAGTTGTTCAAAGTGATTACAAAGTTGTACAAAGTTATTGCAAATTTGGTAAATGCATTTGCATATATGACCAAGTTGTTATCATATAACGATCCACATTTGTAAAGTAGGGAAATTTAATAAAAGCCCGTTAAAAGCAGCTTATAGATATTCACATGAGGTGACTGTAAAATGTTAGAAAACAGCGTGCAAAGTTTGAAAAAACGAAGGAAATGTTGGCGGAGTTGCTAGTTTATTTAGCCTAAGTCATTGTAATGACAACCCCGCAGTAAAATTTTGAAAGCATTGAGTAAATTTGCCGATAACGCCTCATATCGAAGCAGATTATCACAACAGTCAATCGAAATATTGACAACAAACTGTATGCAAAGTTGTAAAAAGCGGTTGCGAAGTAGGTAGTTTCATTCGGGATTGTTACCTGTGATATCATATTAACAAGTCCTGTAGTTGAACATTCGAAAATGTGAATAAATATTTCGTAACATGCTGTTTAATTACCGTAGTTTTATAACAAGTATGTAGAGGTCATAGGTCAATCGAGAAGATACTTGTGCAAGCGATATCGATTTAAAACATCCAAAAACATGAAATAGCCGCAAATTCGGAATAATAATCCATGCAGCTGTGGGGTTAGGTGCTCGACAAATGTTTAAAGTAAAGCAAAATCGGGCGTGGTTAGTACTTGCATGGGAGACTCCCTGACTAAACGACCTTTTGAATTTTTGTTTGTTTCAACACGCACATGGAAAAGATGTAAGGCAACGTTCCGGCACTTTTTCTTACTGTGATGTCAATCATTTATAGTAGAAAATCGAGGCATTTTTGTAACTTTTTCAATTAATGGAAAATTTTCAAATTCATTCTAATTTTCACGAACAAGTTGTGGATGCTGTTGGCACGTAGTGGGTGTTACACTGTTAACGCATCCTGCAAAGTTATTCAAAGTGATTAAAAAGTTGTACAAAGTTATTGCAAATTTGGTAAATGCATTTGCATATATGACCAAGTTGTTATCATTTAACAATCCACATTTGTAAAGTAGGGAAATTTAATAAAAGCGCGTTAAAAGCAGCTTATAGATATTCACATGAGGTGACTGTAAAATGTTAGAAAACAGCGTGCAAAGTTTGAAAAAACGAAGGAAATGTTGGCGGAGTTGCTAGTTTATTTAGCCTAAGTCATTGTAATGACAACCCCGCAGTTAAATTTTGAAAGCATTGAGTAAATTTGTCGATAACGCCTCATATCGAAGCAGATTATCACAACAGTCAATCGAAATATTGACAACAAACTGTATGCAAAGTTGTAAAAAGCGGTTGCGAAGTAGGTAGTTTCATTCGGGATTGTTACCTGTGATATCATATTAACAAATCCCGTAGTTGAACATTCGAAAATGTGAATAAATATTTCGTAACATGCTGTTTAATTACCGTAGTTTTATTACAAGTATGTAGAGGTCATAGGTCAATCTAGAAGATACTTGTGCAAGCGATATCGATTTAAAACATCCAAAAACATGAAATAGCCGCAAATTCGGAATAATAATCCATGCAGCTGTGGGGTTAGGTGCTCGACAAATGTTTAAAGTAAAGCACAATCGGGCGTGGTTCGTACTTGCATGGGAGACTCCCTGACTAAACGACCTTTTGAATTTTTGTTTGTTTCAACACGCACATGGAAAAGATGTAAGGCAACGTTCCGGCACTTTTTCTTACTGTGATGTCAATCATTTATAGTAGAAAATCGAGGCATTTTTGTAACTTTTTCAATTAATGGAAAATTTTCAAATTCATTCTAATTTTCACGAACAAGTTGTGGATGCTGTCGACACGTAGTGGGTGTTACACTGTTAACGCATCCTGCAAAGTTGTTCAAAGTGATTACAAAGTTGTACAAAGTTATTGCAAATTTGGTAAATGCATTTGCATATATGACCAAGTTGTTATCATATAACGATCCACATTTGTAAAGTAGGGAAATTTAATAAAAGCCCGTTAAAAGCAGCTTATAGATATTCACATGAGGTGACTGTAAAATGTTAGAAAACAGCGTGCAAAGTTTGAAAAAACGAAGGAAATGTTGGCGGAGTTGCTAGTTTATTTAGCCTAAGTCATTGTAATGACAACCCCGCAGTTAAATTTTGAAAGCATTGAGTAAATTTGCCGATAACGCCTCATATCGAAGCAGATTATCACAACAGTCAATCGAAATATTGACAACAAACTGTATGCAAATTTGTAAAAAGCGGTTGCGAAGTAGGTAGTTTCATTCGGGATTTTACCTGTGATATCATATTAACAAGTCCCGTAGTTGAACATTCGAAAATGTGAATAAATATTTCGTAACATGCTGTTTAATTACCGTAGTTTTATTACAAGTATGTAGAGGTCATAGGTCAATCTAGAAGATACTTGTGCAAGCGATATCGATTTAAAACATCCAAAAACATGAAATAGCCGCAAATTCGGAGTAATAATCCATGCAGCCGTGGGGTTAGGTGCTCGATAAATGTTTAAAGTAAAGCACAATCGGGCGTGGTTCGTACTTGCATGGGAGACTCCCTGACTAAACGACTTTTTGAATTTTTGTTTGTTTCAACACGCACATGGAAAAGATGTAAGGCAACGTTCCGGCACTTTTTCTTACTGTGATGTCAATCATTTATAGTAGAAAATCGAGGCATTTTTGTAACTTTTTCAATTAATGGAAAATTTTCAAATTCATTCTAATTTTCACGAACAAGTTGTGGATGCTGTCGACACGTAGTGGGTGTTACACTGTTAACGCATCCTGCAAAGTTGTTCAAAGTGATTACAAAGTTGTACAAAGTTATTACAAATTTGGTAAATGCATTTGCATATATGACCAAGTTGTTATCATATAACAATCCACATTTGTAAAGTAGGGAAATTTAATAAAAGCCCGTTAAAAGCAGCTTATAGATATTCACATGAGGTGACTGTAAAATGTTAGAAAACAGCGTGCAAAGTTTGAAAAAACGAAGAAAATGTTGGCGGAATTGCTAGTTTATTTAGCCTAAGTCATTGTAATGACAACCCCGCAGTTAAATTTTGAAAGCATTGAGTAAATTTGCCGATAACGCCTCATATCGAAGCAGATTATCACAACAGTCAATCGAAATATTGACAACAAACTGTATGCAAAGTTGTAAAAAGCGGTTGCGAAGTAGGTAGTTTCATTCGGGATTGTTACCTGTGATATCATATTAACAAATCCCGTAGTTGAACATTCGAAAATGTGAATAAATATTTCGTAACATGCTGTTTAATTACCGTAGTTTTATTACAAGTATGTAGAGGTCATAGGTCAATCTAGAAGATACTTGTGCAAGCGATATCGATTTAAAACATCCAAAAACATGAAATAGCCGCAAATTCGGAATAATAATCCATGCAGCTGTGGGGTTAGGTGCTCGACAAATGTTTAAAGTAAAGCACAATCGGGCGTGGTTCGTACTTGCATGGGAGACTCCCTGACTAAACGACCTTTTGAATTTTTGTTTGTTTCAACACGCACATGGAAAAGATGTAAGGCAACGTTCCGGCACTTTTTCTTACTGTGATGTCAATCATTTATAGTAGAAAATCGAGGCATTTTTGTAACTTTTTCAATTAATGGAAAATTTTCAAATTCATTCTAATTTTCACGAACAAGTTGTGGATGCTGTCGACACGTAGTGGGTGTTACACTGTTAACGCATCCTGCAAAGTTGTTCAAAGTGATTACAAAGTTGTACAAAGTTATTGCAAATTTGGTAAATGCATTTGCATATATGACCAAGTTGTTATCATATAACGATCCACATTTGTAAAGTAGGGAAATTTAATAAAAGCCCGTTAAAAGCAGCTTATAGATATTCACATGAGGTGACTGTAAAATGTTAGAAAACAGCGTGCAAAGTTTGAAAAAACGAAGGAAATGTTGGCGGAGTTGCTAGTTTATTTAGCCTAAGTCATTGTAATGACAACCCCGCAGTAAAATTTTGAAAGCATTGAGTAAATTTGCCGATAACGCCTCATATCGAAGCAGATTATCACAACAGTCAATCGAAATATTGACAACAAACTGTATGCAAAGTTGTAAAAAGCGGTTGCGAAGTAGGTAGTTTCATTCGGGATTGTTACCTGTGATATCATATTAACAAGTCCTGTAGTTGAACATTCGAAAATGTGAATAAATATTTCGTAACATGCTGTTTAATTACCGTAGTTTTATAACAAGTATGTAGAGGTCATAGGTCAATCGAGAATATACTTGTGCAAGCGATATCGATTTAAAACATCCAAAAACATGAAATAGCCGCAAATTCGGAATAATAATCCATGCAGCTGTGGGGTTAGGTGCTCGACAAATGTTTAAAGTAAAGCAAAATCGGGCGTGGTTAGTACTTGCATGGGAGACTCCCTGACTAAACGACCTTTTGAATTTTTGTTTGTTTCAACACGCACATGGAAAAGATGTAAGGCAACGTTCCGGCACTTTTTCTTACTGTGATGTCAATCATTTATAGTAGAAAATCGAGGCATTTTTGTAACTTTTTCAATTAATGGAAAATTTTCAAATTCATTCTAATTTTCACGAACAAGTTGTGGATGCTGTTGGCACGTAGTGGGTGTTACACTGTTAACGCATCCTGCAAAGTTGTTCAAAGTGATTAAAAAGTTGTACAAAGTTATTGCAAATTTGGTAAATGCATTTGCATATATGACCAAGTTGTTATCATTTAACAATCCACATTTGTAAAGTAGGGAAATTTAATAAAAGCGCGTTAAAAGCAGCTTATAGATATTCACATGAGGTGACTGTAAAATGTTAGAAAACAGCGTGCAAAGTTTGAAAAAACGAAGGAAATGTTGGCGGAGTTGCTAGTTTATTTAGCCTAAGTCATTGTAATGACAACCCCGCAGTTAAATTTTGAAAGCATTGAGTAAATTTGTCGATAACGCCTCATATCGAAGCAGATTATCACAACAGTCAATCGAAATATTGACAACAAACTGTATGCAAAGTTGTAAAAAGCGGTTGCGAAGTAGGTAGTTTCATTCGGGATTGTTACCTGTGATATCATATTAACAAATCCCGTAGTTGAACATTCGAAAATGTGAATAAATATTTCGTAACATGCTGTTTAATTACCGTAGTTTTATTACAAGTATGTAGAGGTCATAGGTCAATCTAGAAGATACTTGTGCAAGCGATATCGATTTAAAACATCCAAAAACATGAAATAGCCGCAAATTCGGAATAATAATCCATGCAGCTGTGGGGTTAGGTGCTCGACAAATGTTTAAAGTAAAGCACAATCGGGCGTGGTTCGTACTTGCATGGGAGACTCCCTGACTAAACGACCTTTTGAATTTTTGTTTGTTTCAACACGCACATGGAAAAGATGTAAGGCAACGTTCCGGCACTTTTTCTTACTGTGATGTCAATCATTTATAGTAGAAAATCGAGGCATTTTTGTAACTTTTTCAATTAATGGAAAATTTTCAAATTCATTCTAATTTTCACGAACAAGTTGTGGATGCTGTCGACACGTAGTGGGTGTTACACTGTTAACGCATCCTGCAAAGTTGTTCAAAGTGATTACAAAGTTGTACAAAGTTATTGCAAATTTGGTAAATGCATTTGCATATATGACCAAGTTGTTATCATATAACGATCCACATTTGTAAAGTAGGGAAATTTAATAAAAGCCCGTTAAAAGCAGCTTATAGATATTCACATGAGGTGACTGTAAAATGTTAGAAAACAGCGTGCAAAGTTTGAAAAAACGAAGGAAATGTTGGCGGAGTTGCTAGTTTATTTAGCCTAAGTCATTGTAATGACAACCCCGCAGTAAAATTTTGAAAGCATTGAGTAAATTTGCCGATAACGCCTCATATCGAAGCAGATTATCACAACAGTCAATCGAAATATTGACAACAAACTGTATGCAAAGTTGTAAAAAGCGGTTGCGAAGTAGGTAGTTTCATTCGGGATTGTTACCTGTGATATCATATTAACAAGTCCTGTAGTTGAACATTCGAAAATGTGAATAAATATTTCGTAACATGCTGTTTAATTACCGTAGTTTTATAACAAGTATGTAGAGGTCATAGGTCAATCGAGAAGATACTTGTGCAAGCGATATCGATTTAAAACATCCAAAAACATGAAATAGCCGCAAATTCGAAATAATAATCCATGCAGCTGTGGGGTTAGGTGCTCGACAAATGTTTAAAGTAAAGCAAAATCGGGCGTGGTTAGTACTTGCATGGGAGACTCCCTGACTAAACGACCTTTTGAATTTTTGTTTGTTTCAACACGCACATGGAAAAGATGTAAGGCAACGTTCCGGCACTTTTTCTTACTGTGATGTCAATCATTTATAGTAGAAAATCGAGGCATTTTTGTAACTTTTTCAATTAATGGAAAATTTTCAAATTCATTCTAATTTTCACGAACAAGTTGTGGATGCTGTTGGCACGTAGTGGGTGTTACACTGTTAACGCATCCTGCAAAGTTGTTCAAAGTGATTAAAAAGTTGTACAAAGTTATTGCAAATTTGGTAAATGCATTTGCATATATGACCAAGTTGTTATCATTTAACAATCCACATTTGTAAAGTAGGGAAATTTAATAAAAGCGCGTTAAAAGCAGCTTATAGATATTCACATGAGGTGACTGTAAAATGTTAGAAAACAGCGTGCAAAGTTTGAAAAAACGAAGGAAATGTTGGCGGAGTTGCTAGTTTATTTAGCCTAAGTCATTGTAATGACAACCCCGCAGTTAAATTTTGAAAGCATTGAGTAAATTTGTCGATAACGCCTCATATCGAAGCAGATTATCACAACAGTCAATCGAAATATTGACAACAAACTGTATGCAAAGTTGTAAAAAGCGGTTGCGAAGTAGGTAGTTTCATTCGGGATTGTTACCTGTGATATCATATTAACAAATCCCGTAGTTGAACATTCGAAAATGTGAATAAATATTTCGTAACATGCTGTTTAATTACCGTAGTTTTATTACAAGTATGTAGAGGTCATAGGTCAATCTAGAAGATACTTGTGCAAGCGATATCGATTTAAAACATCCAAAAACATGAAATAGCCGCAAATTCGGAATAATAATCCATGCAGCTGTGGGGTTAGGTGCTCGACAAATGTTTAAAGTAAAGCACAATCGGGCGTGGTTCGTACTTGCATGGGAGACTCCCTGACTAAACGACCTTTTGAATTTTTGTTTGTTTCAACACGCACATGGAAAAGATGTAAGGCAACGTTCCGGCACTTTTTCTTACTGTGATGTCAATCATTTATAGTAGAAAATCGAGGCATTTTTGTAACTTTTTCAATTAATGGAAAATTTTCAAATTCATTCTAATTTTCACGAACAAGTTGTGGATGCTGTCGACACGTAGTGGGTGTTACACTGTTAACGCATCCTGCAAAGTTGTTCAAAGTGATTACAAAGTTGTACAAAGTTATTGCAAATTTGGTAAATGCATTTGCATATATGACCAAGTTGTTATCATATAACGATCCACATTTGTAAAGTAGGGAAATTTAATAAAAGCCCGTTAAAAGCAGCTTATAGATATTCACATGAGGTGACTGTAAAATGTTAGAAAACAGCGTGCAAAGTTTGAAAAAACGAAGGAAATGTTGGCGGAGTTGCTAGTTTATTTAGCCTAAGTCATTGTAATGACAACCCCGCAGTTAAATTTTGAAAGCATTGAGTAAATTTGCCGATAACGCCTCATATCGAAGCAGATTATCACAACAGTCAATCGAAATATTGACAACAAACTGTATGCAAATTTGTAAAAAGCGGTTGCGAAGTAGGTAGTTTCATTCGGGATTTTACCTGTGATATCATATTAACAAGTCCCGTAGTTGAACATTCGAAAATGTGAATAAATATTTCGTAACATGCTGTTTAATTACCGTAGTTTTATTACAAGTATGTAGAGGTCATAGGTCAATCTAGAAGATACTTGTGCAAGCGATATCGATTTAAAACATCCAAAAACATGAAATAGCCGCAAATTCGGAGTAATAATCCATGCAGCCGTGGGGTTAGGTGCTCGATAAATGTTTAAAGTAAAGCACAATCGGGCGTGGTTCGTACTTGCATGGGAGACTCCCTGACTAAACGACCTTTTGAATTTTTGTTTGTTTCAACACGCACATGGAAAAGATGTAAGGCAACGTTCCGGCACTTTTTCTTACTGTGATGTCAATCATTTATAGTAGAAAATCGAGGCATTTTTGTAACTTTTTCAATTAATGGAAAATTTTCAAATTCATTCTAATTTTCACGAACAAGTTGTGGATGCTGTCGACACGTAGTGGGTGTTACACTGTTAACGCATCCTGCAAAGTTGTTCAAAGTGATTACAAAGTTGTACAAAGTTATTACAAATTTGGTAAATGCATTTGCATATATGACCAAGTTGTTATCATATAACAATCCACATTTGTAAAGTAGGGAAATTTAATAAAAGCCCGTTAAAAGCAGCTTATAGATATTCACATGAGGTGACTGTAAAATGTTAGAAAACAGCGTGCAAAGTTTGAAAAAACGAAGGAAATGTTGGCGGAGTTGCTAGTTTATTTAGCCTAAGTCATTGTAATGACAACCCCGCAGTTAAATTTTGAAAGCATTGAGTAAATTTGCCGATAACGCCTCATATCGAAGCAGATTATCACAACAGTCAATCGAAATATTGACAACAAACTGTATGCAAATTTGTAAAAAGCGGTTGCGAAGTAGGTAGTTTCATTCGGGATTTTACCTGTGATATCATATTAACAAGTCCCGTAGTTGAACATTCGAAAATGTGAATAAATATTTCGTAACATGCTGTTTAATTACCGTAGTTTTATTACAAGTATGTAGAGGTCATAGGTCAATCTAGAAGATACTTGTGCAAGCGATATCGATTTAAAACATCCAAAAACATGAAATAGCCGCAAATTCGGAGTAATAATCCATGCAGCCGTGGGGTTAGGTGCTCGATAAATGTTTAAAGTAAAGCACAATCGGGCGTGGTTCGTACTTGCATGGGAGACTCCCTGACTAAACGACCTTTTGAATTTTTGTTTGTTTCAACACGCACATGGAAAAGATGTAAGGCAACGTTCCGGCACTTTTTCTTACTGTGATGTCAATCATTTATAGTAGAAAATCGAGGCATTTTTGTAACTTTTTCAATTAATGGAAAATTTTCAAATTCATTCTAATTTTCACGAACAAGTTGTGGATGCTGTCGACACGTAGTGGGTGTTACACTGTTAACGCATCCTGCAAAGTTGTTCAAAGTGATTACAAAGTTGTACAAAGTTATTACAAATTTGGTAAATGCATTTGCATATATGACCAAGTTGTTATCATATAACAATCCACATTTGTAAAGTAGGGAAATTTAATAAAAGCCCGTTAAAAGCAGCTTATAGATATTCACATGAGGTGACTGTAAAATGTTAGAAAACAGCGTGCAAAGTTTGAAAAAACGAAGAAAATGTTGGCGGAATTGCTAGTTTATTTAGCCTAAGTCATTGTAATGACAACCCCGCAGTTAAATTTTGAAAGCATTGAGTAAATTTGCCGATAACGCCTCATATCGAAGCAGATTATCACAACAGTCAATCGAAATATTGACAACAAACTGTATGCAAAGTTGTAAAAAGCGGTTGCGAAGTAGGTAGTTTCATTCGGGATTGTTACCTGTGATATCATATTAACAAATCCCGTAGTTGAACATTCGAAAATGTGAATAAATATTTCGTAACATGATGTTTAATTACCGTAGTTTTATTACAAGTATGTAGAGGTCATAGGTCAATCTAGAAGATACTTGTGCAAGCGATATCGATTTAAAACATCCAAAAACATGAAATAGCCGCAAATTCGGAATAATAATCCATGCAGCTGTGGGGTTAGGTGCTCGACAAATGTTTAAAGTAAAGCACAATCGGGCGTGGTTCGTACTTGCATGGGAGACTCCCTGACTAAACGACCTTTTGAATTTTTGTTTGTTTCAACACGCACATGGAAAAGATGTAAGGCAACGTTCCGGCACTTTTTCTTACTGTGATGTCAATCATTTATAGTAGAAAATCGAGGCATTTTTGTAACTTTTTCAATTAATGGAAAATTTTCAAATTCATTCTAATTTTCACGAACAAGTTGTGGATGCTGTCGACACGTAGTGGGTGTTACACTGTTAACGCATCCTGCAAAGTTGTTCAAAGTGATTACAAAGTTGTACAAAGTTATTGCAAATTTGGTAAATGCATTTGCATATATGACCAAGTTGTTATCATATAACGATCCACATTTGTAAAGTAGGGAAATTTAATAAAAGCCCGTTAAAAGCAGCTTATAGATATTCACATGAGGTGACTGTAAAATGTTAGAAAACAGCGTGCAAAGTTTGAAAAAACGAAGGAAATGTTGGCGGAGTTGCTAGTTTATTTAGCCTAAGTCATTGTAATGACAACCCCGCAGTAAAATTTTGAAAGCATTGAGTAAATTTGCCGATAACGCCTCATATCGAAGCAGATTATCACAACAGTCAATCGAAATATTGACAACAAACTGTATGCAAAGTTGTAAAAAGCGGTTGCGAAGTAGGTAGTTTCATTCGGGATTGTTACCTGTGATATCATATTAACAAGTCCTGTAGTTGAACATTCGAAAATGTGAATAAATATTTCGTAACATGCTGTTTAATTACCGTAGTTTTATAACAAGTATGTAGAGGTCATAGGTCAATCGAGAAGATACTTGTGCAAGCGATATCGATTTAAAACATCCAAAAACATGAAATAGCCGCAAATTCGGAATAATAATCCATGCAGCTGTGGGGTTAGGTGCTCGACAAATGTTTAAAGTAAAGCAAAATCGGGCGTGGTTAGTACTTGCATGGGAGACTCCCTGACTAAACGACCTTTTGAATTTTTGTTTGTTTCAACACGCACATGGAAAAGATGTAAGGCAACGTTCCGGCACTTTTTCTTACTGTGATGTCAATCATTTATAGTAGAAAATCGAGGCATTTTTGTAACTTTTTCAATTAATGGAAAATTTTCAAATTCATTCTAATTTTCACGAACAAGTTGTGGATGCTGTTGGCACGTAGTGGGTGTTACACTGTTAACGCATCCTGCAAAGTTGTTCAAAGTGATTAAAAAGTTGTACAAAGTTATTGCAAATTTGGTAAATGCATTTGCATATATGACCAAGTTGTTATCATTTAACAATCCACATTTGTAAAGTAGGGAAATTTAATAAAAGCGCGTTAAAAGCAGCTTATAGATATTCACATGAGGTGACTGTAAAATGTTAGAAAACAGCGTGCAAAGTTTGAAAGAACGAAGGAAATGTTGGCGGAGTTGCTAGTTTATTTAGCCTAAGTCATTGTAATGACAACCCCGCAGTTAAATTTTGAAAGCATTGAGTAAATTTGTCGATAACGCCTCATATCGAAGCAGATTATCACAACAGTCAATCGAAATATTGACAACAAACTGTATGCAAAGTTGTAAAAAGCGGTTGCGAAGTAGGTAGTTTCATTCGGGATTGTTACCTGTGATATCATATTAACAAATCCCGTAGTTGAACATTCGAAAATGTGAATAAATATTTCGTAACATGCTGTTTAATTACCGTAGTTTTATTACAAGTATGTAGAGGTCATAGGTCAATCTAGAAGATACTTGTGCAAGCGATATCGATTTAAAACATCCAAAAACATGAAATAGCCGCAAATTCGGAATAATAATCCATGCAGCTGTGGGGTTAGGTGCTCGACAAATGTTTAAAGTAAAGCACAATCGGGCGTGGTTCGTACTTGCATGGGAGACTCCCTGACTAAACGACCTTTTGAATTTTTGTTTGTTTCAACACGCACATGGAAAAGATGTAAGGCAACGTTCCGGCACTTTTTCTTACTGTGATGTCAATCATTTATAGTAGAAAATCGAGGCATTTTTGTAACTTTTTCAATTAATGGAAAATTTTCAAATTCATTCTAATTTTCACGAACAAGTTGTGGATGCTGTCGACACGTAGTGGGTGTTACACTGTTAACGCATCCTGCAAAGTTGTTCAAAGTGATTACAAAGTTGTACAAAGTTATTGCAAATTTGGTAAATGCATTTGCATATATGACCAAGTTGTTATCATATAACGATCCACATTTGTAAAGTAGGGAAATTTAATAAAAGCCCGTTAAAAGCAGCTTATAGATATTCACATGAGGTGACTGTAAAATGTTAGAAAACAGCGTGCAAAGTTTGAAAAAACGAAGGAAATGTTGGCGGAGTTGCTAGTTTATTTAGCCTAAGTCATTGTAATGACAACCCCGCAGTAAAATTTTGAAAGCATTGAGTAAATTTGCCGATAACGCCTCATATCGAAGCAGATTATCACAACAGTCAATCGAAATATTGACAACAAACTGTATGCAAAGTTGTAAAAAGCGGTTGCGAAGTAGGTAGTTTCATTCGGGATTGTTACCTGTGATATCATATTAACAAGTCCTGTAGTTGAACATTCGAAAATGTGAATAAATATTTCGTAACATGCTGTTTAATTACCGTAGTTTTATAACAAGTATGTAGAGGTCATAGGTCAATCGAGAAGATACTTGTGCAAGCGATATCGATTTAAAACATCCAAAAACATGAAATAGCCGCAAATTCGGAATAATAATCCATGCAGCTGTGGGGTTAGGTGCTCGACAAATGTTTAAAGTAAAGCAAAATCGGGCGTGGTTAGTACTTGCATGGGAGACTCCCTGACTAAACGACCTTTTGAATTTTTGTTTGTTTCAACACGCACATGGAAAAGATGTAAGGCAACGTTCCGGCACTTTTTCTTACTGTGATGTCAATCATTTATAGTAGAAAATCGAGGCATTTTTGTAACTTTTTCAATTAATGGAAAATTTTCAAATTCATTCTAATTTTCACGAACAAGTTGTGGATGCTGTTGGCACGTAGTGGGTGTTACACTGTTAACGCATCCTGCAAAGTTGTTCAAAGTGATTAAAAAGTTGTACAAAGTTATTGCAAATTTGGTAAATGCATTTGCATATATGACCAAGTTGTTATCATTTAACAATCCACATTTGTAAAGTAGGGAAATTTAATAAAAGCGCGTTAAAAGCAGCTTATAGATATTCACATGAGGTGACTGTAAAATGTTAGAAAACAGCGTGCAAAGTTTGAAAAAACGAAGGAAATGTTGGCGGAGTTGCTAGTTTATTTAGCCTAAGTCATTGTAATGACAACCCCGCAGTTAAATTTTGAAAGCATTGAGTAAATTTGTCGATAACGCCTCATATCGAAGCAGATTATCACAACAGTCAATCGAAATATTGACAACAAACTGTATGCAAAGTTGTAAAAAGCGGTTGCGAAGTAGGTAGTTTCATTCGGGATTGTTACCTGTGATATCATATTAACAAATCCCGTAGTTGAACATTCGAAAATGTGAATAAATATTTCGTAACATGCTGTTTAATTACCGTAGTTTTATTACAAGTATGTAGAGGTCATAGGTCAATCTAGAAGATACTTGTGCAAGCGATATCGATTTAAAACATCCAAAAACATGAAATAGCCGCAAATTCGGAATAATAATCCATGCAGCTGTGGGGTTAGGTGCTCGACAAATGTTTAAAGTAAAGCACAATCGGGCGTGGTTCGTACTTGCATGGGAGACTCCCTGACTAAACGACCTTTTGAATTTTTGTTTGTTTCAACACGCACATGGAAAAGATGTAAGGCAACGTTCCGGCACTTTTTCTTACTGTGATGTCAATCATTTATAGTAGAAAATCGAGGCATTTTTGTAACTTTTTCAATTAATGGAAAATTTTCAAATTCATTCTAATTTTCACGAACAAGTTGTGGATGCTGTCGACACGTAGTGGGTGTTACACTGTTAACGCATCCTGCAAAGTTGTTCAAAGTGATTACAAAGTTGTACAAAGTTATTGCAAATTTGGTAAATGCATTTGCATATATGACCAAGTTGTTATCATATAACGATCCACATTTGTAAAGTAGGGAAATTTAATAAAAGCCCGTTAAAAGCAGCTTATAGATATTCACATGAGGTGACTGTAAAATGTTAGAAAACAGCGTGCAAAGTTTGAAAAAACGAAGGAAATGTTGGCGGAGTTGCTAGTTTATTTAGCCTAAGTCATTGTAATGACAACCCCGCAGTTAAATTTTGAAAGCATTGAGTAAATTTGCCGATAACGCCTCATATCGAAGCAGATTATCACAACAGTCAATCGAAATATTGACAACAAACTGTATGCAAAGTTGTAAAAAGCGGTTGCGAAGTAGGTAGTTTCATTCGGGATTTTACCTGTGATATCATATTAACAAGTCCCGTAGTTGAACATTCGAAAATGTGAATAAATATTTCGTAACATGCTGTTTAATTACCGTAGTTTTATTACAAGTATGTAGAGGTCATAGGTCAATCTAGAAGATACTTGTGCAAGCGATATCGATTTAAAACATCCAAAAACATGAAATAGCCGCAAATTCGGAGTAATAATCCATGCAGCCGTGGGGTTAGGTGCTCGATAAATGTTTAAAGTAAAGCACAATCGGGCGTGGTTCGTACTTGCATGGGAGACTCCCTGACTAAACGACCTTTTGAATTTTTGTTTGTTTCAACACGCACATGGAAAAGATGTAAGGCAACGTTCCGGCACTTTTTCTTACTGTGATGTCAATCATTTATAGTAGAAAATCGAGGCATTTTTGTAACTTTTTCAATTAATGGAAAATTTTCAAATTCATTCTAATTTTCACGAACAAGTTGTGGATGCTGTCGACACGTAGTGGGTGTTACACTGTTAACGCATCCTGCAAAGTTGTTCAAAGTGATTACAAAGTTGTACAAAGTTATTACAAATTTGGTAAATGCATTTGCATATATGACCAAGTTGTTATCATATAACAATCCACATTTGTAAAGTAGGGAAATTTAATAAAAGCCCGTTAAAAGCAGCTTATAGATATTCACATGAGGTGACTGTAAAATGTTAGAAAACAGCGTGCAAAGTTTGAAAAAACGAAGAAAATGTTGGCGGAATTGCTAGTTTATTTAGCCTAAGTTATTGTAATGACAACCCCGCAGTTAAATTTTGAAAGCATTGAGTAAATTTGCCGATAACGCCTCATATCGAAGCAGATTATCACAACAGTCAATCGAAATATTGACAACAAACTGTATGCAAAGTTGTAAAAAGCGGTTGCGAAGTAGGTAGTTTCATTCGGGATTGTTACCTGTGATATCATATTAACAAATCCCGTAGTTGAACATTCGAAAATGTGAATAAATATTTCGTAACATGCTGTTTAATTACCGTAGTTTTATTACAAGTATGTAGAGGTCATAGGTCAATCTAGAAGATACTTGTGCAAGCGATATCGATTTAAAACATCCAAAAACATGAAATAGCCGCAAATTCGGAATAATAATCCATGCAGCTGTGGGGTTAGGTGCTCGACAAATGTTTAAAGTAAAGCACAATCGGGCGTGGTTCGTACTTGCATGGGAGACTCCCTGACTAAACGACCTTTTGAATTTTTGTTTGTTTCAACACGCACATGGAAAAGATGTAAGGCAACGTTCCGGCACTTTTTCTTACTGTGATGTCAATCATTTATAGTAGAAAATCGAGGCATTTTTGTAACTTTTTCAATTAATGGAAAATTTTCAAATTCATTCTAATTTTCACGAACAAGTTGTGGATGCTGTCGACACGTAGTGGGTGTTACACTGTTAACGCATCCTGCAAAGTTGTTCAAAGTGATTACAAAGTTGTACAAAGTTATTGCAAATTTGGTAAATGCATTTGCATATATGACCAAGTTGTTATCATATAACGATCCACATTTGTAAAGTAGGGAAATTTAATAAAAGCCCGTTAAAAGCAGCTTATAGATATTCACATGAGGTGACTGTAAAATGTTAGAAAACAGCGTGCAAAGTTTGAAAAAACGAAGGAAATGTTGGCGGAGTTGCTAGTTTATTTAGCCTAAGTCATTGTAATGACAACCCCGCAGTTAAATTTTGAAAGCATTGAGTAAATTTGCCGATAACGCCTCATATCGAAGCAGATTATCACAACAGTCAATCGAAATATTGACAACAAACTGTATGCAAAGTTGTAAAAAGCGGTTGCGAAGTAGGTAGTTTCATTCGGGATTGTTACCTGTGATATCATATTAACAAGTCCCGTAGTTGAACATTCGAAAATGTGAATAAATATTTCGTAACATGCTGTTTAATTACCGTAGTTTTATTACAAGTATGTAGAGGTCATAGGTCAATCTAGAAGATACTTGTGCAAGCGATATCGATTTAAAACATCCAAAAACATGAAATAGCCGCAAATTCGGAGTAATAATCCATGCAGCCGTGGGGTTAGGTGCTCGATAAATGTTTAAAGTAAAGCACAATCGGGCGTGGTTCGCACTTGCATGGGAGACTCCCTGACTAAACGACCTTTTGAATTTTTGTTTGTTTCAACACGCACATGGAAAAGATGTAAGGCAACGTTCCGGCACTTTTTCTTACTGTGATGTCAATCATTTATAGTAGAAAATCGAGGCATTTTTGTAACTTTTTCAATTAATGGAAAATTTTCAAATTCATTCTAATTTTCACGAACAAGTTGTGGATGCTGTCGACACGTAGTGGGTGTTACACTGTTAACGCATCCTGCAAAGTTGTTCAAAGTGATTACAAAGTTGTACAAAGTTATTGCAAATTTGGTAAATGCATTTGCATATATGACCAAGTTGTTATCATATAACGATCCACATTTGTAAAGTAGGGAAATTTAATAAAAGCCCGTTAAAAGCAGCTTATAGATATTCACATGAGGTGACTGTAAAATGTTAGAAAACAGCGTGCAAAGTTTGAAAAAACGAAGGAAATGTTGGCGGAGTTGCTAGTTTATTTAGCCTAAGTCATTGTAATGACAACCCCGCAGTTAAATTTTGAAAGCATTGAGTAAATTTGCCGATAACGCCTCATATCGAAGCAGATTATCACAACAGTCAATCGAAATATTGACAACAAACTGTATGCAAAGTTGTAAAAAGCGGTTGCGAAGTAGGTAGTTTCATTCGGGATTGTTACCTGTGATATCATATTAACAAATCCCGTAGTTGAACATTCGAAAATGTGAATAAATATTTCGTAACATGCTGTTTAATTACCGTAGTTTTATTACAAGTATGTAGAGGTCATAGGTCAATCTAGAAGATACTTGTGCAAGCGATATCGATTTAAAACATCCAAAAACATGAAATAGCCGCAAATTCGGAATAATAATCCATGCAGCTGTGGGGTTAGGTGCTCGACAAATGTTTAAAGTAAAGCACAATCGGGCGTGGTTCGTACTTGCATGGGAGACTCCCTGACTAAACGACCTTTTGAATTTTTGTTTGTTTCAACACGCACATGGAAAAGATGTAAGGCAACGTTCCGGCACTTTTTCTTACTGTGATGTCAATCATTTATAGTAGAAAATCGAGGCATTTTTGTAACTTTTTCAATTAATGGAAAATTTTCAAATTCATTCTAATTTTCACGAACAAGTTGTGGATGCTGTTGGCACGTAGTGGGTGTTACACTGTTAACGCATCCTGCAAAGTTGTTCAAAGTGATTAAAAAGTTGTACAAAGTTATTGCAAATTTGGTAAATGCATTTGCATATATGACCAAGTTGTTATCATATAACAATCCACATTTGTAAAGTAGGGAAATTTAATAAAAGCCCGTTAAAAGCAGCTTATAGATATTCACATGAGGTGACTGTAAAATGTTAGAAAACAGCGTGCAAAGTTTGAAAAAACGAAGGAAATGTTGGCGGAGTTGCTAGTTTATTTAGCCTAAGTCATTGTAATGACAACCCCGCAGTTAAATTTTGAAAGCATTGAGTAAATTTGCCGATAACGCCTCATATCGAAGCAGATTATCACAACAGTCAATCGAAATATTGACAACAAACTGTATGCAAAGTTGTAAAAAGCGGTTGCGAAGTAGGTAGTTTCATTCGGGATTGTTACCTGTGATATCATATTAACAAGTCCCGTAGTTGAACATTCGAAAATGTGAATAAATATTTCGTAACATGCTGTTTAATTACCGTAGTTTTATTACAAGTATGTAGAGGTCATAGGTCAATCTAGAAGATACTTGTGCAAGCGATATCGATTTAAAACATCCAAAAACATGAAATAGCCGCAAATTCGGAGTAATAATCCATGCAGCCGTGGGGTTAGGTGCTCGATAAATGTTTAAAGTAAAGCACAATCGGGCGTGGTTCGTACTTGCATGGGAGACTCCCTGACTAAACGACCTTTTGAATTTTTGTTTGTTTCAACACGCACATGGAAAAGATGTAAGGCAACGTTCCGGCACTTTTTCTTACTGTGATGTCAATCATTTATAGTAGAAAATCGAGGCATTTTTGTAACTTTTTCAATTAATGGAAAATTTTCAAATTCATTCTAATTTTCACGAACAAGTTGTGGATGCTGTTGGCACGTAGTGGGTGTTACACTGTTAACGCATCCTGCAAAGTTGTTCAAAGTGATTAAAAAGTTGTACAAAGTTATTGCAAATTTGGTAAATGCATTTGCATATATGACCAAGTTGTTATCATATAACAATCCACATTTGTAAAGTAGGGAAATTTAATAAAAGCGCGTTAAAAGCAGCTTATAGATATTCACATGAGGTGACTGTAAAATGTTAGAAAACAGCGTGCAAAGTTTGAAAAAACGAAGGAAATGTTGGCGGAGTTGCTAGTTTATTTAGCCTAAGTCATTGTAATGACAACCCCGCAGTAAAATTTTGAAAGCATTGAGTAAATTTGCCGATAACGCCTCATATCGAAGCAGATTATCACAACAGTCAATCGAAATATTGACAACAAACTGTATGCAAAGTTGTAAAAAGCGGTTGCGAAGTAGGTAGTTTCATTCGGGATTGTTACCTGTGATATCATATTAACAAGTCCTGTAGTTGAACATTCGAAAATGTGAATAAATATTTCGTAACATGCTGTTTAATTACCGTAGTTTTATAACAAGTATGTAGAGGTCATAGGTCAATCGAGAAGATACTTGTGCAAGCGATATCGATTTAAAACATCCAAAAACATGAAATAGCCGCAAATTCGGAATAATAATCCATGCAGCTGTGGGGTTAGGTGCTCGACAAATGTTTAAAGTAAAGCAAAATCGGGCGTGGTTAGTACTTGCATGGGAGACTCCCTGACTAAACGACCTTTTGAATTTTTGTTTGTTTCAACACGCACATGGAAAAGATGTAAGGCAACGTTCCGGCACTTTTTCTTACTGTGATGTCAATCATTTATAGTAGAAAATCGAGGCATTTTTGTAACTTTTTCAATTAATGGAAAATTTTCAAATTCATTCTAATTTTCACGAACAAGTTGTGGATGCTGTTGGCACGTAGTGGGTGTTACACTGTTAACGCATCCTGCAAAGTTGTTCAAAGTGATTAAAAAGTTGTACAAAGTTATTGCAAATTTGGTAAATGCATTTGCATATATGACCAAGTTGTTATCATTTAACAATCCACATTTGTAAAGTAGGGAAATTTAATAAAAGCGCGTTAAAAGCAGCTTATAGATATTCACATGAGGTGACTGTAAAATGTTAGAAAACAGCGTGCAAAGTTTGAAAAAACGAAGGAAATGTTGGCGGAGTTGCTAGTTTATTTAGCCTAAGTCATTGTAATGACAACCCCGCAGTTAAATTTTGAAAGCATTGAGTAAATTTGTCGATAACGCCTCATATCGAAGCAGATTATCACAACAGTCAATCGAAATATTGACAACAAACTGTATGCAAAGTTGTAAAAAGCGGTTGCGAAGTAGGTAGTTTCATTCGGGATTGTTACCTGTGATATCATATTAACAAATCCCGTAGTTGAACATTCGAAAATGTGAATAAATATTTCGTAACATGCTGTTTAATTACCGTAGTTTTATTACAAGTATGTAGAGGTCATAGGTCAATCTAGAAGATACTTGTGCAAGCGATATCGATTTAAAACATCCAAAAACATGAAATAGCCGCAAATTCGGAATAATAATCCATGCAGCTGTGGGGTTAGGTGCTCGACAAATGTTTAAAGTAAAGCACAATCGGGCGTGGTTCGTACTTGCATGGGAGACTCCCTGACTAAACGACCTTTTGAATTTTTGTTTGTTTCAACACGCACATGGAAAAGATGTAAGGCAACGTTCCGGCACTTTTTCTTACTGTGATGTCAATCATTTATAGTAGAAAATCGAGGCATTTTTGTAACTTTTTCAATTAATGGAAAATTTTCAAATTCATTCTAATTTTCACGAACAAGTTGTGGATGCTGTCGACACGTAGTGGGTGTTACACTGTTAACGCATCCTGCAAAGTTGTTCAAAGTGATTACAAAGTTGTACAAAGTTATTGCAAATTTGGTAAATGCATTTGCATATATGACCAAGTTGTTATCATATAACGATCCACATTTGTAAAGTAGGGAAATTTAATAAAAGCCCGTTAAAAGCAGCTTATAGATATTCACATGAGGTGACTGTAAAATGTTAGAAAACAGCGTGCAAAGTTTGAAAAAACGAAGGAAATGTTGGCGGAGTTGCTAGTTTATTTAGCCTAAGTCATTGTAATGACAACCCCGCAGTTAAATTTTGAAAGCATTGAGTAAATTTGCCGATAACGCCTCATATCGAAGCAGATTATCACAACAGTCAATCGAAATATTGACAACAAACTGTATGCAAATTTGTAAAAAGCGGTTGCGAAGTAGGTAGTTTCATTCGGGATTTTACCTGTGATATCATATTAACAAGTCCCGTAGTTGAACATTCGAAAATGTGAATAAATATTTCGTAACATGCTGTTTAATTACCGTAGTTTTATTACAAGTATGTAGAGGTCATAGGTCAATCTAGAAGATACTTGTGCAAGCGATATCGATTTAAAACATCCAAAAACATGAAATAGCCGCAAATTCGGAGTAATAATCCATGCAGCCGTGGGGTTAGGTGCTCGATAAATGTTTAAAGTAAAGCACAATCGGGCGTGGTTCGTACTTGCATGGGAGACTCCCTGACTAAACGACCTTTTGAATTTTTGTTTGTTTCAACACGCACATGGAAAAGATGTAAGGCAACGTTCCGGCACTTTTTCTTACTGTGATGTCAATCATTTATAGTAGAAAATCGAGGCATTTTTGTAACTTTTTCAATTAATGGAAAATTTTCAAATTCATTCTAATTTTCACGAACAAGTTGTGGATGCTGTCGACACGTAGTGGGTGTTACACTGTTAACGCATCCTGCAAAGTTGTTCAAAGTGATTACAAAGTTGTACAAAGTTATTACAAATTTGGTAAATGCATTTGCATATATGACCAAGTTGTTATCATATAACAATCCACATTTGTAAAGTAGGGAAATTTAATAAAAGCCCGTTAAAAGCAGCTTATAGATATTCACATGAGGTGACTGTAAAATGTTAGAAAACAGCGTGCAAAGTTTGAAAAAACGAAGAAAATGTTGGCGGAATTGCTAGTTTATTTAGCCTAAGTCATTGTAATGACAACCCCGCAGTTAAATTTTGAAAGCATTGAGTAAATTTGCCGATAACGCCTCATATCGAAGCAGATTATCACAACAGTCAATCGAAATATTGACAACAAACTGTATGCAAAGTTGTAAAAAGCGGTTGCGAAGTAGGTAGTTTCATTCGGGATTGTTACCTGTGATATCATATTAACAAATCCCGTAGTTGAACATTCGAAAATGTGAATAAATATTTCGTAACATGATGTTTAATTACCGTAGTTTTATTACAAGTATGTAGAGGTCATAGGTCAATCTAGAAGATACTTGTGCAAGCGATATCGATTTAAAACATCCAAAAACATGAAATAGCCGCAAATTCGGAATAATAATCCATGCAGCTGTGGGGTTAGGTGCTCGACAAATGTTTAAAGTAAAGCACAATCGGGCGTGGTTCGTACTTGCATGGGAGACTCCCTGACTAAACGACCTTTTGAATTTTTGTTTGTTTCAACACGCACATGGAAAAGATGTAAGGCAACGTTCCGGCACTTTTTCTTACTGTGATGTCAATCATTTATAGTAGAAAATCGAGGCATTTTTGTAACTTTTTCAATTAATGGAAAATTTTCAAATTCATTCTAATTTTCACGAACAAGTTGTGGATGCTGTCGACACGTAGTGGGTGTTACACTGTTAACGCATCCTGCAAAGTTGTTCAAAGTGATTACAAAGTTGTACAAAGTTATTGCAAATTTGGTAAATGCATTTGCATATATGACCAAGTTGTTATCATATAACGATCCACATTTGTAAAGTAGGGAAATTTAATAAAAGCCCGTTAAAAGCAGCTTATAGATATTCACATGAGGTGACTGTAAAATGTTAGAAAACAGCGTGCAAAGTTTGAAAAAACGAAGGAAATGTTGGCGGAGTTGCTAGTTTATTTAGCCTAAGTCATTGTAATGACAACCCCGCAGTAAAATTTTGAAAGCATTGAGTAAATTTGCCGATAACGCCTCATATCGAAGCAGATTATCACAACAGTCAATCGAAATATTGACAACAAACTGTATGCAAAGTTGTAAAAAGCGGTTGCGAAGTAGGTAGTTTCATTCGGGATTGTTACCTGTGATATCATATTAACAAGTCCTGTAGTTGAACATTCGAAAATGTGAATAAATATTTCGTAACATGCTGTTTAATTACCGTAGTTTTATAACAAGTATGTAGAGGTCATAGGTCAATCGAGAAGATACTTGTGCAAGCGATATCGATTTAAAACATCCAAAAACATGAAATAGCCGCAAATTCGGAATAATAATCCATGCAGCTGTGGGGTTAGGTGCTCGACAAATGTTTAAAGTAAAGCAAAATCGGGCGTGGTTAGTACTTGCATGGGAGACTCCCTGACTAAACGACCTTTTGAATTTTTGTTTGTTTCAACACGCACATGGAAAAGATGTAAGGCAACGTTCCGGCACTTTTTCTTACTGTGATGTCAATCATTTATAGTAGAAAATCGAGGCATTTTTGTAACTTTTTCAATTAATGGAAAATTTTCAAATTCATTCTAATTTTCACGAACAAGTTGTGGATGCTGTTGGCACGTAGTGGGTGTTACACTGTTAACGCATCCTGCAAAGTTGTTCAAAGTGATTAAAAAGTTGTACAAAGTTATTGCAAATTTGGTAAATGCATTTGCATATATGACCAAGTTGTTATCATTTAACAATCCACATTTGTAAAGTAGGGAAATTTAATAAAAGCGCGTTAAAAGCAGCTTATAGATATTCACATGAGGTGACTGTAAAATGTTAGAAAACAGCGTGCAAAGTTTGAAAAAACGAAGGAAATGTTGGCGGAGTTGCTAGTTTATTTAGCCTAAGTCATTGTAATGACAACCCCGCAGTTAAATTTTGAAAGCATTGAGTAAATTTGTCGATAACGCCTCATATCGAAGCAGATTATCACAACAGTCAATCGAAATATTGACAACAAACTGTATGCAAAGTTGTAAAAAGCGGTTGCGAAGTAGGTAGTTTCATTCGGGATTGTTACCTGTGATATCATATTAACAAATCCCGTAGTTGAACATTCGAAAATGTGAATAAATATTTCGTAACATGCTGTTTAATTACCGTAGTTTTATTACAAGTATGTAGAGGTCATAGGTCAATCTAGAAGATACTTGTGCAAGCGATATCGATTTAAAACATCCAAAAACATGAAATAGCCGCAAATTCGGAATAATAATCCATGCAGCTGTGGGGTTAGGTGCTCGACAAATGTTTAAAGTAAAGCACAATCGGGCGTGGTTCGTACTTGCATGGGAGACTCCCTGACTAAACGACCTTTTGAATTTTTGTTTGTTTCAACACGCACATGGAAAAGATGTAAGGCAACGTTCCGGCACTTTTTCTTACTGTGATGTCAATCATTTATAGTAGAAAATCGAGGCATTTTTGTAACTTTTTCAATTAATGGAAAATTTTCAAATTCATTCTAATTTTCACGAACAAGTTGTGGATGCTGTCGACACGTAGTGGGTGTTACACTGTTAACGCATCCTGCAAAGTTGTTCAAAGTGATTACAAAGTTGTACAAAGTTATTGCAAATTTGGTAAATGCATTTGCATATATGACCAAGTTGTTATCATATAACGATCCACATTTGTAAAGTAGGGAAATTTAATAAAAGCCCGTTAAAAGCAGCTTATAGATATTCACATGAGGTGACTGTAAAATGTTAGAAAACAGCGTGCAAAGTTTGAAAAAACGAAGGAAATGTTGGCGGAGTTGCTAGTTTATTTAGCCTAAGTCATTGTAATGACAACCCCGCAGTAAAATTTTGAAAGCATTGAGTAAATTTGCCGATAACGCCTCATATCGAAGCAGATTATCACAACAGTCAATCGAAATATTGACAACAAACTGTATGCAAAGTTGTAAAAAGCGGTTGCGAAGTAGGTAGTTTCATTCGGGATTGTTACCTGTGATATCATATTAACAAGTCCTGTAGTTGAACATTCGAAAATGTGAATAAATATTTCGTAACATGCTGTTTAATTACCGTAGTTTTATAACAAGTATGTAGAGGTCATAGGTCAATCGAGAAGATACTTGTGCAAGCGATATCGATTTAAAACATCCAAAAACATGAAATAGCCGCAAATTCGGAATAATAATCCATGCAGCTGTGGGGTTAGGTGCTCGACAAATGTTTAAAGTAAAGCAAAATCGGGCGTGGTTAGTACTTGCATGGGAGACTCCCTGACTAAACGACCTTTTGAATTTTTGTTTGTTTCAACACGCACATGGAAAAGATGTAAGGCAACGTTCCGGCACTTTTTCTTACTGTGATGTCAATCATTTATAGTAGAAAATCGAGGCATTTTTGTAACTTTTTCAATTAATGGAAAATTTTCAAATTCATTCTAATTTTCACGAACAAGTTGTGGATGCTGTTGGCACGTAGTGGGTGTTACACTGTTAACGCATCCTGCAAAGTTGTTCAAAGTGATTAAAAAGTTGTACAAAGTTATTGCAAATTTGGTAAATGCATTTGCATATATGACCAAGTTGTTATCATTTAACAATCCACATTTGTAAAGTAGGGAAATTTAATAAAAGCGCGTTAAAAGCAGCTTATAGATATTCACATGAGGTGACTGTAAAATGTTAGAAAACAGCGTGCAAAGTTTGAAAAAACGAAGGAAATGTTGGCGGAGTTGCTAGTTTATTTAGCCTAAGTCATTGTAATGACAACCCCGCAGTTAAATTTTGAAAGCATTGAGTAAATTTGTCGATAACGCCTCATATCGAAGCAGATTATCACAACAGTCAATCGAAATATTGACAACAAACTGTATGCAAAGTTGTAAAAAGCGGTTGCGAAGTAGGTAGTTTCATTCGGGATTGTTACCTGTGATATCATATTAACAAATCCCGTAGTTGAACATTCGAAAATGTGAATAAATATTTCGTAACATGCTGTTTAATTACCGTAGTTTTATTACAAGTATGTAGAGGTCATAGGTCAATCTAGAAGATACTTGTGCAAGCGATATCGATTTAAAACATCCAAAAACATGAAATAGCCGCAAATTCGGAATAATAATCCATGCAGCTGTGGGGTTAGGTGCTCGACAAATGTTTAAAGTAAAGCACAATCGGGCGTGGTTCGTACTTGCATGGGAGACTCCCTGACTAAACGACCTTTTGAATTTTTGTTTGTTTCAACACGCACATGGAAAAGATGTAAGGCAACGTTCCGGCACTTTTTCTTACTGTGATGTCAATCATTTATAGTAGAAAATCGAGGCATTTTTGTAACTTTTTCAATTAATGGAAAATTTTCAAATTCATTCTAATTTTCACGAACAAGTTGTGGATGCTGTCGACACGTAGTGGGTGTTACACTGTTAACGCATCCTGCAAAGTTGTTCAAAGTGATTACAAAGTTGTACAAAGTTATTGCAAATTTGGTAAATGCATTTGCATATATGACCAAGTTGTTATCATATAACGATCCACATTTGTAAAGTAGGGAAATTTAATAAAAGCCCGTTAAAAGCAGCTTATAGATATTCACATGAGGTGACTGTAAAATGTTAGAAAACAGCGTGCAAAGTTTGAAAAAACGAAGGAAATGTTGGCGGAGTTGCTAGTTTATTTAGCCTAAGTCATTGTAATGACAACCCCGCAGTTAAATTTTGAAAGCATTGAGTAAATTTGCCGATAACGCCTCATATCGAAGCAGATTATCACAACAGTCAATCGAAATATTGACAACAAACTGTATGCAAAGTTGTAAAAAGCGGTTGCGAAGTAGGTAGTTTCATTCGGGATTTTACCTGTGATATCATATTAACAAGTCCCGTAGTTGAACATTCGAAAATGTGAATAAATATTTCGTAACATGCTGTTTAATTACCGTAGTTTTATTACAAGTATGTAGAGGTCATAGGTCAATCTAGAAGATACTTGTGCAAGCGATATCGATTTAAAACATCCAAAAACATGAAATAGCCGCAAATTCGGAGTAATAATCCATGCAGCCGTGGGGTTAGGTGCTCGATAAATGTTTAAAGTAAAGCACAATCGGGCGTGGTTCGTACTTGCATGGGAGACTCCCTGACTAAACGACCTTTTGAATTTTTGTTTGTTTCAACACGCACATGGAAAAGATGTAAGGCAACGTTCCGGCACTTTTTCTTACTGTGATGTCAATCATTTATAGTAGAAAATCGAGGCATTTTTGTAACTTTTTCAATTAATGGAAAATTTTCAAATTCATTCTAATTTTCACGAACAAGTTGTGGATGCTGTCGACACGTAGTGGGTGTTACACTGTTAACGCATCCTGCAAAGTTGTTCAAAGTGATTACAAAGTTGTACAAAGTTATTACAAATTTGGTAAATGCATTTGCATATATGACCAAGTTGTTATCATATAACAATCCACATTTGTAAAGTAGGGAAATTTAATAAAAGCCCGTTAAAAGCAGCTTATAGATATTCACATGAGGTGACTGTAAAATGTTAGAAAACAGCGTGCAAAGTTTGAAAAAACGAAGAAAATGTTGGCGGAATTGCTAGTTTATTTAGCCTAAGTCATTGTAATGACAACCCCGCAGTTAAATTTTGAAAGCATTGAGTAAATTTGCCGATAACGCCTCATATCGAAGCAGATTATCACAACAGTCAATCGAAATATTGACAACAAACTGTATGCAAAGTTGTAAAAAGCGGTTGCGAAGTAGGTAGTTTCATTCGGGATTGTTACCTGTGATATCATATTAACAAATCCCGTAGTTGAACATTCGAAAATGTGAATAAATATTTCGTAACATGCTGTTTAATTACCGTAGTTTTATTACAAGTATGTAGAGGTCATAGGTCAATCTAGAAGATACTTGTGCAAGCGATATCGATTTAAAACATCCAAAAACATGAAATAGCCGCAAATTCGGAATAATAATCCATGCAGCTGTGGGGTTAGGTGCTCGACAAATGTTTAAAGTAAAGCACAATCGGGCGTGGTTCGTACTTGCATGGGAGACTCCCTGACTAAACGACCTTTTGAATTTTTGTTTGTTTCAACACGCACATGGAAAAGATGTAAGGCAACGTTCCGGCACTTTTTCTTACTGTGATGTCAATCATTTATAGTAGAAAATCGAGGCATTTTTGTAACTTTTTCAATTAATGGAAAATTTTCAAATTCATTCTAATTTTCACGAACAAGTTGTGGATGCTGTCGACACGTAGTGGGTGTTACACTGTTAACGCATCCTGCAAAGTTGTTCAAAGTGATTACAAAGTTGTACAAAGTTATTGCAAATTTGGTAAATGCATTTGCATATATGACCAAGTTGTTATCATATAACGATCCACATTTGTAAAGTAGGGAAATTTAATAAAAGCCCGTTAAAAGCAGCTTATAGATATTTACATGAGGTGACTGTAAAATGTTAGAAAACAGCGTGCAAAGTTTGAAAAAACGAAGGAAATGTTGGCGGAGTTGCTAGTTTATTTAGCCTAAGTCATTGTAATGACAACCCCGCAGTTAAATTTTGAAAGCATTGAGTAAATTTGCCGATAACGCCTCATATCGAAGCAGATTATCACAACAGTCAATCGAAATATTGACAACAAACTGTATGCAAAGTTGTAAAAAGCGGTTGCGAAGTAGGTAGTTTCATTCGGGATTGTTACCTGTGATATCATATTAACAAGTCCCGTAGTTGAACATTCGAAAATGTGAATAAATATTTCGTAACATGCTGTTTAATTACCGTAGTTTTATTACAAGTATGTAGAGGTCATAGGTCAATCTAGAAGATACTTGTGCAAGCGATATCGATTTAAAACATCCAAAAACATGAAATAGCCGCAAATTCGGAGTAATAATCCATGCAGCCGTGGGGTTAGGTGCTCGATAAATGTTTAAAGTAAAGCACAATCGGGCGTGGTTCGCACTTGCATGGGAGACTCCCTGACTAAACGACCTTTTGAATTTTTGTTTGTTTCAACACGCACATGGAAAAGATGTAAGGCAACGTTCCGGCACTTTTTCTTACTGTGATGTCAATCATTTATAGTAGAAAATCGAGGCATTTTTGTAACTTTTTCAATTAATGGAAAATTTTCAAATTCATTCTAATTTTCACGAACAAGTTGTGGATGCTGTCGACACGTAGTGGGTGTTACACTGTTAACGCATCCTGCAAAGTTGTTCAAAGTGATTACAAAGTTGTACAAAGTTATTGCAAATTTGGTAAATGCATTTGCATATATGACCAAGTTGTTATCATATAACGATCCACATTTGTAAAGTAGGGAAATTTAATAAAAGCCCGTTAAAAGCAGCTTATAGATATTCACATGAGGTGACTGTAAAATGTTAGAAAACAGCGTGCAAAGTTTGAAAAAACGAAGGAAATGTTGGCGGAGTTGCTAGTTTATTTAGCCTAAGTCATTGTAATGACAACCCCGCAGTTAAATTTTGAAAGCATTGAGTAAATTTGCCGATAACGCCTCATATCGAAGCAGATTATCACAACAGTCAATCGAAATATTGACAACAAACTGTATGCAAAGTTGTAAAAAGCGGTTGCGAAGTAGGTAGTTTCATTCGGGATTGTTACCTGTGATATCATATTAACAAATCCCGTAGTTGAACATTCGAAAATGTGAATAAATATTTCGTAACATGCTGTTTAATTACCGTAGTTTTATTACAAGTATGTAGAGGTCATAGGTCAATCTAGAAGATACTTGTGCAAGCGATATCGATTTAAAACATCCAAAAACATGAAATAGCCGCAAATTCGGAATAATAATCCATGCAGCTGTGGGGTTAGGTGCTCGACAAATGTTTAAAGTAAAGCACAATCGGGCGTGGTTCGTACTTGCATGGGAGACTCCCTGACTAAACGACCTTTTGAATTTTTGTTTGTTTCAACACGCACATGGAAAAGATGTAAGGCAACGTTCCGGCACTTTTTCTTACTGTGATGTCAATCATTTATAGTAGAAAATCGAGGCATTTTTGTAACTTTTTCAATTAATGGAAAATTTTCAAATTCATTCTAATTTTCACGAACAAGTTGTGGATGCTGTTGGCACGTAGTGGGTGTTACACTGTTAACGCATCCTGCAAAGTTGTTCAAAGTGATTAAAAAGTTGTACAAAGTTATTGCAAATTTGGTAAATGCATTTGCATATATGACCAAGTTGTTATCATATAACAATCCACATTTGTAAAGTAGGGAAATTTAATAAAAGCCCGTTAAAAGCAGCTTATAGATATTCACATGAGGTGACTGTAAAATGTTAGAAAACAGCGTGCAAAGTTTGAAAAAACGAAGGAAATGTTGGCGGAGTTGCTAGTTTATTTAGCCTAAGTCATTGTAATGACAACCCCGCAGTTAAATTTTGAAAGCATTGAGTAAATTTGCCGATAACGCCTCATATCGAAGCAGATTATCACAACAGTCAATCGAAATATTGACAACAAACTGTATGCAAAGTTGTAAAAAGCGGTTGCGAAGTAGGTAGTTTCATTCGGGATTGTTACCTGTGATATCATATTAACAAGTCCCGTAGTTGAACATTCGAAAATGTGAATAAATATTTCGTAACATGCTGTTTAATTACCGTAGTTTTATTACAAGTATGTAGAGGTCATAGGTCAATCTAGAAGATACTTGTGCAAGCGATATCGATTTAAAACATCCAAAAACATGAAATAGCCGCAAATTCGGAGTAATAATCCATGCAGCCGTGGGGTTAGGTGCTCGATAAATGTTTAAAGTAAAGCACAATCGGGCGTGGTTCGTACTTGCATGGGAGACTCCCTGACTAAACGACCTTTTGAATTTTTGTTTGTTTCAACACGCACATGGAAAAGATGTAAGGCAACGTTCCGGCACTTTTTCTTACTGTGATGTCAATCATTTATAGTAGAAAATCGAGGCATTTTTGTAACTTTTTCAATTAATGGAAAATTTTCAAATTCATTCTAATTTTCACGAACAAGTTGTGGATGCTGTTGGCACGTAGTGGGTGTTACACTGTTAACGCATCCTGCAAAGTTGTTCAAAGTGATTAAAAAGTTGTACAAAGTTATTGCAAATTTGGTAAATGCATTTGCATATATGACCAAGTTGTTATCATATAACAATCCACATTTGTAAAGTAGGGAAATTTAATAAAAGCCCGTTAAAAGCAGCTTATAGATATTCACATGAGGTGACTGTAAAATGTTAGAAAACAGCGTGCAAAGTTTGAAAAAACGAAGGAAATGTTGGCGGAGTTGCTAGTTTATTTAGCCTAAGTCATTGTAATGACAACCCCGCAGTTAAATTTTGAAAGCATTGAGTAAATTTGCCGATAACGCCTCATATCGAAGCAGATTATCACAACAGTCAATCGAAATATTGACAACAAACTGTATGCAAAGTTGTAAAAAGCGGTTGCGAAGTAGGTAGTTTCATTCGGGATTGTTACCTGTGATATCATATTAACAAATCCCGTAGTTGAACATTCGAAAATGTGAATAAATATTTCGTAACATGCTGTTTAATTACCGTAGTTTTATTACAAGTATGTAGAGGTCATAGGTCAATCTAGAAGATACTTGTGCAAGCGATATCGATTTAAAACATCCAAAAACATGAAATAGCCGCAAATTCGGAATAATAATCCATGCAGCAGTGGGGTTAGGTGCTCGACAAATGTTTAAAGTAAAGCACAATCGGGCGTGGTTCGTACTTGCATGGGAGACTCCCTGACTAAACGACCTTTTGAATTTTTGTTTGTTTCAACACGCACATGGAAAAGATGTAAGGCAACGTTCCGGCACTTTTTCTTACTGTGATGTCAATCATTTATAGTAGAAAATCGAGGCATTTTTGTAACTTTTTCAATTAATGGAAAATTTTCAAATTCATTCTAATTGTCACGAACAAGTTGTGGATGCTGTCGACACGTAGTGGGTGTTACACTGTTAACGCATCCTGCAAAGTTGTTCAAAGTGATTACAAAGTTGTACAAAGTTATTGCAAATTTGGTAAATGCATTTGCATATATGACCAAGTTGTTATCATATAACGATCCACATTTGTAAAGTAGGGAAATTTAATAAAAGCCCGTTAAAAGCAGCTTATAGATATTCACATGAGGTGACTGTAAAATGTTAGAAAACAGCGTGCAAAGTTTGAAAAAACGAAGGAAATGTTGGCGGAGTTGCTAGTTTATTTAGCCTAAGTCATTGTAATGACAACCCCGCAGTAAAATTTTGAAAGCATTGAGTAAATTTGCCGATAACGCCTCATATCGAAGCAGATTATCACAACAGTCAATCGAAATATTGACAACAAACTGTATGCAAAGTTGTAAAAAGCGGTTGCGAAGTAGGTAGTTTCATTCGGGATTGTTACCTGTGATATCATATTAACAAGTCCTGTAGTTGAACATTCGAAAATGTGAATAAATATTTCGTAACATGCTGTTTAATTACCGTAGTTTTATTACAAGTATGTAGAGGTCATAGGTCAATCTAGAAGATACTTGTGCAAGCGATATCGATTTAAAACATCCAAAAACATGAAATAGCCGCAAATTCGGAATAATAATCCATGCAGCTGTGGGGTTAGGTGCTCGACAAATGTTTAAAGTAAAGCAAAATCGGGCGTGGTTAGTACTTGCATGGGAGACTCCCTGACTAAACGACCTTTTGAATTTTTGTTTGTTTCAACACGCACATGGAAAAGATGTAAGGCAACGTTCCGGCACTTTTTCTTACTGTGATGTCAATCATTTATAGTAGAAAATCGAGGCATTTTTGTAACTTTTTCAATTAATGGAAAATTTTCAAATTCATTCTAATTTTCACGAACAAGTTGTGGATGCTGTTGGCACGTAGTGGGTGTTACACTGTTAACGCATCGTGCAAAGTTGTTCAAAGTGATTAAAAAGTTGTACAAAGTTATTGCAAATTTCATAAATGCATTTGCATATATGACCAAGTTGTTATCATTTAACAATCCACATTTGTAAAGTAGGGAAATTTAATAAAAGCGCGTTAAAAGCAGCTTATAGATATTCACATGAGGTGACTGTAAAATGTTAGAAAACAGCGTGCAAAGTTTGAAAAAACGAAGGAAATGTTGGCGGAGTTGCTAGTTTATTTAGCCTAAGTCATTGTAATGACAACCCCGCAGTTAAATTTTGAAAGCATTGAGTAAATTTGCCGATAACGCCTCATATCGAAGCAGATTATCACAACAGTCAATCGAAATATTGACAACAAACTGTATGCAAAGTTGTAAAAAGCGGTTGCGAAGTAGGTAGTTTCATTCGGGATTGTTACCTGTGATATCATATTAACAAATCCCGTAGTTGAACATTCGAAAATGTGAATAAATATTTCGTAACATGCTGTTTAATTACCGTAGTTTTATTACAAGTATGTAGAGGTCATAGGTCAATCTAGAAGATACTTGTGCAAGCGATATCGATTTAAAACATCCAAAAACATGAAATAGCCGCAAATTCGGAATAATAATCCATGCAGCTGTGGGGTTAGGTGCTCGACAAATGTTTAAAGTAAAGCACAATCGGGCGTGGTTCGTACTTGCATGGGAGACTCCCTGACTAAACGACCTTTTGAATTTTTGTTTGTTTCAACACGCACATGGAAAAGATGTAAGGCAACGTTCCGGCACTTTTTCTTACTGTGATGTCAATCATTTATAGTAGAAAATCGAGGCATTTTTGTAACTTTTTCAATTAATGGAAAATTTTCAAATTCATTCTAATTTTCACGAACAAGTTGTGGATGCTGTCGACACGTAGTGGGTGTTACACTGTTAACGCATCCTGCAAAGTTGTTCAAAGTGATTACAAAGTTGTACAAAGTTATTGCAAATTTGGTAAATGCATTTGCATATATGACCAAGTTGTTATCATATAACGATCCACATTTGTAAAGTAGGGAAATTTAATAAAAGCCCGTTAAAAGCAGCTTATAGATATTCACATGAGGTGACTGTAAAATGTTAGAAAACAGCGTGCAAAGTTTGAAAAAACGAAGGAAATGTTGGCGGAGTTGCTAGTTTATTTAGCCTAAGTCATTGTAATGACAACCCCGCAGTTAAATTTTGAAAGCATTGAGTAAATTTGCCGATAACGCCTCATATCGAAGCAGATTATCACAACAGTCAATCGAAATATTGACAACAAACTGTATGCAAAGTTGTAAAAAGCGGTTGCGAAGTAGGTAGTTTCATTCGGGATTGTTACCTGTGATATCATATTAACAAGTCCCGTAGTTGAACATTCGAAAATGTGAATAAATATTTCGTAACATGCTGTTTAATTACCGTAGTTTTATTACAAGTATGTAGAGGTCATAGGTCAATCTAGAAGATACTTGTGCAAGCGATATCGATTTAAAACATCCAAAAACATGAAATAGCCGCAAATTCGGAGTAATAATCCATGCAGCCGTGGGGTTAGGTGCTCGATAAATGTTTAAAGTAAAGCACAATCGGGCGTGGTTCGTACTTGCATGGGAGACTCCCTGACTAAACGACCTTTTGAATTTTTGTTTGTTTCAACACGCACATGGAAAAGATGTAAGGCAACGTTCCGGCACTTTTTCTTACTGTGATGTCAATCATTTATAGTAGAAAATCGAGGCATTTTTGTAACTTTTTCAATTAATGGAAAATTTTCAAATTCATTCTAATTTTCACGAACAAGTTGTGGATGCTGTCGACACGTAGTGGGTGTTACACTGTTAACGCATCCTGCAAAGTTGTTCAAAGTGATTACAAAGTTGTACAAAGTTATTGCAAATTTGGTAAATGCATTTGCATATATGACCAAGTTGTTATCATATAACAATCCACATTTGTAAAGTAGGGAAATTTAATAAAAGCCCGTTAAAAGCAGCTTATAGATATTCACATGAGGTGACTGTAAAATGTTAGAAAACAGCGTGCAAAGTTTGAAAAAACGAAGAAAATGTTGGCGGAATTGCTAGTTTATTTAGCCTAAGTCATTGTAATGACAACCCCGCAGTTAAATTTTGAAAGCATTGAGTAAATTTGCCGATAACGCCTCATATCGAAGCAGATTATCACAACAGTCAATCGAAATATTGACAACAAACTGTATGCAAAGTTGTAAAAAGCGGTTGCGAAGTAGGTAGTTTCATTCGGGATTGTTACATGTGATATCATATTAACAAATCCCGTAGTTGAACATTCGAAAATGTGAATAAATATTTCGTAACATGCTGTTTAATTACCGTAGTTTTATTACAAGTATGTAGAGGTCATAGGTCAATCTAGAAGATACTTGTGCAAGCGATATCGATTTAAAACATCCAAAAACATGAAATAGCCGCAAATTCGGAATAATAATCCATGCAGCTGTGGGGTTAGGTGCTCGACAAATGTTTAAAGTAAAGCACAATCGGGCGTGGTTCGTACTTGCATGGGAGACTCCCTGACTAAACGACCTTTTGAATTTTTGTTTGTTTCAACACGCACATGGAAAAGATGTAAGGCAACGTTCCGGCACTTTTTCTTACTGTGATGTCAATCATTTATAGTAGAAAATCGAGGCATTTTTGTAACTTTTTCAATTAATGGAAAATTTTCAAATTCATTCTAATTTTCACGAACAAGTTGTGGATGCTGTTGGCACGTAGTGGGTGTTACACTGTTAACGCATCCTGCAAAGTTGTTCAAAGTGATTACAAAGTTGTACAAAGTTATTGCAAATTTGGTAAATGCATTTGCATATATGACCAAGTTGTTATCATATAACGATCCACATTTGTAAAGTAGGGAAATTTAATAAAAGCCCGTTAAAAGCAGCTTATAGATATTCACATGAGGTGACTGTAAAATGTTAGAAAACAGCGTGCAAAGTTTGAAAAAACGAAGGAAATGTTGGCGGAGTTGCTAGTTTATTTAGCCTAAGTCATTGTAATGACAACCCCGCAGTTAAATTTTGAAAGCATTGAGTAAATTTGCCGATAACGCCTCATATCGAAGCAGATTATCACAACAGTCAATCGAAATATTGACAACAAACTGTATGCAAAGTTGTAAAAAGCGGTTGCGAAGTAGGTAGTTTCATTCGGGATTGTTACCTGTGATATCATATTAACAAGTCCCGTAGTTGAACATTCGAAAATGTGAATAAATATTTCGTAACATGCTGTTTAATTACCGTAGTTTTATTACAAGTATGTAGAGGTCATAGGTCAATCTAGAAGATACTTGTGCAAGCGATATCGATTTAAAACATCCAAAAACATGAAATAGCCGCAAATTCGGAGTAATAATCCATGCAGCCGTGGGGTTAGGTGCTCGATAAATGTTTAAAGTAAAGCACAATCGGGCGTGGTTCGTACTTGCATGGGAGACTCCCTGACTAAACGACCTTTTGAATTTTTGTTTGTTTCAACACGCACATGGAAAAGATGTAAGGCAACGTTCCGGCACTTTTTCTTACTGTGATGTCAATCATTTATAGTAGAAAATCGAGGCATTTTTGTAACTTTTTCAATTAATGGAAAATTTTCAAATTCATTCTAATTTTCACGAACAAGTTGTGGATGCTGTTGGCACGTAGTGGGTGTTACACTGTTAACGCATCCTGCAAAGTTGTTCAAAGTGATTAAAAAGTTGTACAAAGTTATTGCAAATTTGGTAAATGCATTTGCATATATGACCAAGTTGTTATCATATAACAATCCACATTTGTAAAGTAGGGAAATTTAATAAAAGCCCGTTAAAAGCAGCTTATAGATATTCACATGAGGTGACTGTAAAATGTTAGAAAACAGCGTGCAAAGTTTGAAAAAACGAAGGAAATGTTGGCGGAGTTGCTAGTTTATTTAGCCTAAGTCATTGTAATGACAACCCCGCAGTTAAATTTTGAAAGCATTGAGTAAATTTGCCGATAACGCCTCATATCGAAGCAGATTATCACAACAGTCAATCGAAATATTGACAACAAACTGTATGCAAAGTTGTAAAAAGCGGTTGCGAAGTAGGTAGTTTCATTCGGGATTGTTACCTGTGATATCATATTAACAAATCCCGTAGTTGAACATTCGAAAATGTGAATACATATTTCGTAACATGCTGTTTAATTACCGTAGTTTTATTACAAGTATGTAGAGGTCATAGGTCAATCTAGAAGATACTTGTGCAAGCGATATCGATTTAAAACATCCAAAAACATGAAATAGCCGCAAATTCGGAATAATAATCCATGCAGCTGTGGGGTTAGGTGCTCGACAAATGTTTAAAGTAAAGCACAATCGGGCGTGGTTCGTACTTGCATGGGAGACTCCCTGACTAAACGACCTTTTGAATTTTTGTTTGTTTCAACACGCACATGGAAAAGATGTAAGGCAACGTTCCGGCACTTTTTCTTACTGTGATGTCGATCATTTATAGTAGAAAATCGAGGCATTTTTGTAACTTTTTCAATTAATGGAAAATTTTCAAATTCATTCTAATTTTCACGAACAAGTTGTGGATGCTGTCGACACGTAGTGGGTGTTACACTGTTAACGCATCCTGCAAAGTTGTTCAAAGTGATTACAAAGTTGTACAAAGTTATTGCAAATTTGGTAAATGCATTTGCATATATGACCAAGTTGTTATCATATAACGATCCACATTTGTAAAGTAGGGAAATTTAATAAAAGCCCGTTAAAAGCAGCTTATAAATATTCACATGAGGTGACTGTAAAATGTTAGAAAACAGCGTGCAAAGTTTGAAAAAACGAAGGAAATGTTGGCGGAGTTGCTAGTTTATTTAGCCTAAGTCATTGTAATGACAACCCCGCAGTTAAATTTTGAAAGCATTGAGTAAATTTGCCGATAACGCCTCATATCGAAGCAGATTATCACAACAGTCAATCGAAATATTGACAACAAACTGTATGCAAAGTTGTAAAAAGCGGTTGCGAAGTAGGTAGTTTCATTCGGGATTGTTACCTGTGATATCATATTAACAAATCCCGTAGTTGAACATTCGAAAATGTGAATACATATTTCGTAACATGCTGTTTAATTACCGTAGTTTTATTACAAGTATGTAGAGGTCATAGGTCAATCTAGAAGATACTTGTGCAAGCGATATCGATTTAAAACATCCAAAAACATGAAATAGCCGCAAATTCGGAATAATAATCCATGCAGCTGTGGGGTTAGGTGCTCGACAAATGTTTAAAGTAAAGCACAATCGGGCGTGGTTCGTACTTGCATGGGGGACTCCCTGACTAAACGACCTTTTGAATTTTTGTTTGTTTCAACACGCACATGGAAAAGATGTAAGGCAACGTTCCGGCACTTTTTCTTACTGTGATGTCGATCATTTATAGTAGAAAATCGAGGCATTTTTGTAACTTTTTCAATTAATGGAAAATTTTCAAATTCATTCTAATTTTCACGAACAAGTTGTGGATGCTGTCGACACGTAGTGGGTGTTACACTGTTAACGCATCCTGCAAAGTTGTTCAAAGTGATTACAAAGTTGTACAAAGTTATTGCAAATTTGGTAAATGCATTTGCATATATGACCAAGTTGTTATCATATAACGATCCACATTTGTAAAGTAGGGAAATTTAATAAAAGCCCGTTAAAAGCAGCTTATAAATATTCACATGAGGTGACTGTAAAATGTTAGAAAACAGCGTGCAAAGTTTGAAAAAACGAAGGAAATGTTGGCGGAGTTGCTAGTTTATTTAGCCTAAGTCATTGTAATGACAACCCCGCAGTTAAATTTTGAAAGCATTGAGTAAATTTGCCGATAACGCCTCATATCGAAGCAGATTATCACAACAGTCAATCGAAATATTGACAACAAACTGTATGCAAAGTTGTAAAAAGCGGTTGCGAAGTAGGTAGTTTCATTCGGGATTGTTACCTGTGATATCATATTAACAAATCCCGTAGTTGAACATTCGAAAATGTGAATACATATTTCGTAACATGCTGTTTAATTACCGTAGTTTTATTACAAGTATGTAGAGGTCATAGGTCAATCTAGAAGATACTTGTGCAAGCGATATCGATTTAAAACATCCAAAAACATGAAATAGCCGCAAATTCGGAGTAATAATCCATGCAGCCGTGGGGTTAGGTGCTCGACAAATGTTTAAAGTAAAGCACAATCGGGCGTGGTTCGTACTTGCATGGGAGACTCCCTGACTAAACGACCTTTTGAATTTTTGTTTGTTTCAACACGCACATGGAAAAGATGTAAGGCAACGTTCCGGCACTTTTTCTTACTGTGATGTCAATCATTTATAGTAGAAAATCGAGGCATTTTTGTAACTTTTTCAATTAATGGAAAATTTTCAAATTCATTCTAATTTTCACGAACAAGTTGTGGATGCTGTCGACACGTAGTGGGTGTTACACTGTTAACGCATCCTGCAAAGTTGTTCAAAGTGATTACAAAGTTGTACAAAGTTATTGCAAATTTGGTAAATGCATTTGCATATATGACCAAGTTGTTATCATATAACAATCCACATTTGTAAAGTAGGGAAATTTAATAAAAGCCCGTTAAAAGCAGCTTATAGATATTCACATGAGGTGACTGTAAAATGTTAGAAAACAGCGTGCAAAGTTTGAAAAAACGAAGAAAATGTTGGCGGAGTTGCTAGTTTATTTAGCCTAAGTCATTGTAATGACAACCCCGCAGTTAAATTTTGAAAGCATTGAGTAAATTTGCCGATAACGCCTCATATCGAAGCAGATTATCACAACAGTCAATCGAAATATTGACAACAAACTGTATGCAAAGTTGTAAAAAGCGGTTGCGAAGTAGGTAGTTTCATTCGGGATTGTTACCTGTGATATCATATTAACAAATCCCGTAGTTGAACATTCGAAAATGTGAATAAATATTTCGTAACATGCTGTTTAATTACCGTAGTTTTATTACAAGTATGTAGAGGTCATAGGTCAATCTAGAAGATACTTGTGCAAGCGATATCGATTTAAAACATCCAAAAACATGAAATAGCCGCAAATTCGGAATAATAATCCATGCAGCTGTGGGGTTAGGTGCTCGACAAATGTTTAAAGTAAAGCACAATCGGGCGTGGTTCGTACTTGCATGGGAGACTCCCTGACTAAACGACCTTTTGAATTTTTGTTTGTTTCAACACGCACATGGAAAAGATGTAAGGCAACGTTCCGGCACTTTTTCTTACTGTGATGTCAATCATTTATAGTAGAAAATCGAGGCATTTTTGTAACTTTTTCAATTAATGGAAAATTTTCAAATTCATTCTAATTTTCACGAACAAGTTGTGGATGCTGTTGGCACGTAGTGGGTGTTACACTGTTAACGCATCCTGCAAAGTTGTTCAAAGTGATTAAAATGTTGTACAAAGTTATTGCAAATTTGGTAAATGCATTTGCATATATGACCAAGTTGTCATCATATAACAATCCACATTTGTAAAGTAGGGAAATTTAATAAAAGCCCGTTAAAAGCAGCTTATAGATATTCACATGAGGTGACTGTAAAATGTTAGAAAACAGCGTGCAAAGTTTGAAAAAACGAAGGAAATGTTGGCGGAGTTGCTAGTTTATTTAGCCTAAGTCATTGTAATGACAACCCCGCAGTTAAATTTTGAAAGCATTGAGTAAATTTGCCGATAACGCCTCATATCGAAGCAGATTATCACAACAGTCAATCGAAATATTGACAACAAACTGTATGCAAAGTTGTAAAAAGCGGTTGCGAAGTAGGTAGTTTCATTCGGGATTGTTACCTGTGATATCATATTAACAAATCCCGTAGTTGAACATTCGAAAATGTGAATACATATTTCGTAACATGCTGTTTAATTACCGTAGTTTTATTACAAGTATGTAGAGGTCATAGGTCAATCTAGAAGATACTTGTGCAAGCGATATCGATTTAAAACATCCAAAAACATGAAATAGCCGCAAATTCGGAATAATAATCCATGCAGCTGTGGGGTTAGGTGCTCGACAAATGTTTAAAGTAAAGCACAATCGGGCGTGGTTCGTACTTGCATGGGAGACTCCCTGACTAAACGACCTTTTGAATTTTTGTTTGTTTCAACACGCACATGGAAAAGATGTAAGGCAACGTTCCGGCACTTTTTCTTACTGTGATGTCGATCATTTATAGTAGAAAATCGAGGCATTTTTGTAACTTTTTCAATTAATGGAAAATTTTCAAATTCATTCTAATTTTCACGAACAAGTTGTGGATGCTGTCGACACGTAGTGGGTGTTACACTGTTAACGCATCCTGCAAAGTTGTTCAAAGTGATTACAAAGTTGTACAAAGTTATTGCAAATTTGGTAAATGCATTTGCATATATGACCAAGTTGTTATCATATAACGATCCACATTTGTAAAGTAGGGAAATTTAATAAAAGCCCGTTAAAAGCAGCTTATAAATATTCACATGAGGTGACTGTAAAATGTTAGAAAACAGCGTGCAAAGTTTGAAAAAACGAAGGAAATGTTGGCGGAGTTGCTAGTTTATTTAGCCTAAGTCATTGTAATGACAACCCCGCAGTTAAATTTTGAAAGCATTGAGTAAATTTGCCGATAACGCCTCATATCGAAGCAGATTATCACAACAGTCAATCGAAATATTGACAACAAACTGTATGCAAAGTTGTAAAAAGCGGTTGCGAAGTAGGTAGTTTCATTCGGGATTGTTACCTGTGATATCATATTAACAAATCCCGTAGTTGAACATTCGAAAATGTGAATACATATTTCGTAACATGCTGTTTAATTACCGTAGTTTTATTACAAGTATGTAGAGGTCATAGGTCAATCTAGAAGATACTTGTGCAAGCGATATCGATTTAAAACATCCAAAAACATGAAATAGCCGCAAATTCGGAATAATAATCCATGCAGCTGTGGGGTTAGGTGCTCGACAAATGTTTAAAGTAAAGCACAATCGGGCGTGGTTCGTACTTGCATGGGAGACTCCCTGACTAAACGACCTTTTGAATTTTTGTTTGTTTCAACACGCACATGGAAAAGATGTAAGGCAACGTTCCGGCACTTTTTCTTACTGTGATGTCGATCATTTATAGTAGAAAATCGAGGCATTTTTGTAACTTTTTCAATTAATGGAAAATTTTCAAATTCATTCTAATTTTCACGAACAAGTTGTGGATGCTGTCGACACGTAGTGGGTGTTACACTGTTAACGCATCCTGCAAAGTTGTTCAAAGTGATTACAAAGTTGTACAAAGTTATTGCAAATTTGGTAAATGCATTTGCATATATGACCAAGTTGTTATCATATAACGATCCACATTTGTAAAGTAGGGAAATTTAATAAAAGCCCGTTAAAAGCAGCTTATAAATATTCACATGAGGTGACTGTAAAATGTTAGAAAACAGCGTGCAAAGTTTGAAAAAACGAAGGAAATGTTGGCGGAGTTGCTAGTTTATTTAGCCTAAGTCATTGTAATGACAACCCCGCAGTTAAATTTTGAAAGCATTGAGTAAATTTGCCGATAACGCCTCATATCTAAGCAGATTATCACAACAGTCAATCGAAATATTGACAACAAACTGTATGCAAACTTGTAAAAAGCGGTTGCGAAGTAGGTAGTTTCATTCGGGATTGTTACCTGTGATATCATATTAACAAATCCCGTAGTTGAACATTCGAAAATGTGAATAAATATTTCGTAACATGCTGTTTAATTACCGTAGTTTTATTACAAGTATGTAGAGGTCATAGGTCAATCTAGAAGATACTTGTGCAAGCGATATCGATTTAAAACATTCAAAAACATGAAATAGCCGCAAATTCGGAATAATAATCCATGCAGCTGTGGGGTTAGGTGCTCGACAAATGTTTAAAGTAAAGCACAATCGGGCGTGGTTCGTACTTGCATGGGAGACTCCCTGACTAAACGACCTTTTGAATTTTTGTTTGTTTCAACACGCACATGGAAAAGATGTAAGGCAACGTTCCGGCACTTTTTCTTACTGTGATGTCAATCATTTATAGTAGAAAATCGAGGCATTTTTGTAACTTTTTCAATTAATGGAAAATTTTCAAATTCATTCTAATTTTCACGAACAAGTTGTGGATGCTGTTGGCACGTAGTGGGTGTTACACTGTTAACGCATCCTGCAAAGTTGTTCAAAGTGATTAAAAAGTTGTACAAAGTTATTGCAAATTTGGTAAATGCATTTGCATATATGACCAAGTTGTTATCATATAACGATCCACATTTGTAAAGTAGGGAAATTTAATAAAAGCCCGTTAAAAGCAGCTTATAAATATTCACATGAGGTGACTGTAAAATGTTAGAAAACAGCGTGCAAAGTTTGAAAAAACGAAGGAAATGTTGGCGGAGTTGCTAGTTTATTTAGCCTAAGTCATTGTAATGACAACCCCGCAGTTAAATTTTGAAAGCATTGAGTAAATTTGCCGATAACGCCTCATATCTAAGCAGATTATCACAACAGTCAATCGAAATATTGACAACAAACTGTATGCAAACTTGTAAAAAGCGGTTGCGAAGTAGGTAGTTTCATTCGGGATTGTTACCTGTGATATCATATTAACAAGTCCCGTAGTTGAACATTCGAAAATGTGAATAAATATTTCGTAACATGCTGTTTAATTACCGTAGTTTTATTACAAGTATGTAGAGGTCATAGGTCAATGTAGAAGATACTTGTGCAAGCGATATCGATTTAAAACATCCTAAAACATGAAATAGCCGCAAATTCGGAGCAATAATCCATGCAGCTGTGGGGTTAGGTGCTCGACAAATGTTTAAAGTAAAGCAAAATCGGGCGTGGTTAGTACTTGCATGGGAGACTCCCTGACAAACGACCTTTTGAATTTTTGTTTGTTTCAACACGCACATGGAAAAGATGTAAGGCAACGTTCCGGCAATTTTTCTTACTGTGATGTCAATCATTTATAGTAGAAAATCGAGGCATTTTTGTAACTTTTTCAATTAATGGAAAATTTTCAAATTCATTCTAATTTTCACGAACAAGTTGTGGATGCTGTCGACACGTAGTGGGTGTTACACTGTTAACGCATCCTGCAAAGTTGTTCAAAGTGATTAAAAAGTTGTACAAAGTTATTGCAAATTTGGTAAATGCATTTGCATATATGACCAAGTTGTTATCATTTAACGATCCACATTTGTAAAGTAGGGAAATTTAATAAAAGCCCGTTAAAAGCAGCTTATAGATGAGGTGACTGTAAAATGTTAGAAAACAGCGTGCAAAGTTTGAAAAAACGAAGGAAATGTTGGCGGAGTTGCTAGTTTATTTAGCCTAAGTCATTGTAATGACAACCCCGCAGTTAAATTTTGAAAGCATTGAGTAAATTTGCCGATAACGCCTCATATCGAAGCAGATTATCACAACAGTCAATCGAAATATTGACAACAAACTGTATGCAAAGTTGTAAAAAGCGGTTGCGAAGTAGGTAGTTTTATTCGGGATTGTTACCTGTGATATCATATTAACAAGTCCCGTAGTTGAACATTCGAAAATGTGAATAAATATTTCGTAACATGCTGTTTAATTACCGTAGTTTTATTACAAGTATGTAGAGGTCATAGGTCAATCTAGAAGATACTTGTGCAAGCGATATCGATTTAAAACATCCAAAAACATGAAATAGCCGCAAATTCGGAATAATAATCCATGCAGCTGTGGGGTTAGGTGCTCGACAAATGTTTAAAGTAAAGCACAATCGGGCGTGGTTCGTACTTGCATGGGAGACTCCCTGACTAAACGACCTTTTGAATTTTTGTTTGTTTCAACACGCACATGGAAAAGATGTAAGGCAACGTTCCGGCACTTTTTCTTACTGTGATGTCAATCATTTATAGTAGAAAATCGAGGCATTTTTGTAACTTTTTCAATTAATGGAAAATTTTCAAATTCATTCTAATTTTCACGAACAAGTTGTGGATGCTGTCGACACGTAGTGGATGTTACACTGTTAACGCATCCTGCAAAGTTGTTCAAAGTGATTACAAAGTTGTACAAAGTTATTGCAAATTTGGTAAATGCATTTGCATATATGACCAAGTTGTTATCATATAACGATCCACATTTGTAAAGTGGGGAAATTTAATAAAAGCCCGTTAAAAGCAGCTTATAGATATTCACATGAGGTGACTGTAAAATGTTAGAAAACAGCGTGCAAAGTTTGAAAAAACGAAGGAAATGTTGGCGGAGTTGCTAGTTTATTTAGCCTAAGTCATTGTAATGACAACCCCGCAGTTAAATTTTGAAAGCATTGAGTAAATTTGCCGATAACGCCTCATATCGAAGCAGATTATCACAACAGTCAATCGAAATATTGACAACAAACTGTATGCAAAGTTGTAAAAAGCGGTTGCGAAGTAGGTAGTTTCATTCGGGATTGTTACCTGTGATATCATATTAACAAGTCCCGTAGTTGAACATTCGAAAATGTGAATAAATATTTCGTAACATGCTGTTTAATTACCGTAGTTTTATTACAAGTATGTAGAGGTCATAGGTCAATCTAGAAGATACTTGTGCAAGCGATATCGATTTAAAACATCCTAAAACATGAAATAGCCGCAAATTCGGAGCAATAATCCATGCAGCTGTGGGGTTAGGTGCTCGACAAATGTTTAAAGTAAAGCAAAATCGGGCGTGGTTAGTACTTGCATGAGAGACTCCCTGACTAAACGACCTTTTGAATTTTTGTTTGTTTCAACACGCACATGGAAAAGATGTAAGGCAACGTTCCGGCAATTTTTCTTACTGTGATGTCAATCATTTATAGTAGAAAATCGAGGCATTTTTGTAACTTTTTCAATTAATGGAAAATTTTCAAATTCATTCTAATTTTCACGAACAAGTTGTGGATGCTGTCGACACGTAGTGGGTGTTACACTGTTAACGCATCCTGCAAAGTTGTTCAAAGTGATTAAAAAGTTGTACAAAGTTATTGCAAATTTGGTAAATGCATTTGCATATATGACCAAGTTGTTATCATTTAACGATCCACATTTGTAAAGTAGGGAAATTTAATAAAAGCCCGTTAAAAGCAGCTTATAGATATTCACATGAGGTGACTGTAAAATGTTAGAAAACAGAGTGCAAAGTTTGAAAAAACGAAGGAAATGTTGGCGGAGTTGCTAGTTTATTTAGCCTAAGTCATTGTAATGACAACCCCGCAGTTAAATTTTGAAAGCATTGAGTAAATTTGCCGATAACGCCTCATATCGAAGCAGATTATCACAACAGTCAATCGAAATATTGACAACAAACTGTATGCAAACTTGTAAAAAGCGGTTGCGAAGTAGGTAGTTTCATTCGGGATTGTTACCTGTGATATCATATTAACAAGTCCCGTAGTTGAACATTCGAAAATGTGAATAAATATTTCGTAACATGCTGTTTAATTACCGTAGTTTTATTACAAGTATGTAGAGGTCATAGGTCAATGTAGAAGATACTTGTGCAAGCGATATCGATTTAAAACATCCTAAAACATGAAATAGCCGCAAATTCGGAGCAATAATCCATGCAGCTGTGGGGTTAGGTGCTCGACAAATGTTTAAAGTAAAGCAAAATCGGGCGTGGTTAGTACTTGCATGGGAGACTCCCTGACAAACGACCTTTTGAATTTTTGTTTGTTTCAACACGCACATGGAAAAGATGTAAGGCAACGTTCCGGCAATTTTTCTTACTGTGATGTCAATCATTTATAGTAGAAAATCGAGGCATTTTTGTAACTTTTTCAATTAATGGAAAATTTTCAAATTCATTCTAATTTTCACGAACAAGTTGTGGATGCTGTCGACACGTAGTGGGTGTTACACTGTTAACGCATCCTGCAAAGTTGTTCAAAGTGATTAAAAAGTTGTACAAAGTTATTGCAAATTTGGTAAATGCATTTGCATATATGACCAAGTTGTTATCATTTAACGATCCACATTTGTAAAGTAGGGAAATTTAATAAAAGCCCGTTAAAAGCAGCTTATAGATGAGGTGACTGTAAAATGTTAGAAAACAGCGTGCAAAGTTTGAAAAAACGAAGGAAATGTTGGCGGAGTTGCTAGTTTATTTAGCCTAAGTCATTGTAATGACAACCCCGCAGTTAAATTTTGAAAGCATTGAGTAAATTTGCCGATAACGCCTCATATCGAAGCAGATTATCACAACAGTCAATCGAAATATTGACAACAAACTGTATGCAAAGTTGTAAAAAGCGGTTGCGAAGTAGGTAGTTTTATTCGGGATTGTTACCTGTGATATCATATTAACAAGTCCCGTAGTTGAACATTCGAAAATGTGAATAAATATTTCGTAACATGCTGTTTAATTACCGTAGTTTTATTACAAGTATGTAGAGGTCATAGGTCAATCTAGAAGATACTTGTGCAAGCGATATCGATTTAAAACATCCAAAAACATGAAATAGCCGCAAATTCGGAATAATAATCCATGCAGCTGTGGGGTTAGGTGCTCGACAAATGTTTAAAGTAAAGCACAATCGGGCGTGGTTCGTACTTGCATGGGAGACTCCCTGACTAAACGACCTTTTGAATTTTTGTTTGTTTCAACACGCACATGGAAAAGATGTAAGGCAACGTTCCGGCACTTTTTCTTACTGTGATGTCAATCATTTATAGTAGAAAATCGAGGCATTTTTGTAACTTTTTCAATTAATGGAAAATTTTCAAATTCATTCTAATTTTCACGAACAAGTTGTGGATGCTGTCGACACGTAGTGGATGTTACACTGTTAACGCATCCTGCAAAGTTGTTCAAAGTGATTACAAAGTTGTACAAAGTTATTGCAAATTTGGTAAATGCATTTGCATATATGACCAAGTTGTTATCATATAACGATCCACATTTGTAAAGTGGGGAAATTTAATAAAAGCCCGTTAAAAGCAGCTTATAGATATTCACATGAGGTGACTGTAAAATGTTAGAAAACAGCGTGCAAAGTTTGAAAAAACGAAGGAAATGTTGGCGGAGTTGCTAGTTTATTTAGCCTAAGTCATTGTAATGACAACCCCGCAGTTAAATTTTGAAAGCATTGAGTAAATTTGCCGATAACGCCTCATATCGAAGCAGATTATCACAACAGTCAATCGAAATATTGACAACAAACTGTATGCAAAGTTGTAAAAAGCGGTTGCGAAGTAGGTAGTTTCATTCGGGATTGTTACCTGTGATATCATATTAACAAGTCCCGTAGTTGAACATTCGAAAATGTGAATAAATATTTCGTAACATGCTGTTTAATTACCGTAGTTTTATTACAAGTATGTAGAGGTCATAGGTCAATCTAGAAGATACTTGTGCAAGCGATATCGATTTAAAACATCCTAAAACATGAAATAGCCGCAAATTCGGAGCAATAATCCATGCAGCTGTGGGGTTAGGTGCTCGACAAATGTTTAAAGTAAAGCAAAATCGGGCGTGGTTAGTACTTGCATGAGAGACTCCCTGACTAAACGACCTTTTGAATTTTTGTTTGTTTCAACACGCACATGGAAAAGATGTAAGGCAACGTTCCGGCAATTTTTCTTACTGTGATGTCAATCATTTATAGTAGAAAATCGAGGCATTTTTGTAACTTTTTCAATTAATGGAAAATTTTCAAATTCATTCTAATTTTCACGAACAAGTTGTGGATGCTGTCGACACGTAGTGGGTGTTACACTGTTAACGCATCCTGCAAAGTTGTTCAAAGTGATTAAAAAGTTGTACAAAGTTATTGCAAATTTGGTAAATGCATTTGCATATATGACCAAGTTGTTATCATTTAACGATCCACATTTGTAAAGTAGGGAAATTTAATAAAAGCCCGTTAAAAGCAGCTTATAGATATTCACATGAGGTGACTGTAAAATGTTAGAAAACAGAGTGCAAAGTTTGAAAAAACGAAGGAAATGTTGGCGGAGTTGCTAGTTTATTTAGCCTAAGTCATTGTAATGACAACCCCGCAGTTAAATTTTGAAAGCATTGAGTAAATTTGCCGATAACGCCTCATATCGAAGCAGATTATCACAACAGTCAATCGAAATATTGACAACAAACTGTATGCAAAGTTGTAAAAAGCGGTTGCGAAGTAGGTAGTTTCATTCGGGATTGTTACCTGTGATATCATATTAACAAGTCCCGTAGTTGAACATTCGAAAATGTGAATAAATATTTCGTAACATGCTGTTTAATTACCGTAGTTTTATTACAAGTATGTAGAGGTCATAGGTCAATCTAGAAGATACTTGTGCAAGCGATATCGATTTAAAACATCCAAAAACATGAAAAAGCCGCAAATTCGGAATAATAATCCATGCAGCTGTGGGGTTAGGTGCTCGACAAATGTTTAAAGTAAAGCACAATCGGGCGTTGTTAGTACTTGCATGGGAGACTCCCTGACTAAACGACCTTTTGAATTTTTGTTTGTTTCAACACGCACATGGAAAAGATGTAAGGCAACGTTCCGGCACTTTTTCTTACTGTGATGTCAATCATTTATAGTAGAAAATCGTGGCATTTTTGTAACTTTTTCAATTAATGGAAAATTTTCAAATTCATTCTAATTTTCACGAACAAGTTGTGGATGCTGTTGGCACGTAGTGGGTGTTACACTGTTAACGCATCCTGCAAAGTTGTTCAAAGTGATTAAAAAGTTGTACAAAGTTATTGCAAATTTGGTAAATGCATTTGCATATATGACCAAGTTGTTATCATATAACAATCCACATTTGTAAAGTAGGGAAATTTAATAAAAGCCCGTTAAAAGCAGCTTATAGATATTCACATGAGGTGACTGTAAAATGTTAGAAAACAGCGTGCAAAGTTTGAAAAAACGAAGAAAATGTTGGCGGAGTTGCTAGTTTATTTAGCCTAAGTCATTGTAATGACAACCCCGCAGTTAAATTTTGAAAGCATTGAGTAAATTTGCCGATAACGCCTCATATCGAAGCAGATTATCACAACAGTCAATCGAAATATTGACAACAAACTGTATGCAAAGTTGTAAAAAGCGGTTGCGAAGTAGGTAGTTTCATTCGGGATTGTTACCTGTGATATCATATTAACAAATCCCGTAGTTGAACATTCGAAAATGTGAATAAATATTTCGTAACATGCTGTTTAATTACCGTAGTTTTATTACAAGTATGTAGAGGTCATAGGTCAATCTAGAAGATACTTGTGCAAGCGATATCGATTTAAAACATCCAAAAACATGAAATAGCCGCAAATTCGGAATAATAATCCATGCAGCTGTGGGGTTAGGTGCTCGACAAATGTTTAAAGTAAAGCACAATCGGGCGTGGTTCGTACTTGCATGGGAGACTCCCTGACTAAACGACCTTTTGAATTTTTGTTTGTTTCAACACGCACATGGAAAAGATGTAAGGCAACGTTCCTGCACTTTTTCTTACTGTGATGTCAATCATTTATAGTAGAAAATCGAGGCATTTTTGTAACTTTTTCAATTAATGGAAAATTTTCAAATTCATTCTAATTTTCACGAACAAGTTGTGGATGCTGTCGACACGTAGTGGATGTTACACTGTTAACGCATCCTGCAAAGTTGTTCAAAGTGATTACAAAGTTGTACAAAGTTATTGCAAATTTGGTAAATGCATTTGCATATATGACCAAGTTGTTATCATATAACGATCCACATTTGTAAAGTGGGGAAATTTAATAAAAGCCCGTTAAAAGCAGCTTATAGATATTCACATGAGGTGACTGTAAAATGTTAGAAAACAGCGTGCAAAGTTTGAAAAAACGAAGGAAATGTTGGCGGAGTTGCTAGTTTATTTAGCCTAAGTCATTGTAATGACAACCCCGCAGTTAAATTTTGAAAGCATTGAGTAAATTTGCCGATAACGCCTCATATCGAAGCAGATTATCACAACAGTCAATCGAAATATTGACAACAAACTGTATGCAAAGTTGTAAAAAGCGGTTGCGAAGTAGGTAGTTTCATTCGGGATTGTTACCTGTGATATCATATTAACAAGTCCCGTAGTTGAACATTCGAAAATGTGAATAAATATTTCGTAACATGCTGTTTAATTACCGTAGTTTTATTACAAGTATGTAGAGGTCATAGGTCAATCTAGAAGATACTTGTGCAAGCGATATCGATTTAAAACATCCTAAAACATGAAATAGCCGCAAATTCGGAGCAATAATCTATGCAGCTGTGGGGTTAGGTGCTCGACAAATGTTTAAAGTAAAGCAAAATCGGGCGTGGTTAGTACTTGCATGGGAGACTCCCTGACTAAACGACCTTTTGAATTTTTGTTTGTTTCAACACGCACATGGAAAAGATGTAAGGCAACGTTCCGGCAATTTTTCTTACTGTGATGTCAATCATTTATAGTAGAAAATCGAGGCATTTTTGTAACTTTTTCAATTAATGGAAAATTTTCAAATTCATTCTAATTTTCACGAACAAGTTGTGGATGCTGTCGACACGTAGTGGATGTTACACTGTTAACGCATCCTGCAAAGTTGTTCAAAGTGATTACAAAGTTGTACAAAGTTATTGCAAATTTGGTAAATGCATTTGCATATATGACCAAGTTGTTATCATATAACGATCCACATTTGTAAAGTGGGGAAATTTAATAAAAGCCCGTTAAAAGCAGCTTATAGATATTCACATGAGGTGACTGTAAAATGTTAGAAAACAGCGTGCAAAGTTTGAAAAAACGAAGGAAATGTTGGCGGAGTTGCTAGTTTATTTAGCCTAAGTCATTGTAATGACAACCCCGCAGTTAAATTTTGAAAGCATTGAGTAAATTTGCCGATAACGCCTCATATCGAAGCAGATTATCACAACAGTCAATCGAAATATTGACAACAAACTGTATGCAAAGTTGTAAAAAGCGGTTGCGAAGTAGGTAGTTTCATTCGGGATTGTTACCTGTGATATCATATTAACAAGTCCCGTAGTTGAACATTCGAAAATGTGAATAAATATTTCGTAACATGCTGTTTAATTACCGTAGTTTTATTACAAGTATGTAGAGGTCATAGGTCAATCTAGAAGATACTTGTGCAAGCGATATCGATTTAAAACATCCTAAAACATGAAATAGCCGCAAATTCGGAGCAATAATCCATGCAGCTGTGGGGTTAGGTGCTCGACAAATGTTTAAAGTAAAGCAAAATCGGGCGTGGTTAGTACTTGCATGGGAGACTCCCTGACTAAACGACCTTTTGAATTTTTGTTTGTTTCAACACGCACATGGAAAAGATGTAAGGCAACGTTCCGGCAATTTTTCTTACTGTGATGTCAATCATTTATAGTAGAAAATCGAGGCATTTTTGTAACTTTTTCAATTAATGGAAAATTTTCAAATTCATTCTAATTTTCACGAACAAGTTGTGGATGCTGTCGACACGTAGTGGGTGTTACACTGTTAACGCATCCTGCAAAGTTGTTCAAAGTGATTAAAAAGTTGTACAAAGTTATTGCAAATTTGGTAAATGCATTTGCATATATGACCAAGTTGTTATCATATAACGATCAACATTTGTAAAGTAGGGAAATTTAATAAAAGCCCGTTAAAAGCAGCTTATAGATATTCACATGAGGTGACTGTAAAATGTTAGAAAACAGCGTGCAAAGTTTGAAAAAACGAAGGAAATGTTGGCGGAGTTGCTAGTTTATTTAGCCTAAGTCATTGTAATGACAACCCCGCAGTTAAATTTTGAAAGCATTGAGTAAATTTGCCGATAACGCCTCATATCGAAGCAGATTATCACAACAGTCAATCGAAATATTGACAACAAACTGTATGCAAAGTTGTAAAAAGCGGTTGCGAAGTAGGTAGTTTCATTCGGGATTGTTACCTGTGATATCATATTAACAAGTCCCGTAGTTGAACATTCGAAAATGTGAATAAATATTTCGTAACATGCTGTTTAATTACCGTAGTTTTATTACAAGTATGTAGAGGTCATAGGTCAATCTAGAAGATACTTGTGCAAGCGATATCGATTTAAAACATCCAAAAACATGAAAAAGCCGCAAATTCGGAATAATAATCCATGCAGCTGTGGGGTTAGGTGCTCGACAAATGTTTAAAGTAAAGCACAATCGGGCGTTGTTAGTACTTGCATGGGAGACTCCCTGACTAAACGACCTTTTGAATTTTTGTTTGTTTCAACACGCACATGGAAAAGATGTAAGGCAACGTTCCGGCACTTTTTCTTACTGTGATGTCAATCATTTATAGTAGAAAATCGTGGCATTTTTGTAACTTTTTCAATTAATGGAAAATTTTCAAATTCATTCTAATTTTCACGAACAAGTTGTGGATGCTGTTGGCACGTAGTGGGTGTTACACTGTTAACGCATCCTGCAAAGTTGTTCAAAGTGATTAAAAAGTTGTACAAAGTTATTGCAAATTTGGTAAATGCATTTGCATATATGACCAAGTTGTTATCATATAACAATCCACATTTGTAAAGTAGGGAAATTTAATAAAAGCCCGTTAAAAGCAGCTTATAGATATTCACATGAGGTGACTGTAAAATGTTAGAAAACAGCGTGCAAAGTTTGAAAAAACGAAGAAAATGTTGGCGGAGTTGCTAGTTTATTTAGCCTAAGTCATTGTAATGACAACCCCGCAGTTAAATTTTGAAAGCATTGAGTAAATTTGCCGATAACGCCTCATATCGAAGCAGATTATCACAACAGTCAATCGAAATATTGACAACAAACTGTATGCAAAGTTGTAAAAAGCGGTTGCGAAGTAGGTAGTTTCATTCGGGATTGTTACCTGTGATATCATATTAACAAATCCCGTAGTTGAACATTCGAAAATGTGAATAAATATTTCGTAACATGCTGTTTAATTACCGTAGTTTTATTACAAGTATGTAGAGGTCATAGGTCAATCTAGAAGATACTTGTGCAAGCGATATCGATTTAAAACATCCAAAAACATGAAATAGCCGCAAATTCGGAATAATAATCCATGCAGCTGTGGGGTTAGGTGCTCGACAAATGTTTAAAGTAAAGCACAATCGGGCGTGGTTCGTACTTGCATGGGAGACTCCCTGACTAAACGACCTTTTGAATTTTTGTTTGTTTCAACACGCACATGGAAAAGATGTAAGGCAACGTTCCTGCACTTTTTCTTACTGTGATGTCAATCATTTATAGTAGAAAATCGAGGCATTTTTGTAACTTTTTCAATTAATGGAAAATTTTCAAATTCATTCTAATTTTCACGAACAAGTTGTGGATGCTGTCGACACGTAGTGGATGTTACACTGTTAACGCATCCTGCAAAGTTGTTCAAAGTGATTACAAAGTTGTACAAAGTTATTGCAAATTTGGTAAATGCATTTGCATATATGACCAAGTTGTTATCATATAACGATCCACATTTGTAAAGTAGGGAAATTTAATAAAAGCCCGTTAAAAGCAGCTTATAGATATTCACATGAGGTGACTGTAAAATGTTAGAAAACAGCGTGCAAAGTTTGAAAAAACGAAGGAAATGTTGGCGGAGTTGCTAGTTTATTTAGCCTAAGTCATTGTAATGACAACCCCGCAGTTAAATTTTGAAAGCATTGAGTAAATTTGTCGGTAACGCCTCATATCGAAGCAGATTATCACAACAGTCAATCGAAATATTGACAACAAACTGTATGCAAAGTTGTAAAAAGCGGTTGCGAAGTAGGTAGTTTCATTCGGGATTGTTACCTGTGATATCATATTAACAAATCCCGTAGTTGAACATTCGAAAATGTGAATAAATATTTCGTAACATGCTGTTTAATTACCGTAGTTTTATTACAAGTATGTAGAGGTCATAGGTCAATCTAGAAGATACTTGTGCAAGCGATATCGATTTAAAACATCCAAAAACATGAAATAGCCGCAAATTCGGAATAATAATCCATGCAGCTGTGGGGTTAGGTGCTCGACAAATGTTTAAAGTAAAGCACAATCGGGCGTGGTTCGTACTTGCATGGGAGACTCCCTGACTAAACGACCTTTTGAATTTTTGTTTGTTTCAACACGCACATGGAAAAGATGTAAGGCAACGTTCCGGCACTTTTTCTTACTGTGATGTCAATCATTTATAGTAGAAAATCGAGGCATTTTTGTAACTTTTTCAATTAATGGAAAATTTTCAAATTCATTCTAATTTTCACGAACAAGTTGTGGATGCTGTCGACACGTAGTGGATGTTACACTGTTAACGCATCCTGCAAAGTTGTTCAAAGTGATTACAAAGTTGTACAAAGTTATTGCAAATTTGGTAAATGCATTTGCATATATGACCAAGTTGTTATCATATAACGATCCACATTTGTAAAGTGGGGAAATTTAATAAAAGCCCGTTAAAAGCAGCTTATAGATATTCACATGAGGTGACTGTAAAATGTTAGAAAACAGCGTGCAAAGTTTGAAAAAACGAAGGAAATGTTGGCGGAGTTGCTAGTTTATTTAGCCTAAGTCATTGTAATGACAACCCCGCAGTTAAATTTTGAAAGCATTGAGTAAATTTGCCGATAACGCCTCATATCGAAGCAGATTATCACAACAGTCAATCGAAATATTGACAACAAACTGTATGCAAAGTTGTAAAAAGCGGTTGCGAAGTAGGTAGTTTCATTCGGGATTGTTACCTGTGATATCATATTAACAAGTCCCGTAGTTGAACATTCGAAAATGTGAATAAATATTTCGTAACATGCTGTTTAATTACCGTAGTTTTATTACAAGTATGTAGAGGTCATAGGTCAATCTAGAAGATACTTGTGCAAGCGATATCGATTTAAAACATCCTAAAACATGAAATAGCCGCAAATTCGGAGCAATAATCCATGCAGCTGTGGGGTTAGGTGCTCGACAAATGTTTAAAGTAAAGCAAAATCGGGCGTGGTTAGTACTTGCATGAGAGACTCCCTGACTAAACGACCTTTTGAATTTTTGTTTGTTTCAACACGCACATGGAAAAGATGTAAGGCAACGTTCCGGCAATTTTTCTTACTGTGATGTCAATCATTTATAGTAGAAAATCGAGGCATTTTTGTAACTTTTTCAATTAATGGAAAATTTTCAAATTCATTCTAATTTTCACGAACAAGTTGTGGATGCTGTCGACACGTAGTGGGTGTTACACTGTTAACGCATCCTGCAAAGTTGTTCAAAGTGATTAAAAAGTTGTACAAAGTTATTGCAAATTTGGTAAATGCATTTGCATATATGACCAAGTTGTTATCATTTAACGATCCACATTTGTAAAGTAGGGAAATTTAATAAAAGCCCGTTAAAAGCAGCTTATAGATATTCACATGAGGTGACTGTAAAATGTTAGAAAACAGAGTGCAAAGTTTGAAAAAACGAAGGAAATGTTGGCGGAGTTGCTAGTTTATTTAGCCTAAGTCATTGTAATGACAACCCCGCAGTTAAATTTTGAAAGCATTGAGTAAATTTGCCGATAACGCCTCATATCGAAGCAGATTATCACAACAGTCAATCGAAATATTGACAACAAACTGTATGCAAAGTTGTAAAAAGCGGTTGCGAAGTAGGTAGTTTCATTCGGGATTGTTACCTGTGATATCATATTAACAAGTCCCGTAGTTGAACATTCGAAAATGTGAATAAATATTTCGTAACATGCTGTTTAATTACCGTAGTTTTATTACAAGTATGTAGAGGTCATAGGTCAATCTAGAAGATACTTGTGCAAGCGATATCGATTTAAAACATCCAAAAACATGAAAAAGCCGCAAATTCGGAATAATAATCCATGCAGCTGTGGGGTTAGGTGCTCGACAAATGTTTAAAGTAAAGCACAATCGGGCGTTGTTAGTACTTGCATGGGAGACTCCCTGACTAAACGACCTTTTGAATTTTTGTTTGTTTCAACACGCACATGGAAAAGATGTAAGGCAACGTTCCGGCACTTTTTCTTACTGTGATGTCAATCATTTATAGTAGAAAATCGTGGCATTTTTGTAACTTTTTCAATTAATGGAAAATTTTCAAATTCATTCTAATTTTCACGAACAAGTTGTGGATGCTGTTGGCACGTAGTGGGTGTTACACTGTTAACGCATCCTGCAAAGTTGTTCAAAGTGATTAAAAAGTTGTACAAAGTTATTGCAAATTTGGTAAATGCATTTGCATATATGACCAAGTTGTTATCATATAACAATCCACATTTGTAAAGTAGGGAAATTTAATAAAAGCCCGTTAAAAGCAGCTTATAGATATTCACATGAGGTGACTGTAAAATGTTAGAAAACAGCGTGCAAAGTTTGAAAAAACGAAGAAAATGTTGGCGGAGTTGCTAGTTTATTTAGCCTAAGTCATTGTAATGACAACCCCGCAGTTAAATTTTGAAAGCATTGAGTAAATTTGCCGATAACGCCTCATATCGAAGCAGATTATCACAACAGTCAATCGAAATATTGACAACAAACTGTATGCAAAGTTGTAAAAAGCGGTTGCGAAGTAGGTAGTTTCATTCGGGATTGTTACCTGTGATATCATATTAACAAATCCCGTAGTTGAACATTCGAAAATGTGAATAAATATTTCGTAACATGCTGTTTAATTACCGTAGTTTTATTACAAGTATGTAGAGGTCATAGGTCAATCTAGAAGATACTTGTGCAAGCGATATCGATTTAAAACATCCAAAAACATGAAATAGCCGCAAATTCGGAATAATAATCCATGCAGCTGTGGGGTTAGGTGCTCGACAAATGTTTAAAGTAAAGCACAATCGGGCGTGGTTCGTACTTGCATGGGAGACTCCCTGACTAAACGACCTTTTGAATTTTTGTTTGTTTCAACACGCACATGGAAAAGATGTAAGGCAACGTTCCTGCACTTTTTCTTACTGTGATGTCAATCATTTATAGTAGAAAATCGAGGCATTTTTGTAACTTTTTCAATTAATGGAAAATTTTCAAATTCATTCTAATTTTCACGAACAAGTTGTGGATGCTGTCGACACGTAGTGGATGTTACACTGTTAACGCATCCTGCAAAGTTGTTCAAAGTGATTACAAAGTTGTACAAAGTTATTGCAAATTTGGTAAATGCATTTGCATATATGACCAAGTTGTTATCATATAACGATCCACATTTGTAAAGTGGGGAAATTTAATAAAAGCCCGTTAAAAGCAGCTTATAGATATTCACATGAGGTGACTGTAAAATGTTAGAAAACAGCGTGCAAAGTTTGAAAAAACGAAGGAAATGTTGGCGGAGTTGCTAGTTTATTTAGCCTAAGTCATTGTAATGACAACCCCGCAGTTAAATTTTGAAAGCATTGAGTAAATTTGCCGATAACGCCTCATATCGAAGCAGATTATCACAACAGTCAATCGAAATATTGACAACAAACTGTATGCAAAGTTGTAAAAAGCGGTTGCGAAGTAGGTAGTTTCATTCGGGATTGTTACCTGTGATATCATATTAACAAGTCCCGTAGTTGAACATTCGAAAATGTGAATAAATATTTCGTAACATGCTGTTTAATTACCGTAGTTTTATTACAAGTATGTAGAGGTCATAGGTCAATCTAGAAGATACTTGTGCAAGCGATATCGATTTAAAACATCCTAAAACATGAAATAGCCGCAAATTCGGAGCAATAATCCATGCAGCTGTGGGGTTAGGTGCTCGACAAATGTTTAAAGTAAAGCAAAATCGGGCGTGGTTAGTACTTGCATGGGAGACTCCCTGACTAAACGACCTTTTGAATTTTTGTTTGTTTCAACACGCACATGGAAAAGATGTAAGGCAACGTTCCGGCAATTTTTCTTACTGTGATGTCAATCATTTATAGTAGAAAATCGAGGCATTTTTGTAACTTTTTCAATTAATGGAAAATTTTCAAATTCATTCTAATTTTCACGAACAAGTTGTGGATGCTGTCGACACGTAGTGGATGTTACACTGTTAACGCATCCTGCAAAGTTGTTCAAAGTGATTACAAAGTTGTACAAAGTTATTGCAAATTTGGTAAATGCATTTGCATATATGACCAAGTTGTTATCATATAACGATCCACATTTGTAAAGTGGGGAAATTTAATAAAAGCCCGTTAAAAGCAGCTTATAGATATTCACATGAGGTGACTGTAAAATGTTAGAAAACAGCGTGCAAAGTTTGAAAAAACGAAGGAAATGTTGGCGGAGTTGCTAGTTTATTTAGCCTAAGTCATTGTAATGACAACCCAGCAGTTAAATTTTGAAAGCATTGAGTAAATTTGCCGATAACGCCTCATATCGAAGCAGATTATCACAACAGTCAATCGAAATATTGACAACAAACTGTATGCAAAGTTGTAAAAAGCGGTTGCGAAGTAGGTAGTTTCATTCGGGATTGTTACCTGTGATATCATATTAACAAGTCCCGTAGTTGAACATTCGAAAATGTGAATAAATATTTCGTAACATGCTGTTTAATTACCGTAGTTTTATTACAAGTATGTAGAGGTCATAGGTCAATCTAGAAGATACTTGTGCAAGCGATATCGATTTAAAACATCCTAAAACATGAAATAGCCGCAAATTCGGAGCAATAATCCATGCAGCTGTGGGGTTAGGTGCTCGACAAATGTTTAAAGTAAAGCAAAATCGGGCGTGGTTAGTACTTGCATGGGAGACTCCCTGACTAAACGACCTTTTGAATTTTTGTTTGTTTCAACACGCACATGGAAAAGATGTAAGGCAACGTTCCGGCAATTTTTCTTACTGTGATGTCAATCATTTATAGTAGAAAATCGAGGCATTTTTGTAACTTTTTCAATTAATGGAAAATTTTCAAATTCATTCTAATTTTCACGAACAAGTTGTGGATGCTGTCGACACGTAGTGGGTGTTACACTGTTAACGCATCCTGCAAAGTTGTTCAAAGTGATTAAAAAGTTGTACAAAGTTATTGCAAATTTGGTAAATGCATTTGCATATATGACCAAGTTGTTATCATATAACGATCCACATTTGTAAAGTAGGGAAATTTAATAAAAGCCCGTTAAAAGCAGCTTATAGATATTCACATGAGGTGACTGTAAAATGTTAGAAAACAGCGTGCAAAGTTTGAAAAAACGAAGGAAATGTTGGCGGAGTTGCTAGTTTATTTAGCCTAAGTCATTGTAATGACAACCCCGCAGTTAAATTTTGAAAGCATTGAGTAAATTTGCCGATAACGCCTCATATCGAAGCAGATTATCACAACAGTCAATCGAAATATTGACAACAAACTGTATGCAAAGTTGTAAAAAGCGGTTGCGAAGTAGGTAGTTTCATTCGGGATTGTTACCTGTGATATCATATTAACAAGTCCCGTAGTTGAACATTCGAAAATGTGAATAAATATTTCGTAACATGCTGTTTAATTACCGTAGTTTTATTACAAGTATGTAGAGGTCATAGGTCAATCTAGAAGATACTTGTGCAAGCGATATCGATTTAAAACATCCAAAAACATGAAAAAGCCGCAAATTCGGAATAATAATCCATGCAGCTGTGGGGTTAGGTGCTCGACAAATGTTTAAAGTAAAGCACAATCGGGCGTTGTTAGTACTTGCATGGGAGACTCCCTGACTAAACGACCTTTTGAATTTTTGTTTGTTTCAACACGCACATGGAAAAGATGTAAGGCAACGTTCCGGCACTTTTTCTTACTGTGATGTCAATCATTTATAGTAGAAAATCGTGGCATTTTTGTAACTTTTTCAATTAATGGAAAATTTTCAAATTCATTCTAATTTTCACGAACAAGTTGTGGATGCTGTTGGCACGTAGTGGGTGTTACACTGTTAACGCATCCTGCAAAGTTGTTCAAAGTGATTAAAAAGTTGTACAAAGTTATTGCAAATTTGGTAAATGCATTTGCATATATGACCAAGTTGTTATCATATAACAATCCACATTTGTAAAGTAGGGAAATTTAATAAAAGCCCGTTAAAAGCAGCTTATAGATATTCACATGAGGTGACTGTAAAATGTTAGAAAACAGCGTGCAAAGTTTGAAAAAACGAAGAAAATGTTGGCGGAGTTGCTAGTTTATTTAGCCTAAGTCATTGTAATGACAACCCCGCAGTTAAATTTTGAAAGCATTGAGTAAATTTTCCATAACGCCTCATATCGAAGCAGATTATCACAACAGTCAATCGAAATATTGACAACAAACTGTATGCAAAGTTGTAAAAAGCGGTTGCGAAGTAGGTAGTTTCATTCGGGATTGTTACCTGTGATATCATATTAACAAATCCCGTAGTTGAACATTCGAAAATGTGAATAAATATTTCGTAACATGCTGTTTAATTACCGTAGTTTTATTACAAGTATGTAGAGGTCATAGGTCAATCTAGAAGATACTTGTGCAAGCGATATCGATTTAAAACATCCAAAAACATGAAATAGCCGCAAATTCGGAATAATAATCCATGCAGCTGTGGGGTTAGGTGCTCGACAAATGTTTAAAGTAAAGCACAATCGGGCGTGGTTCGTACTTGCATGGGAGACTCCCTGACTAAACGACCTTTTGAATTTTTGTTTGTTTCAACACGCACATGGAAAAGATGTAAGGCAACGTTCCTGCACTTTTTCTTACTGTGATGTCAATCATTTATAGTAGAAAATCGAGGCATTTTTGTAACTTTTTCAATTAATGGAAAATTTTCAAATTCATTCTAATTTTCACGAACAAGTTGTGGATGCTGTCGACACGTAGTGGATGTTACACTGTTAACGCATCCTGCAAAGTTGTTCAAAGTGATTACAAAGTTGTACAAAGTTATTGCAAATTTGGTAAATGCATTTGCATATATGACCAAGTTGTTATCATATAACGATCCACATTTGTAAAGTAGGGAAATTTAATAAAAGCCCGTTAAAAGCAGCTTATAGATATTCACATGAGGTGACTGTAAAATGTTAGAAAACAGCGTGCAAAGTTTGAAAAAACGAAGGAAATGTTGGCGGAGTTGCTAGTTTATTTAGCCTAAGTCATTGTAATGACAACCCCGCAGTTAAATTTTGAAAGCATTGAGTAAATTTGCCGATAACGCCTCATATCGAAGCAGATTATCACAACAGTCAATCGAAATATTGACAACAAACTGTATGCAAAGTTGTAAAAAGCGGTTGCGAAGTAGGTAGTTTCATTCGGGATTGTTACCTGTGATATCATATTAACAAGTCCCGTAGTTGAACATTCGAAAATGTGAATAAATATTTCGTAACATGCTGTTTAATTACCGTAGTTTTATTACAAGTATGTAGAGGTCATAGGTCAATCTAGAAGATACTTGTGCAAGCGATATCGATTTAAAACATCCAAAAACATGAAATAGCCGCAAATTCGGAGCAATAATCCATGCAGCTGTGGGGTTAGGTGCTCGACAAATGTTTAAAGTAAAGCAAAATCGGGCGTGGTTAGTACTTGCATGGGAGACTCCCTGACTAAACGACCTTTTGAATTTTTGTTTGTTTCAACACGCACATGGAAAAGATGTAAGGCAACGTTCCGGCAATTTTTCTTACTGTGATGTCAATCATTTATAGTAGAAAATCGAGGCATTTTTGTAACTTTTTCAATTAATGGAAAATTTTCAAATTCATTCTAATTTTCACGAACAAGTTGTGGATGCTGTCGACACGTAGTGGGTGTTACACTGTTAACGCATCCTGCAAAGTTGTTCAAAGTGATTAAAAAGTTGTACAAAGTTATTGCAAATTTGGTAAATGCATTTGCATATATGACCAAGTTGTTATCATATAACGATCCACATTTGTAAAGTAGGGAAATTTAATAAAAGCCCGTTAAAAGCAGCTTATAGATATTCACATGAGGTGACTGTAAAATGTTAGAAAACAGCGTGCAAAGTTTGAAAAAACGAAGGAAATGTTGGCGGAGTTGCTAGTTTATTTAGCCTAAGTCATTGTAATGACAACCCCGCAGTTAAATTTTGAAAGCATTGAGTAAATTTGCCGATAACGCCTCATATCGAAGCAGATTATCACAACAGTCAATCGAAATATTGACAACAAACTGTATGCAAAGTTGTAAAACCCGGTTGCGAAGTAGGTAGTTTCATTCGGGATTGTTACCTGTGATATCATATTAACAAGTCCCGTAGTTGAACATTCGAAAATTTGAATAAATATTTCGTAACATGCTGTTTAATTACCGTAGTTTTATTACAAGTATGTAGAGGTCATAGGTCAATCTAGAAGATACTTGTGCAAGCGATATCGATTTAAAACATCCAAAAACATGAAATAGCCGCAAATTCGGAATAATAATCCATGCAGCTGTGGGGTTTGGTGCTCGACAAATGTTTAAAGTAAAGCACAATCGGGCGTGGTTCGTACTTGCATGCGAGACTCCCTGACTAAACGACCTTTTGAATTTTTGTTTGTTTCAACACGCACATGGAAAAGATGTAAGGCAACGTTCCGGCACTTTTTCTTACTGTGATGTCAATCATTTATAGTAGAAAATCGAGGCATTTTTGTAACTTTTTCAATTAATGGAAAATTTTCAAATTCATTCTAATTTTCACGAACAAGTTGTGGATGCTGTCGACACGTAGTGGGTGTTACACTGTTAACGCATCCTGCAAAGTTGTTCAAAGTGATTACAAAGTTGTACAAAGTTATTGCAAATTTGGTAAATGCATTTGCATATATGACCAAGTTGTTATCATATAACGATCCACATTTGTAAAGTAGGGAAATTTAATAAAAGCCCGTTAAAAGCAGCTTATAGATATTCACATGAGGTGACTGTAAAATGTTAGAAAACAGCGTGCAAAGTTTGAAAAAACGAAGGAAATGTTGGCGGAGTTGCTAGTTTATTTAGCCTAAGTCATTGTAATGACAACCCCGCAGTTAAATTTTGAAAGAATTGAGTAAATTTGCCGATAACGCCTCATATCGAAGCAGATTATCACAACAGTCAATCGAAATATTGACAACAAACTGTATGCAAAGTTGTAAAAAGCGGTTGCGAAGTAGGTAGTTTCATTCGGGATTGTTACCTGTGATATCATATTAACAAATCCCGTTGTTGAACATTCGAAAATGTGAATAAATATTTCGTAACATGCTGTTTAATTACCGTAGTTTTATTACAAGTATGTAGAGGTCATAGGTCAATCTAGAAGATACTTGTGCAAGCGATATCGATTTAAAACATCCAAAAACATGAAATAGCCGCAAATTTGGAATAATAATCCATGCAGCTGTGGGGTTAGGTGCTCGACAAATGTTTAAAGTAAAGCACAATCGGGCGTGGTTAGTACTTGCATGGGAGACTCCCTGACTAAACGACCTTTTGAATTTTTGTTTGTTTCAACACGCACATGGAAAAGATGTAAGGCAACGTTCCGGCACTTTTTCTTACTGTGATGTCAATCATTTATAGTAGAAAATCGAGGCATTTTTGTAACTTTTTCAATTAATGGAAAATTTTCAAATTCATTCTAATTTCCACGAACAAGTTGTGGATGCTGTTGGCACGTAGTGGGTGTTACACTGTTAACGCATCCTGCAAAGTTGTTCAAAGTGATTAAAAAGTTGTACAAAGTTATTGCAAATTTGGTAAATGCATTTGCATATATGACCAAGTTGTTATCATATAACAATCCACATTTGTAAAGTAGGGAAATTTAATAAAAGCCCGTTAAAAGCAGCTTATAGATATTCACATGAGGTGACTGTAAAATGTTAGAAAACAGCGTGCAAAGTTTGAAAAAACGAAGGAAATGTTGGCGGAGTTGCTAGTTTATTTAGCCTAAGTCATTGTAATGACAACCCCGCAGTTAAATTTTGAAAGCATTGAGTAAATTTGCAGATAACACCTCATATCGAAGCAGATTATCACAACAGTCAATCGAAATATTGACAACAAACTGTATGCAAAGTTGTAAAAAGCGGTTGCGAAGTAGGTAGTTTCATTCGGGATTGTTACCTGTGATATCATATTAACAAATCCCGTTGTTGAACATTCGAAAATGTGAATAAATGTTTCGTAACATGCTGTTTAATTACCGTAGTTTTATTACAAGTATGTAGAGGTCATAGGTCAATCTAGAAGATACTTGTGCAAACGATATCGATTTAAAACATCCAAAAACATGAAATAGCCGCAAATTCGGAATAATAATCCATGCAGCTGTGGGGTTAGGTGCTCGACAAATGTTTAAAGTAAAGCACAATCGGGCGTGGTTCGTACTTGCATGGGAGACTCCCTGACTAAACGACCTTTTGAATTTTTGTTTGTTTCAACACGCACATGGAAAAGATGTAAGGCAACGTTCCGGCACTTTTTCTTACTGTGATGTCAATCATTTATAGTAGAAAATCGAGGCATTTTTGTAACTTTTTCAATTAATGGAAAATTTTCAAATTCATTCTAATCTTCACGAACAAGTTGTGGATGCTGTCGACACGTAGTGGGTGTTACACTGTTAACGCATCCTGCAAAGTTGTTCAAAGTGATTACAAAGTTGTACAAAGTTATTGCAAATTTGGTAAATGCATTTGCATATATGACCAAGTTGTTATCATATAACGATCCACATTTGTAAAGTAGGGAAATTTAATAAAAGCCCGTTAAAAGCAGCTTATAGATATTCACATGAGGTGACTGTAAAATGTTAGAAAACAGCGTGCAAAGTTTGAAAAAACGAAGGAAATGTTGGCGGAGTTGCTAGTTTATTTAGCCTAAGTCATTGTAATGACAACCCCGCAGTTAAATTTTGAAAGAATTGAGTAAATTTGCCGATAACGCCTCATATCGAAGCAGATTATCACAACAGTCAATCGAAATATTGACAACAAACTGTATGCAAAGTTGTAAAAAGCGGTTGCGAAGTAGGTAGTTTCATTCGGGATTGTTACCTGTGATATCATATTAACAAATCCCGTTGTTGAACATTCGAAAATGTGAATAAATATTTCGTAACATGCTGTTTAATTACCGTAGTTTTATTACAAGTATGTAGAGGTCATAGGTCAATCTAGAAGATACTTGTGCAAGCGATATCGATTTAAAACATCCAAAAACATGAAATAGCCGCAAATTCGGAATAATAATCCATGCAGCTGTGGGGTTAGGTGCTCGACAAATGTTTAAAGTAAAGCACAATCGGGCGTGGTTCGTACTTGCATGGGAGACTCCCTGACTAAACGACCTTTTGAATTTTTGTTTGTTTCAACACGCACATGGAAAAGATGTAAGGCAACGTTCCGGCACTTTTTCTTACTGTGATGTCAATCATTTATAGTAGAAAATCGAGGCATTTTTGTAACTTTTTCAATTAATGGAAAATTTTCAAATTCATTCTAATTTTCACGAACAAGTTGTGGATGCTGTCGACACGTAGTGGGTGTTACACTGTTAACGCATCCTGCAAAGTTGTTCAAAATGATTACAAAGTTGTACAAAGTTATTGCAAATTTGGTAAATGCATTTGCATATATGACCAAGTTGTTATCATATAACGATCCACATTTGTAAAGTAGGGAAATTTAATAAAAGCCCGTTAAAAGCAGCTTATAGATATTCACATGAGGTGACTGTAAAATGTTAGAAAACAGCGTGCAAAGTTTGAAAAAACGAAGGAAATGTTGGCGGAGTTGCTAGTTTATTTAGCCTAAGTCATTGTAATGACAACCCCGCAGTTAAATTTTGAAAGCATTGAGTAAATTTGCCGATAACGCCTCATATCGAAGCAGATTATCACAACAGTCAATCGAAATATTGACAACAAACTGTATGCAAAGTTGTAAAAAGCGGTTGCAAAGTAGGTAGTTTCATTCGGGATTGTTAGCTGTGATATCATATTAACAAATCCCGTAGTTGAACATTCGAAAATGTGAATAAATATTTCGTAACATGCTGTTTAATTACCGTAGTTTTATTACAAGTATGTAGAGGTCATAGGTCAATCTAGAAGATACTTGTGCAAGCGATATCGATTTAAAACATCCAAAAACATGAAATAGCCGCAAATTCGGAATAATAATCCATGCAGCTGTGGGGTTAGGTGCTCGACAAATGTTTAAAGTAAAGCACAATCGGGCGTGGTTCGTACTTGCATGGGAGACTCCCTGACTAAACGACCTTTTGAATTTTTGTTGTTTCAACACGCACATGGAAAAGATGTAAGGCAACGTTCCGGCACTTTTTCTTACTGTGATGTCAATCATTTATAGTAGAAAATCGAGGCATTTTTGTAACTTTTTCAATTAATGGAAAATTGTCAAATTCATTCTAATTTTCACGAACAAGTTGTGGATGCTGTTGGCACGTAGTGTGTGTTACACTGTTAACGCATCCTGCAAAGTTGTTCAAAGTGATTACAAAGTTGTACAAAGTTATTGCAAATTTGGTAAATGCATTTGCATATATGACCAAGTTGTTATCATATAACAATCCACATTTGTAAAGTAGGGAAATTTAATAAAAGCCCGTTAAAAGCAGCTTATAGATATTCACATGAGGTGACTGTAAAATGTTAGAAAACAGCGTGCAAAGTTTGAAAAAACGAAGAAAATGTTGGCGGAGTTGCTAGTTTATTTAGCCTAAGTCATTGTAATGACAACCCCGCAGTTAAATTTTGAAAGCATTGAGTAAATTTGCCGATAACGCCTCATATCGAAGCAGATTATCACAACAGTCAATCGAAATATTGACAACAAACTGTATGCAAAGTTGTAAAAAGCGGTTGCGAAGTAGGTAGTTTCATTCGGGATTGTTACCTGTGATATCATATTAACAAATCCCGTAGTTGAACATTCGAAAATGTGAATAAATATTTCGTAACATGCTGTTTAATTACCGTAGTTTTATTACAAGTATGTAGAGGTCATAGGTCAAACTAGAAGATACTTGTGCAAGCGATATCGATTTAAAACATTCAAAAACATGAAATAGCCGCAAATTCGGAATAATAATCCATGCAGCTGTGGGGTTAGGTGCTCGACAAATGTTTAAAGTAAAGCACAATCGGGCGTGGTTCCTACTTGCATGGGAGACTCCCTGACTAAACGACCTTTTGAATTTTTGTTTGTTTCAACACGCACATGGAAAAGATGTAAGGCAACGTTCCGGCACTTTTTCTTACTGTGATGTCAATCATTTATAGTAGAAAATCGAGGCATTTTTGTAACTTTTTCAATTAATGGAAAATTTTCAAATTCATTCTAATTTTCACGAACAAGTTGTGGATGCTGTTGGCACGTAGTGGGTGTTACACTGTTAACGCATCCTGCAAAGTTGTTCAAAGTGATTACAAAGTTGTACAAAGTTATTGCAAATTTGGTAAATGCATTTGCATATATGACCAAGTTGTTATCATATAACAATCCACATTTGTAAAGTAGGGAAATTTAATAAAAGCCCGTTAAAAGCAGCTTATAGATATTCACATGAGGTGACTGTAAAATGTTAGAAAACAGCGTGCAAAGTTTGAAAAAACGAAGGAAATGTTGGCGGAGTTGCTAGTTTATTTAGCCTAAGTCATTGTAATGACAACCCCGCAGTTAAATTTTGAAAGCATTGAGTAAATTTGCCGATAACGCCTCATATCGAAGCAGATTATCACAACAGTCAATCGAAATATTGACAACAAACTGTATGCAAAGTTGTAAAAAGCGGTTGCGAAGTAGGTAGTTTCATTCGGGATTGTTACCTGTGATATCATATTAACAAATCCCGTAGTTGAACATTCGAAAATGTGAATAAATATTTCGTAACATGCTGTTTAATTACCGTAGTTTTATTACAAGTATGTAGAGGTCATAGGTCAATCTAGAAGATACTTGTGCAAGCGATATCGATTTAAAACATCCAAAAACATGAAATAGCCGCAAATTCGGAATAATAATCCATGCAGCTGTGGGGTTAGGTGCTCGACAAATGTTTAAAGTAAAGCACAATCGGCGTGGTTCGTACTTGCATGGGAGACTCCCTGACTAAACGACCTTTTGAATTTTTGTTTGTTTCAACACGCACATGGAAAAGATGTAAGGCAACGTTCCGGCACTTTTTCTTACTGTGATGTCAATCATTTATAGTAGAAAATCGAGGCATTTTTGTAACTTTTTCAATTAATGGAAAATTTTCAAATTCATTCTAATTTTCACGAACAAGTTGTGGATGCTGTTGGCACGTAGTGGGTGTTACACTGTTAACGCATCCTGCAAAGTTGTTCAAAGTGATTACAAAGTTGTACAAAGTTATTGCAAATTTGGTAAATGCATTTGCATATATGACCAAGTTGTTATCATATAACAATCCACATTTGTAAAGTAGGGAAATTTAATAAAAGCCCGTTAAAAGCAGCTTATAGATATTCACATGAGGTGACTGTAAAATGTTAGAAAACAGCGTGCAAAGTTTGAAAAAACGAAGGAAATGTTGGCGGAGTTGCTAGTTTATTTAGCCTAAGTCATTGTAATGACAACCCCGCAGTTAAATTTTGAAAGCATTGAGTAAATTTGCCGATAACGCCTCATATCGAAGCAGATTATCACAACAGTCAATCGAAATATTGACAACAAACTGTATGCAAAGTTGTAAAAAGCGGTTGCGAAGTAGGTAGTTTCATTCGGGATTGTTACCTGTGATATCATATTAACAAATCCCGTAGTTGAACATTCGAAAATGTGAATAAATATTTCGTAACATGCTGTTTAATTACCGTAGTTTTATTACAAGTATGTAGAGGTCATAGGTCAATCTAGAAGATACTTGTGCAAGCGATATCGATTTAAAACATCCAAAAACATGAAATAGCCGCAAATTCGGAATAATAATCCATGCAGCTGTGGGGTTAGGTGCTCGACAAATGTTTAAAGTAAAGCACAATCGGGCGTGGTTCGTACTTGCATGGGAGACTCCCTGACTAAACGACCTTTTGAATTTTTGTTTGTTTCAACACGCACATGGAAAAGATGTAAGGCAACGTTCCGGCACTTTTTCTTACTGTGATGTCAATCATTTATAGTAGAAAATCGAGGCATTTTTGTAACTTTTTCAATTAATGGAAAATTTTCAAATTCATTCTAATTTTCACGAACAAGTTGTGGATGCTGTTGGCACGTAGTGGGTGTTACACTGTTAACGCATCCTGCAAAGTTGTTCAAAGTGATTACAAAGTTGTACAAAGTTATTGCAAATTTGGTAAATGCATTTGCATATATGACCAAGTTGTTATCATATAACAATCCACATTTGTAAAGTAGGGAAATTTAATAAAAGCCCGTTAAAAGCAGCTTATAGATATTCACATGAGGTGACTGTAAAATGTTAGAAAACAGCGTGCAAAGTTTGAAAAAACGAAGAAAATGTTGGCGGAGTTGCTAGTTTATTTAGCCTAAGTCATTGTAATGACAACCCCGCAGTTAAATTTTGAAAGCATTGAGTAAATTTGCCGATAACGCCTCATATCGAAGCAGATTATCACAACAGTCAATCGAAATATTGACAACAAACTGTATGCAAAGTTGTAAAAAGCGGTTGCGAAGTAGGTAGTTTCATTCGGGATTGTTACCTGTGATATCATATTAACAAATCCCGTAGTTGAACATTCGAAAATGTGAATAAATATTTCGTAACATGCTGTTTAATTACCGTAGTTTTATTACAAGTATGTAGAGGTCATAGGTCAAACTAGAAGATACTTGTGCAAGCGATATCGATTTAAAACATTCAAAAACATGAAATAGCCGCAAATTCGGAATAATAATCCATGCAGCTGTGGGGTTAGGTGCTCGACAAATGTTTAAAGTAAAGCACAATCGGGCGTGGTTCGTACTTGCATGGGAGACTCCCTGACTAAACGACCTTTTGAATTTTTGTTTGTTTCAACACGCACATGGAAAAGATGTAAGGCAACGTTCCGGCACTTTTTCTTACTGTGATGTCAATCATTTATAGTAGAAAATCGAGGCATTTTTGTAACTTTTTCAATTAATGGAAAATTTTCAAATTCATTCTAATTTTCACGAACAAGTTGTGGATGCTGTTGGCACGTAGTGGGTGTTACACTGTTAACGCATCCTGCAAAGTTGTTCAAAGTGATTACAAAGTTGTACAAAGTTATTGCAAATTTGGTAAATGCATTTGCATATATGACCAAGTTGTTATCATATAACAATCCACATTTGTAAAGTAGGGAAATTTAATAAAAGCCCGTTAAAAGCAGCTTATAGATATTCACATGAGGTGACTGTAAAATGTTAGAAAACAGCGTGCAAAGTTTGAAAAAACGAAGGAAATGTTGGCGGAGTTGCTAGTTTATTTAGCCTAAGTCATTGTAATGACAACCCCGCAGTTAAATTTTGAAAGCATTGAGTAAATTTGCCGATAACGCCTCATATCGAAGCAGATTATCACAACAGTCAATCGAAATATTGACAACAAACTGTATGCAAAGTTGTAAAAAGCGGTTGCGAAGTAGGTAGTTTCATTCGGGATTGTTACCTGTGATATCATATTAACAAATCCCGTAGTTGAACATTCGAAAATGTGAATAAATATTTCGTAACATGCTGTTTAATTACCGTAGTTTTATTACAAGTATGTAGAGGTCATAGGTCAATCTAGAAGATACTTGTGCAAGCGATATCGATTTAAAACATCCAAAAACATGAAATAGCCGCAAATTCGGAATAATAATCCATGCAGCTGTGGGGTTAGGTGCTCGACAAATGTTTAAAGTAAAGCACAATCGGCGTGGTTCGTACTTGCATGGGAGACTCCCTGACTAAACGACCTTTTGAATTTTTGTTTGTTTCAACACGCACATGGAAAAGATGTAAGGCAACGTTCCGGCACTTTTTCTTACTGTGATGTCAATCATTTATAGTAGAAAATCGAGGCATTTTTGTAACTTTTTCAATTAATGGAAAATTTTCAAATTCATTCTAATTTTCACGAACAAGTTGTGGATGCTGTTGGCACGTAGTGGGTGTTACACTGTTAACGCATCCTGCAAAGTTGTTCAAAGTGATTACAAAGTTGTACAAAGTTATTGCAAATTTGGTAAATGCATTTGCATATATGACCAAGTTGTTATCATATAACAATCCACATTTGTAAAGTAGGGAAATTTAATAAAAGCCCGTTAAAAGCAGCTTATAGATATTCACATGAGGTGACTGTAAAATGTTAGAAAACAGCGTGCAAAGTTTGAAAAAACGAAGGAAATGTTGGCGGAGTTGCTAGTTTATTTAGCCTAAGTCATTGTAATGACAACCCCGCAGTTAAATTTTGAAAGCATTGAGTAAATTTGCCGATAACGCCTCATATCGAAGCAGATTATCACAACAGTCAATCGAAATATTGACAACAAACTGTATGCAAAGTTGTAAAAAGCGGTTGCGAAGTAGGTAGTTTCATTCGGGATTGTTACCTGTGATATCATATTAACAAATCCCGTAGTTGAACATTCGAAAATGTGAATAAATATTTCGTAACATGCTGTTTAATTACCGTAGTTTTATTACAAGTATGTAGAGGTCTTAGGTCAATCTAGAAGATACTTGTGCAAGCGATATCGATTTAAAACATCCAAAAACATGAAATAGCCGCAAATTCGGAATAATAATCCATGCAGCTGTGGGGTTAGGTGCTCGACAAATGTTTAAAGTAAAGCACAATCGGGCGTGGTTCGTACTTGCATGGGAGACTCCCTGACTAAACGACCTTTTGAATTTTTGTTTGTTTCAACACGCACATGGAAAAGATGTAAGGCAACGTTCCGGCACTTTTTCTTACTGTGATGTCAATCATTTATAGTAGAAAATCGAGGCATTTTTGTAACTTTTTCAATTAATGGAAAATTTTCAAATTCATTCTAATTTTCACGAACAAGTTGTGGATGCTGTTGGCACGTAGTGGGTGTTACACTGTTAACGCATCCTGCAAAGTTGTTCAAAGTGATTACAAAGTTGTACAAAGTTATTGCAAATTTGGTAAATGCATTTGCATATATGACCAAGTTGTTATCATATAACAATCCACATTTGTAAAGTAGGGAAATTTAATAAAAGCCCGTTAAAAGCAGCTTATAGATATTCACATAAGGTGACTGTAAAATGTTAGAAAACAGCGTGCAAAGTTTGAAAAAACGAAGGAAATGTTGGCGGAGTTGCTAGTTTATTTAGCCTAAGTCATTGTAATGACAACCCCGCAGTTAAATTTTGAAAGCATTGAGTAAATTTGCCGATAACGCCTCATATCGAAGCAGATTATCACAACAGTCAATCGAAATATTGACAACAAACTGTATGCAAAGTTGTAAAAAGCGGTTGCGAAGTAGGTAGTTTCATTCGGGATTGTTACCTGTGATATCATATTAACAAATCCCGTAGTTGAACATTCGAAAATGTGAATAAATATTTCGTAACATGCTGTTTAATTACCGTAGTTTTATTACAAGTATGTAGAGGTCATAGGTCAATCTAGAAGATACTTGTGCAAGCGATATCGATTTAAAACATCCAAAAACATGAAATAGCCGCAAATTCGGAATAATAATCCATGCAGCTGTGGGGTTAGGTGCTCGACAAATGTTTAAAGTAAAGCACAATCGGGCGTGGTTCGTACTTGCATGGGAGACTCCCTGACTAAACGACCTTTTGAATTTTTGTTTGTTTCAACACGCACATGGAAAAGATGTAAGGCAACGTTCCGGCACTTTTTCTTACTGTGATGTCAATCATTTATAGTAGAAAATAGAGGCATTTTTGTAACTTTTTCAATTAATGGAAAATTTTCAAATTCATTCTAATTTTCACGAACTAGTTGTGGATGCTGTCGACACGTAGTGGGTGTTACACTGTTAACGCATCCTGCAAAGTTGTTCAAAGTGATTACAAAGTTGTACAAAGTTATTGCAAATTTGGTAAATGCATTTGCATATATGACCAAGTTGTTATCATATAACGATCCACATTTGTAAAGTAGGGAAATTTAATAAAAGCCCGTTAAAAGCAGCTTATAGATATTCACATGAGGTGACTGTAAAATGTTAGAAAACAGCGTGCAAAGTTTGAAAAAACGAAGGAAATGTTGGCGGAGTTGCTAGTTTATTTAGCCTAAGTCATTGTAATGACAACCCCGCAGTTAAATTTTGAAAGCATTGAGTAAATTTGCCGATAACGCCTCATATCGAAGCAGATTATCACAACAGTCAATCGAAATATTGACAACAAACTGTATGCAAAGTTGTAAAAAGCGGTTGCGAAGTAGGTAGTTTCATTCGGGATTGTTACCTGTGATATCATATTAACAAATCCCGTTGTTGAACATTCGAAAATGTGAATAAATATTTCGTAACATGCTGTTTAATTACCGTAGTTTTATTACAAGTATGTAGAGGTCATAGGTCAATCTAGAAGATACTTGTGCAAGCGATATCGATTTAAAACATCCAAAAACATGAAATAGCCGCAAATTCGGAATAATAATCCATGCAGCTGTGGGGTTAGGTGCTCGACAAATGTTTAAAGTAAAGCACAATCGGGCGTGGTTCGTACTTGCATGGGAGACTTCCTGACTAAACGACCTTTTGAATTTTTGTTTGTTTCAACACGCACATGGAAAAGATGTAAGGCAACGTTCCGGCACTTTTTCTTACTGTGATGTCAATCATTTATAGTAGAAAATCGAGGCATTTTTGTAACTTTTTCAATTAATGGAAAATTTTCAAATTCATTCTAATTTTCACGAACAAGTTGTGGATGCTGTCGACACGTAGTGGGTGTTACACTGTTAACGCATCCTGCAAAGTTGTTCAAAGTGATTACAAAGTTGTACAAAGTTATTGCAAATTTGGTAAATGCATTTGCATATATGACCAAGTTGTTATCATATAACGATCCACATTTGTAAAGTAGGGAAATTTAATAAAAGCCCGTTAAAAGCAGCTTATAGATATTCACATGAGGTGACTGTAAAATGTTAGAAAACAGCGTGCAAAGTTTGAAAAAACGAAGGAAATGTTGGCGGAGTTGCTAGTTTATTTAGCCTAAGTCATTGTAATGACAACCCCGCAGTTAAATTTTGAAAGCATTGAGTAAATTTGCCGATAACGCCTCATATCGAAGCAGACTATCACAACAGTCAATCGAAATATTGACAACAAACTGTATGCAAAGTTATAAAAAGCGGTTGCAAAGTAGGTAGTTTCATTCGGGATTGTTAGCTGTGATATCATATTAACAAATCCCGTAGTTGAACATTCGAAAATGTGAATAAATATTTCGTAACATGCTGTTTAATTACCGTAGTTTTATTACAAGTATGTAGAGGTCATAGGTCAATCTAGAAGATTCTTGTGCAAGCGATATCGATTTAAAACATCCAAAAACATGAAATAGCCGCAAATTCGGAATAATAATCCATGCAGCTGTGGGGTTAGGTGCTCGACAAATGTTTAAAGTAAAGCACAATCGGGCGTGGTTCGTACTTGCATGGGAGACTCCCTGACTAAACGACCTTTTGAATTTTTGTTTGTTTCAACACGCACATGGAAAAGATGTAAGGCAACGTTCCGGCACTTTTTCTTACTGTGATGTCAATCATTTATAGTAGAAAATCGAGGCATTTTTGTAACTTTTTCAATTAATGGAAAATTTTCAAATTCATTCTAATTTTCACGAACAAGTTGTGGATGCTGTTGGCACGTAGTGTGTGTTACACTGTTAACGCATCCTGCAAAGTTGTTCAAAGTGATTACAAAGTTGTACAAAGTTATTGCAAATTTGGTAAATGCATTTGCATATATGACCAAGTTGTTATCATATAACAATCCACATTTGTAAAGTAGGGAAATTTAATAAAAGCCCGTTAAAAGCAGCTTATAGATATTCACATGAGGTGACTGTAAAATGTTAGAAAACAGCGTGCAAAGTTTGAAAAAACGAAGAAAATGTTGGCGGAGTTGCTAGTTTATTTAGCCTAAGTCATTGTAATGACAACCCCGCAGTTAAATTTTGAAAGCATTGAGTAAATTTGCCGATAACGCCTCATATCGAAGCAGACTATCACAACAGTCAATCGAAATATTGACAACAAACTGTATGCAAAGTTATAAAAAGCGGTTGCAAAGTAGGTAGTTTCATTCGGGATTGTTAGCTGTGATATCATATTAACAAATCCCGTAGTTGAACATTCGAAAATGTGAATAAATATTTCGTAACATGCTGTTTAATTACCGTAGTTTTATTACAAGTATGTAGAGGTCATAGGTCAATCTAGAAGATTCTTGTGCAAGCGATATCGATTTAAAACATCCAAAAACATGAAATAGCCGCAAATTCGGAATAATAATCCATGCAGCTGTGGGGTTAGGTGCTCGACAAATGTTTAAAGTAAAGCACAATCGGGCGTGGTTCGTACTTGCATGGGAGACTCCCTGACTAAACGACCTTTTGAATTTTTGTTTGTTTCAACACGCACATGGAAAAGATGTAAGGCAACGTTCCGGCACTTTTTCTTACTGTGATGTCAATCATTTATAGTAGAAAATCGAGGCATTTTTGTAACTTTTTCAATTAATGGAAAATTTTCAAATTCATTCTAATTTTCACGAACAAGTTGTGGATGCTGTTGGCACGTAGTGTGTGTTACACTGTTAACGCATCCTGCAAAGTTGTTCAAAGTGATTACAAAGTTGTACAAAGTTATTGCAAATTTGGTAAATGCATTTGCATATATGACCAAGTTGTTATCATATAACAATCCACATTTGTAAAGTAGGGAAATTTAATAAAAGCCCGTTAAAAGCAGCTTATAGATATTCACATGAGGTGACTGTAAAATGTTAGAAAACAGCGTGCAAAGTTTGAAAAAACGAAGAAAATGTTGGCGGAGTTGCTAGTTTATTTAGCCTAAGTCATTGTAATGACAACCCCGCAGTTAAATTTTGAAAGCATTGAGTAAATTTGCCGATAACGCCTCATATCGAAGCAGATTATCACAACAGTCAATCGAAATATTGACAACAAACTGTATGCAAAGTTGTAAAAAGCGGTTGCGAAGTAGGTAGTTTCATTCGGGATTGTTACCTGTGATATCATATTAACAAATCCCGTAGTTGAACATTCGAAAATGTGAATAAATATTTCGTAACATGCTGTTTAATTACCGTAGTTTTATTACAAGTATGTAGAGGTCATAGGTCAATCTAGAAGATACTTGTGCAAGCGATATCGATTTAAAACATTCAAAAACATGAAATAGCCGCAAATTCGGAATAATAATCCATGCAGCTGTGGGGTTAGGTGCTCGACAAATGTTTAAAGTAAAGCACAATCGGGCGTGGTTCGTACTTGCATGGGAGACTCCCTGACTAAACGACCTTTTGAATTTTTGTTTGTTTCAACACGCACATGGAAAAGATGTAAGGCAACGTTCCGGCACTTTTTCTTACTGTGATGTCAATCATTTATAGTAGAAAATCGAGGCATTTTTGTAACTTTTTCAATTAATGGAAAATTTTCAAATTCATTCTAATTTTCACGAACAAGTTGTGGATGCTGTTGGCACGTAGTGTGTGTTACACTGTTAACGCATCCTGCAAAGTTGTTCAAAGTGATTACAAAGTTGTACAAAGTTATTGCAAATTTGGTAAATGCATTTGCATATATGACCAAGTTGTTATCATATAACAATCCACATTTGTAAAGTAGGGAAATTTAATAAAAGCCCGTTAAAAGCAGCTTATAGATATTCACATGAGGTGACTGTAAAATGTTAGAAAACAGCGTGCAAAGTTTGAAAAAACGAAGAAAATGTTGGCGGAGTTGCTAGTTTATTTAGCCTAAGTCATTGTAATGACAACCCCGCAGTTAAATTTTGAAAGCATTGAGTAAATTTGCCGATAACGCCTCATATCGAAGCAGATTATCACAACAGTCAATCGAAATATTGACAACAAACTGTATGCAAAGTTGTAAAAAGCGGTTGCGAAGTAGGTAGTTTCATTCGGGATTGTTACCTGTGATATCATATTAACAAATCCCGTAGTTGAACATTCGAAAATGTGAATAAATATTTCGTAACATGCTGTTTAATTACCGTAGTTTTATTACAAGTATGTAGAGGTCATAGGTCAATCTAGAAGATACTTGTGCAAGCGATATCGATTTAAAACATTCAAAAACATGAAATAGCCGCAAATTCGGAATAATAATCCATGCAGCTGTGGGGTTAGGTGCTCGACAAATGTTTAAAGTAAAGCACAATCGGGCGTGGTTCGTACTTGCATGGGAGACTCCCTGACTAAACGACCTTTTGAATTTTTGTTTGTTTCAACACGCACATGGAAAAGATGTAAGGCAACGTTCCGGCACTTTTTCTTACTGTGATGTCAATCATTTATAGTAGAAAATCGAGGCATTTTTGTAACTTTTTCAATTAATGGAAAATTTTCAAATTCATTCTAATTTTCACGAACAAGTTGTGGATGCTGTTGGCACGTAGTGTGTGTTACACTGTTAACGCATCCTGCAAAGTTGTTCAAAGTGATTACAAAGTTGTACAAAGTTATTGCAAATTTGGTAAATGCATTTGCATATATGACCAAGTTGTTATCATATAACAATCCACATTTGTAAAGTAGGGAAATTTAATAAAAGCCCGTTAAAAGCAGCTTATAGATATTCACATGAGGTGACTGTAAAATGTTAGAAAACAGCGTGCAAAGTTTGAAAAAACGAAGAAAATGTTGGCGGAGTTGCTAGTTTATTTAGCCTAAGTCATTGTAATGACAACCCCGCAGTTAAATTTTGAAAGCATTGAGTAAATTTGCCGATAACGCCTCATATCGAAGCAGATTATCACAACAGTCAATCGAAATATTGACAACAAACTGTATGCAAAGTTGTAAAAAGCGGTTGCGAAGTAGGTAGTTTCATTCGGGATTGTTACCTGTGATATCATATTAACAAATCCCGTAGTTGAACATTCGAAAATGTGAATAAATATTTCGTAACATGCTGTTTAATTACCGTAGTTTTATTACAAGTATGTAGAGGTCATAGGTCAATCTAGAAGATACTTGTGCAAGCGATATCGATTTAAAACATTCAAAAACATGAAATAGCCGCAAATTCGGAATAATAATCCATGCAGCTGTGGGGTTAGGTGCTCGACAAATGTTTAAAGTAAAGCACAATCGGGCGTGGTTCGTACTTGCATGGGAGACTCCCTGACTAAACGACCTTTTGAATTTTTGTTTGTTTCAACACGCACATGGAAAAGATGTAAGGCAACGTTCCGGCACTTTTTCTTACTGTGATGTCAATCATTTATAGTAGAAAATCGAGGCATTTTTGTAACTTTTTCAATTAATGGAAAATTTTCAAATTCATTCTAATTTTCACGAACAAGTTGTGGATGCTGTTGGCACGTAGTGGGTGTTACACTGTTAACGCATCCTGCAAAGTTGTTCAAAGTGATTAAAAAGTTGTACAAAGTTATTGCAAATTTGGTAAATGCATTTGCATATATGACCAAGTTGTTATCATATAACAATCCACATTTGTAAAGTAGGGAAAATTAATAAAAGCCCGTTAAAAGCAGCTTATAGATATTCACATGAGGTGACTGTAAAATGTTAGAAAACAGCGTGCAAAGTTTGAAAAAACGAAGGAAATGTTGGCGGAGGTGCTAGTTTATTTAGCCTAAGTCATTGTAATGACAACCCCGCAGTTAAATTTTGAAAGCATTGAGTAAATTTGCCGATAACGCCTCATATCGAAGCAGATTATCACAACAGTCAATCGAAATATTGACAACAAACTGTATGCAAAGTTGTAAAAAGCGGTTGCGAAGTAGGTAGTTTCATTCGGGATTGTTACCTGTGATATCATATTAACAAGTCCCGTAGTTGAACATTCGAAAATGTGAATAAATATTTCGTAACATGCTGTTTAATTACCGTAGTTTTATTACAAGTATGTAGAGGTCATAGGTCAATCTAGAAGATACTTGTGCAAGCGATATCGATTTAAAACATCCAAAAACATGAAATAGCCGCAAATTCGGAGTAATAATCCATGCAGCTGTGGGGTTAGGTGCTCGACAAATGTTTAAAGTAAAGCACAATCGGGCGTGGTTCGTACTTGCATGGGAGACTCCCTGACTAAACGACCTTTTGAATTTTTGTTTGTTTCAACACGCACATGGAAAAGATGTAAGGCAACGTTCCGGCACTTTTTCTTACTGTGATGTCAATCATTTATAGTAGAAAATCGAGGCATTTTTGTAACTTTTTCAATTAATGGAACATTTTCAAATTCATTCTAATTTTCACGAACAAGTTGTGGATGCTGTCGACACGTAGTGGGTGTTACACTGTTAACGCATCCTGCAAAGTTGTTCAAAGTGATTACAAAGTTGTACAAAGTTATTGCAAATTTGGTAAATGCATTTGCATATATGACCAAGTTGTTATCATATAACAATCCACATTTGTAAAGTAGGGAAATTTAATAAAAGCCCGTTAAAAGCAGCTTATAGATATTCACATGAGGTGACTGTAAAATGTTAGAAAACAGCGTGCAAAGTTTGAAAAAACGAAAAAAATGTTGGCGGAATTGCTAGTTTATTTAGCCTAAGTCATTGTAATGACAACCCCGCAGTTAAATTTTGAAAGCATTGAGTAAATTTGCCGATAACGCCTCATATCGAAGCAGATTATCACAACAGTCAATCGAAATATTGACAACAAACTGTATGCAAAGTTGTAAAAAGCGGTTGCGAAGTAGGTAGTTTCATTCGGGATTGTTACCTGTGATATCATATTAACAAATCCCGTAGTTGAACATTCGAAAATGTGAATAAATATTTCGTAACATGCTGTTTAATTACCGTAGTTTTATTACAAGTATGTAGAGGTCATAGGTCAATCTAGAAGATACTTGTGCAAGCGATATCGATTTAAAACATCCAAAAACATGAAATAGCCGCAAATTCGGAATAATAATCCATGCAGCTGTGGGGTTAGGTGCTCGACAAATGTTTAAAGTAAAGCACAATCGGGCGTGGTTCGTACTTGCATGGGAGACTCCCTGACTAAACGACCTTTTGAATTTTTGTTTGTTTCAACACGCACATGGAAAAGATGTAAGGCAACGTTCCGGCACTTTTTCTTACTGTGATGTCAATCATTTATAGTAGAAAATCGAGGCATTTTTGTAACTTTTTCAATTAATGGAAAATTTTCAAATTCATTCTAATTTTCACGAACAAGTTGTGGATGCTGTTGGCACGTAGTGGGTGTTACACTGTTAACGCATCCTGCAAAGTTGTTCAAAGTGATTACAAAGTTGTACAAAGTTATTGCAAATTTGGTAAATGCATTTGCATATATGACCAAGTTGTTATCATATAACAATCCACATTTGTAAAGTAGGGAAATTTAATAAAAGCCCGTTAAAAGCAGCTTATAGATATTCACATAAGGTGACTGTAAAATGTTAGAAAACAGCGTGCAAAGTTTGAAAAAACGAAGGAAATGTTGGCGGAGTTGCTAGTTTATTTAGCCTAAGTCATTGTAATGACAACCCCGCAGTTAAATTTTGAAAGCATTGAGTAAATTTGCCGATAACGCCTCATATCGAAGCAGATTATCACAACAGTCAATCGAAATATTGACAACAAACTGTATGCAAAGTTGTAAAAAGCGGTTGCGAAGTAGGTAGTTTCATTCGGGATTGTTACCTGTGATATCATATTAACAAATCCCGTAGTTGAACATTCGAAAATGTGAATAAATATTTCGTAACATGCTGTTTAATTACCGTAGTTTTATTACAAGTATGTAGAGGTCATAGGTCAATCTAGAAGATACTTGTGCAAGCGATATCTATTTAAAACATCCAAAAACATGAAATAGCCGCAAATTCGGAATAATAATCCATGCAGCTGTGGGGTTAGGTGCTCGACAAATGTTTAAAGTAAAGCACAATCGGGCGTGGTTCGTACTTGCATGGGAGACTCCCTGACTAAACGACCTTTTGAATTTTTGTTTGTTTCAACACGCACATGGAAAAGATGTAAGGCAACGTTCCGGCACTTTTTCTTACTGTGATGTCAATCATTTATAGTAGAAAATCGAGGCATTTTTGTAACTTTTTCAATTAATGGAAAATTTTCAAATTCATTCTAATTTTCACGAACTAGTTGTGGATGCTGTCGACACGTAGTGGGTGTTACACTGTTAACGCATCCTGCAAAGTTGTTCAAAGTGATTACAAAGTTGTACAAAGTTATTGCAAATTTGGTAAATGCATTTGCATATATGACCAAGTTGTTATCATATAACAATCCACATTTGTAAAGTAGGGAAATTTAATAAAAGCCCGTTAAAAGCAGCTTATAGATATTCACATGAGGTGACTGTAAAATGTTAGAAAACAGCGTGCAAAGTTTGAAAAAACGAAAAAAATGTTGGCGGAATTGCTAGTTTATTTAGCCTAAGTCATTGTAATGACAACCCCGCAGTTAAATTTTGAAAGCATTGAGTAAATTTGCCGATAACGCCTCATATCGAAGCAGATTATCACAACAGTCAATCGAAATATTGACAACAAACTGTATGCAAAGTTGTAAAAAGCGGTTGCGAAGTAGGTAGTTTCATTCGGGATTGTTACCTGTGATATCATATTAACAAATCCCGTAGTTGAACATTCGAAAATGTGAATAAATATTTCGTAACATGCTGTTTAATTACCGTAGTTTTATTACAAGTATGTAGAGGTCATAGGTCAATCTAGAAGATACTTGTGCAAGCGATATCGATTTAAAACATCCAAAAACATGAAATAGCCGCAAATTCGGAATAATAATCCATGCAGCTGTGGGGTTAGGTGCTCGACAAATGTTTAAAGTAAAGCACAATCGGGCGTGGTTCGTACTTGCATGGGAGACTCCCTGACTAAACGACCTTTTGAATTTTTGTTTGTTTCAACACGCACATGGAAAAGATGTAAGGCAACGTTCCGGCACTTTTTCTTACTGTGATGTCAATCATTTATAGTAGAAAATCGAGGCATTTTTGTAACTTTTTCAATTAATGGAAAATTTTCAAATTCATTCTAATTTTCACGAACAAGTTGTGGATGCTGTTGGCACGTAGTGGGTGTTACACTGTTAACGCATCCTGCAAAGTTGTTCAAAGTGATTACAAAGTTGTACAAAGTTATTGCAAATTTGGTAAATGCATTTGCATATATGACCAAGTTGTTATCATATAACAATCCACATTTGTAAAGTAGGGAAATTTAATAAAAGCCCGTTAAAAGCAGCTTATAGATATTCACATAAGGTGACTGTAAAATGTTAGAAAACAGCGTGCAAAGTTTGAAAAAACGAAGGAAATGTTGGCGGAGTTGCTAGTTTATTTAGCCTAAGTCATTGTAATGACAACCCCGCAGTTAAATTTTGAAAGCATTGAGTAAATTTGCCGATAACGCCTCATATCGAAGCAGATTATCACAACAGTCAATCGAAATATTGACAACAAACTGTATGCAAAGTTGTAAAAAGCGGTTGCGAAGTAGGTAGTTTCATTCGGGATTGTTACCTGTGATATCATATTAACAAATCCCGTAGTTGAACATTCGAAAATGTGAATAAATATTTCGTAACATGCTGTTTAATTACCGTAGTTTTATTACAAGTATGTAGAGGTCATAGGTCAATCTAGAAGATACTTGTGCAAGCGATATCGATTTAAAACATCCAAAAACATGAAATAGCCGCAAATTCGGAATAATAATCCATGCAGCTGTGGGGTTAGGTGCTCGACAAATGTTTAAAGTAAAGCACAATCGGGCGTGGTTCGTACTTGCATGGGAGACTCCCTGACTAAACGACCTTTTGAATTTTTGTTTGTTTCAACACGCACATGGAAAAGATGTAAGGCAACGTTCCGGCACTTTTTCTTACTGTGATGTCAATCATTTATAGTAGAAAATCGAGGCATTTTTGTAACTTTTTCAATTAATGGAAAATTTTCAAATTCATTCTAATTTTCACGAACTAGTTGTGGATGCTGTCGACACGTAGTGGGTGTTACACTGTTAACGCATCCTGCAAAGTTGTTCAAAGTGATTACAAAGTTGTACAAAGTTATTGCAAATTTGGTAAATGCATTTGCATATATGACCAAGTTGTTATCATATAACAATCCACATTTGTAAAGTAGGGAAATTTAATAAAAGCCCGTTAAAAGCAGCTTATAGATATTCACATGAGGTGACTGTAAAATGTTAGAAAACAGCGTGCAAAGTTTGAAAAAACGAAGGAAATGTTGGCGGAGTTGCTAGTTTATTTAGCCTAAGTCATTGTAATGACAACCCCGCAGTTAAATTTTGAAAGCATTGAGTAAATTTGCCGATAACGCCTCATATCGAAGCAGATTATCACAACAGTCAATCGAAATATTGACAACAAACTGTATGCAAAGTTGTAAAAAGCGGTTGCGAAGTAGGTAGTTTCATTCGGGATTGTTACCTGTGATATCATATTAACAAGTCCCGTAGTTGAACATTCGAAAATGTGAATAAATATTTCGTAACATGCTGTTTAATTACCGTAGTTTTATTACAAGTATGTAGAGGTCATAGGTCAATCTAGAAGATACTTGTGCAAGCGATATCGATTTAAAACATCCAAAAACATGAAATAGCCGCAAATTCGGAATAATAATCCATGCAGCTGTGGGGTTAGGTGCTCGACAAATGTTTAAAGTAAAGCACAATCGGGCGTGGTTCGTACTTGCATGGGAGACTCCCTGACTAAACGACCTTTTGAATTTTTGTTTGTTTCAACACGCACATGGAAAAGATGTAAGGCAACGTTCCGGCACTTTTTCTTACTGTGATGTCAATCATTTATAGTAGAAAATCGAGGCATTTTTGTAACTTTTTCAATTAATGGAAAATTTTCAAATTCATTCTAATTTTCACGAACAAGTTGTGGATGCTGTTGGCACGTAGTGGGTGTTACACTGTTAACGCATCCTGCAAAGTTGTTCAAAGTGATTACAAAGTTGTACAAAGTTATTGCAAATTTGGTAAATGCATTTGCATATATGACCAAGTTGTTATCATATAACAATCCACATTTGTAAAGTAGGGAAATTTAATAAAAGCCCGTTAAAAGCAGCTTATAGATATTCATATGAGGTGACTGTAAAATGTTAGAAAACAGCGTGCAAAGTTTGAAAAAACGAAGGAAATGTTGGCGGAGTTGCTAGTTTATTTAGCCTAAGTCTTTGTAATGACAACCCCGCAGTTAAATTTTGAAAGCATTGAGTAAATTTGCCGATAACGCCTCATATCGAAGCAGATTATCACAACAGTCAATCGAAATATTGACAACAAACTGTATGCAAAGTTGTAAAAAGCGGTTGCGAAGTAGGTAGCTTCATTCGGGATTGTTACCTGTGATATCATATTAACAAGTCCCGTAGTTGAACATTCGAAAATGTGAATAAATATTCGTAACATGCTGTTTAATTACCGTAGTTTTATTACAAGTATGTAGAGGTCATAGGTCAATCTAGAAGATACTTGTTCAAGCGATATCGATTTAAAACATCCAAAAACATGAAATAGCCGCAAATTCGGAATAATAATCCATGCAGCTGTGGGGTTAGGTGCTCGACAAATGTTTAAAGTAAAGCACAATCGGGCGTGGTTGGTACTTGCATGGGAGACTCCCTGACTAAACGACCTTTTGAATTTTTGTTTGTTTCAACACGCACATGGAAAAGATGTAAGGCAACGTTCCGGCACTTTTTCTTACTGTGATGTCAATCATTTATAGTAGAAAATCGAGGCATTTTTGTAACTTTTTCAATTAATGGAAAATTTTCAAATTCATTCTAATTTTCACGAACAAGTTGTGGATGCTGTCGACACGTAGTGGGTGTTACACTGTTAACGCATCCTGCAAAGTTGTTCAAAGTGATTACAAAGTTGTACAAAGTTATTGCAAATTTGGTAAATGCATTTGCATATATGACCAAGTTGTTATCATATAACAATCCACATTTGTAAAGTAGGGAAATTTAATAAAAGCCCGTTAAAAGCAGCTTATAGATATTCACATGAGGTGACTGTAAAATGTTAGAAAACAGCGTGCAAAGTTTGAAAAAACGAAGGAAATGTTGGCGGAGTTGCTAGTTTATTTAGCCTAAGTCATTGTAATGACAACCCCGCAGTTAAATTTTGAAAGCATTGAGTAAATTTGCCGATAACGCCTCATATCGAAGCAGATTATGACAACAGTCAATCGAAATATTGACAACAAACTGTATGCAAAGTTGTAAAAAGCGGTTGCGAAGTAAGTAGTTTCATTCTGGATTGTTATCTGTGATATCATATTAACAAGTCCCGTAGTTGAACATTCGAAAATGTGAATAAATATTTCGTAACATGCTGTTTAATTACCGTAGTTTTATTACAAGTATGTAGAGGTCATAGGTCAATCTAGAAGATACTTGTGCAAGCGATATCGATTTAAAACATCCAAAAAACATGAAATAGCCGCAAATTCGGAATAATAATCCATGCAGCTGTGGGGTTAGGTGCTCGACAAATGTTTAAAGTAAAGCACAATCGGGCGTGGTTCGTACTTGCATGGGAGACTCTCTGACTAAACGACCTTTTGAATTTTTGTTTGTTTCAACACGCACATGGAAAAGATGTAAGGCAACGTTCCGGCACTTTTTCTTACTGTGATGTCAATCATTTATAGTAGAAAATCGAGGCATTTTTGTAACTTTTTCAATTAATGGAAAATTTTCAAATTCATTCTAATTTTCACGAACAAGTTGTGGATGCTGTCGACACGTAGTGGGTGTTACACTGTTAACGCATCCTGCAAAGTTGTTCAAAGTGATTACAAAGTTGTACAAAGTTATTGCAAATTTGGTAAATGCATTTGCATATATGACCAAGTTGTTATCATATAACAATCCACATTTGTAAAGTAGGGAAATTTAATAAAAGCCCGTTAAAAGCAGCTTATACATATTCACATGAGGTGACTGTAAAATGTTAGAAAACAGCGTGCAAAGTTTGAAAAAACGAAGGAAATGTTGGCGGAGTTGCTAGTTTATTTAGCCTAAGTCATTGTAATGACAACCCCGCAGTTAAATTTTGAAAGCATTGAGTAAATTTGCCGATAACGCCTCATATCGAAGCAGATTATCACAACAGTCAATCGAAATATTGACAACAAACTGTATGCAAAGTTGTAAAAAGCGGTTGCGAAGTAGGTAGTTTCATTCGGGATTGTTACCTGTGATATCATATTAACAAATCCCGTAGTTGAACATTCGAAAATGTGAATAAATATTTCTAACATGCTGTTTAATTACCGTAGTTTTATTACAAGTATGTAGAGGTCATAGGTCAATCTAGAAGATACTTGTGCAAGCGATATCGATTTAAAACATCCAAAAAACATGCAATAGCCGCAAATTCGGAATAATAATCCATGCAGCTGTGGGGTTAGGTGCTCGACAAATGTTTAAAGTAAAGCACAATCGGGCGTGGTTAGTACTTGCATGGGAGACTCCCTGACTAAACGACCTTTTGAATTTTTGTTTGTTTCAACACGCACATGGAAAAGATGTAAGGCAACGTTCCGGCACTTTTTCTTACTGTGATGTCAATCATTTATAGTAGAAAATCGAGGCATTTTTGTAACTTTTTCAATTAATGGAAAATTTTCAAATTCATTCTAATTTTCACGAACAAGTTGTGGATGCTGTCGACACGTAGTGGGTGTTACACTGTTAACGCATCCTGCAAAGTTGTTCAAAGTGATTACAAAGTTGTACAAAGTTATTGCAAATTTGATAAATGCATTTGCATATATGACCAAGTTGTTATCATATAACAATCCACATTTGTAAAGTAGGAAAATTTAATAAAAGCCCGTTAAAAGCAGCTTATAGATATTCACATGAGGTGACTGTAAAATGTTAGAAAACAGCGTGCAAAGTTTGAGAAAACGAAGGAAATGTTGGCGGAGTTGCTAGTTTATTTAGCCTAAGTCATTGTAATGACAACCCCGCAGTTAAATTTTGAAAGCATTGAGTAAATTTGCCGATAACGCCTCATATCGAAGCAGATTATGACAACAGTCAATCGAAATATTGACAACAAACTGTATGCAAAGTTGTAAAAAGCGGTTGCGAAGTAAGTAGTTTCATTCTGGATTGTTATCTGTGATATCATATTAACAAGTCCCGTAGTTGAACATTCGAAAATGTGAATAAATATTTCGTAACATGCTGTTTAATTACCGTAGTTTTATTACAAGTATGTAGAGGTCATAGGTCAATCTAGAAGATACTTGTGCAAGCGATATCGATTTAAAACATCCAAAAAACATGAAATAGCCGCAAATTCGGAATAATAATCCATGCAGCTGTGGGGTTAGGTGCTCGACAAATGTTTAAAGTAAAGCACAATCGGGCGTGGTTCGTACTTGCATGGGAGACTCTCTGACTAAACGACCTTTTGAATTTTTGTTTGTTTCAACACGCACATGGAAAAGATGTAAGGCAATGTTCCGGCACTTTTTCTTACTGTGATGTCAATCATTTATAGTAGAAAATCGAGGCATTTTTGTAACTTTTTCAATTAATGGAAAATTTTCAAATTCATTCTAATTTTCACGAACAAGTTGTGGATGCTGTCGACACGTAGTGGGTGTTACACTGTTAACGCATCCTGCAAAGTTGTTCAAAGTGATTACAAAGTTGTACAAAGTTATTGCAAATTTGGTAAATGCATTTGCATATATGACCAAGTTGTTATCATATAACAATCCACATTTGTAAAGTAGGGAAATTTAATAAAAGCCCGTTAAAAGCAGCTTATAGATATTCACATGAGGTGACTGTAAAATGTTAGAAAACAGCGTGCAAAGTTTGAAAAAACGAAGGAAATGTTGGCGGAGTTGCTAGTTTATTTAGCCTAAGTCATTGTAATGACAACCCCGCAGTTAAATTTTGAAAGCATTGAGTAAATTTGCCGATAACGCCTCATATCGAAGCAGATTATCACAACAGTCAATCGAAATATTGACAACAAACTGTATGCAAAGTTGTAAAAAGCGGTTGCGAAGTAGGTAGTTTCATTCGGGATTGTTACCTGTGATATCATATTAACAAGTCCCGTAGTTGAACATTCGAAAATGTGAATAAATATTTCGTAACATGCTGTTTAATTACCGTAGTTTTATTACAAGTATGTAGAGGTCATAGGTCAATCTAGAAGATACTTGTGCAAGCGATATCGATTTAAAACATCCAAAAACATGAAATAGCCGCAAATTCGGAATAATAATCCATGCAGCTGTGGGGTTAGGTGCTCGACAAATGTTTAAAGTAAAGCACAATCGGGCGTGGTTCGTACTTGCATGGGAGACTCCCTGACTAAACGACCTTTTGAATTTTTGTTTGTTTCAACACGCACATGGAAAAGATGTAAGGCAACGTTCCGGCACTTTTTCTTACTGTGATGTCAATCATTTATAGTAGAAAATCGAGGCATTTTTGTAACTTTTTCAATTAATGGAAAATTTTCAAATTCATTCTAATTTTCACGAACAAGTTGTGGATGCTGTCGACACGTAGTGGGTGTTACACTGTTAACGCATCCTGCAAAGTTGTTCAAAGTGATTACAAAGTTGTACAAAGTTATTGCAAATTTGATAAATGCATTTGCATATATGACCAAGTTGTTATCATATAACAATCCACATTTGTAAAGTAGGAAAATTTAATAAAAGCCCGTTAAAAGCAGCTTATAGATATTCACATGAGGTGACTGTAAAATGTTAGAAAACAGCGTGCAAAGTTTGAGAAAACGAAGGAAATGTTGGCGGAGTTGCTAGTTTATTTAGCCTAAGTCATTGTAATGACAACCCCGCAGTTAAATTTTGAAAGCATTGAGTAAATTTGCCGATAACGCCTCATATCGAAGCAGATTATGACAACAGTCAATCGAAATATTGACAACAAACTGTATGCAAAGTTGTAAAAAGCGGTTGCGAAGTAAGTAGTTTCATTCTGGATTGTTATCTGTGATATCATATTAACAAGTCCCGTAGTTGAACATTCGAAAATGTGAATAAATATTTCGTAACATGCTGTTTAATTACCGTAGTTTTATTACAAGTATGTAGAGGTCATAGGTCAATCTAGAAGATACTTGTGCAAGCGATATCGATTTAAAACATCCAAAAAACATGAAATAGCCGCAAATTCGGAATAATAATCCATGCAGCTGTGGGGTTAGGTGCTCGACAAATGTTTAAAGTAAAGCACAATCGGGCGTGGTTCGTACTTGCATGGGAGACTCTCTGACTAAACGACCTTTTGAATTTTTGTTTGTTTCAACACGCACATGGAAAAGATGTAAGGCAATGTTCCGGCACTTTTTCTTACTGTGATGTCAATCATTTATAGTAGAAAATCGAGGCATTTTTGTAACTTTTTCAATTAATGGAAAATTTTCAAATTCATTCTAATTTTCACGAACAAGTTGTGGATGCTGTCGACACGTAGTGGGTGTTACACTGTTAACGCATCCTGCAAAGTTGTTCAAAGTGATTACAAAGTTGTACAAAGTTATTGCAAATTTGGTAAATGCATTTGCATATATGACCAAGTTGTTATCATATAACAATCCACATTTGTAAAGTAGGGAAATTTAATAAAAGCCCGTTAAAAGCAGCTTATAGATATTCACATGAGGTGACTGTAAAATGTTAGAAAACAGCGTGCAAAGTTTGAAAAAACGAAGGAAATGTTGGCGGAGTTGCTAGTTTATTTAGCCTAAGTCATTGTAATGACAACCCCGCAGTTAAATTTTGAAAGCATTGAGTAAATTTGCCGATAACGCCTCATATCGAAGCAGATTATCACAACAGTCAATCGAAATATTGACAACAAACTGTATGCAAAGTTGTAAAAAGCGGTTGCGAAGTAGGTAGTTTCATTCGGGATTGTTACCTGTGATATCATATTAACAAGTCCCGTAGTTGAACATTCGAAAATGTGAATAAATATTTCGTAACATGCTGTTTAATTACCGTAGTTTTATTACAAGTATGTAGAGGTCATAGGTCAATCTAGAAGATACTTGTGCAAGCGATATCGATTTAAAACATCCAAAAACATGAAATAGCCGCAAATTCGGAATAATAATCCATGCAGCTGTGGGGTTAGGTGCTCGACAAATGTTTAAAGTAAAGCACAATCGGGCGTGGTTCGTACTTGCATGGGAGACTCCCTGACTAAACGACCTTTTGAATTTTTGTTTGTTTCAACACGCACATGGAAAAGATGTAAGGCAACGTTCCGGCACTTTTTCTTACTGTGATGTCAATCATTTATAGTAGAAAATCGAGGCATTTTTGTAACTTTTTCAATTAATGGAAAATTTTCAAATTCATTCTAATTTTCACGAACAAGTTGTGGATGCTGTTGGCACGTAGTGGGTGTTACACTGTTAACGCATCCTGCAAAGTTGTTCAAAGTGATTACAAAGTTGTACAAAGTTATTGCAAATTTGGTAAATGCATTTGCATATATGACCAAGTTGTTATCATATAACAATCCACATTTGTAAAGTAGGGAAATTTAATAAAAGCCCGTTAAAAGCAGCTTATAGATATTCATATGAGGTGACTGTAAAATGTTAGAAAACAGCGTGCAAAGTTTGAAAAAACGAAGGAAATGTTGGCGGAGTTGCTAGTTTATTTAGCCTAAGTCTTTGTAATGACAACCCCGCAGTTAAATTTTGAAAGCATTGAGTAAATTTGCCGATAACGCCTCATATCGAAGCAGATTATCACAACAGTCAATCGAAATATTGACAACAAACTGTATGCAAAGTTGTAAAAAGCGGTTGCGAAGTAGGTAGCTTCATTCGGGATTGTTACCTGTGATATCATATTAACAAGTCCCGTAGTTGAACATTCGAAAATGTGAATAAATATTCGTAACATGCTGTTTAATTACCGTAGTTTTATTACAAGTATGTAGAGGTCATAGGTCAATCTAGAAGATACTTGTTCAAGCGATATCGATTTAAATCATCCAAAAACATGAAATAGCCGCAAATTCGGAATAATAATCCATGCAGCTGTGGGGTTAGGTGCTCGACAAATGTTTAAAGTAAAGCACAATCGGGCGTGGTTGGTACTTGCATGGGAGACTCCCTGACTAAACGACCTTTTGAATTTTTGTTTGTTTCAACACGCACATGGAAAAGATGTAAGGCAACGTTCCGGCACTTTTTCTTACTGTGATGTCAATCATTTATAGTAGAAAATCGAGGCATTTTTGTAACTTTTTCAATTAATGGAAAATTTTCAAATTCATTCTAATTTTCACGAACAAGTTGTGGATGCTGTCGACACGTAGTGGGTGTTACACTGTTAACGCATCCTGCAAAGTTGTTCAAAGTGATTACAAAGTTGTACAAAGTTATTGCAAATTTGGTAAATGCATTTGCATATATGACCAAGTTGTTATCATATAACAATCCACATTTGTAAAGTAGGGAAATTTAATAAAAGCCCGTTAAAAGCAGCTTATAGATATTCACATGAGGTGACTGTAAAATGTTAGAAAACAGCGTGCAAAGTTTGAAAAAACGAAGGAAATGTTGGCGGAGTTGCTAGTTTATTTAGCCTAAGTCATTGTAATGACAACCCCGCAGTTAAATTTTGAAAGCATTGAGTAAATTTGCCGATAACGCCTCATATCGAAGCAGATTATCACAACAGTCAATCGAAATATTGACAACAAACTGTATGCAAAGTTGTAAAAAGCGGTTGTGAAGTAGGTAGTTTCATTCGGGATTGTTACCTGTGATATCATATTAACAAGTCCCGTAGTTGAACATTCGAAAATGTGAATAAATATTTCGTAACATGCTGTTTAATTACCGTAGTTTTATTACAAGTATGTAGAGGTCATAGGTCAATCTAGAAGATACTTGTGCAAGCGATATCGATTTAAAACATCCAAAAAACATGAAATAGCCGCAAATTCGGAATAATAATCCATGCAGCTGTGGGGTTAGGTGCTCGACAAATGTTTAAAGTAAAGCACAATCGGGCGTGGTTAGTACTTGCATGGGAGACTCCCTGACTAAACGACCTTTTGAATTTTTGTTTGTTTCAACACGCACATGGAAAAGATGTAATTCAACGTTCCGGCACTTTTTCTTACTGTGATGTCAATCATTTATAGTAGAAAATCGAGGCATTTTTGTAACTTTTTCAATTAATGGAAAATTTTCAAATTCATTCTAATTTTCACGAACAAGTTGTGGATGCTGTCGACACGTAGTGGGTGTTACACTGTTAACGCATCCTGCAAAGTTGTTCAAAGTGATTACAAAGTTGTACAAAGTTATTGCAAATTTGGTAAATGCATTTGCATATATGACCAAGTTGTTATCATATAACAATCCACATTTGTAAAGTAGGAACATTTAATAAAAGCCCGTTAAAAGCAGCTTATAGATATTCACATGAGGTGACTGTAAAATGTTAGAAAACAGCGTGCAAAGTTTGAGAAAACGAAGGAAATGTTGGCGGAGTTGCTAGTTTATTTAGCCTAAGTCATTGTAATGACAACCCCGCAGTTAAATTTTGAAAGCATTGAGTAAATTTGCCGATAACGCCTCATATCGAAGCAGATTATGACAACAGTCAATCGAAATATTGACAACAAACTGTATGCAAAGTTGTAAAAAGCGGTTGCGAAGTAAGTAGTTTCATTCTGGATTGTTATCTGTGATATCATATTAACAAGTCCCGTAGTTGAACATTCGAAAATGTGAATAAATATTTCGTAACATGCTGTTTAATTACCGTAGTTTTATTACAAGTATGTAGAGGTCATAGGTCAATCTAGAAGATACTTGTGCAAGCGATATCGATTTAAATCATCCAAAAACATGAAATAGCCGCAAATTCGGAATAATAATCCATGCAGCTGTGGGGTTAGGTGCTCGACAAATGTTTAAAGTAAAGCACAATCGGGCGTGGTTGGTACTTGCATGGGAGACTCCCTGACTAAACGACCTTTTGAATTTTTGTTTGTTTCAACACGCACATGGAAAAGATGTAAGGCAACGTTCCGGCACTTTTTCTTACTGTGATGTCAATCATTTATAGTAGAAAATCGAGGCATTTTTGTAACTTTTTCAATTAATGGAAAATTTTCAAATTCATTCTAATTTTCACGAACAAGTTGTGGATGCTGTCGACACGTAGTGGGTGTTACACTGTTAACGCATCCTGCAAAGTTGTTCAAAGTGATTACAAAGTTGTACAAAGTTATTGCAAATTTGGTAAATGCATTTGCATATATGACCAAGTTGTTATCATATAACAATCCACATTTGTAAAGTAGGGAAATTTAATAAAAGCCCGTTAAAAGCAGCTTATAGATATTCACATGAGGTGACTGTAAAATGTTAGAAAACAGCGTGCAAAGTTTGAAAAAACGAAGGAAATGTTGGCGGAGTTGCTAGTTTATTTAGCCTAAGTCATTGTAATGACAACCCCGCAGTTAAATTTTGAAAGCATTGAGTAAATTTGCCGATAACGCCTCATATCGAAGCAGATTATCACAACAGTCAATCGAAATATTGACAACAAACTGTATGCAAAGTTGTAAAAAGCGGTTGTGAAGTAGGTAGTTTCATTCGGGATTGTTACCTGTGATATCATATTAACAAGTCCCGTAGTTGAACATTCGAAAATGTGAATAAATATTTCGTAACATGCTGTTTAATTACCGTAGTTTTATTACAAGTATGTAGAGGTCATAGGTCAATCTAGAAGATACTTGTGCAAGCGATATCGATTTAAAACATCCAAAAAACATGAAATAGCCGCAAATTCGGAATAATAATCCATGCAGCTGTGGGGTTAGGTGCTCGACAAATGTTTAAAGTAAAGCACAATCGGGCGTGGTTAGTACTTGCATGGGAGACTCCCTGACTAAACGACCTTTTGAATTTTTGTTTGTTTCAACACGCACATGGAAAAGATGTAATTCAACGTTCCGGCACTTTTTCTTACTGTGATGTCAATCATTTATAGTAGAAAATCGAGGCATTTTTGTAACTTTTTCAATTAATGGAAAATTTTCAAATTCATTCTAATTTTCACGAACAAGTTGTGGATGCTGTCGACACGTAGTGGGTGTTACACTGTTAACGCATCCTGCAAAGTTGTTCAAAGTGATTACAAAGTTGTACAAAGTTATTGCAAATTTGGTAAATGCATTTGCATATATGACCAAGTTGTTATCATATAACAATCCACATTTGTAAAGTAGGAACATTTAATAAAAGCCCGTTAAAAGCAGCTTATAGATATTCACATGAGGTGACTGTAAAATGTTAGAAAACAGCGTGCAAAGTTTGAGAAAACGAAGGAAATGTTGGCGGAGTTGCTAGTTTATTTAGCCTAAGTCATTGTAATGACAACCCCGCAGTTAAATTTTGAAAGCATTGAGTAAATTTGCCGATAACGCCTCATATCGAAGCAGATTATGACAACAGTCAATCGAAATATTGACAACAAACTGTATGCAAAGTTGTAAAAAGCGGTTGCGAAGTAAGTAGTTTCATTCTGGATTGTTATCTGTGATATCATATTAACAAGTCCCGTAGTTGAACATTCGAAAATGTGAATAAATATTTCGTAACATGCTGTTTAATTACCGTAGTTTTATTACAAGTATGTAGAGGTCATAGGTCAATCTAGAAGATACTTGTGCAAGCGATATCGATTTAAAACATCCAAAAAACATGAAATAGCCGCAAATTCGGAATAATAATCCATGCAGCTGTGGGGTTAGGTGCTCGACAAATGTTTAAAGTAAAGCACAATCGGGCGTGGTTCGTACTTGCATGGGAGACTCTCTGACTAAACGACCTTTTGAATTTTTGTTTGTTTCAACACGCACATGGAAAAGATGTAAGGCAACGTTCCGGCACTTTTTCTTACTGTGATGTCAATCATTTATAGTAGAAAATCGAGGCATTTTTGTAACTTTTTCAATTAATGGAAAATTTTCAAATTCATTCTAATTTTCACGAACAAGTTGTGGATGCTGTCGACACGTAGTGGGTGTTACACTGTTAACGCATCCTGCAAAGTTGTTCAAAGTGATTACAAAGTTGTACAAAGTTATTGCAAATTTGGTAAATGCATTTGCATATATGACCAAGTTGTTATCATATAACAATCCACATTTGTAAAGTAGGGAAATTTAATAAAAGCCCGTTAAAAGCAGCTTATACATATTCACATGAGGTGACTGTAAAATGTTAGAAAACAGCGTGCAAAGTTTGAAAAAACGAAGGAAATGTTGGCGGAGTTGCTAGTTTATTTAGCCTAAGTCATTGTAATGACAACCCCGCAGTTAAATTTTGAAAGCATTGAGTAAATTTGCCGATAACGCCTCATATCGAAGCAGATTATCACAACAGTCAATCGAAATATTGACAACAAACTGTATGCAAAGTTGTAAAAAGCGGTTGCGAAGTAGGTAGTTTCATTCGGGATTGTTACCTGTGATATCATATTAACAAATCCCGTAGTTGAACATTCGAAAATGTGAATAAATATTTCTAACATGCTGTTTAATTACCGTAGTTTTATTACAAGTATGTAGAGGTCATAGGTCAATCTAGAAGATACTTGTGCAAGCGATATCGATTTAAAACATCCAAAAAACATGAAATAGCCGCAAATTCGGAATAATAATCCATGCAGCTGTGGGGTTAGGTGCTCGACAAATGTTTAAAGTAAAGCACAATCGGGCGTGGTTAGTACTTGCATGGGAGACTCCCTGACTAAACGACCTTTTGAATTTTTGTTTGTTTCAACACGCACATGGAAAAGATGTAAGGCAACGTTCCGGCACTTTTTCTTACTGTGATGTCAATCATTTATAGTAGAAAATCGAGGCATTTTTGTAACTTTTTCAATTAATGGAAAATTTTCAAATTCATTCTAATTTTCACGAACAAGTTGTGGATGCTGTCGACACGTAGTGGGTGTTACACTGTTAACGCATCCTGCAAAGTTGTTCAAAGTGATTACAAAGTTGTACAAAGTTATTGCAAATTTGATAAATGCATTTGCATATATGACCAAGTTGTTATCAGATAACAATCCACATTTGTAAAGTAGGAAAATTTAATAAAAGCCCGTTAAAAGCAGCTTATAGATATTCACATGAGGTGACTGTAAAATGTTAGAAAACAGCGTGCAAAGTTTGAGAAAACGAAGGAAATGTTGGCGGAGTTGCTAGTTTATTTAGCCTAAGTCATTGTAATGACAACCCCGCAGTTAAATTTTGAAAGCATTGAGTAAATTTGCCGATAACGCCTCATATCGAAGCAGATTATGACAACAGTCAATCGAAATATTGACAACAAACTGTATGCAAAGTTGTAAAAAGCGGTTGCGAAGTAAGTAGTTTCATTCTGGATTGTTATCTGTGATATCATATTAACAAGTCCCGTAGTTGAACATTCGAAAATGTGAATAAATATTTCGTAACATGCTGTTTAATTACCGTAGTTTTATTACAAGTATGTAGAGGTCATAGGTCAATCTAGAAGATACTTGTGCAAGCGATATCGATTTAAAACATCCAAAAAACATGAAATAGCCGCAAATTCGGAATAATAATCCATGCAGCTGTGGGGTTAGGTGCTCGACAAATGTTTAAAGTAAAGCACAATCGGGCGTGGTTCGTACTTGCATGGGAGACTCTCTGACTAAACGACCTTTTGAATTTTTGTTTGTTTCAACACGCACATGGAAAAGATGTAAGGCAACGTTCCGGCACTTTTTCTTACTGTGATGTCAATCATTTATAGTAGAAAATCGAGGCATTTTTGTAACTTTTTCAATTAATGGAAAATTTTCAAATTCATTCTAATTTTCACGAACAAGTTGTGGATGCTGTCGACACGTAGTGGGTGTTACACTGTTAACGCATCCTGCAAAGTTGTTCAAAGTGATTACAAAGTTGTACAAAGTTATTGCAAATTTGGTAAATGCATTTGCATATATGACCAAGTTGTTATCATATAACAATCCACATTTGTAAAGTAGGGAAATTTAATAAAAGCCCGTTAAAAGCAGCTTATAGATATTCACATGAGGTGACTGTAAAATGTTAGAAAACAGCGTGCAAAGTTTGAAAAAACGAAGGAAATGTTGGCGGAGTTGCTAGTTTATTTATCCTAAGTCATTGTAATGACAACCCCGCAGTTAAATTTTGAAAGCATTGAGTAAATTTGCCGATAACGCCTCATATCGAAGCAGATTATCACAACAGTCAATCGAAATATTGACAACAAACTGTATGCAAAGTTGTAAAAAGCGGTTGCGAAGTAGGTAGTTTCATTCGGGATTGTTACCTGTGATATCATATTAACAAATCCCGTAGTTGAACATTCGAAAATGTGAATAAATATTTCGTAACATGCTGTTTAATTACCGTAGTTTTATTACAAGTATGTTGAGGTCATAGGTCAATCTAGAAGATACTTGTGCAAGCGATATCGATTTAAAACATCCAAAAACATGAAATAGCCGCAAATTCGGAATAATAATCCATGCAGCTGTGGGGTTAGGTGCTCGACAAATGTTTAAAGTAAAGCACAATCGGGCGTGGTTCGTACTTGCATGGGAGACTCCCTGACTAAACGACCTTTTGAATTTTTGTTTGTTTCAACACGCACATGGAAAAGATGTAAGGCAACGTTCCGGCACTTTTTCTTACTGTGATGTCAATCATTTATAGTAGAAAATCGAGGCATTTTTGTAACTTTTTCAATTAATGGAAAATTTTCAAATTCATTCTAATTTTCACGAACAAGTTGTGGATTCTGTCGACAGGTAGTGGGTGTTACGCTGTTAACGCATCCTGCAAAGTTGTTCAAAGTGATTACAAAGTTGTACAAAGTTATTGCAAATTTGGTAAATGCATTTGCATATATGATCAAGTTGTTATCATATAACAATCCACATTTGTAAAGTAGGGAAATTTAATAAAAGCCCGTTAAAAGCAGCTTATAGATATTCACATGAGGTGACTGTAAAATGTTAGAAAACAGCGTGCAAAGTTTGAAAAAACGAAGGAAATGTTGGCGGAGTTGCTAGTTTATTTAGCCTAAGTCATTGTAATGACAACCCCGCAGTTAAATTTTGAAAGCATTGAGTAAATTTGCCGATAACGCCTCATATCGAAGCAGATTATCACAACAGTCAATCGAAATATTGACAACAAACTGTATGCAAAGTTGTAAAAAGCGGTTGCGAAGTAGGTAGTTTCATTCGGGATTGTTACCTGTGATATCATATTAACAAATCCCGTAGTTGAACATTCGAAAATGTGAATAAATATTTCGTAACATGCTGTTTAATTACCGTAGTTTTATTACAAGTATGTTGAGGTCATAGGTCAATCTAGAAGATACTTGTGCAAGCGATATCGATTTAAAACATCCAAAAACATGAAATAGCCGCAAATTCGGAATAATAATCCATGCAGCTGTGGGGTTAGGTGCTCGACAAATGTTTAAAGTAAAGCACAATCGGGCGTGGTTCGTACTTGCATGGGAGACTCCCTGACTAAACGACCTTTTGAATTTTTGTTTGTTTCAACACGCACATGGAAAAGATGTAAGGCAACGTTCCGGCACTTTTTCTTACTGTGATGTCAATCATTTATAGTAGAAAATCGAGGCATTTTTGTAACTTTTTCAATTAATGGAAAATTTTCAAATTCATTCTAATTTTCACGAACAAGTTGTGGATGCTGTCGACAGGTAGTGGGTGTTACGCTGTTAACGCATCCTGCAAAGTTGTTCAAAGTGATTACAAAGTTGTACAAAGTTATTGCAAATTTGGTAAATGCATTTGCATATATGACCAAGTTGTTATCATATAACAATCCACATTTGTAAAGTAGGGAAATTTAATAAAAGCCCGTTAAAAGCAGCTTATAGATATTCACATGAGGTGACTGTAAAATGTTAGAAAACAGCGTGCAAAGTTTGAAAAAACGAAGGAAATGTTGGCGGAGTTGCTAGTTTATTTAGCCTAAGTCATTGTAATGACAACCCCGCAGTTAAATTTTGAAAGCATTGAGTAAATTTGTCGATAACGCCTCATATCGAAGCAGATTATCACAACAGTCAATCGAAATATTGACAACAAACTGTATGCAAAGTTGTAAAAAGCGGTTGCGAAGTAGGTAGTTTCATTCTGGATTGTTACCTGTGATATCATATTAACAAGTCCCGTAGTTGAACATTCGAAAATGTGAATAAATATTTCGTAACATGCTGTTTAATTACCGTAGTTTTATTACAAGTATGTAGAGGTCATAGGTCAATCTAGAAGATACTTGTGCAAGCGATATCGATTTAAAACATCCAAAAAACATGAAATAGCCGCAAATTCGGAATAATAATCCATGCAGCTGTGGGGTTTGGTGCTCGACAAATGTTTAAAGTAAAGCACAATCGGGCGTGGTTCGTACTTGCATGGGAGACTCTCTGACTAAACGACCTTTTGAATTTTTGTTTGTTTCAACACGCACATGGAAAAGATGTAAGGCAACGTTCCGGCACTTTTTCTTACTGTGATGTCAATCATTTATAGTAGAAAATCGAGGCATTTTTGTAACTTTTTCAATTAATGGAAAATTTTCAAATTCATTCTAATTTTCACGAACAAGTTGTGGATGCTGTCGACACGTAGTGGGTGTTACACTGTTAACGCATCCTGCAAAGTTGTTCAAAGTGATTACAAAGTTGTACAAAGTTATTGCAAATTTGGTAAATGCATTTGCATATATGACCAAGTTGTTATCATATAACAATCCACATTTGTAAAGTAGGGAAATTTAATAAAAGCCCGTTAAAAGCAGCTTATAGATATTCACATGAGGTGACTGTAAAATGTTAGAAAACAGCGTGCAAAGTTTGAAAAAACGAAGGAAATGTTGGCGGAGTTGCTAGTTTATTTAGCCTAAGTCATTGTAATGACAACCCCGCAGTTAAATTTTGAAAGCATTGAGTAAATTTGCCGATAACGCCTCATATCGAAGCAGATTATCACAACAGTCAATCGAAATATTGACAACAAACTGTATGCAAAGTTGTAAAAAGCGGTTGCGAAGTAGGTAGTTTCATTCGGGATTGTTACCTGTGATATCATATTAACAAATCCCGTAGTTGAACATTCGAAAATGTGAATAAATATTTCGTAACATGCTGTTTAATTACCGTAGTTTTATTACAAGTATGTTGAGGTCATAGGTCAATCTAGAAGATACTTGTGCAAGCGATATCGATTTAAAACATCCAAAAACATGAAATAGCCGCAAATTCGGAATAATAATCCATGCAGCTGTGGGGTTAGGTGCTCGACAAATGTTTAAAGTAAAGCACAATCGGGCGTGGTTCGTACTTGCATGGGAGACTCCCTGACTAAACGACCTTTTGAATTTTTGTTTGTTTCAACACGCACATGGAAAAGATGTAAGGCAACGTTCCGGCACTTTTTCTTACTGTGATGCCAATCATTTATAGTAGAAAATCGAGGCATTTTTGTAACTTTTTCAATTAATGGAAAATTTTCAAATTCATTCTAATTTTCACGAACAAGTTGTGGATTCTGTCGACAGGTAGTGGGTGTTACGCTGTTAACGCATCCTGCAAAGTTGTTCAAAGTGATTACAAAGTTGTACAAAGTTATTGCAAATTTGGTAAATGCATTTGCATATATGATCAAGTTGTTATCATATAACAATCCACATTTGTAAAGTAGGGAAATTTAATAAAAGCCCGTTAAAAGCAGCTTATAGATATTCACATGAGGTGACTGTAAAATGTTAGAAAACAGCGTGCAAAGTTTGAAAAAACGAAGGAAATGTTGGCGGAGTTGCTAGTTTATTTAGCCTAAGTCATTGTAATGACAACCCCGCAGTTAAATTTTGAAAGCATTGAGTAAATTTGCCGATAACGCCTCATATCGAAGCAGATTATCACAACAGTCAATCGAAATATTGACAACAAACTGTATGCAAAGTTGTAAAAAGCGGTTGCGAAGTAGGTAGTTTCATTCGGGATTGTTACCTGTGATATCATATTAACAAGTCCCGTAGTTGAACATTCGAAAATGTGAATAAATATTTCGTAACATGCTGTTTAATTACCGTAGTTTTATTACAAGTATGTAGAGGTCATAGGTCAATCTAGAAGATACTTGTGCAAGCGATATCGATTTAAAACATCCAAAAAACATGAAATAGCCGCAAATTCGGAATAATAATCCATGCAGCTGTGGGGTTAGGTGCTCGACAAATGTTTAAAGTAAAGCACAATCGGGCGTGGTTAGTACTTGCATGGGAGACTCCCTGACTAAACGACCTTTTGAATTTTTGTTTGTTTCAACACGCACATGGAAAAGATGTAAGGCAACGTTCCGGCACTTTTTCTTACTGTGATGTCAATCATTTATAGTAGAAAATCGAGGCATTTTTGTAACTTTTTCAATTAATGGAAAAATTTCAAATTCATTCTAATTTTCACGAACAAGTTGTGGATGCTGTCGACACGTAGTGGGTGTTACACTGTTAACGCATCCTGCAAAGTTGTTCAAAGTGATTACAAAGTTGTACAAAGTTATTGCAAATTTGGTAAATGCATTTGCATATATGACCAAGTTGTTATCATATAACAATCCACATTTGTAAAGTAGGAAAATTTAATAAAAGCCCGTTAAAAGCAGCTTATAGATATTCACATGAGGTGACTGTAAAATGTTAGAAAACAGCGTGCAAAGTTTGAGAAAACGAAGGAAATGTTGGCGGAGTTGCTAGTTTATTTAGCCTAAGTCATTGTAATGACAACCCCGCAGTTAAATTTTGAAAGCATTGAGTAAATTTGCCGATAACGCCTCATATCGAAGCAGATTATGACAACAGTCAATCGAAATATTGACAACAAACTGTATGCAAAGTTGTAAAAAGCGGTTGCGAAGTAAGTAGTTTCATTCTGGATTGTTACCTGTGATATCATATTAACAAGTCCCGTAGCTGAACATTCGAAAATGTGAATAAATATTTCGTAACATGCTGTTTAATTACCGTAGTTTTATTACAAGTATGTAGAGGTCATAGGTCAATCTAGAAGATACTTGTGCAAGCGATATCGATTTAAAACATCCAAAAAACATGAAATAGCCGCAAATTCGGAATAATAATCCATGCAGCTGTGGGGTTAGGTGCTCGACAAATGTTTAAAGTAAAGCACAATCGGGCGTGGTTAGTACTTGCATGGGAGACTCCCTGACTAAACGACCTTTTGAATTTTTGTTTGTTTCAACACGCACATGGAAAAGATGTAAGGCAACGTTCCGGCACTTTTTCTTACTGTGATGTCAATCATTTATAGTAGAAAATCGAGGCATTTTTGTAACTTTTTCAATTAATGGAAAATTTTCAAATTCATTCTAATTTTCACGAACAAGTTGTGGATGCTGTCGACACGTAGTGGGTGTTACACTGTTAACGCATCCTGCAAAGTTGTTCAAAGTGATTACAAAGTTGTACAAAGTTATTGCAAATTTGGTAAATGCATTTGCATATATGACCAAGTTGTTATCATATAACAATCCACATTTGTAAAGTAGGAAAATTTAATAAAAGCCCGTTAAAAGCAGCTTATAGATATTCACATGAGGTGACTGTAAAATGTTAGAAAACAGCGTGCAAAGTTTGAGAAAACGAAGGAAATGTTGGCGGAGTTGCTAGTTTATTTAGCCTAAGTCATTGTAATGACAACCCCGCAGTTAAATTTTGAAAGCATTGAGTAAATTTGCCGATAACGCCTCATATCGAAGCAGATTATGACAACAGTCAATCGAAATATTGACAACAAACTGTATGCAAAGTTGTAAAAAGCGGTTGCGAAGTAAGTAGTTTCATTCTGGATTGTTACCTGTGATATCATATTAACAAGTCCCGTAGTTGAACATTCGAAAATGTGAATAAATATTTCGTAACATGCTGTTTAATTACCGTAGTTTTATTACAAGTATGTAGAGGTCATAGGTCAATCTAGAAGATACTTGTGCAAGCGATATCGATTTAAAACATCCAAAAAACATGAAATAGCCGCAAATTCGGAATAATAATCCATGCAGCTGTGGGGTTAGGTGCTTGACAAATGTTTAAAGTAAAGCACAATCGGGCGTGGTTAGTACTTGCATGGGAGACTCCCTGACTAAACGATCTTTTGAATTTTTGTTTGTTTCAACACGCACATGGAAAAGATGTAAGGCAACGTTCCGGCACTTTTTCTTACTGTGATGTCAATCATTTATAGTAGAAAATCGAGGCATTTTTGTAACTTTTTCAATTAATGGAAAATTTTCAAATTCATTCTAATTTTCACGAACAAGTTGTGGATGCTGTCGATACGTAGTGGGTGTTACACTGTTAACGCATCCTGCAAAGTTGTTCAAAGTGATTACAAAGTTGTACAAAGTTATTGCAAATTTGGTAAATGCATTTGCATATATGACCAAGTTTTTATCATATAACTATCCACATTTGTAAAGTAGGAAAATTTAATAAAAGCCCGTTAAAAGCAGCTTATAGATATTCACATGAGGTGACTGTAAAATGTTAGAAAACAGCGTGCAAAGTTTGAGAAAACGAAGGAAATGTTGGCGGAGTTGCTAGTTTATTTAGCCTAAGTCATTGTAATGACAACCCCGCAGTTAAATTTTGAAAGCATTGAGTAAATTTGCCGATAACGCCTCATATCGAAGCAGATTATCACAACAGTCAATCGAAATATTGACAACAAACTGTATGCAAAGTTGTAAAAAGCGGTTGCGAAGTAGGTAGTTTCATTCGGGATTGTTACCTGTGATATCATATTAACAAATCCCGTAGTTGAACATTCGAAAATGTGAATAAATATTTCGTAACATGCTGTTTAATTACCGTAGTTTTATTACAAGTATGTAGAGGTCATAGGTCAATCTAGAAGATACTTGTGCAAGCGATATCGATTTAAAACATCCAAAAAACATGAAATAGCCACAAATTCGGAATAATAATCCATGCAGCTGTGGGGTTAGGTGCTCGACAAATGTTTAAAGTAAAGCACAATCGGGCGTGGTTAGTACTTGCATGGGAGACTCCCTGACTAAACGACCTTTTGAATTTTTGTTTGTTTCAACACGCACATGGAAAAGATGTAAGGCAACGTTCCGGCACTTTTTCTTACTGTGATGTCAATCATTTATAGTAGAAAATCGAGGCATTTTTGTAACTTTTTCAATTAATGGAAAATTTTCAAATTCATTCTAATTTTCACGAACAAGTTGTGGATGCTGTCGACACGTAGTGGGTGTTACACTGTTAACGCATCCTGCAAAGTTGTTCAAAGTGATTACAAAGTTGTACAAAGTTATTGCAAATTTGGTAAATGCATTTGCATATATGACCAAGTTGTTATCATATAACAATCCACATTTGTAAAGTAGGAAAATTTAATAAAAGCCCGTTAAAAGCAGCTTATAGATATTCACATGAGGTGACTGTAAAATGTTAGAAAACAGCGTGCAAAGTTTGAGAAAACGAAGGAAATGTTGGCGGAGTTGCTAGTTTATTTAGCCTAAGTCATTGTAATGACAACCCCGCAGTTAAATTTTGAAAGCATTGAGTAAATTTGCCGATAACGCCTCATATCGAAGCAGATTATGACAACAGTCAATCGAAATATTGACAACAAACTGTATGCAAAGTTGTAAAAAGCGGTTGCGAAGTAAGTAGTTTCATTCTGGATTGTTACCTGTGATATCATATTAACAAGTCCCGTAGTTGAACATTCGAAAATGTGAATAAATATTTCGTAACATGCTGTTTAATTACCGTAGTTTTATTACAAGTATGTAGAGGTCATAGGTCAATCTAGAAGATACTTGTGCAAGCGATATCGATTTAAAACATCCAAAAAACATGAAATAGCCGCAAATTCGGGATAATAATCCATGCAGCTGTGGGGTTAGGTGCTCGACAAATGTTTAAAGTAAAGCACAATCGGGCGTGGTTCGTACTTGCATGGGAGACTCCCTGACTAAACGACCTTTTGAATTTTTGTTTGTTTCAACACGCACATGGAAAAGATGTAAGGCAACGTTCCGGCACTTTTTCTTACTGTCATGTCAATCATTTATAGTAGAAAATCGAGGCATTTTTGTAACTTTTTCAATTAATGGAAAATTTTCAAATTCATTCTAATTTTCACGAACAAGTTGTGGATGCTGTCGACACGTAGTGGGTGTTACACTGTTAACGCATCCTGCAAAGTTGTTCAAAGTGATTACAAAGTTGTACAAAGTTATTGCAAATTTGGTAAATGCATTTGCATATATTACCAAGTTGTTATCATATAACAATCCACATTTGTAAAGTAGGGAAATTTAATAAAAGCCCGTTAAAAGCAGCTTATAGATATTCACATGAGGTGACTGTAAAATGTTAGAAAACAGCGTGCAAAGTTTGAAAAAACGAAGGAAATGTTGGCGGAGTTGCTAGTTTATTTAGCCTAAGTCATTGTAATGACAACCCCGCAGTTAAATTTTGAAAGCATTGAGTAAATTTGCCGATAACGCCTCATATCGAAGCAGATTATCACAACAGTCAATCGAAATATTGACAACAAACTGTATGCAAAGTTGTAAAAAGCGGTTGCGAAGTAGGTAGTTTCATTCGGGATTGTTACCTGTGATATCATATTAACAAATCCCGTAGTTGAACATTCGAAAATGTGAATAAATATTTCGTAACATGCTGTTTAATTACCGTAGTTTTATTACAAGTATGTAGAGGTCATAGGTCAATCTAGAAGATACTTGTGCAAGCGATATCGATTTAAAACATCCAAAAAACATGAAATAGCCGCAAATTCGGAATAATAATCCATGCAGCTGTGGGGTTAGGTGCTTGACAAATGTTTAAAGTAAAGCACAATCGGGCGTGGTTAGTACTTGCATGGGAGACTCCCTGACTAAACGATCTTTTGAATTTTTGTTTGTTTCAACACGCACATGGAAAAAATGTAAGGCAACGTTCCGGCACTTTTTCTTACTGTGATGTCAATCATTTATAGTAGAAAATCGAGGCATTTTTGTAACTTTTTCAATTAATGGACAATTTTCAAATTCATTCTAATTTTCACGAACAAGTTGTGGATGCTGTCGACACGTAGTGGGTGTTACACTGTTAACGCATCCTGCAAAGTTGTTCAAAGTAATTACAAAGTTGTACAAAGTTATTGCAAATTTGGTAAATGCATTTGCATATATGACCAAGTTGTTATCATATAACAATCCACATTTGTAAAGTAGGGAAATTTAATAAAAGCCCGTTAAAAGCAGCTTATAGATATTCACATGAGGTGACTGTAAAATGTTAGAAAACAGCGTGCAAAGTTTGAAAAAACGAAGGAAATGTTGGCGGAGTTGCTAGTTTATTTAGCCTAAGTCATTGTAATGACAACCCCGCAGTTAAATTTTGAAAGCATTGAGTAAATTTGCCGATAACGCCTCATATCGAAGCAGATTATCACAACAGTCAATCGAAATATTGACAACAAACTGTATGCAAAGTTGTAAAAAGCGGTTGCGAAGTAGGTAGTTTCATTCGGGATTGTTACCTGTGATATCATATTAACAAATCCCGTAGTTGAACATTCGAAAATGTGAATAAATATTTCGTAACATGCTGTTTAATTACCGTAGTTTTATTACAAGTATGTAGAGGTCATAGGTCAATCTAGAAGATACTTGTGCAAGCGATATCGATTTAAAACATCCAAAAAACATGAAATAGCCGCAAATTCGGAATAATAATCCATGCAGCTGTGGGGTTAGGTGCTCGACAAATGTTTAAAGTAAAGCACAATCGGGCGTGGTTAGTACTTGCATGGGAGACTCCCTGACTAAACGACCTTTTGAATTTTTGTTTGTTTCAACACGCACATGGAAAAGATGTAAGGCAACGTTCCGGCACTTTTTCTTACTGTGATGTCAATCATTTATAGTAGAAAATCGAGGCATTTTTGTAACTTTTTCAATTAATGGAAAATTTTCAAATTCATTCTAATTTTCACGAACAAGTTGTGGATGCTGTCGACACGTAGTGGGTGTTACACTGTTAACGCATCCTGCAAAGTTGTTCAAAGTGATTACAAAGTTGTACAAAGTTATTGCAAATTTGGTAAATGCATTTGCATATATGACCAAGTTGTTATCATATAACAATCCACATTTGTAAAGTAGGAAAATTTAATAAAAGCCCGTTAAAAGCAGCTTATAGATATTCACATGAGGTGACTGTAAAATGTTAGAAAACAGCGTGCAAAGTTTGAGAAAACGAAGGAAATGTTGGCGGAGTTGCTAGTTTATTTAGCCTAAGTCATTGTAATGACAACCCCGCAGTTAAATTTTGAAAGCATTGAGTAAATTTGCCGATAACGCCTCATATCGAAGCAGATTATGACAACAGTCAATCGAAATATTGACAACAAACTGTATGCAAAGTTGTAAAAAGCGGTTGCGAAGTAAGTAGTTTCATTCTGGATTGTTACCTGTGATATCATATTAACAAGTCCCGTAGTTGAACATTCGAAAATGTGAATAAATATTTCGTAACATGCTGTTTAATTACCGTAGTTTTATTACAAGTATGTAGAGGTCATAGGTCAATCTAGAAGATACTTGTGCAAGCGATATCGATTTAAAACATCCAAAAAACATGAAATAGCCGCAAATTCGGAATAATAATCCATGCAGCTGTGGGGTTTGGTGCTCGACAAATGTTTAAAGTAAAGCACAATCGGGCGTGGTTAGTACTTGCATGGGAGACTCCCTGACTAAACGACCTTTTGAATTTTTGTTTGTTTCAACACGCACATGGAAAAGATGTAAGGCAACGTTCCGGCACTTTTTCTTACTGTGATGTCAATCATTTATAGTAGAAAATCGAGGCATTTTTGTAACTTTTTCAATTAATGGAAAATTTTCAAATTCATTCTAATTTTCACGAACAAGTTGTGGATGCTGTCGACACGTAGTGGGTGTTACACTGTTAACGCATCCTGCAAAGTTGTTCAAAGTGATTACAAAGTTGTACAAAGTTATTGCAAATTTGGTAAATGCATTTGCATATATGACCAAGTTGTTATCATATAACAATCCACATTTGTAAAGTAGGAAAATTTAATAAAAGCCCGTTAAAAGCAGCTTATAGATATTCACATGAGGTGACTGTAAAATGTTAGAAAACAGCGTGCAAAGTTTGAGAAAACGAAGGAAATGTTGGCGGAGTTGCTAGTTTATTTAGCCTAAGTCATTGTAATGACAACCCCGCAGTTAAATTTTGAAAGCATTGAGTAAATTTGCCGATAACGCCTCATATCGAAGCAGATTATGACAACAGTCAATCGAAATATTGACAACAAACTGTATGCAAAGTTGTAAAAAGCGGTTGCGAAGTAAGTAGTTTCATTCTGGATTGTTACCTGTGATATCATATTAACAAGTCCCGTAGTTGAACATTCGAAAATGTGAATAAATATTTCGTAACATGCTGTTTAATTACCGTAGTTTTATTACAAGTATGTAGAGGTCATAGGTCAATCTAGAAGATACTTGTGCAAGCGATATCGATTTAAAACATCCAAAAAACATGAAATAGCCGCAAATTCGGAATAATAATCCATGCAGCTGTGGGGTTAGGTGCTCGACAAATGTTTAAAGTAAAGCACAATCGGGCGTGGTTAGTACTTGCATGGGAGACTCCCTGACTAAACGACCTTTTGAATTTTTGTTTGTTTCAACACGCACATGGAAAAGATGTAAGGCAACGTTCCGGCACTTTTTCTTACTGTGATGTCAATCATTTATAGTAGAAAATCGAGGCATTTTTGTAACTTTTTCAATTAATGGAAAATTTTCAAATTCATTCTAATTTTCACGAACAAGTTGTGGATGCTGTCGACACGTAGTGGGTGTTACACTGTTAACGCATCCTGCAAAGTTGTTCAAAGTGATTACAAAGTTGTACAAAGTTATTGCAAATTTGGTAAATGCATTTGCATATATGACCAAGTTGTTATCATATAACAATCCACATTTGTAAAGTAGGAAAATTTAATAAAAGCCCGTTAAAAGCAGCTTATAGATATTCACATGAGGTGACTGTAAAATGTTAGAAAACAGCGTGCAAAGTTTGAGAAAACGAAGGAAATGTTGGCGGAGTTGCTAGTTTATTTAGCCTAAGTCATTGTAATGACAACCCCGCAGTTAAATTTTGAAAGCATTGAGTAAATTTGCCGATAACGCCTCATATCGAAGCAGATTATGACAACAGTCAATCGAAATATTGACAACAAACTGTATGCAAAGTTGTAAAAAGCGGTTGCGAAGTAAGTAGTTTCATTCTGGATTGTTACCTGTGATATCATATTAACAAGTCCCGTAGTTGAACATTCGAAAATGTGAATAAATATTTCGTAACATGCTGTTTAATTACCGTAGTTTTATTACAAGTATGTAGAGGTCATAGGTCAATCTAGAAGATACTTGTGCAAGCGATATCGATTTAAAACATCCAAAAAACATGAAATAGCCGCAAATTCGGAATAATAATCCATGCAGCTGTGGGGTTAGGTGCTCGACAAATGTTTAAAGTAAAGCACAATCGGGCGTGGTTAGTACTTGCATGGGAGACTCCCTGACTAAACGACCTTTTGAATTTTTGTTTGTTTCAACACGCACATGGAAAAGATGTAAGGCAACGTTCCGGCACTTTTTCTTACTGTGATGTCAATCATTTATAGTAGAAAATCGAGGCATTTTTGTAACTTTTTCAATTAATGGAAAATTTTCAAATTCATTCTAATTTTCACGAACAAGTTGTGGATGCTGTCGACACGTAGTGGGTGTTACACTGTTAACGCATCCTGCAAAGTTGTTCAAAGTGATTACAAAGTTGTACAAAGTTATTGCAAATTTGGTAAATGCATTTGCATATATGACCAAGTTGTTATCATATAACAATCCACATTTGTAAAGTAGGAAAATTTAATAAAAGCCCGTTAAAAGCAGCTTATAGATATTCACATGAGGTGACTGTAAAATGTTAGAAAACAGCGTGCAAAGTTTGAGAAAACGAAGGAAATGTTGGCGGAGTTGCTAGTTTATTTAGCCTAAGTCATTGTAATGACAACCCCGCAGTTAAATTTTGAAAGCATTGAGTAAATTTGCCGATAACGCCTCATATCGAAGCAGATTATGACAACAGTCAATCGAAATATTGACAACAAACTGTATGCAAAGTTGTAAAAAGCGGTTGCGAAGTAAGTAGTTTCATTCTGGATTGTTACCTGTGATATCATATTAACAAGTCCCGTAGTTGAACATTCGAAAATGTGAATAAATATTTCGTAACATGCTGTTTAATTACCGTAGTTTTATTACAAGTATGTAGAGGTCATAGGTCAATCTAGAAGATACTTGTGCAAGCGATATCGATTTAAAACATCCAAAAAACATGAAATAGCCGCAAATTCGGAATAATAATCCATGCAGTTGTGGGGTTAGGTGCTCGACAAATGTTTAAAGTAAAGCACAATCGGGCGTGGTTCGTACTTGCATGGGAGACTCCCTGACTAAACGACCTTTTGAATTTTTGTTTGTTTCAACACGCACATGGAAAAGATGTAAGGCAACGTTCCGGCACTTTTTCTTACTGTGATGTCAATCATTTATAGTAGAAAATCGAGGCATTTTTGTAACTTTTTCAATTAATGGAAAATTTTCAAATTCATTCTAATTTTCACGAACAAGTTGTGGATGCTGTCGACACGTAGTGGGTGTTACACTGTTAACGCATCCTGCAAAGTTGTTCAAAGTGATTACAAAGTTGTACAAAGTTATTGCAAATTTGGTAAATGCATTTGCATATATGACCAAGTTGTTATCATATAACAATCCACATTTGTAAAGTAGGGAAATTTAATAAAAGCCCGTTAAAAGCAGCTTATAGATATTCACATGAGGTGACTGTAAAATGTTAGAAAACAGCGTGCAAAGTTTGAAAAAACGAAGGAAATGTTGGCGGAGTTGCTAGTTTATTTAGCCTAAGTCATTGTAATGACAACCCCGCAGTTAAATTTTGAAAGCATTGAGTAAATTTGCCGATAACGCCTCATATCGAAGCAGATTATCACAACAGTCAATCGAAATATTGACAACAAACTGTATGCAAAGTTGTAAAAAGCGGTTGCGAAGTAGGTAGTTTCATTCGGGATTGTTACCTGTGATATCATATTAACAAATCCCGTAGTTGAACATTCGAAAATGTGAATAAATATTTCGTAACATGCTGTTTAATTACCGTAGTTTTATTACAAGTATGTAGAGGTCATAGGTCAATCTAGAAGATACTTGTGCAAGCGATATCGATTTAAAACATCCAAAAAACATGAAATAGCCGCAAATTCGGAATAATAATCCATGCAGCTGTGGGGTTAGGTGCTTGACAAATGTTTAAAGTAAAGCACAATCGGGCGTGGTTAGTACTTGCATGGGAGACTCCCTGACTAAACGATCTTTTGAATTTTTGTTTGTTTCAACACGCACATGGAAAAGATGTAAGGCAACGTTCCGGCACTTTTTCTTACTGTGATGTCAATCATTTATAGTAGAAAATCGAGGCATTTTTGTAACTTTTTCAATTAATGGAAAATTTTCAAATTCATTCTCATTTTCACGAACAAGTTGTGGATGCTGTCGACAGGTAGTGGGTGTTACGCTGTTAACGCATCCTGCAAAGTTGTTCAAAGTGATTACAAAGTTGTACAAAGTTATTGCAAATTTGGTAAATGCATTTGCATATATGACCAAGTTGTTATCATATAACATCCACATTTGTAAAGTAGGAAAATTTAATTAAAGCCCGTTAAAAGCAGCTTATAGATATTCACATGAGGTGACTGTAAAATGTTAGAAAACAGCGTGCAAAGTTTGAAAAAACGAAGGAAATGTTGGCGGAGTTGCTAGTTTATTTAGCCTAAGTCATTGTAATGACAACCCCGCAGTTAAATTTTGAAAGCATTGAGTAAATTTGCCGATAACGCCTCATATCGAAGCAGATTATCACAACAGTCAATCGAAATATTGACAACAAACTGTATGCAAAGTTGTAAAAAGCGGTTGCGAAGTAGGTAGTTTCATTCTGGATTGTTACCTGTGATATCATATTAACAAGTCCCGTAGTTGAACATTCGAAAATGTGAATAAATATTTCGTAACATGCTGTTTAATTACCGTAGTTTTATTACAAGTATGTAGAGGTCATAGGTCAATCTAGAAGATACTTGTGCAAGCGATATCGATTTAAAACATCCAAAAAACATGAAATAGCCGCAAATTCGGAATAATAATCCATGCAGCTGTGGGGTTAGGTGCTTGACAAATGTTTAAAGTAAAGCACAATCGGGCGTGGTTAGTACTTGCATGGGAGACTCCCTGACTAAACGATCTTTTGAATTTTTGTTTGTTTCAACACGCACATGGAAAAGATGTAAGGCAACGTTCCGGCACTTTTTCTTACTGTGATGTCAATCATTTATAGTAGAAAATCGAGGCATTTTTGTAACTTTTTCAATTAATGGAAAATTTTCAAATTCATTCTAATTTTCACGAACAAGTTGTGGATGCTGTCGACAGGTAGTGGGTGTTACGCTGTTAACGCATCCTGCAAAGTTGTTCAAAGTGATTACAAAGTTGTACAAAGTTATTGCAAATTTGGTAAATGCATTTGCATATATGACCAAGTTGTTATCATATAACATCCACATTTGTAAAGTAGGAAAATTTAATTAAAGCCCGTTAAAAGCAGCTTATAGATATTCACATGAGGTGACTGTAAAATGTTAGAAAACAGCGTGCAAAGTTTGAAAAAACGAAGGAAATGTTGGCGGAGTTGCTAGTTTATTTAGCCTAAGTCATTGTAATGACAACCCCGCAGTTAAATTTTGAAAGCATTGAGTAAATTTGCCGATAACGCCTCATATCGAAGCAGATTATCACAACAGTCAATCGAAATATTGACAACAAACTGTATGCAAAGTTGTAAAAAGCGGTTGCGAAGTAGGTAGTTTCATTCTGGATTGTTACCTGTGATATCATATTAACAAGTCCCGTAGTTGAACATTCGAAAATGTGAATAAATATTTCGTAACATGCTGTTTAATTACCGTAGTTTTATTACAAGTATGTAGAGGTCATAGGTCAATCTAGAAGATACTTGTGCAAGCGATATCGATTTAAAACATCCAAAAAACATGAAATAGCCGCAAATTCGGAATAATAATCCATGCAGCTGTGGGGTTAGGTGCTCGACAAATGTTTAAAGTAAAGCACAATCGGGCGTGGTTAGTACTTGCATGGGAGACTCCCTGACTAAATGAATTTTTGTTTGTTTCAACACGCACATGGAAAAGATGTAAGGCAACGTTCCGGCACTTTTTCTTACTGTGATGTCAATCATTTATAGTAGAAAATCGAGGCATTTTTGTAACTTTTTCAATTAATGGAAAATTTTCAAATTCATTCTAATTTTCACGAACAAGTTGTGGATGCTGTCGACACGTAGTGGGTGTTACACTGTTAACGCATCCTGCAAAGTTGTTCAAAGTGATTACAAAGTTGTACAAAGTTATTGCAAATTTGGTAAATGCATTTGCATATATGACCAAGTTGTTATCATATAACAATCCACATTTGTAAAGTAGGGAAATTTAATAAAAGCCCGTTAAAAGCAGCTTATAGATATTCACATGAGGTGACTGTAAAATGTTAGAAAACAGCGTGCAAAGTTTGAAAAAACGAAGGAAATGTTGGCGGAGTTGCTAGTTTATTTAGCCTAAGTCATTGTAATGACAACCCCGCAGTTAAATTTTGAAAGCATTGAGTAAATTTGCCGATAACGCCTCATATCGAAGCAGATTATCACAACAGTCAATCGAAATATTGACAACAAACTGTATGCAAAGTTGTAAAAAGCGGTTGCGAAGTAGGTAGTTTCATTCGGGATTGTTACCTGTGATATCATATTAACAAATCCCGTAGTTGAACATTCGAAAATGTGAATAAATATTTCGTAACATGCTGTTTAATTACCATAGTTTTATTACAAGTATGTAGAGGTCATAGGTCAATCTAGAAGATACTTGTGCAAGCGATATCGATTTAAAACATCCAAAAAACATGAAATAGCCGCAAATTCGGAATAATAATCCATGCAGCTGTGGGGTTAGGTGCTCGACAAATGTTTAAAGTAAAGCACAATCGGGCGTGGTTAGTACTTGCATGGGAGACTCCCTGACTAAACGACCTTTTGAATTTTTGTTTGTTTCAACACGCACATAGAAAAGATGTAAGGCAACGTTCCGGCACTTTTTCTTACTGTGATGTCAATCATTTATAGTAGAAAATCGAGGCATTTTTGTAACTTTTTCAATTAATGGAAAATTTTCAAATTCATTCTAATTTTCACGAACAAGTTGTGGATGCTGTCGACAGGTAGTGGGTGTTACGCTGTTAACGCATCCTGCAAAGTTGTTCAAAGTGATTACAAAGTTGTACAAAGTTATTGCAAATTTGGTAAATGCATTTGCATATATGACCAAGTTGTTATCATATAACATCCACATTTGTAAAGTAGGAAAATTTAATTAAAGCCCGGTAAAGCAGCTTATAGATATTCACATGAGGTGACTGTAAAATGTTAGAAAACAGCGTGCAAAGTTTGAAAAAACGAAGGAAATGTTGGCGGAGTTGCTAGTTTATTTAGCCTAAGTCATTGTAATGACAACCCCGCAGTTAAATTTTGAAAGCATTGAGTAAATTTGCCGATAACGCCTCATATCGAAGCAGATTATCACAACAGTCAATCGAAATATTGACAACAAACTGTATGCAAAGTTGTAAAAAGCGGTTGCGAAGTAGGTAGTTTCATTCTGGATTGTTACCTGTGATATCATATTAACAAGTCCCGTAGTTGAACATTCGAAAATGTGAATAAATATTTCGTAACATGCTGTTTAATTACCGTAGTTTTATTACAAGTATGTAGAGGTCATAGGTCAATCTAGAAGATACTTGTGCAAGCGATATCGATTTAAAACATCCAAAAAACATGAAATTGCCGCAAATTCGGAATAATAATCCATGCAGCTGTGGGGTTAGGTGCTCGACAAATGTTTAAAGTAAAGCACAATCGGGCGTGGTTAGTACTTGCATGGGAGACTCCCTGACTAAACGACCTTTTGAATTTTTGTTTGTTTCAACACGCACATGGAAAAGATGTAAGGCAACGTTCCGGCACTTTTTCTTACTGTGATGTCAATCATTTATAGTAGAAAATCGAGGCATTTTTGTAACTTTTTCAATTAATGGAAAATTTTCAAATTCATTCTAATTTTCACGAACAAGTTGTGGATGCTGTCGACACGTAGTGGGTGTTACACTGTTAACGCATCCTGCAAAGTTGTTCAAAGTGATTACAAAGTTGTACAAAGTTATTGCAAATTTGGTAAATGCATTTGCATATATGACCAAGTTGTTATCATATAACAATCCACATTTGTAAAGTAGGAAAATTTAATAAAAGCCCGTTAAAAGCAGCTTATAGATATTCACATGAGGTGACTGTAAAATGTTAGAAAACAGCGTGCAAAGTTTGAGAAAACGAAGGAAATGTTGGCGGAGTTGCTAGTTTATTTAGCCTAAGTCATTGTAATGACAACCCCGCAGTTAAATTTTGAAAGCATTGAGTAAATTTGCCGATAACGCCTCATATCGAAGCAGATTATGACAACAGTCAATCGAAATATTGACAACAAACTGTATGCAAAGTTGTAAAAAGCGGTTGCGAAGTAAGTAGTTTCATTCTGGATTGTTACCTGTGATATCATATTAACAAGTCCCGTAGTTGAACATTCGAAAATGTGAATAAATATTTCGTAACATGCTGTTTAATTACCGTAGTTTTATTACAAGTATGTAGAGGTCATAGGTCAATCTAGAAGATACTTGTGCAAGCGATATCGATTTAAAACATCCAAAAAAAATGAAATAGCCGCAAATTCGGAATAATAATCCATGCAGCTGTGGGGTTAGGTGCTCGACAAATGTTTAAAGTAAAGCACAATCGGGCGTGGTTCGTACTTGCATGGGAGACTCCCTGACTAAACGACCTTTTGAATTTTTGTTTGTTTCAACACGCACATGGAAAAGATGTAAGGCAACGTTCCTGCACTTTTTCTTACAGTGATGTCAATCATTTATAGTAGAAAATCGAGGCATTTTTGTAACTTTTTCAATTAATGGAAAATTTTCAAATTCATTCTAATTTTCACGAACAAGTTGTGGATGCTGTCGACACGTAGTGGGTGTTACACTGTTAACGCATCCTGCAAAGTTGTTCAAAGTGATTACAAAGTTGTACAAAGTTATTGCAAATTTGGTAAATGCATTTGCATATATGACCAAGTTGTTATCATATAACAATCCACATTTGTAAAGTAGGGAAATTTAATAAAAGCCCGTTAAAAGCAGCTTATAGATATTCACATGAGGTGACTGTAAAATGTTAGAAAACAGCGTGCAAAGTTTGAAAAAACGAAGGAAATGTTGGCGGAGTTGCTAGTTTATTTAGCCTAAGTCATTGTAATGACAAACCCGCAGTTAAATTTTGAAAGCATTGAGTAAATTTGCCGATAACGCCTCATATCGAAGCAGATTATCACAACAGTCAATCGAAATATTGACAACAAACTGTATGCAAAGTTGTAAAAAGCGGTTGCGAAGTAGGTAGTTTCATTCGGGATTGTTACCTGTGATATCATATTAACAAATCCCGTAGTTGAACATTCGAAAATGTGAATAAATATTTCGTAACATGCTGTTTAATTACCATAGTTTTATTACAAGTATGTAGAGGTCATAGGTCAATCTAGAAGATACTTGTGCAAGCGATATCGATTTAAAACATCCAAAAAACATGAAATAGCCGCAAATTCGGAATAATAATCCATGCAGCTGTGGGGTTAGGTGCTCGACAAATGTTTAAAGTAAAGCACAATCGGGCGTGGTTAGTACTTGCATGGGAGACTCCCTGACTAAACGACCTTTTGAATTTTTGTTTGTTTCAACACGCACATGGAAAAGATGTAAGGCAACGTTCCGGCACTTTTTCTTACTGTGATGTCAATCATTTATAGTAGAAAATCGAGGCATTTTTGTAACTTTTTCAATTAATGGAAAATTTTCAAATTCATTCTAATTTTCACGAACAAGTTGTGGATGCTGTCGACACGTAGTGGGTGTTACACTGTTAACGCATCCTGCAAAGTTGTTCAAAGTGATTACAAAGTTGTACAAAGTTATTGCAAATTTGGTAAATGCATTTGCATATATGACCATGTTGTTATCATATAACAATCCACATTTGTAAAGTAGGAAAATTTAATAAAAGCCCGTTAAAAGCAGCTTATAGATATTCACATGAGGTGACTGTAAAATGTTAGAAAACAGCGTGCAAAGTTTGAGAAAACGAAGGAAATGTTGGCGGAGTTGCTAGTTTATTTAGCCTAAGTCATTGTAATGACAACCCCGCAGTTAAATTTTGAAAGCATTGAGTAAATTTGCCGATAACGCCTCATATCGAAGCAGATTATGACAACAGTCAATCGAAATATTGACAACAAACTGTATGCAAAGTTGTAAAAAGCGGTTGCGAAGTAAGTAGTTTCATTCTGGATTGTTACCTGTGATATCATATTAACAAGTCCCGTAGTTGAACATTCGAAAATGTGAATAAATATTTCGTAACATGCTGTTTAATTACCGTAGTTTTATTACAAGTATGTAGAGGTCATAGGTCAATCTAGAAGATACTTGTGCAAGCGATATCGATTTAAAACATCCAAAAAACATGAAATAGCCGCAAATTCGGAATAATAATCCATGCAGCTGTGGGGTTAGGTGCTCGACAAATGTTTAAAGTAAAACACAATCGGGCGTGGTTCGTACTTGCATGGGAGACTACCTGACTAAACGACCTTTTGAATTTTTGTTTGTTTCAACACGCACATGGAAAAGATGTAAGGCAACGTTCCGGCACTTTTTCTTACTGTGATGTCAATCATTTATAGTAGAAAATCGAGGCATTTTTGTAACTTTTTCAATTAATGGAAAATTTGCAAATTCATTCTAATTTTCACGAACAAGTTGTGGATGCTGTCGACACGTAGTGGGTGTTACACTGTTAACGCATCCTGCAAAGTTGTTCAAAGTGATTACAAAGTTGTACAAAGTTATTGCAAATTTGGTAAATGCATTTGCATATATGACCAAGTTGTTATCATATAACAATCCACATTTGTAAAGTAGGGAAATTTAATAAAAGCCCGTTAAAAGCAGCTTATAGATATTCACATGAGGTGACTGTAAAATGTTAGAAAACAGCGTGCAAAGTTTGAAAAAACGAAGGAAATGTTGGCGGAGTTGCTAGTTTATTTAGCCTAAGTCATTGTAATGACAACCCCGCAGTTAAATTTTGAAAGCATTGAGTAAATTTGCCGATAACGCCTCATATCGAAGCAGATTATGACAACAGTCAATCGAAATATTGACAACAAACTGTATGCAAAGTTGTAAAAAGCGGTTGCGAAGTAAGTAGTTTCATTCTGGATTGTTACCTGTGATATCATATTAACAAGTCCCGTAGTTGAACATTCGAAAATGTGAATAAATGTTTCGTAACATGCTGTTTAATTACCGTAGTTTTATTACAAGTATGTAGAGGTCATAGGTCAATCTAGAAGATACTTGTGCAAGCGATATCGATTTAAAACATCCAAAAAACATGAAATAGCCGCAAATTCGGAATAATAATCCATGCAGCTGTGGGGTTAGGTGCTCGACAAATGTTTAAAGTAAAGCACAATCGGGCGTGGTTCGTACTTGCATGGGAGACTCCCTGACTAAACGACCTTTTGAATTTTTGTTTGTTTCAACACGCACATGGAAAAGATGTAAGGCAACGTTCCGGCACTTTTTCTTACTGTGATGTCAATCATTTATAGTAGAAAATCGAGGCATTTTTGTAACTTTTTCAATTAATGGAAAATTTTCAAATTCATTCTAATTTTCACGAACAAGTTGTGGATGCTGTCGACACGTAGTGGGTGTTACACTGTTAACGCATCCTGCAAAGTTGTTCAAAGTGATTACAAAGTTGTACAAAGTTATTGCAAATTTGGTAAATGCATTTGCATATATGACCAAGTTGTTATCATATAACAATCCACATTTGTAAAGTAGGGAAATTTAATAAAAGCCCGTTAAAAGCAGCTTATAGATATTCACATGAGGTGACTGTAAAATGTTAGAAAACAGCGTGCAAAGTTTGAAAAAACGAAGGAAATGTTGGCGGAGTTGCTAGTTTATTTAGCCTAAGTCATTGTAATGACAACCCCGCAGTTAAATTTTGAAAGCATTGAGTAAATTTGCCGATAACGCCTCATATCGAAGCAGATTATCACAACAGTCAATCGAAATATTGACAACAAACTGTATGCAAAGTTGTAAAAAGCGGTTGCGAAGTAGGTAGTTTCATTCGGGATTGTTACCTGTGATATCATATTAACAAGTCCCGTAGTTGAACATTCGAAAATGTGAATAAATATTTCGTAACATGCTGTTTAATTACCGTAGTTTTATTACAAGTATGTAGAGGTCATAGGTCAATCTAGAAGATACTTGTGCAAGCGATATCGATTTAAAACATCCAAAAAACATGAAATAGCCGCAAATTCGGAATAATAATCCATGCAGCTGTGGGGTTAGGTGCTCGACAAATGTTTAAAGTAAAGCACAATCGGGCGTGGTTCGTACTTGCATGGGAGACTCCCTGACTAAACGACCTTTTGAATTTTTGTTTGTTTCAACACGCACATGGAAAAGATGTAAGGCAACGTTCCGGCACTTTTTCTTACTGTGATGTCAATCATTTATAGTAGAAAATCGAGGCATTTTTGTAACTTTTTCAATTAATGGAAAATTTTCAAATTCATTCTAATTTTCACGAACAAGTTGTGGATGCTGTCGACACGTAGTGGGTGTTACACTGTTAACGCATCCTGCAAAGTTGTTCAAAGTGATTACAAAGTTGTACAAAGTTATTGCAAATTTGGTAAATGCATTTGCATATATGACCAAGTTGTTATCATATAACAATCCACATTTGTAAAGTAGGGAAATTTAATAAAAGCCCGTTAAAAGCAGCTTATAGATATTCACATGAGGTGACTGTAAAATGTTAGAAAACAGCGTGCAAAGTTTGAAAAAACGAAGGAAATGTTGGCGGAGTTGCTAGTTTATTTAGCCTAAGTCATTGTAATGACAACCCCGCAGTTAAATTTTGAAAGCATTGAGTAAATTTGCCGATAACGCCTCATATCGAAGCAGATTATGACAACAGTCAATCGAAATATTGACAACAAACTGTATGCAAAGTTGTAAAAAGCGGTTGCGAAGTAAGTAGTTTCATTCTGGATTGTTACCTGTGATATCATATTAACAAGTCCCGTAGTTGAACATTCGAAAATGTGAATGAATATTTCGTAACATGCTGTTTAATTACCGTAGTTTTATTACAAGTATGTAGAGGTCATAGGTCAATCTAGAAGATACTTGTGCAAGGGATATCGATTTAAAACATCCAAAAAACATGAAATAGCCGCAAATTCGGAATAATAATCCATGCAGCTGTGGGGTTAGGTGCTCGACAAATGTTTAAAGTAAAGCACAATCGGGCGTGGTTCGTACTTGCATGGGAGACTCCCTGACTAAACGACCTTTTGAATTTTTGTTTGTTTCAACACGCACATGGAAAAGATGTAAGGCAACGTTCCGGCACTTTTTCTTACTGTGATGTCAATCATTTATAGTAGAAAATCGAGGCATTTTTGTAACTTTTTCAATTAATGGAAAATTTTCAAATTCATTCTAATTTTCACGAACAAGTTGTGGATGCTGTCGACACGTAGTGGGTGTTACACTGTTAACGCATCCTGCAAAGTTGTTCAAAGTGATTACAAAGTTGTACAAAGTTATTGCAAATTTGGTAAATGCATTTGCATATACGACCAAGTTGTTATCATATAACAATCCACATTTGTAAAGTAGGGAAATTTAATAAAAGCCCGTTAAAAGCAGCTTATAGATATTCACATGAGGTGACTGTAAAATGTTAGAAAACAGCGTGCAAAGTTTGAAAAAACGAAGGAAATGTTGGCGGAGTTGCTAGTTTATTTAGCCTAAGTCATTGTAATGACAACCCCGCAGTTAAATTTTGAAAGCATTGAGTAAATTTGCCGATAACGCCTCATATCGAAGCAGATTATGACAACAGTCAATCGAAATATTGACAACAAACTGTATGCAAAGTTGTAAAAAGCGGTTGCGAAGTAAGTAGTTTCATTCTGGATTGTTACCTGTGATATCATATTAACAAGTCCCGTAGTTGAACATTCGAAAATGTGAATAAATATTTCGTAACATGCTGTTTAATTACCGTAGTTTTATTACAAGTATGTAGAGGTCATAGGTCAATCTAGAAGATACTTGTGCAAGCGATATCGATTTAAAACATCCAAAAAACATGAAATAGCCGCAAATTCGGAATAATAATCCATGCAGCTGTGGGGTTAGGTGCTCGACAAATGTTTAAAGTAAAGCACAATCGGGCGTGGTTAGTACTTGCATGGGAGACTCCCTGACTAAACGACCTTTTGAATTTTTGTTTGTTTCAACACGCACATGGAAAAGATGTAAGGCAACGTTCCGGCACTTTTTCTTACTGTGATGTCAATCATTTATAGTAGAAAATCGAGGCATTTTTGTAACTTTTTCAATTAATGGAAAATTTTCAAATTCATTCTAATTTTCACGAACAAGTTGTGGATGCTGTCGACACGTAGTGGGTGTTACACTGTTAACGCATCCTGCAAAGTTGTTCAAAGTGATTACAAAGTTGTACAAAGTTATTGCAAATTTGGTAAATGCATTTGCATATATGACCAAGTTGTTATCATATAACAATCCACATTTGTAAAGTAGGGAAATTTAATAAAAGCCCGTTAAAAGCAGCTTATAGATATTCACATGAGGTGACTGTAAAATGTTAGAAAACAGCGTGCAAAGTTTGAAAAAACGAAGGAAATGTTGGCGGAGTTGCTAGTTTATTTAGCCTAAGTCATTGTAATGACAACCCCGCAGTTAAATTTTGAAAGCATTGAGTAAATTTGCCGATAACGCCTCATATCGAAGCAGATTATGACAACAGTCAATCGAAATATTGACAACAAACTGTATGCAAAGTTGTAAAAAGCGGTTGCAAAGTAAGTAGTTTCATTCTGGATTGTTACCTGTGATATCATATTAACAAGTCCCGTAGTTGAACATTCGAAAATGTGAATAAATATTTCGTAACATGCTGTTTAATTACCGTAGTTTTATTACAAGTATGTAGAGGTCATAGGTCAATCTAGAAGATACTTGTGCAAGCGATATCGATTTAAAACATCCAAAAAACATGAAATAGCCGCAAATTCGGAATAATAATCCATGCAGCTGTGGGGTTAGGTGCTCGACAAATGTTTAAAGTAAAGCACAATCGGGCGTGGTTAGTACTTGCATGGGAGACTCCCTGACTAAACGACCTTTTGAATTTTTGTTTGTTTCAACACGCACATGGAAAAGATGTAAGGCAACGTTCCGGCACTTTTTCTTACTGTGATGTCAATCATTTATAGTAGAAAATCGAGGCATTTTTGTAACTTTTTCAATTAATGGAAAATTTTCAAATTCATTCTAATTTTCACGAACAAGTTGTGGATGCTGTCGACACGTAGTGGGTGTTACACTGTTAACGCATCCTGCAAAGTTGTTCAAAGTGATTACAAAGTTGTACAAAGTTATTGCAAATTTGGTAAATGCATTTGCATATATGACCAAGTTGTTATCATATAACAATCCACATTTGTAAAGTAGGGAAATTTAATAAAAGCCCGTTAAAAGCAGCTTATAGATATTCACATGAGGTGACTGTAAAATGTTAGAAAACAGCGTGCAAAGTTTGAAAAAACGAAGGAAATGTTGGCGGAGTTGCTAGTTTATTTAGCCTAAGTCATTGTAATGACAACCCCGCAGTTAAATTTTGAAAGCATTGAGTAAATTTGCCGATAACGCCTCATATCGAAGCAGATTATGACAACAGTCAATCGAAATATTGACAACAAACTGTATGCAAAGTTGTAAAAAGCGGTTGCGAAGTAGGTAGTTTCATTCGGGATTGTTACCTGTGATATCATATTAACAAGTCCCGTAGTTGAACATTCGAAAATGTGAATAAATATTTCGTAACATGCTGTTTAATTACCGTAGTTTTATTACAAGTATGTAGAGGTCATAGGTCAATCTAGAAGATACTTGTGCAAGCGATATCGATTTAAAACATCCAAAAAACATGAAATAGCCGCAAATTCGGAATAATAATCCATGCAGCTGTGGGGGTTAGGTGCTCGACAGATGTTTAAAGTAAAGCACAATCGGGCGTGGTTAGTACTTGCATGGGAGACTCCCTGACTAAACGACCTTTTGAATTTTTGTTTGTTTCAACACGCACATGGAAAAGATGTAAGGCAACGTTCCGGCACTTTTTCTTACTGTGATGTCAATCATTTATAGTAGAAAATCGAGGCATTTTTGTAACTTTTTCAATTAATGGAAAATTTTCAAATTCATTCTAATTTTCACGAACAAGTTGTGGATGCTGTCGACACGTAGTGGGTGTTACACTGTTAACGCATCCTGCAAAGTTGTTCAAAGTGATTACAAAGTTGTACAAAGTTATTGCAAATTTGGTAAATGCATTTGCATATATGACCAAGTTGTTATCATATAACAATCCACATTTGTAAAGTAGGGAAATTTAATAAAAGCCCGTTAAAAGCAGCTTATAGATATTCACATGAGGTGACTGTAAAATGTTAGAAAACAGCGTGCAAAGTTTGAAAAAACGAAGGAAATGTTGGCGGAGTTGCTAGTTTATTTAGCCTAAGTCATTGTAATGACAACCCCGCAGTTAAATTTTGAAAGCATTGAGTAAATTTGCCGATAACGCCTCATATCGAAGAAGATTATCACAACAGTCAATCGAAATATTGACAACAAACTGTATGCAAAGTTGTAAAAAGCGGTTGCGAAGTAGGTAGTTTCATTCGGGATTGTTACCTGTGATATCATATTAACAAGTCCCGTAGTTGAACATTCGAAAATGTGAATAAATATTTCGTAACATGCTGTTTAATTACCGTAGTTTTATTACAAGTATGTAGAGGTCATAGGTCAATCTAGAAGATACTTGTGCAAGCGATATCGATTTAAAACATCCAAAAAACATGAAATAGCCGCAAATTCGGAATAATAATCCATGCAGCTGTGGGGTTAGGTGCTCGACAAATGTTTAAAGTAAAGCACAATCGGGCGTGGTTAGTACTTGCATGGGAGACTCCCTGACTAAACGACCTTTTGAATTTTTGTTTGTTTCAACACGCACATGGAAAAGATGTAAGGCAACGTTCCGGCACTTTTTCTTACTGTGATGTCAATCATTTATAGTAGAAAATCGAGGCATTTTTGTAACTTTTTCAATTAATGGAAAATTTTCAAATTCATTCTAATTTTCACGAACAAGTTGTGGATGCTGTCGACACGTAGTGGGTGTTACACTGTTAACGCATCCTGCAAAGTTGTTCAAAGTTGTACAAAGATGTACAAAGTTATTGCAAATTTGGTAAATGCATTTGCATATATGACCAAGTTGTTATCATATAACAATCCACATTTGTAAAGTAGGGAAATTTAATAAAAGCCCGTTAAAAGCAGCTTATAGATATTCACATGAGGTGACTGTAAAATGTTAGAAAACAGCGTGCAAAGTTTGAAAAAACGAAGGAAATGTTGGCGGAGTTGCTAGTTTATTTAGCCTAAGTCATTGTAATGACAACCCCGCAGTTAAATTATGAAAGCATTGAGTAAATTTGCCGATAACGCCTCATATCGAAGCAGATTATCACAACAGTCAATCGAAATATTGACAACAAACTGTATGCAAAGTTGTAAAAAGCGGTTGCGAAGTAGGTAGTTTCATTCGGGATTGTTACCTGTGATATCATATTAACAAGTCCCGTAGTTGAACATTCGAAAATGTGAATAAATATTTCGTAACATGCTGTTTAATTACCGTAGTTTTATTACAAGTATGTAGAGGTCATAGGTCAATCTAGAAGATACTTGTGCAAGCGATATCGATTTAAAACATCCAAAAACATGAAATAGCCGCAAATTCGGAATAATAATCCATGCAGCTGTGGGGTTAGGTGCTCGACAAATGTTTAAAGTAAAGCACAATCGGGCGTGGTTAGTACTTGCATGGGAGACTCCCTGACTAAACGACCTTTTGAATTTTTGTTTGTTTCAACACGCACATGGAAAAGATGTAAGGCAACGTTCCGGCACTTTTTCTTACTGTGATGTCAATCATTTATAGTAGAAAATCGAGGCATTTTTGTAACTTTTTCAATTAATGGAAAATTTTCAAATTCATTCTAATTTTCACGAACAAGTTGTGGATGCTGTCGGTACGTAGTGGGTGTTACACTGTTAACGCATCCTGCAAAGTTGTTCAAAGTGATTACAAAGTTGTACAAAGTTATTGCAAATTTGGTAAATGCATTTGCATATATGACCAAGTTGTTATCATATAACAATCCACATTTGTAAAGTAGGGAATTTTAATAAAAGCCCGTTAAAAGCAGCTTATAGATATTCACATGAGGTGACTGTAAAATGTTAGAAAACAGCGTGCAAAGTTTGAAAAAACGAAGGAAATGTTGGCGGAGTTGCTAGTTTATTTAGCCTAAGTCATTGTAATGACAACCCCGCAGTTAAATTTTGAAAGCATTGAGTAAATTTGCCGATAACGCCTCATATCGAAGCAGATTATCACAACAGTCAATCGAAATATTGACAACAAACTGTATGCAAAGTTGTAAAAAGCGGTTGCGAAGTAGGTAGTTTCATTCGGGATTGTTACCTGTGATATCATATTAACAAGTCCCGTAGTTGAACATTCGAAAATGTGAATAAATATTTCGTAACATGCTGTTTAATTACCGTAGTTTTATTACAAGCATGTAGAGGTCATAGGTCAATCTAGAAGATACTTGTGCAAGCGATATCGATTTAAAACATCCAAAAAACATGAAATAGCCGCAAATTCGGAATAATAATCCATGCAGCTGTGGGGTTAGGTGCTCGACAAATGTTTAAAGTAAAGCACAATCGGGCGTGGTTAGTACTTGCATGGGAGACTCCCTGAATAAACGACCTTTTGAATTTTTGTTTGTTTCAACACGCACATGGAAAAGATGTAAGGCAACGTTCCGGCACTTTTTCTTACTGTGATGTCAATCATTTATAGTAGAAAATCGAGGCATTTTTGTAACTTTTTCAATTAATGGAAAATTTTCAAATTCATTCTAATTTTCACGAACAAGTTGTGGATGCTGTCGACACGTAGTGGGTGTTACACTGTTAACGCATCCTGCAAAGTTGTTCAAAGTGATTACAAAGTTGTACAAAGTTATTGCAAATTTGGTAAATGCATTTGCATATATGACCAAGTTGTTATCATATAACAATCCACATTTGTAAAGTAGGGAAATTTAATAAAAGCCCGTTAAAAGCAGCTTATAGATATTCACATGAGGTGACTGTAAAATGTTAGAAAACAGCGTGCAAAGTTTGAAAAAACGAAGGAAATGTTGGCGGAGTTGCTAGTTTATTTAGCCTAAGTCATTGTAATGACAACCCCGCAGTTAAATTTTGAAAGCATTGAGTAAATTTGCCGATAACGCCTCATATCGAAGCAGATTATCACAACAGTCAATCGAAATATTGACAACAAACTGTATGCAAAGTTGTAAAAAGCGGTTGCGAAGTAGGTAGTTTCATTCGGGATTGTTACCTGTGATATCATATTAACAAGTCCCGTAGTTGAACATTCGAAAATGTGAATAAATATTTCGTAACATGCTGTTTAATTACCGTAGTTTTATTACAAGCATGTAGAGGTCATAGGTCAATCTAGAAGATACTTGTGCAAGCGATATCGATTTAAAACATCCAAAAAACATGAAATAGCCGCAAATTCGGAATAATAATCCATGCAGCTGTGGGGTTAGGTGCTCGACAAATGTTTAAAGTAAAGCACAATCGGGCGTGGTTAGTACTTGCATGGGAGACTCCCTGACTAAACGACCTTTTGAATTTTTGTTTGTTTCAACACGCACATGGAAAAGATGTAAGGCAACGTTCCGGCACTTTTTCTTACTGTGATGTCAATCATTTATAGTAGAAAATCGAGGCATTTTTGTAACTTTTTCAATTAATGGAAAATTTTCAAATTCATTCTAATTTTCACGAACAAGTTGTGGATGCTGTCGACACGTAGTGGGTGTTACACTGTTAACGCATCCTGCAAAGTTGTTCAAAGTGATTACAAAGTTGTACAAAGTTATTGCAAATTTGGTAAATGCATTTGCATATATGACCAAGTTGTTATCATATAACAATCCACATTTGTAAAGTAGGGAAATTTAATAAAAGCCCGTTAAAAGCAGCTTATAGATATTCACATGAGGTGACTGTAAAATGTTAGAAAACAGCGTGCAAAGTTTGAAAAAACGAAGGAAATGTTGGCGGAGTTGCTAGTTTATTTAGCCTAAGTCATTGTAATGACAACCCCGCAGTTAAATTTTGAAAGCATTGAGTAAATTTGCCGATAACGCCTCATATCGAAGCAGATTATCACAACAGTCAATCGAAATATTGACAACAAACTGTATGCAAAGTTGTAAAAAGCGGTTGCGAAGTAGGTAGTTTCATTCGGGATTGTTACCTGTGATATCATATTAACAAATCCCGTAGTTGAACATTCGAAAATGTGAATAAATATTTCGTAACATGCTGTTTAATTACCGTAGTTTTATTACAAGTATGTAGAGGTCATAGGTCAATCTAGAAGATACTTGTGCAAGCGATATCGATTTAAAACATCCAAAAACATGAAATAGCCGCAAATTCGGAATAATAATCCATGCAGCTGTGGGGTTAGGTGCTCGACAAATGTTTAAAGTAAAGCACAATCGGGCGTGGTTAGTACTTGCATGGGAGACTCCCTGACTAAACGACCTTTTGAATTTTTGTTTGTTTCAACACGCACATGGAAAAGATGTAAGGCAACGTTCCGGCACTTTTTCTTACTGTGATGTCAATCATTTATAGTAGAAAATCGAGGCATTTTTGTAACTTTTTCAATTAATGGAAAATTTTCAAATTCATTCTAATTTTCACGAACAAGTTGTGGATGCTGTCGGTACGTAGTGGGTGTTACACTGTTAACGCATCCTGCAAAGTTGTTCAAAGTGATTACAAAGTTGTACAAAGTTATTGCAAATTTGGTAAATGCATTTGCATATATGACCAAGTTGTTATCATATAACAATCCACATTTGTAAAGTAGGGAAATTTAATAAAAGCCCGTTAAAAGCAGCTTATAGATATTCACATGAGGTGACTGTAAAATGTTAGAAAACAGCGTGCAAAGTTTGAAAAAACGAAGGAAATGTTGGCGGAGTTGCTAGTTTATTTAGCCTAAGTCATTGTAATGACAACCCCGCAGTTAAATTTTGAAAGCATTGAGTAAATTTGCCGATAACGCCTCATATCGAAGCAGATTATCACAACAGTCAATCGAAATATTGACAACAAACTGTATGCAAAGTTGTAAAAAGCGGTTGCGAAGTAGGTAGTTTCATTCTGGATTGTTACCTGTGATATCATATTAACAAGTCCCGTAGTTGAACATTCGAAAATGTGAATAAATATTTCGTAACATGCTGTTTAATTACCGTAGTTTTGTTACAAGTATGTAGAGGTCATAGGTCAATCTAGAAGATACTTGTGCAAGCGATATCGATTTAAAACATCCAAAAAACATGAAATAACCGCAAATTCGGAATAATAATCCATCCAGCTGTGGGGTTAGGTGCTCGACAAATGTTTAAAGTAAAGCACAATCGGGCGTGGTTAGTACTTGCATGGGAGACTCCCTGACTAAACGACCTTTTGAATTTTTGTTTGTTTCAACACGCACATGGAAAAGATGTAAGGCAACGTTCCGGCACTTTTTCTTACTGTGATGTCAATCATTTATAGTAGAAAATCGAGGCATTTTTGTAACTTTTTCAATTAATGGAAAATTTTCAAATTCATTCTAATTTTCACGAACAAGTTGTGGATGCTGTCGACACGTAGTGGGTGTTACACTGTTAACGCATCCTGCAAAGTTGTTCAAAGTGATTACAAAGTTGTACAAAGTTATTGCAAATTTGGTAAATGCATTTGCATATATGACCAAGTTGTTATCATATAACAATCCACATTTGTAAAGTAGGGAAATTTAATAAAAGCCCGTTAAAAGCAGCTTATAGATATTCACATGAGGTGACTGTAAAATGTTAGAAAACAGCGTGCAAAGTTTGAAAAAAACGAAGGAAATGTTGGCGGAGTTGCTAGTTTATTTAGCCTAAGTCATTGTAATGACAACCCCGCAGTTAAATTTTGAAAGCATTGAGTAAATTTGCCGATAACGCCTCATATCGAAGCAGATTATCACAACAGTCAATCGAAATATTGACAACAAACTGTATGCAAAGTTGTAAAAAGCGGTTGCGAAGTAGGTAGTTTCATTCGGGATTGTTACCTGTGATATCATATTAACAAATCCCGTAGTTGAACATTCGAAAATGTGAATAAATATTTCGTAACATGCTGTTTAATTACCGTAGTTTTATTACAAGTATGTAGAGGTCATAGGTCAATCTAGAAGATACTTGTGCAAGCGATATCGATTTAAAACATCCAAAAACATGAAATAGCCGCAAATTCGGAATAATAATCCATGCAGCTGTGGGGTTAGGTGCTCGACAAATGTTTAAAGTAAAGCACAATCGGGCGTGGTTAGTACTTGCATGGGAGACTCCCTGACTAAACGACCTTTTGAATTTTTGTTTGTTTCAACACGCACATGGAAAAGATGTAAGGCAACGTTCCGGCACTTTTTCTTACTGTGATGTCAATCATTTATAGTAGAAAATCGAGGCTTTTTTGTAACTTTTTCAATTAATGGAAAATTTTCAAATTCATTCTAATTTTCACGAACAAGTTGTGGATGCTGTCGGTACGTAGTGGGTGTTACACTGTTAACGCATCCTGCAAAGTTGTTCAAAGTGATTACAAAGTTGTACAAAGTTATTGCAAATTTGGTAAATGCATTTGCATATATGACCAAGTTGTTATCATATAACAATCCACATTTGTAAAGTAGGGAAATTTAATAAAAGCCCGTTAAAAGCAGCTTATAGATATTCACATGAGGTGACTGTAAAATGTTAGAAAACAGCGTGCAAAGTTTGAAAAAACGAAGGAAATGTTGGCGGAGTTGCTAGTTTATTTAGCCTAAGTCATTGTAATGACAACCCCGCAGTTAAATTTTGAAAGCATTGAGTAAATTTGCCGATAACGCCTCATATCGAAGCAGATTATCACAACAGTCAATCGAAATATTGACAACAAACTGTATGCAAAGTTGTAAAAAGCGGTTGCGAAGTAGGTAGTTTCATTCTGGATTGTTACCTGTGATATCATATTAACAAGTCCCGTAGTTGAACATTCGAAAATGTGAATAAATATTTCGTAACATGCTGTTTAATTACCGTAGTTTTATTACAAGTATGTAGAGGTCATAGGTCAATCTAGAAGATACTTGTGCAAGCGATATCGATTTAAAACATCCAAAAAACATGAAATAGCCGCAAATTCGGAATAATAATCCATCCAGCTGTGGGGTTAGGTGCTCGACAAATGTTTAAAGTAAAGCACAATCGGGCGTGGTTAGTACTTGCATGGGAGACTCCCTGACTAAACGACCTTTTGAATTTTTGTTTGTTTCAACACGCACATGGAAAAGATGTAAGGCAACGTTCCGGCACTTTTTCTTACTGTGATGTCAATCATTTATAGTAGAAAATCGAGGCATTTTTGTAACTTTTTCAATTAATGGAAAATTTTCAAATTCATTCTAATTTTCACGAACAAGTTGTGGATGCTGTCGACACGTAGTGGGTGTTACACTGTTAACGCATCCTGCAAAGTTGTTCAAAGTGATTACAAAGTTGTACAAAGTTATTGCAAATTTGGTAAATGCATTTGCATATATGACCAAGTTGTTATCATATAACAATCCACATTTGTAAAGTAGGGAAATTTAATAAAAGCCCGTTAAAAGTAGCTTATAGATATTCACATGAGGTGACTGTAAAATGTTAGAAAACAGCGTGCAAAGTTTGAAAAAACGAAGGAAATGTTGGCGGAGTTGCTAGTTTATTTAGCCTAAGTCATTGTAATGACAACCCCGCAGTTAAATTTTGAAAGCATTGAGTAAATTTGCCGATAACGCCTCATATCGAAGCAGATTATCACAACAGTCAATCGAAATATTGACAACAAACTGTATGCAAAGTTGTAAAAAGCGGTTGCGAAGTAGGTAGTTTCATTCTGGATTGTTACCTGTGATATCATATTAACAAGTCCCGTAGTTGAACATTCGAAAATGTGAATAAATATTTCGTAACATGCTGTTTAATTACCGTAGTTTTATTACAAGTATGTAGAGGTCATAGGTCAATCTAGAAGATACTTGTGCAAGCGATATCGATTTAAAACATCCAAAAAACATGAAATAGCCGCAAATTCGGAATAATAATCCATCCAGCTGTGGGGTTAGGTGCTCGACAAATGTTTAAAGTAAAGCACAATCGGGCGTGGTTAGTACTTGCATGGGAGACTCCCTGACTAAACGACCTTTTGAATTTTTGTTTGTTTCAAGACGCACATGGTGGAAAAGATGTAAGGCAACGTTCCGGCACTTTTTCTTACTGTGATGTCAATCATTTATAGTAGAAAATCGAGGCATTTTTGTAACTTTTTCAATTAATGGAAAATTTTCAAATTCATTCTAATTTTCACGAACAAGTTGTGGATGCTGTCGACACGTAGTGGGTGTTACACTGTTAACGCATCCTGCAAAGTTGTTCAAAGTGATTACAAAGTTGTACAAAGTTATTGCAAATTTGGTAAATGCATTTGCATATATGACCAAGTTGTTATCATATAACAATCCACATTTGTAAAGTAGGGGAATTTAATAAAAGCCCGTTAAAAGCAGCTTATAGATATTCACATGAGGTGACTGTAAAATGTTAGAAAACAGCGTGCAAAGTTTGAAAAAACGAAGGAAATGTTGGCGGAGTTGCTAGTTTATTTAGCCTAAGTCATTGTAATGACAACCCCGCAGTTAAATTTTGAAAGCATTGAGTAAATTTGCCGATAACGCCTCATATCGAAGCAGATTATCACAACAGTCAATCGAAATATTGACAACAAACTGTATGCAAAGTTGTAAAAAGCGGTTGCGAAGTAGGTAGTTTCATTCGGGATTGTTACCTGTGATATCATATTAACAAATCCCGTAGTTGAACATTCGAAAATGTGAATAAATATTTCGTAACATGCTGTTTAATTACCGTAGTTTTATTACAAGTATGTAGAGGTCATAGGTCAATCTAGAAGATACTTGTGCAAGCGATATCGATTTAAAACATCCAAAAACATGAAATAGCCGCAAATTCGGAATAATAATCCATGCAGCTGTGGGGTTAGGTGCTCGACAAATGTTTAAAGTAAAGCACAATCGGGCGTGGTTGGTACTTGCATGGGAGACTCCCTGACTAAACGACCTTTTGAATTTTTGTTTGTTTCAACACGCACATGGAAAAGATGTAAGGCAACGTTCCGGCACTTTTTCTTACTGTGATGTCAATCATTTATAGTAGAAAATCGAGGCATTTTTGTAACTTTTTCAATTAATGGAAAATTTTCAAATTCATTCTAATTTTCACGAACAAGTTGTGGATGCTGTCGGTACGTAATGGGTGTTTCACTGTTAACGCATCCTGCAAAGTTGTTCAAAGTGATTACAAAGTTGTACAAAGTTATTGCAAATTTGGTAAATGCATTTGCATATATGACCAAGTTGTTATCATATAACAATCCACATTTGTAAAGTAGGGAAATTTAATAAAAGCCCGTTAAAAGCAGCTTATAGATATTCACATGAGGTGACTGTAAAATGTTAGAAAACAGCGTGCAAAGTTTGAAAAAACGAAGGAAATGTTGGCGGAGTTGCTAGTTTATTTAGCCTAAGTCATTGTAATGACAACCCCGCAGTTAAATTTTGAAAGCATTGAGTAAATTTGCCGATAACGCCTCATATCGAAGCAGATTATCACAACAGTCAATCGAAATATTGACAACAAACTGTATGCAAAGTTGTAAAAAGCGGTTGCGAAGTAGGTAGTTTCATTCGGGATTGTTACCTGTGATATCATATTAACAAGTCCCGTAGTTGAACATTCGAAAATGTGAATAAATATTTCGTAACATGCTGTTTAATTACCGTAGTTTATTACAAGTATGTAGAGGTCATAGGTCAATCTAGAAGATACTTGTGCAAGCGATATCGATTTAAAACATCCAAAAAACATGAAATAGCCGCAAATTCGGAATAATAATCCATGCAGCTGTGGGGTTAGGTGCTCGACAAATGTTTAAAGTAAAGCATAATCGGGCGTGGTTAGTACTTGCGTGGGAGACTCCCTGACTAAACGACCTTTTGAATTTTTGTTTGTTTCAACACGCACATGGAAAAGATGTAAGGCAACGTTCCGGCACTTTTTCTTACTGTGATGTCAATCATTTATAGTAGAAAATCGAGGCATTTTTGTAACTTTTTCAATTAATGGAAAATTTTCAAATTCATTCTAATTTTCACGAACAAGTTGTGGATGCTGTCGGTACGTAGTGGGTGTTACACTGTTAACGCATCCTGCAAAGTTGTTCAAAGTGATTACAAAGTTGTACAAAGTTATTGCAAATTTGGTAAATGCATTTGCATATATGACCAAGTTGTTATCATATAACAATCCACATTTGTAAAGTAGGGAAATTTAATAAAAGCCCGTTAAAAGCAGCTTATAGATATTCACATGAGGTGACTGTAAAATGTTAGAAAACAGCGTGCAAAGTTTGAAAAAACGAAGGAAATGTTGGCGGAGTTGCTAGTTTATTTAGCCTAAGTCATTGTAATGACAACCCCGCAGTTAAATTTTGAAAGCATTGAGTAAATTTGCCGATAACGCCTCATATCGAAGCAGATTATCACAACAGTCAATCGAAATATTGACATCAAACTGTATGCAAAGTTGTAAAAAGCGGTTGCGAAGTAGGTAGTTTCATTCGGGATTGTTACCTGTGATATCATATTAACAAGTCCCGTAGTTGAACATTCGAAAATGTGAATAAATATTTCGTAACATGCTGTTTAATTACCGTAGTTTTATTACAAGTATGTAGAGGTCATAGGTCAATCTAGAAGATACTTGTGCAAGCGATATCGATTTAAAACATCCAAAAAACATGAAATAGCCGCAAATTCGGAATAATAATCCATGCAGCTGTGGGGTTAGGTGCTCGACAAATGTTTAAAGTAAAGCACAATCGGGCGTGGTTAGTACTTGCATGGGAGACTCCCTGACTAAACGACCTTTTGAATTTTTGTTTGTTTCAACACGCACATGGAAAAGATGTAAGGCAACGTTCCGGCACTTTTTCTTACTGTGATGTCAATCATTTATAGTAGAAAATCGAGGCATTTTTGTAACTTTTTCAATTAATGGAAAATTTTCAAATTCATTCTAATTTTCACGAACAAGTTGTGGATGCTGTCGACACGTAGTGGGTGTTACACTGTTAACGCATCCTGCAAAGTTGTTCAAAGTGATTACAAAGTTGTACAAAGTTATTGCAAATTTGGTAAATGCATTTGCATATATGACCAAGTTGTTATCATATAACAATCCACATTTGTAAAGTAGGGAAATTTAATAAAAGCCCGTTAAAAGCAGCTTATAGATATTCACATGAGGTGACTGTAAAATGTTAGAAAACAGCGTGCAAAGTTTGAAAAAACGAAGGAAATGTTGGCGGAGTTGCTAGTTTATTTAGCCTAAGTCATTGTAATGACAACCCCGCAGTTAAATTTTGAAAGCATTGAGTAAATTTGCCGATAACGCCTCATATCGAAGCAGATTATCACAACAGTCAATCGAAATATTGACAACAAACTGTATGCAAAGTTGTAAAAAGCGGTTGCGAAGTAGGTAGTTTCATTCGGGATTGTTACCTGTGATATCATATTAACAAGTCCCGTAGTTGAACATTCGAAAATGTGAATAAATATTTCGTAACATGCTGTTTAATTACCGTAGTTTTATTACAAGTATTTAGAGGTCATAGGTCAATCTAGAAGATACTTGTGCAAGCGATATCGATTTAAAACATCCAAAAAACATTAAGTAGCCGCAAATTCGGAATAATAATCCATGCAGCTGTGGGGTTAGGTGCTCGACAAATGTTTAAAGTAAAGCACAATCGGGCGTGGTTAGTACTTGCATGGGAGACTCCCTGACTAAACGACCTTTTGAATTTTTGTTTGTTTCAACACGCACATGGAAAAGATGTAAGGCAACGTTCCGGCACTTTTTCTTACTGTGATGTCAATCATTTATAGTAGAAAATCGAGGCATTTTTGTAACTTTTTCAATTAATGGAACATTTTCAAATTCATTCTAATTTTCACGAACAAGTTGTGGATGCTGTCGACACGTAGTGGGTGTTACACTGTTAACGCATCGTGCAAAGTTGTTCAAAGTGATTACAAAGTTGTACAAAGTTATTGCAAATTTGGTAAATGCATTTGCATATATGACCAAGTTGTTATCATATAACAATCCACATTTGTAAAGTAGGGAAATTTAATAAAAGCCCGTTAAAAGCAGCTTATAGATATTCACATGAGGTGACTGTAAAATGTTAGAAAACAGCGTGCAAAGTTTGAAAAAACGAAGGAAATGTTGGCGGAGTTGCTAGTTTATTTAGCCTAAGTCATTGTAATGACAACCCCGCAGTTAAATTTTGAAAGCATTGAGTAAATTTGCCGATAACGCCTCATATCGAAGCAGATTATCACAACAGTCAATCGAAATATTGACAACAAACTGTATGCAAAGTTGTAAAAAGCGGTTGCGAAGTAGGTAGTTTCATTCGGGATTGTTACCTGTGATATCATATTAACAAGTCCCGTAGTTGAACATTCGAAAATGTGAATAAATATTTCGTAACATGCTGTTTAATTACCGTAGTTTTATTACAAGTATGTAGAGGTCATAGGTCAATCTAGAAGATACTTGTGCAAGCGATATCGATTTAAAACATCCAAAAAACATTAAATAGCCGCAAATTCGGAATAATAATCCATGCAGCTGTGGGGTTAGGTGCTCGACAAATGTTTAAAGTAAAGCACAATCGGGCGTGGTTAGTACTTGCATGGGAGACTCCCTGACTAAACGACCTTTTGAATTTTTGTTTGTTTCAACACGCACATGGAAAAGATGTAAGGCAACGTTCCGGCACTTTTTCTTACTGTGATGTCAATCATTTATAGTAGAAAATCGAGGCATTTTTGTAACTTTTTCAATTAATGGAACATTTTCAAATTCATTCTAATTTTCACGAACAAGTTGTGGATGCTGTCGACACGTAGTGGGTGTTACACTGTTAACGCATCCTGCAAAGTTGTTCAAAGTGATTACAAAGTTGTACAAAGTTATTGCAAATTTGGTAAATGCATTTGCATATATGACCAAGTTGTTATCATATAACAATCCACATTTGTAAAGTAGGGAAATTTAATAAAAGCCCGTTAAAAGCAGCTTATAGATATTCACATGAGGTGACTGTAAAATGTTAGAAAACAGCGTGCAAAGTTTGAAAAAACGAAGGAAATGTTGGCGGAGTTGCTAGTTTATTTAGCCTAAGTCATTGTAATGACAACCCCGCAGTTAAATTTTGAAAGCATTGAGTAAATTTGCCGATAACGCCTCATATCGAAGCAGATTATCACAACAGTCAATCGAAATATTGACAACAAACTGTATGCAAAGTTGTAAAAAGCGGTTGCGAAGTAGGTAGTTTCATTCGGGATTGTTACCTGTGATATCATATTAACAAGTCCCGTAGTTGAACATTCGAAAATGTGAATAAATATTTCGTAACATGCTGTTTAATTACCGTAGTTTTATTACAAGTATGTAGAGGTCATAGGTCAATCTAGAAGATACTTGTGCAAGCGATATCGATTTAAAACATCCAAAAAACATTAAATAGCCGCAAATTCGGAATAATAATCCATCCAGCTGTGGGGTTAGGTGCTCGACAAATGTTTAAAGTAAAGCACAATCGGGCGTGGTTAGTACTTGCATGGGAGACTCCCTGACTAAACGACCTTTTGAATTTTTGTTTGTTTCAACACGCACATGGAAAAGATGTAAGGCAACGTTCCGGCACTTTTTCTTACTGTGATGTCAATCATTTATAGTAGAAAATCGAGGCATTTTTGTAACTTTTTCAATTAATGGAAAATTTTCAAATTCATTCTAATTTTCACGAACAAGTTGTGGATGCTGTCGACACGTAGTGGGTGTTACACTGTTAACACATCCTGCAAAGTTGTTCAAAGTGATTACAAAGTTGTACAAAGTTATTGCAAATTTGGTAAATGCATTTGCATATATGACCAAGTTGTTATCATATAACAATCCACATTTGTAAAGTAGGAAAATTTAATAAAAGCCCGTTAAAAGCAGCTTATAGATATTCACATGAGGTGACTGTAAAATGTTAGAAAACAGCGTGCAAAGTTTGAAAAAACGAAGGAAATGTTGGCGGAGTTGCTAGTTTATTTAGGCTAAGTCATTGTAATGACAACCCCGCAGTTAAATTTTGAAAGCATTGAGTAAATTTGCCGATAACGCCTCATATCGAAGCAGATTATCACAACAGTCAATCGAAATATTGACAACAAACTGTATGCAAAGTTGTAAAAAGCGGTTGCGAAGTAGGTAGTTTCATTCGGGATTGTTACCTGTGATATCATATTAACAAATCCCGTAGTTGAACATTCGAAAATGTGAATAAATATTTCGTAACATGCTGTTTAATTACCGTAGTTTTATTACAAGTATGTAGAGGTCATAGGTCAATCTAGAAGATACTTGTGCAAGCGATATCGATTTAAAACATCCAAAAACATGAAATAGCCGCAAATTCGGAATAATAATCCATGCAGCTGTGGGGTTAGGTGCTCGACAAATGTTTAAAGTAAAGCACAATCGGGCGTGGTTAGTACTTGCATGGGAGACTCCCTGACTAAACGACCTTTTGAATTTTTGTTTGTTTCAACACGCACATGGAAAAGATGTAAGGCAACGTTCCGGCACTTTTTCTTACTGTGATGTCAATCATTTATAGTAGAAAATCGAGGCATTTTTGTAACTTTTTCAATTAATGGAAAATTTTCAAATTCATTCTAATTTTCACGAACAAGTTGTGGATGCTGTCGACACGTAGTGGGTGTTACACTGTTAACGCATCCTGCAAAGTTGTTCAAAGTGATTACAAAGTTGTACAAAGTTATTGCAAATTTGGTAAATGCATTTGCATATATGACCAAGTTGTTATCATATAACAATCCACATTTGTAAAGTAGGGAAATTTAATAAAAGCCCGTTAAAAGCAGCTTATAGATATTCACATGAGGTGACTGTAAAATGTTAGAAAACAGCGTGCAAAGTTTGAAAAAACGAAGGAAATGTTGGCGGAGTTGCTAGTTTATTTAGCCTAAGTCATTGTAATGACAACCCCGCAGTTAAATTTTGAAAGCATTGAGTAAATTTGCCGATAACGCCTCATATCGAAGCAGATTATGACAACAGTCAATCGAAATATTGACAACAAACTGTATGCAAAGTTGTAAAAAGCGGTTGCGAAGTAGGTAGTTTCATTCGGGATTGTTACCTGTGATATCATATTAACAAGTCCCGTAGTTGAACATTCGAAAATGTGAATAAATATTTCGTAACATGCTGTTTAATTACCGTAGTTTTATTACAAGTATGTAGAGGTCATAGGTCAATCTAGAAGATACTTGTGCAAGCGATATCGATTTAAAACATCCAAAAAACATGAAATAGCCGCAAATTCGGAATAATAATCCAATGCCGCTGTGGGGTTAGGTGCTCGACAAATGTTTAAAGTAAAGCACAATCGGGCGTGGTTAGTACTTGCATGGGAGACTCCCTGACTAAACGACCTTTTGAATTTTTGTTTGTTTCAACACGCACATGGAAAAGATGTAAGGCAACGTTCCGGCACTTTTTCTTACTGTGATGTCAATTATTTATAGTAGAAAATCGAGGCATTTTTGTAACTTTTTCAATTAATGGAAAATTTTCAAATTAATTCTAATTTTCACGAACAAGTTGAGGATGCTGTCGACACGTAGTGGGTGTTACACTGTTAACGCATCCTGCAAAGTTGTTCAAAGTGATTACAAAGTTGTACAAAGTTATTGCAAATTTGGTAAATGCATTTGCATATATGACCAAGTTGTTATCATATAACGATCCACATTTGTAAAGTAGGGAAATTTAATAAAAGCCCGTTAAAAGCAGCTTATAGATATTCACATGAGGTGACTGTAAAATGTTAGAAAACAGCGTGCAAAGTTTGAAAAAACGAAGGAAATGTTGGCGGAGTTGCTAGTTTATTTAGCCTAAGTCATTGTAATGACAACCCCGCAGTTAAATTTTGAAAGCATTGAGTAAATTTGCCGATAACGCTTCATATCGAAGCAGATTATCACAACAGTCAATCGAAATATTGACAACAAACTGTATGCAAAGTTGTAAAAAGCGGTTGCGAAGTAGGTAGTTTCATTCGGGATTGTTACCTGTGATATCATATTAACAAATCCCGTAGTTGAACATTCGAAAATGTGAATAAATATTTCGTAACATGCTGTTTAATTACCGTAGTTTTATTACAAGTATGTAGAGGTCATAGGTCAATCTATAAGATACTTGTGCAAGCGATATCGATTTAAAACATCCAAAAAACATGAAATAGCCGCAAATTCGGAATAATAATCCAATGCCGCTGTGGGGTTAGGTGCTCGACAAATGTTTAAAGTAAAGCACAATCGGGCGTGGTTAGTACTTGCATGGGAGACTCCCTGACTAAACGACCTTTTGAATTTTTGTTTGTTTCAACACGCACATGGAAAAGATGTAAGGCAACGTTCCGGCACTTTTTCTTACTGTGATGTCAATTATTTATAGTAGAAAATCGAGGCATTTTTGTAACTTTTTCAATTAATGGAAAATTTTCAAATTAATTCTAATTTTCACGAACAAGTTGTGGATGCTGTCGACACGTAGTGGGTGTTACACTGTTAACGCATCCTGCAATGTTGTTCAAAGTGATTACAAAGTTGTACAAAGTTATTGCAAATTTGGTAAATGCATTTGCATATATGACCAAGTTGTTATCATATAACAATCCACATTTGTAAAGTAGGGAAATTTAATAAAAGCCCGTTAAAAGCAGGTTATAGATATTTACATGAGGTGACTGTAAAATGTTAGAAAACAGCGTGCAAAGTTTGAAAAAACGAAGGAAATGTTGGCGGAGTTGCTAGTTTATTTAGCCTAAGTCATTGTAATGACAACCCCGCAGTTAAATTTTGAAAGCATTGAGTAAATTTGCCGATAACGCTTCATATCGAAGCAGATTATCACAACAGTCAATCGAAATATTGACAACAAACTGTATGCAAAGTTGTAGAAAGCGGTTGCGAAGTAGGTACTTTCATTCGGGATTGTTACCTGTGATATCATATTAACAAATCCCGTAGTTGAACATTCGAAAATGTGAATAAATATTTCGTAACATGCTGTTTAATTACCGTAGTTTTATTACAAGTATGTAGAGGTCATAGGTCAATCTAGAAGATACTTGTGCAAGCGATATCGATTTAAAACATCCAAAAACATGAAATAGCCGCAAATTCGGAATAATAATCCATGCAGCTGTGGGGTTAGGTGCTCGACAAATGTTTAAAATAAAGCACAATCGGGCGTGGTTGGTACTTGCATGGGAGACTCCCTGACTAAACGACCTTTTGAATTTTTGTTTGTTTCAACACGCACATGGAAAAGATGTAAGGCAACGTTCCGGCACTTTTTCTTACTGTGATGTCAATCATTTATAGTAGAAAATCGAGGCATTTTTGTAACTTTTTCAATTAATGGAAAATTTTCAAATTCATTCTAATTTTCACGAACAAGTTGTGGATGCTGTCGACACGTAGTGGGTGTTACACTGTTAACGCATCCTGCAAAGTTGTTCAAAGTGATTACAAAGTTGTACAAAGTTATTGCAAATTTGGTAAATGCATTTGCATATATGACCAAGTTGTTATCATATAACAATCCACATTTGTAAAGTAGGAAAATTTAATAAAAGCCCGTTAAAAGCAGCTTATAGATATTCACATGAGGTGACTGTAAAATGTTAGAAAACAGCGTGCAAAGTTTGAAAAAACGAAGGAAATGTTGGCGGAGTTGCTAGTTTATTTAGCCTAAGTCATTGTAATGACAACCCCGCAGTTAAATTTTGAAAGCATTGAGTAAATTTGTCGATAACGCCTCATATCGAAGCAGATTATCACAACAGTCAATCGAAATATGACAACAAACTGTATGCAAAGTTGTAAAAAGCGGTTGCGAAGTAGGTAGTTTCATTCGGGATTGTTACCTGTGATATCACATTAACAAATCCCGTAGTTGAACATTCGAAAATGTGAATAAATATTTCGTAACATGCTGTTTAATTACCGTAGTTTTATTACAAGTATGTAGAGGTCATAGGTCAATCTATAAGATACTTGTGCAAGCGATATCGATTTAAAACATCCAAAAAACATGAAATAGCCGAAAATTCGGAATAATAATCCAATGCCGCTGTGGGGTTATGTGCTCGACAAATGTTTAAAGTAAAGCACAATCGGGCGTGGTTAGTACTTGCATGGGAGACTCCCTGACTAAACGACCTTTTGAATTTTTGTTTGTTTCAACACGCACATGGAAAAGATGTAAGGCAACGTTCCGGCACTTTTTCTTACTGTGATGTCAATTATTTATAGTAGAAAATCGAGGCATTTTTGTAACTTTTTCAATTAATGGAAAATTTTCAAATTAATTCTAATTTTCACGAACAAGTTGTGGATGCTGTCGACACGTAGTGGGTGTTACACTGTTAACGCATCCTGCAATGTTGTTCAAAGTGATTACAAAGTTGTACAAAGTTATTGCAAATTTGGTAAATGCATTTGCATATATGACCAAGTTGTTATCATATAACAATCCACATTTGTAAAGTAGGGAAATTTAATAAAAGCCCGTTAAAAGCAGCTTATAGATATTTACATGAGGTGACTGTAAAATGTTAGAAAACAGCGTGCAAAGTTTGAAAAAACGACGGAAATGTTGGCGGAGTTGCTAGTTTATTTAGCCTAAGTCATTGTAATGACAACCCCGCAGTTAAATTTTGAAAGCATTGAGTAAATTTGCCGATAACGCTTCATATCGAAGCAGATTATCACAACAGTCAATCGAAATATTGACAACAAACTGTATGCAAAGTTGTAGAAAGCGGTTGCGAAGTAGGTAGTTTCATTCGGGATTGTTACCTGTGATATCATATTAACAAATCCCGTAGTTGAACATTCGAAAATGTGAATAAATATTTCGTAACATGCTGTTTAATTACCGTAGTTTTATTACAAGTATGTAGAGGTCATAGGTCAATCTAGAAGATACTTGTGCAAGCGATATCGATTTAAAACATCCAAAAACATGAAATAGCCGCAAATTCGGAATAATAATCCATGCAGCTGTGGGGTTAGGTGCTCGACAAATGTTTAAAGTAAAGCACAATCGGGCGTGGTTGGTACTTGCATGGGAGACTCCCTGACTAAACGACCTTTTGAATTTTTGTTTGTTTCAACACGCACATGGAAAAGATGTAAGGCAACGTTCCGGCACTTTTTCTTACTGTGATGTCAATCATTTATAGTAGAAAATCGAGGCATTTTTGTAACTTTTTCAATTAATGGAAAATTTTCAAATTCATTCTAATTTTCACGAACAAGTTGTGGATGCTGTCGACACGTAGTGGGTGTTACACTGTTAACGCATCCTGCAAAGTTGTTCAAAGTGATTACAAAGTTGTACAAAGTTATTGCAAATTTGGTAAATGCATTTGCATATATGACCAAGTTGTTATCATATAACAATCCACATTTGTAAAGTAGGGAAATTTAATAAAAGCCCGTTAAAAGCAGCTTATAGATATTTACATGAGGTGACTGTAATATGTTAGAAAACAGCGTGCAAAGTTTGAAAAAAACGACGGAAATGTTGGCGGAGTTGCTAGTTTATTTAGCCTAAGTCATTGTAATGACAACCCCGCAGTTAAATTTTGAAAGCATTGAGTAAATTTGCCGATAACGCTTCATATCGAAGCAGATTATCACAACAGTCAATCGAAATATTGACAACAAACTGTATGCAAAGTTGTAGAAAGCGGTTGCGAAGTAGGTAGTTTCATTCGGGATTGTTACCTGTGATATCATATTAACAAATCCCGTAGTTGAACATTCGAAAATGTGAATAAATATTTCGTAACATGCTGTTTAATTACCGTAGTTTTATTACAAGTATGTAGAGGTCATAGGTCAATCTAGAAGATACTTGTGCAAGCGATATCGATTTAAAACATCCAAAAACATGAAATAGCCGCAAATTCGGAATAATAATCCATGCAGCTGTGGGGTTAGGTGCTCGACAAATGTTTAAAGTAAAGCACAATCGGGCGTGGTTGGTACTTGCATGGGAGACTCCCTGACTAAACGACCTTTTGAATTTTTGTTTGTTTCAACACGCACATGGAAAAGATGTAAGGCAACGTTCCGGCACTTTTTCTTACTGTGATGTCAATCATTTATAGTAGAAAATCGAGGCATTTTTGTAACTTTTTCAATTAATGGAAAATTTTCAAATTCATTCAAATTTTCACGAACAAGTTGTGGATGCTGTCGACACGTAGTGGGTGTTACACTGTTAACGCATCCTGCAAAGTTGTTCAAAGTGATTACAAAGTTGTACAAAGTTATTGCAAATTTGGTAAATGCATTTGCATATATGACCAAGTTGTTATCATATAACAATCCACATTTGTAAAGTAGGAAAATTTAATAAAAGCCCGTTAAAAGCAGCTTATAGATATTCACATGAGGTGACTGTAAAATGTTAGAAAACAGCGTGCAAAGTTTGAAAAAACGAAGGAAATGTTGGCGGAGTTGCTAGTTTATTTAGCCTAAGTCATTGTAATGACAACCCCGCAGTTAAATTTTGAAAGCATTGAGTAAATTTGCCGATAACGCCTCATATCGAAGCAGATTATCACAACAGTCAATCGAAATATTGACAACAAACTGTATGCAAAGTTGTAAAAAGCGGTTGCGAAGTAGGTAGTTTCATTCGGGATTGTTACCTGTGATATCATATTAACAAGTCCCGTAGTTGAACATTCGAAAATGTGAATAAATATTTCGTAACATGCTGTTTAATTACCGTAGTTTTATTACAAGTATGTAGAGGTCATAGGTCAATCTATAAGATACTTGTGCAAGCGATATCGATTTAAAACATCCAAAAAACATGAAATAGCCGCAAATTCGGAATAATAATCCAATGCCGCTGTGGGGTTAGGTGCTCGACAAATGTTTAAAGTAAAGCACAATCGGGCGTGGTTAGTACTTGCATGGGAGACTCCCTGACTAAACGACCTTTTGAATTTTTGTTTGTTTCAACACGCACATGGAAAAGATGTAAGGCAACGTTCCGGCACTTTTTCTTACTGTGATGTCAATTATTTATAGTAGAAAATCGAGGCATTTTTGTAACTTTTTCAATTAATGGAAAATTTTCAAATTAATTCTAATTTTCACGAACAAGTTGTGGATGCTGTCGACACGTAGTGGGTGTTACACTGTTAACGCATCCTGCAATGTTGTTCAAAGTGATTACAAAGTTGTACAAAGTTATTGCAAATTTGGTAAATGCATTTGCATATATGACCAAGTTGTTATCATATAACAATCCACATTTGTAAAGTAGGGAAATTTAATAAAAGCCCGTTAAAAGCAGCTTATAGATATTTACATGAGGTGACTGTAAAATGTTAGAAAACAGCGTGCAAAGTTTGAAAAAACGAAGGAAATGTTGGCGGAGTTGCTAGTTTATTTAGCCTAAGTCATTGTAATGACAACCCCGCAGTTAAATTTTGAAAGCATTGAGTAAATTTGCCGATAACGCTTCATATCGAAGCAGATTATCACAACAGTCAATCGAAATATTGACAACAAACTGTATGCAAAGTTGTAGAAAGCGGTTGCGAAGTAGGTAGTTTCATTCGGGATTGTTACCTGTGATATCATATTAACAAATCCCGTAGTTGAACATTCGAAAATGTGAATAAATATTTCGTAACATGCTGTTTAATTACCGTAGTTTTATTACAAGTATGTAGAGGTCATAGGTCAATCTAGAAGATACTTGTGCAAGCGATATCGATTTAAAACATCCAAAAACATGAAATAGCCGCAAATTCGGAATAATAATCCATGCAGCTGTGGGGTTAGGTGCTCGACAAATGTTTAAAGTAAAGCACAATCGGGCGTGGTTGGTACTTGCATGGGAGACTCCCTGACTAAACGACCTTTTGAATTTTTGTTTGTTTCAACACGCACATGGAAAAGATGTAAGGCAACGTTCCGGCACTTTTTCTTACTGTGATGTCAATCATTTATAGTAGAAAATCGAGGCATTTTTGTAACTTTTTCAATTAATGGAAAATTTTCAAATTCATTCTAATTTTCACGAACAAGTTGTGGATGCTGTCGACACGTAGTGGGTGTTACACTGTTAACGCATCCTGCAAAGTTGTTCAAAGTGATTACAAAGTTGTACAAAGTTATTGCAAATTTGGTAAATGCATTTGCATATATGACCAAGTTGTTATCATATAACAATCCACATTTGTAAAGTAGGAAAATTTAATAAAAGCCCGTTAAAAGCAGCTTATAGATATTCACATGAGGTGACTGTAAAATGTTAGAAAACAGCGTGCAAAGTTTGAAAAAACGAAGGAAATGTTGGCGGAGTTGCTAGTTTATTTAGCCTAAGTCATTGTAATGACAACCCCGCAGTTAAATTTTGAAAGCATTGAGTAAATTTGCCGATAACGCCTCATATCGAAGCAGATTATCACAACAGTCAATCGAAATGTTGACAACAAACTGTATGCAAAGTTGTAAAAAGCGGTTGCGAAGTAGGTAGTTTCATTCTGGATTGTTACCTGTGATATCATATTAACAAGTCCCGTAGTTGAACATTCGAAATTGTGAATAAATATTTCGTAACATGCTGTTTAATTACCGTAGTTTTATTACAAGTATGTAGAGGTCATAGGTCAATCTAGAAGATAGTTGTGCAAGCGATATCAATTTAAAACATCCAAAAACATGAAATAGCCGCAAATTCGGAATAATAATCCATGCAGCTGTGGGGTTAGGTGCTCGGCAAATGTTAAAAGTAAAGCACAATCGGGCGAGGTTCGTACTTGCATGGGAGACTCCCTGACTAAACGACCTTTTGAATTTTTGTTTGTTTCAACACGCACATGGAAAAGATGTAAGGCAACGTTCCGGCACTTTTTCTTACTGTGATGTCAATCATTTATAGTAGAAAATCGAGGCATTTTTGTAACTTTTTCAATTAATGGAAAATTTTCAAATTAATTCTAATTTTCACGAACAAGTTGTGGATGCTGTCGACACGTAGTGGGTGTTACACTGTTAACGCATCCTGCAATGTTGTTCAAAGTGATTACAAAGTTGTACAAAGTTATTGCAAATTTGGTAAATGCATTTGCATATATGACCAAGTTGTTATCATATAACAATCCACATTTGTAAAGTAGGGAAATTTAATAAAAGCCCGTTAAAAGCAGCTTATAGATATTTACATGAGGTGACTGTAAAATGTTAGAAAACAGCGTGCAAAGTTTGAAAAAACGAAGGAAATGTTGGCGGAGTTGCTAGTTTATTTAGCCTAAGTCATTGTAATGACAACCCCGCAGTTAAATTTTGAAAGCATTGAGTAAATTTGCCGATAACGCTTCATATCGAAGCAGATTATCACAACAGTCAATCGAAATATTGACAACAAACTGTATGCAAAGTTGTAGAAAGCGGTTGCGAAGTAGGTAGTTTCATTCGGGATTGTTACCTGTGATATCATATTAACAAATCCCGTAGTTGAACATTCGAAAATGTGAATAAATATTTCGTAACATGCTGTTTAATTACCGTAGTTTTATTACAAGTATGTAGAGGTCATAGGTCAATCTAGAAGATACTTGTGCAAGCGATATCGATTTAAAACATCCAAAAACATGAAATAGCCGCAAATTCGGAATAATAATCCATGCAGCTGTGGGGTTAGGTGCTCGACAAATGTTTAAAGTAAAGCACAATCGGGCGTGGTTGGTACTTGCATGGGAGACTCCCTGACTAAACGACCTTTTGAATTTTTGTTTGTTTCAACACGCACATGGAAAAGATGTAAGGCAACGTTCCGGCACTTTTTCTTACTGTGATGTCAATCATTTATAGTAGAAAATCGAGGCATTTTTGTAACTTTTTCAATTAATGGAAAATTTTCAAATTCATTCTAATTTTCACGAACAAGTTGTGGATGCTGTCGACACGTAGTGGGTGTTACACTGTTAACGCATCCTGCAAAGTTGTTCAAAGTGATTACAAAGTTGTACAAAGTTATTGCAAATTTGGTAAATGCATTTGCATATATGACCAAGTTGTTATCATATAACAATCCACATTTGTAAAGTAGGAAAATTTAATAAAAGCCCGTTAAAAGCAGCTTATAGATATTCACATGAGGTGACTGTAAAATGTTAGAAAACAGCGTGCAAAGTTTGAAAAAACGAAGGAAATGTTGGCGGAGTTGCTAGTTTATTTAGCCTAAGTCATTGTAATGACAACCCCGCAGTTAAATTTTGAAAGCATTGAGTAAATTTGCCGATAACGCCTCATATCGAAGCAGATTATCACAACAGTCAATCGAAATGTTGACAACAAACTGTATGCAAAGTTGTAAAAAGCGGTTGCGAAGTAGGTAGTTTCATTCTGGATTGTTACCTGTGATATCATATTAACAAGTCCCGTAGTTGAACATTCGAAATTGTGAATAAATATTTCGTAACATGCTGTTTAATTACCGTAGTTTTATTACAAGTATGTAGAGGTCATAGGTCAATCTAGAAGATAGTTGTGCAAGCGATATCAATTTAAAACATCCAAAAACATGAAATAGCCGCAAATTCGGAATAATAATCCATGCAGCTGTGGGGTTAGGTGCTCGACAAATGTTAAAAGTAAAGCACAATCGGGCGAGGTTCGTACTTGCATGGGAGACTCCCTGACTAAACGACCTTTTGAATTTTTGTTTGTTTCAACACGCACATGGAAAAGATGTAAGGCAACGTTCCGGCACTTTTTCTTACTGTGATGTCAATCATTTATAGTAGAAAATCGAGGCATTTTTGTAACTTTTTCAATTAATGGAAAATTTTCAAATTAATTCTAATTTTCACGAACAAGTTGTGGATGCTGTCGACACGTAGTGGGTGTTACACTGTTAACGCATCCTGCAATGTTGTTCAAAGTGATTACAAAGTTGTACAAAGTTATTGCAAATTTGGTAAATGCATTTGCATATATGACCAAGTTGTTATCATATAACAATCCACATTTGTAAAGTAGGGAAATTTAATAAAAGCCCGTTAAAAGCAGCTTATAGATATTTACATGAGGTGACTGTAAAATGTTAGAAAACAGCGTGCAAAGTTTGAAAAAACGAAGGAAATGTTGGCGGAGTTGCTAGTTTATTTAGCCTAAGTCATTGTAATGACAACCCCGCAGTTAAATTTTGAAAGCATTGAGTAAATTTGCCGATAACGCTTCATATCGAAGCAGATTATCACAACAGTCAATCGAAATATTGACAACAAACTGTATGCAAAGTTGTAGAAAGCGGTTGCGAAGTAGGTAGTTTCATTCGGGATTGTTACCTGTGATATCATATTAACAAATCCCGTAGTTGAACATTCGAAAATGTGAATAAATATTTCGTAACATGCTGTTTAATTACCGTAGTTTTATTACAAGTATGTAGAGGTCATAGGTCAATCTAGAAGATACTTGTGCAAGCGATATCGATTTAAAACATCCAAAAACATGAAATAGCCGCAAATTCGGAATAATAATCCATGCAGCTGTGGGGTTAGGTGCTCGACAAATGTTTAAAGTAAAGCACAATCGGGCGTGGTTGGTACTTGCATGGGAGACTCCCTGACTAAACGACCTTTTGAATTTTTGTTTGTTTCAACACGCACATGGAAAAGATGTAAGGCAACGTTCCGGCACTTTTTCTTACTGTGATGTCAATCATTTATAGTAGAAAATCGAGGCATTTTTGTAACTTTTTCAATTAATGGAAAATTTTCAAATTCATTCTAATTTTCACGAACAAGTTGTGGATGCTGTCGACACGTAGTGGGTGTTACACTGTTAACGCATCCTGCAAAGTTGTTCAAAGTGATTACAAAGTTGTACAAAGTTATTGCAAATTTGGTAAATGCATTTGCATATATGACCAAGTTGTTATCATATAACAATCCACATTTGTAAAGTAGGAAAATTTAATAAAAGCCCGTTAAAAGCAGCTTATAGATATTCACATGAGGTGACTGTAAAATGTTAGAAAACAGCGTGCAAAGTTTGAAAAAACGAAGGAAATGTTGGCGGAGTTGCTAGTTTATTTAGCCTAAGTCATTGTAATGACAACCCCGCAGTTAAATTTTGAAAGCATTGAGTAAATTTGCCGATAACGCCTCATATCGAAGCAGATTATCACAACAGTCAATCGAAATGTTGACAACAAACTGTATGCAAAGTTGTAAAAAGCGGTTGCGAAGTAGGTAGTTTCATTCTGGATTGTTACCTGTGATATCATATTAACAAGTCCCGTAGTTGAACATTCGAAATTGTGAATAAATATTTCGTAACATGCTGTTTAATTACCGTAGTTTTATTACAAGTATGTAGAGGTCATAGGTCAATCTAGAAGATAGTTGTGCAAGCGATATCAATTTAAAACATCCAAAAACATGAAATAGCCGCAAATTCGGAATAATAATCCATGCAGCTGTGGGGTTAGGTGCTCGACAAATGTTAAAAGTAAAGCACAATCGGGCGAGGTTCGTACTTGCATGGGAGACTCCCTGACTAAACGACCTTTTGAATTTTTGTTTGTTTCAACACGCACATGGAAAAGATGTAAGGCAACGTTCCGGCACTTTTTCTTACTGTGATGTCAATCATTTATAGTAGAAAATCGAGGCATTTTTGTAACTTTTTCAATTAATGGAAAATTTTCAAATTCATTCTAATTTTCACGAACAAGTTGTGGATGCTGTTGGCACGTAGTGGGTGTTACACTGTTAACGCATCGTGCAAAGTTGTTCAAAGTGATTACAAAGTTGTACAAAGTTATTGCAAATTTGGTAAACGCATTTGCATATATGACCAAGTTGTTATCATATAACAATCCACATTTGTAAAGTAGGGAAATTTAATAAAAGCCCGTTAAAAGCAGCTTATAGATATTCACATGAGGTGACTGTAAAATGTTAGAAAACAGCGTGCAAAGTTTGAAAAAACGAAGGAAATGTTGGCGGAGTTGCTAGTTTATTTAGCCTAAGTCATTGTAATGACAAACCCGCAGTTAAATTTTGAAAGCATTGAGTAAATTTGCCGATAACGCTTCATATCGAAGCAGATTATCACAACAGTCAATCGAAATATTGACAACAAACTGTATGCAAAGTTGTAAAAAGCGGTTGCGAAGTAGGTAGTTTCATTCGGGATTGTTACCTGTGATATCATATTAACAAGTCCCGTAGTTGAACATTCGAAAATGTGAATAAATATTTCGTAACATGCTGTTTAATTACCGTAGTTTTATTACAAGTATGTAGAGGTCATAGGTCAATCTAGAAGATAGTTGTGCAAGCGATATCGATTTAAAACATCCAAAAACATGAAATAGCCGCAAATTCGGAATAATAATCCATGCAGCTGTTGGGTTAGGTGCTCGACAAATGTTTAAAGTAAAGCACAATCGGGCGTGGTTAGTACTTGCATGGGAGACTCCCTGACTAAACGACCTTTTGAATTTTTGTTTGTTTCAACACGCACATGGAAAAGATGTAAGGCAACGTTCCGGCACTTTTTCTTACTGTGATGTCAATCATTTATAGTAGAAAATCGAGGCATTTTTGTAACTTTTTCAATTAATGGAAAATTTTCAAATTCATTCTAATTTTCACGAACTAGTTGTGGATGCTGTCGACACGTAGTGGGTGTTACACTGTTAACGCATCGTGCAAAGTTGTTCAAAGTGATTACAAAGTTGTACAAAGTTATTGCAAATTTGGTAAATGCATTTGCATATATGCCCAAGTTGTTATCATATAACAATCCACTTTTGTAAAGTAGGAATATTTAATAAAAGCCCGTTAAAAGCAGCTTATAGATATTCACATGAGGTGACTGTAAAATGTTAGAAAACAGCGTGCAAAGTTTGAAAAAACGAAGGAAATGTTGGCGGAGTTGCTAGTTTATTTAGCCTAAGTCATTGTAATGACAAACCCGCAGTTAAATTTTGAAAGCATTGAGTAAATTTGCCGATATCGCCTCATATCGAAGCAGATTATCACAACAGTCAATCGAAATATTGACAACAAACTGTATGCAAAGTTGTAAAAAGCGGTTGCGAAGTAGGTAGTTTCATTCGGGATTGTTACTTGTGATATCATATTAACAAATCCCGCAGTTGAACATTCGAAAATGTGAATAAATATTTCGTAACATGCTGTTTAATTACCGTAGTTTTATTACAAGTATGTAGAGGTCATAGGTCAATCTAGAAGATACTTGTGCAAGCGATATCAATTTAAAACATCCAAAAACATGAAATAGCCGCAAATTCAGAATAATAATCCATGCAGCTGTGGGGTTAGGTGCTCGACAAATGTTAAAAGTAAAGCACAATCGGGCGTGGTTCGTACTTGCATGGGAGACTCCCTGACTAAACGACCTTTTGAATTTTTGTTTGTTTCAACACGCACATGGAAAAGATGTAAGGCAACGTTCCGGCACTTTTTCTTACTGTGATGTCAATCATTTATAGTAGAAAATCGAGGCATTTTTGTAACTTTTTCAATTAATGGAAAATTTTCAAATTCATTCTAATTTTCACGAACAAGTTGTGGATGCTGTTGGCACGTAGTGGGTATTACACTGTTAACGCATCGTGCAAAGTTGTTCAAAGTGATTACAAAGTTGTACAAAGTTATTGCAAATTTGGTAAACGCATTTGCATATATGACCAAGTTGTTATCATATAACAATCCACATTTGTAAAGTAGGGAAATTTAATAAAAGCCCGTTAAAAGCAGCTTATAGATATTCACATGAGGTGACTGTAAAATGTTAGAAAACAGCGTGCAAAGTTTGAAAAAACGAAGGAAATGTTGGCGGAGTTGCTAGTTTATTTAGCCTAAGTCATTGTAATGACAAACCCGCAGTTAAATTTTGAAAGCATTGAGTAAATTTGCCGATAACGCTTCATATCGAAGCAGATTATCACAACAGTCAATCGAAATATTGACAACAAACTGTATGCAAAGTTGTAAAAAGCGGTTGCGAAGTAGGTAGTTTCATTCGGGATTGTTACCTGTGATATCATATTAACAAGTCCCGTAGTTGAACATTCGAAAATGTGAATAAATATTTCGTAACATGCTGTTTAATTACCGTAGTTTTATTACAAGTATGTAGAGGTCATAGGTCAATCTAGAAGATAGTTGTGCAAGCGATATCGATTTAAAACATCCAAAAACATGAATTAGCCGCAAATTCGGAATAATAATCCATGCAGCTGTTGGGTTAGGTGCTCGACAAATGTTTAAAGTAAAGCACAATCGGGCGTAGTTAGTACTTGCATGGGAGACTCCCTGACTAAACGACCTTTTGAATTTTTGTTTGTTTCAACACGCACATGGAAAAGATGTAAGGCAACGTTCCGGCACTTTTTCTTACTGTGATGTCAATCATTTATAGTAGAAAATCGAGGCATTTTTGTAACTTTTTCAATTAATGGAAAATTTTCAAATTCATTCTAATTTTCACGAACAAGTTGTGGATGCTGTCGACACGTAGTGGGTGTTACACTGTTAACGCATCCTGCAAAGTTGTTCAAAGTGATTACAAAGTTGTACAAAGTTATTGCAAATTTGGTAAACGCATTTGCATATATGACCAAGTTGTTATCATATAACAATCCACATTTGTAAAGTAGGGAAATTTAATAAAAGCCCGTTAAAAGCAGCTTATAGATATTCACATGAGGTGACTGTAAAATGTTAGAAAACAGCGTGCAAAGTTTGAAAAAACGAAGGAAATGTTGGCGGAGTTGCTAGTTTATTTAGCCTAAGTCATTGTAATGACAAACCCGCAGTTAAATTTTGAAAGCATTGAGTAAAATTGCCGATAACGCCTCATATCGAAGCAGATTATCACAACAGTCAATCGAAATATTGACAACAAACTGTATGCAAAGTTGTAAAAAGCGGTTGCGAAGTAGGTAGTTTCATTCGGGATTGTTACCTGTGATATCATATTAACAAATCTCGTAGTTGAACATTCGAAAATGTGAATAAATATTTCGTAACATGCTGTTTAATTACCGTAGATTTATTACAAGTATGTAGAGGTCATAGGTCAATCTAGAAGATACTTGTGCAAGCGATATCGATTTAAAACATCCAAAAACATGAAATAGCCGCAAATTCGGAATAATAATCCATGCAGCTGTGGGGTTAGGTGCTCGACAAATGTTTAAAGTAAAGCACAATCGGGCGTGGTTCGTGCTTGCATGGGAGACTCCCTGACTAAACGACCTTTTGAATTTTTGTTTGTTTCAACACGCACATGGAAAAGATGTAAGGCAACGTTCCGGCACTTTTTCTTACTGTGATGTCAATCATTTATAGTAGAAAATCGAGGCATTTTTGTAACTTTTTCAATTAATGGAAAATTTTCAAATTCATTCTAATTTTCACGAACTAGTTGTGGATGCTGTCGACACGTAGTGGGTGTTACACTGTTAACGCATCGTGCAAAGTTGTTCAAAGTGATTACAAAGTTGTACAAAGTTATTGCAAATTTGGTAAATGCATTTGCATATATGCCCAAGTTGTTATCATATAACAATCCACTTTTGTAAAGTAGGAATATTTAATAAAAGCCCGTTAAAAGCAGCTTATAGATATTCACATGAGGTGACTGTAAAATGTTAGAAAACAGCGTGCAAAGTTTGAAAAAACGAAGGAAATGTTGGCGGAGTTGCTAGTTTATTTAGCCTAAGTCATTGTAATGACAAACCCGCAGTTAAATTTTGAAAGCATTGAGTAAATTTGCCGATATCGCCTCATATCGAAGCAGATTATCACAACAGTCAATCGAAATATTGACAACAAACTGTATGCAAAGTTGTAAAAAGCGGTTGCGAAGTAGGTAGTTTCATTCGGGATTGTTACTTGTGATATCATATTAACAAATCCCGTAGTTGAACATTCGAAAATGTGAATAAATATTTCGTAACATGCTGTTTAATTACCGTAGATTTATTACAAGTATGTAGAGGTCATAGGTCAATCTAGAAGATACTTGTGCAAGCGATATCGATTTAAAACATCCAAAAACATGAAATAGCCGCAAATTCGGAATAATAATCCATGCAGCTGTGGGGTTAGGTGCTCGACAAATGTTTAAAGTAAAGCACAATCGGGCGTGGTTCGTGCTTGCATGGGAGACTCCCTGACTAAACGACCTTTTGAATTTTTGTTTGTTTCAACACGCACATGGAAAAGATGTAAGGCAACGTTCCGGCACTTTTTCTTACTGTGATGTCAATCATTTATAGTAGAAAATCGAGGCATTTTTGTAACTTTTTCAATTAATGGAAAATTTTCAAATTCATTCTAATTTTCACGAACTAGTTGTGGATGCTGTCGACACGTAGTGGGTGTTACACTGTTAACGCATCCTGCAAAGTTGTTCAAAGTGATTACAAAGTTGTACAAAGTTATTGCAAATTTGGTAAATGCATTTGCATATATGCCCAAGTTGTTATCATATAACAATCCACTTTTGTAAAGTAGGAATATTTAATAAAAGCCCGTTAAAAGCAGCTTATAGATATTCACATGAGGTGACTGTAAAATGTTAGAAAACAGCGTGCAAAGTTTGAAAAAACGAAGGAAATGTTGGCGGAGTTGCTAGTTTATTTAGCCTAAGTCATTGTAATGACAAACCCGCAGTTAAATTTTGAAAGCATTGAGTAAATTTGCCGATATCGCCTCATATCGAAGCAGATTATCACAACAGTCAATCGAAATATTGACAACAAACTGTATGCAAAGTTGTAAAAAGCGGTTGCGAAGTAGGTAGTTTCATTCGGGATTGTTACTTGTGATATCATATTAACAAATCCCGTAGTTGAACATTCGAAAATGTGAATAAATATTTCGTAACATGCTGTTTAATTACCGTAGTTTTATTACAAGTATGTAGAGGTCATAGGTCAATCTAGAAGATACTTGTGCAAGCGATATCAATTTAAAACATCCAAAAACATGAAATAGCCGCAAATTCAGAATAATAATCCATGCAGCTGTGGGGTTAGGTGCTCGACAAATGTTAAAAGTAAAGCACAATCGGGCGTGGTTCGTACTTGCATGGGAGACTCCCTGACTAAACGACCTTTTGAATTTTTGTTTGTTTCAACACGCACATGGAAAAGATGTAAGGCAACGTTCCGGCACTTTTTCTTACTGTGATGTCAATCATTTATAGTAGAAAATCGAGGCATTTTTGTAACTTTTTCAATTAATGGAAAATTTTCAAATTCATTCTAATTTTCACGAACAAGTTGTGGATGCTGTTGGCACGTAGTGGGTATTACACTGTTAACGCATCGTGCAAAGTTGTTCAAAGTGATTACAAAGTTGTACAAAGTTATTGCAAATTTGGTAAACGCATTTGCATATATGACCAAGTTGTTATCATATAACAATCCACATTTGTAAAGTAGGGAAATTTAATAAAAGCCCGTTAAAAGCAGCTTATAGATATTCACATGAGGTGACTGTAAAATGTTAGAAAACAGCGTGCAAAGTTTGAAAAAACGAAGGAAATGTTGGCGGAGTTGCTAGTTTATTTAGCCTAAGTCATTGTAATGACAAACCCGCAGTTAAATTTTGAAAGCATTGAGTAAATTTGCCGATAACGCTTCATATCGAAGCAGATTATCACAACAGTCAATCGAAATATTGACAACAAACTGTATGCAAAGTTGTAAAAAGCGGTTGCGAAGTAGGTAGTTTCATTCGGGATTGTTACCTGTGATATCATATTAACAAGTCCCGTAGTTGAACATTCGAAAATGTGAATAAATATTTCGTAACATGCTGTTTAATTACCGTAGTTTTATTACAAGTATGTAGAGGTCATAGGTCAATCTAGAAGATAGTTGTGCAAGCGATATCGATTTAAAACATCCAAAAACATGAATTAGCCGCAAATTCGGAATAATAATCCATGCAGCTGTTGGGTTAGGTGCTCGACAAATGTTTAAAGTAAAGCACAATCGGGCGTGGTTAGTACTTGCATGGGAGACTCCCTGACTAAACGACCTTTTGAATTTTTGTTTGTTTCAACACGCACATGGAAAAGATGTAAGGCAACGTTCCGGCACTTTTTCTTACTGTGATGTCAATCATTTATAGTAGAAAATCGAGGCATTTTTGTAACTTTTTCAATTAATGGAAAATTTTCAAATTCATTCTAATTTTCACGAACAAGTTGTGGATGCTGTCGACACGTAGTGGGTGTTACACTGTTAACGCATCCTGCAAAGTTGTTCAAAGTGATTACAAAGTTGTACAAAGTTATTGCAAATTTGGTAAACGCATTTGCATATATGACCAAGTTGTTATCATATAACAATCCACATTTGTAAAGTAGGGAAATTTAATAAAAGCCCGTTAAAAGCAGCTTATAGATATTCACATGAGGTGACTGTAAAATGTTAGAAAACAGCGTGTAAAGTTTGAAAAAACGAAGGAAATGTTGGCGGAGTTGCTAGTTTATTTAGCCTAAGTCATTGTAATGACAAACCCGCAGTTAAATTTTGAAAGCATTGAGTAAAATTGCCGATAACGCCTCATATCGAAGCAGATTATCACAACAGTCAATCGAAATATTGACAACAAACTGTATGCAAAGTTGTAAAAAGCGGTTGCGAAGTAGGTAGTTTCATTCGGGATTGTTACCTGTGATATCATATTAACAAATCCCGTAGTTGAACATTCGAAAATGTGAATAAATATTTCGTAACATGCTGTTTAATTACCGTAGTTTTATTACAAGTATGTAGAGGTCATAGGTCAATCTAGAAGATACTTGTGCAAGCGATATCGATTTAAAACATCCAAAAACATGAAATAGCCGCAAATTCGGAATAATAATCCATGCAGCTGTGGGGTTAGGTGCTCGACAAATGTTTAAAGTAAAGCACAATCGGGCGTGGTTCGTGCTTGCATGGGAGACTCCCTGACTAAACGACCTTTTGAATTTTTGTTTGTTTCAACACGCACATGGAAAAGATGTAAGGCAACGTTCCGGCACTTTTTCTTACTGTGATGTCAATCATTTATAGTAGAAAATCGAGGCATTTTTGTAACTTTTTCAATTAATGGAAAATTTTCAAATTCATTCTAATTTTCACGAACTAGTTGTGGATGCTGTCGACACGTAGTGGGTGTTACACTGTTAACGCATCGTGCAAAGTTGTTCAAAGTGATTACACAGTTGTACAAAGTTATTGCAAATTTGGTAAATGCATTTGCATATATGCACAAGTTGTTATCATATAACAATCCACTTTTGTAAAGTAGGAATATTTAATAAAAGCCCGTTAAAAGCAGCTTATAGATATTCACATGAGGTGACTGTAAAATGTTAGAAAACAGCGTGCAAAGTTTGAAAAAAACGAAGGAAATGTTGGCGGAGTTGCTAGTTTATTTAGCCTAAGTCATTGTAATGACAACCCCGCAGTTAAATTTTGAAAGCATTGAGTAAATTTGCCGATAACGCCTCATATCGAAGCAGATTATCACAACAGTCAATCGAAATATTGACAACAAACTGTATGCAAAGTTGTAAAAAGCGGTTGCGAAGTAGGTAGTTTCATTCGGGATTGTTACTTGTGATATCATATTAACAAATCCCGTAGTTGAACATTCGAAAATGTGAATAAATATTTCGTAACATGCTGTTTAATTACCGTAGTTTTATTACAAGTATGTAGAGGTCATAGGTCAATCTAGAAGATACTTGTGCAAGCGATATCAATTTAAAACATCCAAAAACATGAAATAGCCGCAAATTCGGAATAATAATCCATGCAGCTGTGGGGTTAGGTGCTCGACAAATGTTAAAAGTAAAGCACAATCGGGCGTGGTTCGTACTTGCATGGGAGACTCCCTGACTAAACGACCTTTTGAATTTTTGTTTGTTTCAACACGCACATGGAAAAGATGTAAGGCAACGTTCCGGCACTTTTTCTTACTGTGATGTCAATCATTTATAGTGGAAAATCGAGGCATTTTTGTAACTTTTTCAATTAATGGAAAATTTTCAAATTCATTCTAATTTTCACGAACAAGTTGTGGATGCTGTTGGCACGTAGTGGGTGTTACACTGTTAACGCATCGTGCAAAGTTGTTCAAAGTGATTACAAAGTTGTACAAAGTTATTGCAAATTTGGTAAACGCATTTGCATATATGACCAAGTTGTTATCATATAACAATCCACATTTGTAAAGTAGGGAAATTTAATAAAAGCCCGTTAAAAGCAGCTTATAGATATTCACATGAGGTGACTGTAAAATGTTAGAAAACAGCGTGCAAAGTTTGAAAAAAACGAAGGAAATGTTGGCGGAGTTGCTAGTTTATTTAGCCTAAGTCATTGTAATGACAACCCCGCAGTTAAATTTTGAAAGCATTGAGTAAATTTGCCGATAACGCCTCATATCGAAGCAGATTATCACAACAGTCAATCGAAATATTGACAACAAACTGTATGCAAAGTTGTAAAAAGCGGTTGCGAAGTAGGTAGTTTCATTCGGGATTGTTACCTGTGATATCATATTAACAAGTCCCGTAGTTGAACATTCGAAAATGTGAATAAATATTTCGTAACATGCTGTTTAATTACCGTAGTTTTATTACAAGTATGTAGAGGTCATAGGTCAATCTAGAAGATACTTGTGCAAGCGATATCGATTTAAAACATCCAAAAACATGAAATAGCCGCAAATTCGGAATAATAATCCATGCAGCTGTTGGGTTAGGTGCTCGACAAATGTTTAAAGTAAAGCACAATCGGGCGTGGTTAGTACTTGCATGGGAGACTCCCTGACTAAACGACCTTTTGAATTTTTGTTTGTTTCAACACGCACATGGAAAAGATGTAAGGCAACGTTCCGGCACTTTTTCTTACTGTGATGTCAATCATTTATAGTAGAAAATCGAGGCATTTTTGTAACTTTTTCAATTAATGGAAAATTTTCAAATTCATTCTAATTTTCACGAACAAGTTGTGGATGCTGTCGACACGTAGTGGGTGTTACACTGTTAACGCATCCTGCAAAGTTGTTCAAAGTGATTAAAAAGTTGTACAAAGTTATTGCAAATTCGGTAAATGCATTTGCATATATGACCAAGTTGTTATCATATAACAATCCACATTTGTAAAGTAGGGAAATTTAATGAAAGCCCGTTAAAAGCAGCTTATATATATTCACATGAGGTGACTGTAAAATGTTAGAAAACAGCGTGCAAAGTTTGAAAAAACGAAGGAAATGTTGGCGGAGTTGCTAGTTTATTTAGCCTAAGTCATTGTAATGACAACCCCGCAGTTAAATTTTGAAAGCATTGAGTAAATTTGCCGATAACGCCTCATATCGAAGCAGATTATCACAACAGTCAATCGAAATATTGACAACAAACTGTATGCAAAGTTGTAAAAAGCGGTTGCGAAGTAGGTAGTTTCATTCGGGATTGTTACCTGTGATATCATATTAACAAGTCCCGTAGTTGAACATTCGAAAATGTGAATAAATATTTCGTAACATGCTGTTTAATTACCGTAGTTTTATTACAAGTATGTAGAGGTCATAGGTCAATCTAGAAGATACTTGTGCAAGCGATATCGATTTAAAACATCCAAAAACATGAAATAGCCGCAAATTCGGAATAATAATCCATGCAGCTGTGGGGTTAGGTGCTCGACAAATGTTTAAAGTAAAGCACAATCGGGCGTGGTTAGTACTTGCATGGGAGACTCCCTGACTAAACGACCTTTTGAATTTTTGTTTGTTTCAACACGCTCATGGAAAAGATGTAAGGCAACGTTCCGGCACTTTTTCTTACTGTGATGTCAATCATTTATAGTAGAAAATCGAGGCATTTTTGTAACTTTTTCAATTAATGGAAAATTTTCAAATTCATTCTAATTTTCACGAACAAGTTGTGGATGCTGTCGACACGTAGTGGGTGTTACACTGTTAACGCATCCTGCAAAGTTGTTCAAAGTGATTAAAAAGTTGTACAAAGTTATTGCAAATTCGGTAAATGCATTTGCATATATGACCAAGTTGTTATCATATAACAATCCACATTTGTAAAGTAGGGAAATTTAATAAAAGCCCGTTAAAAGCAGCTTATATATATTCACATGAGGTGACTGTAAAATGTTAGAAAACAGCGTGCAAAGTTTGAAAAAACGAAGGAAATGTTGGCGGAGTTGCTAGTTTATTTAGCCTAAGTCATTGTAATGACAACCCCGCAGTTAAATTTTGAAAGCATTGAGTAAATTTGCCGATAACGCCTCATATCGAAGCAGATTATCACAACAGTCAATCGAAATATTGACAACAAACTGTATGCAAAGTTGTAAAAAGCGGTTGCGAAGTAGGTAGTTTCATTCGGGATTGTTACCTGTGATATCATATTAACAAGTCCCGTAGTTGAACATTCGAAAATGTGAATAAATATTTCGTAACATGCTGTTTAATTACCGTAGTTTTATTACAAGTATGTAGAGGTCATAGGTCAATCTAGAAGATACTTGTGCAAGCGATATCGATTTAAAACATCCAAAAACATGAAATAGCCGCAAATTCGGAATAATAATCCATGCAGCTGTGGGGTTAGGTGCTCGACAAATGTTTAAAGTAAAGCACAATCGGGCGTGGTTAGTACTTGCATGGGAGACTCCCTGACTAAACGACCTTTTGAATTTTTGTTTGTTTCAACACGCACATGGAAAAGATGTAAGGCAACGTTCCGGCACTTTTTCTTACTGTGATGTCAATCATTTATAGTAGAAAATCGAGGCATTTTTGTAACTTTTTCAATTAATGGAAAATTTTCAAATTCATTCTAATTTTCACGAACAAGTTGTGGATGCTGTCGACACGTAGTGGGTGTTACACTGTTAACGCATCCTGCAAAGTTGTTCAAAGTGATTAAAAAGTTGTACAAAGTTATTGCAAATTCGGTAAATGCATTTGCATATATGACCAAGTTGTTATCATATAACAATCCACATTTGTAAAGTAGGGAAATTTAATAAAAGCCCGTTAAAAGCAGCTTATATATATTCACATGAGGTGACTGTAAAATGTTAGAAAACAGCGTGCAAAGTTTGAAAAAACGAAGGAAATGTTGGCGGAGTTGCTAGTTTATTTAGCCTAAGTCATTGTAATGACAACCCCGCAGTTAAATTTTGAAAGCATTGAGTAAATTTGCCGATAACGCATCATATCGAAGCAGATTATCACAACAGTCAATCGAAATATTGACAACAAACTGTATGCAAAGTTGTAAAAAGCGGTTGCGAAGTAGGTAGTTTCATTCGGGATTGTTACCTGTGATATCATATTAACAAGTCCCGTAGTTGAACATTCGAAAATGTGAATAAATATTTCGTAACATGCTGTTTAATTACCGTAGTTTTATTACAAGTATGTAGAGGTCATAGGTCAATCTAGAAGATACTTGTGCAAGCGATATCGATTTAAAACATCCAAAAACATGAAATAGCCGCAAATTCGGAATAATAATCCATGCAGCTGTGGGGTTAGGTGCTCGACAAATGTTTAAAGTAAAGCACAATCGGGCGTGGTTAGTACTTGCATGGGAGGCTCCCTGACTAAACGACCTTTTGAATTTTTGTTTGTTTCAACACGCACATGGAAAAGATGTAAGGCAACGTTCCGGCACTTTTTCTTACTGTGATGTCAATTATTTATAGTAGAAAATCGAGGCATTTTTGTAACTTTTTCAATTAATGGAAAATTTTCAAATTAATTCTAATTTTCACGAACAAGTTGTGGATGCTGTCGACACGTAGTGGGTGTTACACTGTTAACGCATCCTGCAATGTTGTTCAAAGTGATTACAAAGTTGTACAAAGTTATTGCAAATTTGGTAAATGCATTTGCATATATGACCAAGTTGTTATCATATAACAATCCACATTTGTAAAGTAGGGAAATTTAATAAAAGCCCGTTAAAAGCAGCTTATAGATATTTACATGAGGTGACTGTAAAATGTTAGAAAACAGCGTGCAAAGTTTGAAAAAACGAAGGAAATGTTGGCGGAGTTGCTAGTTTATTTAGCCTAAGTCATTGTAATGACAACCCCGCAGTTAAATTTTGAAAGCATTGAGTAAATTTGCCGATAACGCTTCATATCGAAGCAGATTATCACAACAGTCAATCGAAATATTGACAACAAACTGTATGCAAAGTTGTAGAAAGCGCTTGCGAAGTAGGTAGTTTCATTCGGGATTGTTACCTGTGATATCATATTAACAAATCCCGTAGTTGAACATTCGAAAATGTGAATAAATATTTCGTAACATGCTGTTTAATTACCGTAGTTTTATTACAAGTATGTAGAGGTCATAGGTCAATCTAGAAGATACTTGTGCAAGCGATATCGATTTAAAACATCCAAAAACATGAAATAGCCGCAAATTCGGAATAATAATCCATGCAGCTGTGGGGTTAGGTGCTCGACAAATGTTTAAAGTAAAGCACAATCGGGCGTGGTTGGTACTTGCATGGGAGACTCCCTGACTAAACGACCTTTTGAATTTTTGTTTGTTTCAACACGCACATGGAAAAGATGTAAGGCAACGTTCCGGCACTTTTTCTTACTGTGATGTCAATCATTTATAGTAGAAAATCGAGGCATTTTTGTAACTTTTTCAATTAATGGAAAATTTTCAAATTCATTCTAATTTTCACGAACAAGTTGTGGATGCTGTCGACACGTAGTGGGTGTTACACTGTTAACGCATCCTGCAAAGTTGTTCAAAGTGATTACAAAGTTGTACAAAGTTATTGCAAATTTGGTAAATGCATTTGCATATATGACCAAGTTGTTATCATATAACAATCCACATTTGTAAAGTAGGAAAATTTAATAAAAGCCCGTTAAAAGCAGCTTATAGATATTCACATGAGGTGACTGTAAAATGTTAGAAAACAGCGTGCAAAGTTTGAAAAAACGAAGGAAATGTTGGCGGAGTTGCTAGTTTATTTAGCCTAAGTCATTGTAATGACAACCCCGCAGTTAAATTTTGAAAGCATTGAGTAAATTTGCCGATAACGCCTCATATCGAAGCAGATTATCACAACAGTCAATCGAAATATTGACAACAAACTGTATGCAAAGTTGTAAAAAGCGGTTGCGAAGTAGGTAGTTTCATTCTGGATTGTTACCTGTGATATCATATTAACAAGTCCCGTAGTTGAACATTCGAAATTGTGAATAAATATTTCGTAACATGCTGTTTAATTACCGTAGTTTTATTACAAGTATGTAGAGGTCATAGGTCAATCTAGAAGATACTTGTGCAAGCGATATCAATTTAAAACATCCAAAAACATGAAATAGCCGCAAATTCGGAATAATAATCCATGCAGCTGTGGGGTTAGGTGCTCGACAAATGTTAAAAGTAAAGCACAATCGGGCGTGGTTCGTACTTGCATGGGAGACTCCCTGACTAAACGACCTTTTGAATTTTTGTTTGTTTCAACACGCACATGGAAAAGATGTAAGGCAACGTTCCGGCACTTTTTCTTACTGTGATGTCAATCATTTATAGTAGAAAATCGAGGCATTTTTGTAACTTTTTCAATTAATGGAAAATTTTCAAATTCATTCTAATTTTCACGAACAAGTTGTGGATGCTGTTGGCACGTAGTGGGTGTTACACTGTTAACGCATCGTGCAAAGTTGTTCAAAGTGATTACAAAGTTGTACAAAGTTATTGCAAATTTGGTAAACGCATTTGCATATATGACCAAGTTGTTATCATATAACAATCCACATTTGTAAAGTAGGGAAATTTAATAAAAGCCCGTTAAAAGCAGCTTATAGATATTCACATGAGGTGACTGTAAAATGTTAGAAAACAGCGTGCAAAGTTTGAAAAAACGAAGGAAATGTTGGCGGAGTTGCTAGTTTATTTAGCCTAAGTCATTGTAATGACAAACCCGCAGTTAAATTTTGAAAGCATTGAGTAAATTTGCCGATAACGCTTCATATCGAAGCAGATTATCACAACAGTCAATCGAAATATTGACAACAAACTGTATGCAAAGTTGTAAAAAGCGGTTGCGAAGTAGGTAGTTTCATTCGGGATTGTTACCTGTGATATCATATTAACAAGTCCCGTAGTTGAACATTCGAAAATGTGAATAAATATTTCGTAACATGCTGTTTAATTACCGTAGTTTTATTACAAGTATGTAGAGGTCATAGGTCAATCTAGAAGATAGTTGTGCAAGCGATATCGATTTAAAACATCCAAAAACATGAAATAGCCGCAAATTCGGAATAATAATCCATGCAGCTGTGGGGTTAGGTGCTCGACAAATGTTAAAAGTAAAGCACAATCGGGCGTGGTTCGTACTTGCATGGGAGACTCCCTGACTAAACGACCTTTTGAATTTTTGTTTGTTTCAACACGCACATGGAAAAGATGTAAGGCAACGTTCCGGCACTTTTTCTTACTGTGATGTCAATCATTTATAGTAGAAAATCGAGGCATTTTTGTAACTTTTTCAATTAATGGAAAATTTTCAAATTCATTCTAATTTTCACGAACAAGTTGTGGATGCTGTTGGCACGTAGTGGGTGTTACACTGTTAACGCATCGTGCAAAGTTGTTCAAAGTGATTACAAAGTTGTACAAAGTTATTGCAAATTTGGTAAACGCATTTGCATATATGACCAAGTTGTTATCATATAACAATCCACATTTGTAAAGTAGGGAAATTTAATAAAAGCCCGTTAAAAGCAGCTTATAGATATTCATATGAGGTGACTGTAAAATGTTAGAAAACAGCGTGCAAAGTTTGAAAAAACGAAGGAAATGTTGGCGGAGTTGCTAGTTTATTTAGCCTAAGTCATTGTAATGACAAACCCGCAGTTAAATTTTGAAAGCATTGAGTAAATTTGCCGATAACGCTTCATATCGAAGCAGATTATCACAACAGTCAATCGAAATATTGACAACAAACTGTATGCAAAGTTGTAAAAAGCGGTTGCGAAGTAGGTAGTTTCATTCGGGATTGTTACCTGTGATATCATATTAACAAGTCCCGTAGTTGAACATTCGAAAATGTGAATAAATATTTCGTAACATGCTGTTTAATTACCGTAGTTTTATTACAAGTATGTAGAGGTCATAGGTCAATCTAGAAGATAGTTGTGCAAGCGATATCGATTTAAAACATCCAAAAACATGAAATAGCCGCAAATTCGGAATAATAATCCATGCAGCTGTTGGGTTAGGTGCTCGACAAATGTTTAAAGTAAAGCACAATCGGGCGTGGTTAGTACTTGCATGGGAGACTCCCTGACTAAACGACCTTTTGAATTTTTGTTTGTTTCAACACGCACATGGAAAAGATGTAAGGCAACGTTCCGGCACTTTTTCTTACTGTGATGTCAATCATTTATAGTAGAAAATCGAGGCATTTTTGTAACTTTTTCAATTAATGGAAAATTTTCAAATTCATTCTAATTTTCACGAACAAGTTGTGGATGCTGTCGACACGTAGTGGGTGTTACACTGTTAACGCATCCTGCAAAGTTGTTCAAAGTGATTACAAAGTTGTACAAAGTTATTGCAAATTTGGTAAACGCATTTGCATATATGACCAAGTTGTTATCATATAACAATCCACATTTGTAAAGTAGGGAAATTTAATAAAAGCCCGTTAAAAGCGGCTTATAGATATTCACATGAGGTGACTGTAAAATGTTAGAAAACAGCGTGCAAAGTTTGAAAAAACGAAGGAAATGTTGGCGGAGTTGCTAGTTTATTTAGCCTAAGTCATTGTAATGACAAACCCGCAGTTAAATTTTGAAAGCATTGAGTAAAATTGCCGATAACGCCTCATATCGAAGCAGATTATCACAACAGTCAATCGAAATATTGACAACAAACTGTATGCAAAGTTGTAAAAAGCGGTTGCGAAGTAGGTAATTTCATTCGGGATTGTTACCTGTGATATCATATTAACAAATCCCGTAGTTGAACATTCGAAAATGTGAATAAATATTTCGTAACATGCTGTTTAATTACCGTAGTTTTATTACAAGTATGTAGAGGTCATAGGTCAATCTAGAAGATACTTGTGCAAGCGATATCGATTTAAAACATCCAAAAACATGAAATAGCCGCAAATTCGGAATAATAATCCATGCAGCTGTGGGGTTAGGTGCTCGACAAATGTTTAAAGTAAAGCACAATCGGGCGTGGTTCGTGCTTGCATGGGAGACTCCCTGACTAAACGACCTTTTGAATTTTTGTTTGTTTCAACACGCACATGGAAAAGATGTAAGGCAACGTTCCGGCACTTTTTCTTACTGTGATGTCAATCATTTATAGTAGAAAATCGAGGCATTTTTGTAACTTTTTCAATTAATGGAAAATTTTCAAATTCATTCTAATTTTCACGAACTAGTTGTGGATGCTGTCGACACGTAGTGGGTGTTACACTGTTAACGCATCGTGCAAAGTTGTTCAAAGTGATTACAAAGTTGTACAAAGTTATTGCAAATTTGGTAAATGCATTTGCATATATGCCCAAGTTGTTATCATATAACAATCCACTTTTGTAAAGTAGGAATATTTAATAAAAGCCCGTTAAAAGCAGCTTATAGATATTCACATGAGGTGACTGTAAAATGTTAGAAAACAGCGTGCAAAGTTTGAAAAAACGAAGGAAATGTTGGCGGAGTTGCTAGTTTATTTAGCCTAAGTCATTGTAATGACAAACCCGCAGTTAAATTTTGAAAGCATTGAGTAAATTTGCCGATATCGCCTCATATCGAAGCAGATTATCACAACAGTCAATCGAAATATTGACAACAAACTGTATGCAAAGTTGTAAAAAGCGGTTGCGAAGTAGGTAGTTTCATTCGGGATTGTTACTTGTGATATCATATTAACAAATCCCGTAGTTGAACATTCGAAAATGTGAATAAATATTTCGTAACATGCTGTTTAATTACCGTAGTTTTATTACAAGTATGTAGAGGTCATAGGTCAATCTAGAAGATACTTGTGCAAGCGATATCAATTTAAAACATCCAAAAACATGAAATAGCCGCAAATTCAGAATAATAATCCATGCAGCTGTGGGGTTAGGTGCTCGACAAATGTTAAAAGTAAAGCACAATCGGGCGTGGTTCGTACTTGCATGGGAGACTCCCTGACTAAACGACCTTTTGAATTTTTGTTTGTTTCAACACGCACATGGAAAAGATGTAAGGCAACGTTCCGGCACTTTTTCTTACTGTGATGTCAATCATTTATAGTAGAAAATCGAGGCATTTTTGTAACTTTTTCAATTAATGGAAAATTTTCAAATTCATTCTAATTTTCACGAACAAGTTGTGGATGCTGTCGACACGTAGTGGGTGTTACACTGTTAACGCATCGTGCAAAGTTGTTCAAAGTGATTACAAAGTTGTACAAAGTTATTGCAAATTTGGTAAATGCATTTGCATATATGACCAAGTTGTTATCATATAACAATCCACATTTGTAAAGTAGGGAAATTTAATAAAAGCCCGTTAAAAGCAGCTTATAGATATTCACATGAGGTGACTGTAAAATGTTAGAAAACAGCGTGCAAAGTTTGAAAAAACGAAGGAAATGTTGGCGGAGTTGCTAGTTTATTTAGCCTAAGTCATTGTAATGACAAACCCGCAGTTAAATTTTGAAAGCATTGAGTAAATTTGCCGATAACGCTTCATATCGAAGCAGATTATCACAACAGTCAATCGAAATATTGACAACAAACTGTATGCAAAGTTGTAAAAAGCGGTTGCGAAGTAGGTAGTTTCATTCGGGATTGTTACCTGTGATATCATATTAACAAGTCCCGTAGTTGAACATTCGAAAATGTGAATAAATATTTCGTAACATGCTGTTTAATTACCGTAGTTTTATTACAAGTATGTAGAGGTCATAGGTCAATCTAGAAGATAGTTGTGCAAGCGATATCGATTTAAAACATCCAAAAACATGAAATAGCCGCAAATTCGGAATAATAATCCATGCAGCTGTTGGGTTAGGTGCTCGACAAATGTTTAAAGTAAAGCACAATCGGGCGTGTTTAGTACTTGCATGGGAGACTCCCTGACTAAACGACCTTTTGAATTTTTGTTTGTTTCAACACGCACATGGAAAAGATGTAAGGCAACGTTCCGGCACTTTTTCTTACTGTGATGTCAATCATTTATAGTAGAAAATCGAGGCATTTTTGTAACTTTTTCAATTAATGGAAAATTTTCAAATTCATTCTAATTTTCACGAACAAGTTGTGGATGCTGTCGACACGTAGTGGGTGTTACACTGTTAACGCATCCTGCAAAGTTGTTCAAAGTGATTACAAAGTTGTACAAAGTTATTGCAAATTTGGTAAACGCATTTGCATATATGACCAAGTTGTTATCATATAACAATCCACATTTGTAAAGTAGGGAAATTTAATAAAAGCCCGTTAAAAGCAGCTTATAGATATTCACATGAGGTGACTGTAAAATGTTAGAAAACAGCGTGCAAAGTTTGAAAAAACGAAGGAAATGTTGGCGGAGTTGCTAGTTTATTTAGCCTAAGTCATTGTAATGACAAACCCGCAGTTAAATTTTGAAAGCATTGAGTAAAATTGCCGATAACGCCTCATATCGAAGCAGATTATCACAACAGTCAATCGAAATATTGACAACAAACTGTATGCAAAGTTGTAAAAAGCGGTTGCGAAGTAGGTAGTTTCATTCGGGATTGTTACCTGTGATATCATATTAACAAATCCCGTAGTTGAACATTCGAAAATGTGAATAAATATTTCGTAACATGCTGTTTAATTACCGTAGTTTTATTACAAGTATGTAGAGGTCATAGGTCAATCTAGAAGATACTTGTGCAAGCGATATCGATTTAAAACATCCAAAAACATGAAATAGCCGCAAATTCGGAATAATAATCCATGCAGCTGTGGGGTTAGGTGCTCGACAAATGTTTAAAGTAAAGCACAATCGGGCGTGGTTCGTGCTTGCATGGGAGACTCCCTGACTAAACGACCTTTTGAATTTTTGTTTGTTTCAACACGCACATGGAAAAGATGTAAGGCAACGTTCCGGCACTTTTTCTTACTGTGATGTCAATCATTTATAGTAGAAAATCGAGGCATTTTTGTAACTTTTTCAATTAATGGAAAATTTTCAAATTCATTCTAATTTTCACGAACAAGTTGTGGATGCTGTCGACACGTAGTGGGTGTTACACTGTTAACGCATCCTGCAAAGTTGTTCAAAGTGATTACAAAGTTGTACAAAGTTATTGCAAATTTGGTAAACGCATTTGCATATATGACCAAGTTGTTATCATATAACAATCCACATTTGTAAAGTAGGGAAATTTAATAAAAGCCCGTTAAAAGCAGCTTATAGATATTCACATGAGGTGACTGTAAAATGTTAGAAAACAGCGTGCAAAGTTTGAAAAAACGAAGGAAATGTTGGCGGAGTTGCTAGTTTATTTAGCCTAAGTCATTGTAATGACAAACCCGCAGTTAAATTTTGAAAGCATTGAGTAAAATTGCCGATAACGCCTCATATCGAAGCAGATTATCACAACAGTCAATCGAAATATTGACAACAAACTGTATGCAAAGTTGTAAAAAGCGGTTGCGAAGTAGGTAGTTTCATTCGGGATTGTTACCTGTGATATCATATTAACAAATCCCGTAGTTGAACATTCGAAAATGTGAATAAATATTTCGTAACATGCTGTTTAATTACCGTAGTTTTATTACAAGTATGTAGAGGTCATAGGTCAATCTATAAGATACTTGTGCAAGCGATATCGATTTAAAACATCCAAAAACATGAAATAGCCGCAAATTCGGAATAATAATCCATGCAGCTGTGGGGTTAGGTGCTCGACAAATGTTTAAAGTAAAGCACAATCGGGCGTGGTTCGTGCTTGCATGGGAGACTCCCTGACTAAACGACCTTTTGAATTTTTGTTTGTTTCAACACGCACATGGAAAAGATGTAAGGCAACGTTCCGGCACTTTTTCTTACTGTGATGTCAATCATTTATAGTAGAAAATCGAGGCATTTTTGTAACTTTTTCAATTAATGGAAAATTTTCAAATTCATTCTAATTTTCACGAACTAGTTGTGGATGCTGTCGACACGTAGTGGGTGTTACACTGTTAACGCATCGTGCAAAGTTGTTCAAAGTGATTACAAAGTTGTACAAAGTTATTGCAAATTTGGTAAATGCATTTGCATATATGCCCAAGTTGTTATCATATAACAATCCACTTTTGTAAAGTAGGAATATTTAATAAAAGCCCGTTAAAAGCAGCTTATAGATATTCACATGAGGTGACTGTAAAATGTTAGAAAACAGCGTGCAAAGTTTGAAAAAAACGAAGGAAATGTTGGCGGAGTTGCTAGTTTATTTAGCCTAAGTCATTGTAATGACAACCCCGCAGTTAAATTTTGAAAGCATTGAGTAAATTTGCCGATAACGCCTCATATCGAAGCAGATTATCACAACAGTCAATCGAAATATTGACAACAAACTGTATGCAAAGTTGTAAAAAGCGGTTGCGAAGTAGGTAGTTTCATTCGGGATTGTTACTTGTGATATCATATTAACAAATCCCGTAGTTGAACATTCGAAAATGTGAATAAATATTTCGTAACATGCTGTTTAATTACCGTAGTTTTATTACAAGTATGTAGAGGTCATAGGTCAATCTAGAAGATACTTGTGCAAGCGATATCAATTTAAAACATCCAAAAACATGAAATAGCCGCAAATTCGGAATAATAATCCATGCAGCTGTGGGGTTAGGTGCTCGACAAATGTTAAAAGTAAAGCACAATCGGGCGTGGTTCGTACTTGCATGGGAGACTCCCTGACTAAACGACCTTTTGAATTTTTGTTTGTTTCAACACGCACATGGAAAAGATGTAAGGCAACGTTCCGGCACTTTTTCTTACTGTGATGTCAATCATTTATAGTGGAAAATCGAGGCATTTTTGTAACTTTTTCAATTAATGGAAAATTTTCAAATTCATTCTAATTTTCACGAACAAGTTGTGGATGCTGTTGGCACGTAGTGGGTGTTACACTGTTAACGCATCGTGCAAAGTTGTTCAAAGTGATTACAAAGTTGTACAAAGTTATTGCAAATTTGGTAAACGCATTTGCATATATGACCAAGTTGTTATCATATAACAATCCACATTTGTAAAGTAGGGAAATTTAATAAAAGCCCGTTAAAAGCAGCTTATAGATATTCACATGAGGTGACTGTAAAATGTTAGAAAACAGCGTGCAAAGTTTGAAAAAAACGAAGGAAATGTTGGCGGAGTTGCTAGTTTATTTAGCCTAAGTCATTGTAATGACAACCCCGCAGTTAAATTTTGAAAGCATTGAGTAAATTTGCCGATAACGCCTCATATCGAAGCAGATTATCACAACAGTCAATCGAAATATTGACAACAAACTGTATGCAAAGTTGTAAAAAGCGGTTGCGAAGTAGGTAGTTTCATTCGGGATTGTTACTTGTGATATCATATTAACAAATCCCGTAGTTGAACATTCGAAAATGTGAATAAATATTTCGTAACATGCTGTTTAATTACCGTAGTTTTATTACAAGTATGTAGAGGTCATAGGTCAATCTAGAAGATACTTGTGCAAGCGATATCAATTTAAAACATCCAAAAACATGAAATAGCCGCAAATTCGGAATAATAATCCATGCAGCTGTGGGGTTAGGTGCTCGACAAATGTTAAAAGTAAAGCACAATCGGGCGTGGTTCGTACTTGCATGGGAGACTCCCTGACTAAACGACCTTTTGAATTTTTGTTTGTTTCAACACGCACATGGAAAAGATGTAAGGCAACGTTCCGGCACTTTTTCTTACTGTGATGTCAATCATTTATAGTGGAAAATCGAGGCATTTTTGTAACTTTTTCAATTAATGGAAAATTTTCAAATTCATTCTAATTTTCACGAACAAGTTGTGGATGCTGTTGGCACGTAGTGGGTGTTACACTGTTAACGCATCGTGCAAAGTTGTTCAAAGTGATTACAAAGTTGTACAAAGTTATTGCAAATTTGGTAAACGCATTTGCATATATGACCAAGTTGTTATCATATAACAATCCACATTTGTAAAGTAGGGAAATTTAATAAAAGCCCGTTAAAAGCAGCTTATAGATATTCACATGAGGTGACTGTAAAATGTTAGAAAACAGCGTGCAAAGTTTGAAAAAAACGAAGGAAATGTTGGCGGAGTTGCTAGTTTATTTAGCCTAAGTCATTGTAATGACAACCCCGCAGTTAAATTTTGAAAGCATTGAGTAAATTTGCCGATAACGCCTCATATCGAAGCAGATTATCACAACAGTCAATCGAAATATTGACAACAAACTGTATGCAAAGTTGTAAAAAGCGGTTGCGAAGTAGGTAGTTTCATTCGGGATTGTTACCTGTGATATCATATTAACAAGTCCCGTAGTTGAACATTTGATAATGTGAATAAATATTTCGTAACATGCTGTTTAATTACCGTAGTTTTATTACAAGTATGTAGAGGTCATAGGTCAATCTAGAAGATACTTGTGCAAGCGATATCGATTTAAAACATCCAAAAACATGAAATAGCCGCAAATTCGGAATAATAATCCATGCAGCTGTGGGGTTAGGTGCTCGACAAATGTTTAAAGTAAAGCACAATCGGGCGTGGTTAGTACTTGCATGGGAGACTCCCTGACTAAACGACCTTTTGAATTTTTGTTTGTTTCAACACGCACATGGAAAAGATGTAAGGCAACGTTCCGGCACTTTTTCTTACTGTGATGTCAATCATTTATAGTAGAAAATCGAGGCATTTTTGTAACTTTTTCAATTAATGGAAAATTTTCAAATTCATTCTAATTTTCACGAACAAGTTGTGGATGCTGTCGACACGTAGTGGGTGTTACACTGTTAACGCATCCTGCAAAGTTGTTCAAAGTGATTAAAAAGTTGTACAAAGTTATTGCAAATTCGGTAAATGCATTTGCATATATGACCAAGTTGTTATCATATAACAATCCACATTTGTAAAGTAGGGAAATTTAATGAAAGCCCGTTAAAAGCAGCTTATATATATTCACATGAGGTGACTGTAAAATGTTAGAAAACAGCGTGCAAAGTTTGAAAAAACGAAGGAAATGTTGGCGGAGTTGCTAGTTTATTTAGCCTAAGTCATTGTAATGACAACCCCGCAGTTAAATTTTGAAAGCATTGAGTAAATTTGCCGATAACGCCTCATATCGAAGCAGATTATCACAACAGTCAATCGAAATATTGACAACAAACTGTATGCAAAGTTGTAAAAAGCGGTTGCGAAGTAGGTAGTTTCATTCGGGATTGTTACCTGTGATATCATATTAACAAGTCCCGTAGTTGAACATTCGAAAATGTGAATAAATATTTCGTAACATGCTGTTTAATTACCGTAGTTTTATTACAAGTATGTAGAGGTCATAGGTCAATCTAGAAGATACTTGTGCAAGCGATATCGATTTAAAACATCCAAAAACATGAAATAGCCGCAAATTCGGAATAATAATCCATGCAGCTGTGGGGTTAGGTGCTCGACAAATGTTTAAAGTAAAGCACAATCGGGCGTGGTTAGTACTTGCATGGGAGACTCCCTGACTAAACGACCTTTTGAATTTTTGTTTGTTTCAACACGCACATGGAAAAGATGTAAGGCAACGTTCCGGCACTTTTTCTTACTGTGATGTCAATCATTTATAGTAGAAAATCGAGGCATTTTTGTAACTTTTTCAATTAATGGAAAATTTTCAAATTCATTCTAATTTTCACGAGCAAGTTGTGGATGCTGTCGACACGTAGTGGGTGTTACACTGTTAACGCATCCTGCAAAGTTGTTCAAAGTGATTAAAAAGTTGTACAAAGTTATTGCAAATTCGGTAAATGCATTTGCATATATGACCAAGTTGTTATCATATAACAATCCACATTTGTAAAGTAGGGAAATTTAATAAAAGCCCGTTAAAAGCAGCTTATATATATTCACATGAGGTGACTGTAAAATGTTAGAAAACAGCGTGCAAAGTTTGAAAAAACGAAGGAAATGTTGGCGGAGTTGCTAGTTTATTTAGCCTAAGTCATTGTAATGACAATCCCGCAGTTAAATTTTGAAAGCATTGAGTAAATTTGCCGATAACGCATCATATCGAAGCAGATTATCACAACAGTCAATCGAAATATTGACAACAAACTGTATGCAAAGTTGTAAAAAGCGGTTGCGAAGTAGGTAGTTTCATTCGGGATTGTTACCTGTGATATCATATTAACAAGTCCCGTAGTTGAACATTCGAAAATGTGAATAAATATTTCGTAACATGCTGTTTAATTACCGTAGTTTTATTACAAGTATGTAGAGGTCATAGGTCAATCTAGAAGATACTTGTGCAAGCGATATCGATTTAAAACATCCAAAAACATGAAATAGCCGCAAATTCGGAATAATAATCCATGCAGCTGTGGGGTTAGGTGCTCGACAAATGTTTAAAGTAAAGCACAATCGGGCGTGGTTAGTACTTGCATGGGAGACTCCCTGACTAAACGACCTTTTGAATTTTTGTTTGTTTCAACACGCACATGGAAAAGATGTAAGGCAACGTTCCGGCACTTTTTCTTACTGTGATGTCAATCATTTATAGTAGAAAATCGAGGCATTTTTGTAACTTTTTCAATTAATGGAAAATTTTCAAATTCATTCTAATTTTCACGAACAAGTTGTGGATGCTGTCGACACGTAGTGGGTGTTACACTGTTAACGCATCCTGCAAAGTTGTTCAAAGTGATTACAAAGTTGTACAAAGTTATTGCAAATTTGGTAAATGCATTTGCATATATGACCAAGTTGTTATCATATAACAATCCACATTTGTAAAGTAGGGAAATTTAATAAAAGCCCGTTAAAAGCAGCTTATAGATATTCACATGAGGTGACTGTAAAATGTTAGAAAACAGCGTGCAAAGTTTGAAAAAACGAAGGAAATGTTGGCGGAGTTGCTAGTTTATTTAGCCTAAGTCATTGTAATGACAACCCCGCAGTTAAATTTTGAAAGCATTGAGTAAATTTGCCGATAACGCCTCATATCGAAGCAGATTATCACAACAGTCAATCGAAATATTGACAACAAACTGTATGCAAAGTTGTAAAAAGCGGTTGCGAAGTAGGTAGTTTCATTCGGGATTGTTACCTGTGATATCATATTAACAAGTCCCGTAGTTGAACATTCGAAAATGTGAATAAATATTTCGTAACATGCTGTTTAATTACCGTAGTTTTATTACAAGTATGTAGAGGTCATAGGTCAATCTAGAAGATACTTGTGCAAGCGATATCGATTTAAAACATCCAAAAACATGAAATAGCCGCAAATTCGGAATAATAATCCATGCAGCTGTGGGGTTAGGTGCTCGACAAATGTTTAAAGTAAAGCACAATCGGGCGTGGTTAGTACTTGCATGGGAGACTCCCTGACTAAACGACCTTTTGAATTTTTGTTTGTTTCAACACGCACATGGAAAAGATGTAAGGCAACGTTCCGGCACTTTTTCTTACTGTGATGTCAATCATTTATAGTAGAAAATCGAGGCATTTTTGTAACTTTTTCAATTAATGGAAAATTTTCAAATTCATTCTAATTTTCACGAACAAGTTGTGGATGCTGTCGACACGTAGTGGGTGTTACACTGTTAACGCATCCTGCAAAGTTGTTCAAAGTGATTACAAAGTTGTACAAAGTTATTGCAAATTTGGTAAATGCATTTGCATATATGCCCAAGTTGTTATCATATAACAATCCACTTTTGTAAAGTAGGAATATTTAATAAAAGCCCGTTAAAAGCAGCTTATAGATATTCACATGAGGTGACTGTAAAATGTTAGAAAACAGCGTGCAAAGTTTGAAAAAAACGAAGGAAATGTTGGCGGAGTTGCTAGTTTATTTAGCCTAAGTCATTGTAATGACAACCCCGCAGTTAAATTTTGAAAGCATTGAGTAAATTTGCCGATAACGCCTCATATCGAAGCAGATTATCACAACAGTCAATCGAAATATTGACAACAAACTGTATGCAAAGTTGTAAAAAGCGGTTGCGAAGTAGGTAGTTTCATTCGGGATTGTTACTTGTGATATCATATTAACAAATCCCGTAGTTGAACATTCGAAAATGTGAATAAATATTTCGTAACATGCTGTTTAATTACCGTAGTTTTATTACAAGTATGTAGAGGTCATAGGTCAATCTAGAAGATACTTGTGCAAGCGATATCAATTTAAAACATCCAAAAACATGAAATAGCCGCAAATTCGGAATAATAATCCATGCAGCTGTGGGGTTAGGTGCTCGACAAATGTTAAAAGTAAAGCACAATCGGGCGTGGTTCGTACTTGCATGGGAGACTCCCTGACTAAACGACCTTTTGAATTTTTGTTTGTTTCAACACGCACATGGAAAAGATGTAAGGCAACGTTCCGGCACTTTTTCTTACTGTGATGTCAATCATTTATAGTGGAAAATCGAGGCATTTTTGTAACTTTTTCAATTAATGGAAAATTTTCAAATTCATTCTAATTTTCACGAACAAGTTGTGGATGCTGTTGGCACGTAGTGGGTGTTACACTGTTAACGCATCGTGCAAAGTTGTTCAAAGTGATTACAAAGTTGTACAAAGTTATTGCAAATTTGGTAAACGCATTTGCATATATGACCAAGTTGTTATCATATAACAATCCACATTTGTAAAGTAGGGAAATTTAATAAAAGCCCGTTAAAAGCAGCTTATAGATATTCACATGAGGTGACTGTAAAATGTTAGAAAACAGCGTGCAAAGTTTGAAAAAAACGAAGGAAATGTTGGCGGAGTTGCTAGTTTATTTAGCCTAAGTCATTGTAATGACAACCCCGCAGTTAAATTTTGAAAGCATTGAGTAAATTTGCCGATAACGCCTCATATCGAAGCAGATTATCACAACAGTCAATCGAAATATTGACAACAAACTGTATGCAAAGTTGTAAAAAGCGGTTGCGAAGTAGGTAGTTTCATTCGGGATTGTTACCTGTGATATCATATTAACAAGTCCCGTAGTTGAACATTTGATAATGTGAATAAATATTTCGTAACATGCTGTTTAATTACCGTAGTTTTATTACAAGTATGTAGAGGTCATAGGTCAATCTAGAAGATACTTGTGCAAGCGATATCGATTTAAAACATCCAAAAACATGAAATAGCCGCAAATTCGGAATAATAATCCATGCAGCTGTGGGGTTAGGTGCTCGACAAATGTTTAAAGTAAAGCACAATCGGGCGTGGTTAGTACTTGCATGGGAGACTCCCTGACTAAACGACCTTTTGAATTTTTGTTTGTTTCAACACGCACATGGAAAAGATGTAAGGCAACGTTCCGGCACTTTTTCTTACTGTGATGTCAATCATTTATAGTAGAAAATCGAGGCATTTTTGTAACTTTTTCAATTAATGGAAAATTTTCAAATTCATTCTAATTTTCACGAACAAGTTGTGGATGCTGTCGACACGTAGTGGGTGTTACACTGTTAACGCATCCTGCAAAGTTGTTCAAAGTGATTAAAAAGTTGTACAAAGTTATTGCAAATTCGGTAAATGCATTTGCATATATGACCAAGTTGTTATCATATAACAATCCACATTTGTAAAGTAGGGAAATTTAATGAAAGCCCGTTAAAAGCAGCTTATATATATTCACATGAGGTGACTGTAAAATGTTAGAAAACAGCGTGCAAAGTTTGAAAAAACGAAGGAAATGTTGGCGGAGTTGCTAGTTTATTTAGCCTAAGTCATTGTAATGACAACCCCGCAGTTAAATTTTGAAAGCATTGAGTAAATTTGCCGATAACGCCTCATATCGAAGCAGATTATCACAACAGTCAATCGAAATATTGACAACAAACTGTATGCAAAGTTGTAAAAAGCGGTTGCGAAGTAGGTAGTTTCATTCGGGATTGTTACCTGTGATATCATATTAACAAGTCCCGTAGTTGAACATTCGAAAATGTGAATAAATATTTCGTAACATGCTGTTTAATTACCGTAGTTTTATTACAAGTATGTAGAGGTCATAGGTCAATCTAGAAGATACTTGTGCAAGCGATATCGATTTAAAACATCCAAAAACATGAAATAGCCGCAAATTCGGAATAATAATCCATGCAGCTGTGGGGTTAGGTGCTCGACAAATGTTTAAAGTAAAGCACAATCGGGCGTGGTTAGTACTTGCATGAGAGACTCCCTGACTAAACGACCTTTTGAATTTTTGTTTGTTTCAACACGCACATGGAAAAGATGTAAGGCAACGTTCCGGCACTTTTTCTTACTGTGATGTCAATCATTTATAGTAGAAAATCGAGGCATTTTTGTAACTTTTTCAATTAATGGAAAATTTTCAAATTCATTCTAATTTTCACGAGCAAGTTGTGGATGCTGTCGACACGTAGTGGGTGTTACACTGTTAACGCATCCTGCAAAGTTGTTCAAAGTGATTAAAAAGTTGTACAAAGTTATTGCAAATTCGGTAAATGCATTTGCATATATGACCAAGTTGTTATCATATAACAATCCACATTTGTAAAGTAGGGAAATTTAATAAAAGCCCGTTAAAAGCAGCTTATATATATTCACATGAGGTGACTGTAAAATGTTAGAAAACAGCGTGCAAAGTTTGAAAAAACGAAGGAAATGTTGGCGGAGTTGCTAGTTTATTTAGCCTAAGTCATTGTAATGACAATCCCGCAGTTAAATTTTGAAAGCATTGAGTAAATTTGCCGATAACGCATCATATCGAAGCAGATTATCACAACAGTCAATCGAAATATTGACAACAAACTGTATGCAAAGTTGTAAAAAGCGGTTGCGAAGTAGGTAGTTTCATTCGGGATTGTTACCTGTGATATCATATTAACAAGTCCCGTAGTTGAACATTCGAAAATGTGAATAAATATTTCGTAACATGCTGTTTAATTACCGTAGTTTTATTACAAGTATGTAGAGGTCATAGGTCAATCTAGAAGATACTTGTGCAAGCGATATCGATTTAAAACATCCAAAAACATGAAATAGCCGCAAATTCGGAATAATAATCCATGCAGCTGTGGGGTTAGGTGCTCGACAAATGTTTAAAGTAAAGCACAATCGGGCGTGGTTAGTACTTGCATGGGAGACTCCCTGACTAAACGACCTTTTGAATTTTTGTTTGTTTCAACACGCACATGGAAAAGATGTAAGGCAACGTTCCGGCACTTTTTCTTACTGTGATGTCAATCATTTATAGTAGAAAATCGAGGCATTTTTGTAACTTTTTCAATTAATGGAAAATTTTCAAATTCATTCTAATTTTCACGAACAAGTTGTGGATGCTGTCGACACGTAGTGGGTGTTACACTGTTAACGCATCCTGCAAAGTTGTTCAAAGTGATTACAAAGTTGTACAAAGTTATTGCAAATTTGGTAAATGCATTTGCATATATGACCAAGTTGTTATCATATAACAATCCACATTTGTAAAGTAGGGAAATTTAATAAAAGCCCGTTAAAAGCAGCTTATAGATATTCACATGAGGTGACTGTAAAATGTTAGAAAACAGCGTGCAAAGTTTGAAAAAACGAAGGAAATGTTGGCGGAGTTGCTAGTTTATTTAGCCTAAGTCATTGTAATGACAACCCCGCAGTTAAATTTTGAAAGCATTGAGTAAATTTGCCGATAACGCCTCATATCGAAGCAGATTATCACAACAGTCAATCGAAATATTGACAACAAACTGTATGCAAAGTTGTAAAAAGCGGTTGCGAAGTAGGTAGTTTCATTCGGGATTGTTACCTGTGATATCATATTAACAAGTCCCGTAGTTGAACATTCGAAAATGTGAATAAATATTTCGTAACATGCTGTTTAATTACCGTAGTTTTATTACAAGTATGTAGAGGTCATAGGTCAATCTAGAAGATACTTGTGCAAGCGATATCGATTTAAAACATCCAAAAACATGAAATAGCCGCAAATTCGGAATAATAATCCATGCAGCTGTGGGGTTAGGTGCTCGACAAATGTTTAAAGTAAAGCACAATCGGGCGTGGTTAGTACTTGCATGGGAGACTCCCTGACTAAACGACCTTTTGAATTTTTGTTTGTTTCAACACGCACATGGAAAAGATGTAAGGCAACGTTCCGGCACTTTTTCTTACTGTGATGTCAATCATTTATAGTAGAAAATCGAGGCATTTTTGTAACTTTTTCAATTAATGGAAAATTTTCAAATTCATTCTAATTTTCACGAACAAGTTGTGGATGCTGTCGACACGTAGTGGGTGTTACACTGTTAACGCATCCTGCAAAGTTGTTCAAAGTGATTACAAAGTTGTACAAAGTTATTGCAAATTCGGTAAATGCATTTGCATATATGACCAAGTTGTTATCATATAACAATCCACATTTGTAAAGTAGGGAAATTTAATAAAAGCCCGTTAAAAGCAGCTTATATATATTCACATGAGGTGACTGTAAAATGTTAGAAAACAGCGTGCAAAGTTTGAAAAAACGAAGGAAATGTTGGCGGAGTTGCTAGTTTATTTAGCCTAAGTCATTGTAATGACAACCCCGCAGTTAAATTTTGAAAGCATTGAGTAAATTTGCCGATAACGCCTCATATCGAAGCAGATTATCACAACAGTCAATCGAAATATTGACAACAAACTGTATGCAAAGTTGTAAAAAGCGGTTGCGAAGTAGGTAGTTTCATTCGGGATTGTTACCTGTGATATCATATTAACAAGTCCCGTAGTTGAACATTCGAAAATGTGAATAAATATTTCGTAACATGCTGTTTAATTACCGTAGTTTTATTACAAGTATGTAGAGGTCATAGGTCAATCTAGAAGATACTTGTGCAAGCGATATCGATTTAAAACATCCAAAAACATGAAATAGCCGCAAATTCGGAATAATAATCCATGCAGCTGTGGGGTTAGGTGCTCGACAAATGTTTAAAGTAAAGCACAATCGGGCGTGGTTAGTACTTGCATGGGAGACTCCCTGACTAAACGACCTTTTGAATTTTTGTTTGTTTCAACACGCACATGGAAAAGATGTAAGGCAACGTTCCGGCACTTTTTCTTACTGTGATGTCAATCATTTATAGTAGAAAATCGAGGCATTTTTGTAACTTTTTCAATTAATGGAAAATTTTCAAATTCATTCTAATTTTCACGAACAAGTTGTGGATGCTGTCGACACGTAGTGGGTGTTACACTGTTAACGCATCGTGCAAAGTTGTTCAAAGTGATTACAAAGTTGTACAAAGTTATTGCAAATTTGGTAAATGCATTTGCATATATGACCAAGTTGTTATCATATAACAATCCACATTTGTAAAGTAGGGAAATTTAATAAAAGCCCGTTAAAAGCAGCTTATAGATATTCACATGAGGTGACTGTAAAATGTTAGAAAACAGCGTGCAAAGTTTGAAAAAACGAAGGAAATGTTGGCGGAGTTGCTAGTTTATTTAGCCTAAGTCATTGTAATGACAACCCCGCAGTTAAATTTTGAAAGCATTGAGTAAATTTGCCGATAACGCCTCATATCGAAGCAGATTATCACAACAGTCAATCGAAATATTGACAACAAACTGTATGCAAAGTTGTAAAAAGCGGTTGCGAAGTAGGTAGTTTCATTCGGGATTTTTACCTGTGATATCATATTAACAAGTCCCGTAGTTGAACATTCGAAAATGTGAATAAATATTTCGTAACATGCTGTTTAATTACCGTAGTTTTATTACAAGTATGTAGAGGTCATAGGTCAATCTAGAAGATACTTGTGCAAGCGATATCGATTTAAAACATCCAAAAACATGAAATAGCCGCAAATTCGGAATAATAATCCATGCAGCTGTGGGTTTAGGTGCTCGACAAATGTTTAAAGTAAAGCACAATCGGGCGTGGTTAGTACTTGCATGGGAGACTCCCTGACTAAACGACCTTTTGAATTTTTGTTTGTTTCAACACGCACATGGAAAAGATGTAAGGCAACGTTCCGGCACTTTTTCTTACTGTGATGTCAATCATTTATAGTAGAAAATCGAGGCATTTTTGTAACTTTTTCAATTAATGGAAAATTTTCAAATTCATTCTAATTTTCACGAACAAGTTGTGGATGCTGTCGACACGTAGTGGGTGTTACACTGTTAACGCATCCTGCAAAGTTGTTCAAAGTGATTACAAAGTTGTACAAAGTTATTGCAAATTTGGTAAATGCATTTGCATATATGACCAAGTTGTTATCATATAACAATCCACATTTGTAAAGTAGGGAAATTTAATAAAAGCCCGTTAAAAGCAGCTTATAGATATTCACATGAGGTGACTGTAAAATGTTAGAAAACAGCGTGCAAAGTTTGAAAAAACGAAGGAAATGTTGGCGGAGTTGCTAGTTTATTTAGCCTAAGTCATTGTAATGACAACCCCGCAGTTAAATTTTGAAAGCATTGAGTAAATTTGCCGATAACGCCTCATATCGAAGCAGATTATCACAACAGTCAATCGAAATATTGACAACAAACTGTATGCAAAGTTGTAAAAAGCGGTTGCGAAGTAGGTAGTTTCATTCGGGATTGTTACCTGTGATATCATATTAACAAGTCCCGTAGTTGAACATTCGAAAATGTGAATAAATATTTCGTAACATGCTGTTTAATTACCGTAGTTTTATTACAAGTATGTAGAGGTCATAGGTCAATCTAGAAGATACTTGTGCAAGCGATATCGATTTAAAACATCCAAAAACATGAAATAGCCGCAAATTCGGAATAATAATCCATGCAGCTGTGGGGTTAGGTGCTCGACAAATGTTTAAAGTAAAGCACAATCGGGCGTGGTTAGTACTTGCATGGGAGACTCCATGCCTAAACGACCTTTTGAATTTTTGTTTGTTTCAACACGCACATGGAAAAGATGTAAGGCAACGTTCCGGCACTTTTTCTTACTGTGATGTCAATCATTTATAGTAGAAAATCGAGGCATTTTTGTAACTTTTTCAATTAATGGAAAATTTTCAAATTCATTCTAATTTTCACGAACAAGTTGTGGATGCTGTCGACACGTAGTGGGTGTTACACTGTTAACGCATCCTGCAAAGTTGTTCAAAGTGATTACAAAGTTGTACAAAGTTATTGCAAATTTGGTAAATGCATTTGCATATATGACCAAGTTGTTATCATATAACAATCCACATTTGTAAAGTAGGGAAATTTAATAAAAGCCCGTTAAAAGCAGCTTATAGATATTCACATGAGGTGACTGTAAAATGTTAGAAAACAGCGTGCAAAGTTTGAAAAAACGAAGGAAATGTTGGCGGAGTTGCTAGTTTATTTAGCCTAAGTCATTGTAATGACAACCCCGCAGTTAAATTTTGAAAGCATTGAGTAAATTTGCCGATAACGCCTCATATCGAAGCAGATTATCACAACAGTCAATCGAAATATTGACAACAAACTGTATGCAAAGTTGTAAAAAGCGGTTGCGAAGTAGGTAGTTTCATTCGGGATTGTTACCTGTGATATCATATTAACAAGTCCCGTAGTTGAACATTCGAAAATGTGAATAAATATTTCGTAACATGCTGTTTAATTACCGTAGTTTTATTACAAGTATGTAGAGGTCATAGGTCAATCTAGAAGATACTTGTGCAAGCGATATCGATTTAAAACATCCAAAAACATGAAATAGCCGCAAATTCGGAATAATAATCCATGCAGCTGTGGGGTTAGGTGCTCGACAAATGTTTAAAGTAAAGCACAATCGGGCGTGGTTAGTACTTGCATGGGAGACTCCCTGACTAAACGACCTTTTGAATTTTTGTTTGTTTCAACACGCACATGGAAAAGATGTAAGGCAACGTTCCGGCACTTTTTCTTACTGTGATGTCAATCATTTATAGTAGAAAATCGAGGCATTTTTGTAACTTTTTCAATTAATGGAAAATTTTCAAATTCATTCTAATTTTCACGAACAAGTTGTGGATGCTGTCGACACGTAGTGGGTGTTACACTGTTAACGCATCCTGCAAAGTTGTTCAAAGTGATTACAAAGTTGTACAAAGTTATTGCAAATTTGGTAAATGCATTTGCATATATGACCAAGTTGTTATCATATAACAATCCACATTTGTAAAGTAGGGAAATTTAATAAAAGCCCGTTAAAAGCAGCTTATAGATATTCACATGAGGTGACTGTAAAATGTTAGAAAACAGCGTGCAAAGTTTGAAAAAACGAAGGAAATGTTGGCGGAGTTGCTAGTTTATTTAGCCTAAGTCATTGTAATGACAACCCCGCAGTTAAATTTTGAAAGCATTGAGTAAATTTGCCGATAACGCCTCATATCGAAGCAGATTATCACAACAGTCAATCGAAATATTGACAACAAACTGTATGCAAAGTTGTAAAAAGCGGTTGCGAAGTAGGTAGTTTCATTCGGGATTGTTACCTGTGATATCATATTAACAAGTCCCGTAGTTGAACATTCGAAAATGTGAATAAATATTTCGTAACATGCTGTTTAATTACCGTAGTTTTATTACAAGTATGTAGAGGTCATAGGTCAATCTAGAAGATACTTGTGCAAGCGATATCGATTTAAAACATCCAAAAACATGAAATAGCCGCAAATTCGGAATAATAATCCATGCAGCTGTGGGGTTAGGTGCTCGACAAATGTTTAAAGTAAAGCACAATCGGGCGTGGTTAGTACTTGCATGGGAGACTCCCTGACTAAACGACCTTTTGAATTTTTGTTTGTTTCAACACGCACATGGAAAAGATGTAAGGCAACGTTCCGGCACTTTTTCTTACTGTGATGTCAATCATTTATAGTAGAAAATCGAGGCATTTTTGTAACTTTTTCAATTAATGGAAAATTTTCAAATTCATTCTAATTTTCACGAACAAGTTGTGGATGCTGTCGACACGTAGTGGGTGTTACACTGTTAACGCATCCTGCAAAGTTGTTCAAAGTGATTAAAAAGTTGTACAAAGTTATTGCAAATTCGGTAAATGCATTTGCATATATGACCAAGTTGTTATCATATAACAATCCACATTTGTAAAGTAGGGAAATTTAATAAAAGCCCGTTAAAAGCAGCTTATATATATTCACATGAGGTGACTGTAAAATGTTAGAAAACAGCGTGCAAAGTTTGAAAAAACGAAGGAAATGTTGGCGGAGTTGCTAGTTTATTTAGCCTAAGTCATTGTAATGACAACCCCGCAGTTAAATTTTGAAAGCATTGAGTAAATTTGCCGATAACGCCTCATATCGAAGCAGATTATCACAACAGTCAATCGAAATATTGACAACAAACTGTATGCAAAGTTGTAAAATGCGGTTGCGAAGTAGGTAGTTTCATTCGGGATTGTTACCTGTGATATCATATTAACAAGTCCCGTAGTTGAACATTCGAAAATGTGAATAAATATTTCGTAACATGCTGTTTAATTACCGTAGTTTTATTACAAGTATGTAGAGGTCATAGGTCAATCTAGAAGATACTTGTGCAAGCGATATCGATTTAAAACATCCAAAAACATGAAATAGCCGCAAATTCGGAATAATAATCCATGCAGCTGTGGGGTTAGGTGCTCGACAAATGTTTAAAGTAAAGCACAATCGGGCGTGGTTAGTACTTGCATGGGAGACTCCCTGACTAAACGACCTTTTGAATTTTTGTTTGTTTCAACACGCACATGGAAAAGATGTAAGGCAACGTTCCGGCACTTTTTCTTACTGTGATGTCAATCATTTATAGTAGAAAATCGAGGCATTTTTGTAACTTTTTCAATTAATGGAAAATTTTCAAATTCATTCTAATTTTCACGAACAAGTTGTGGATGCTGTCGACACGTAGTGGGTGTTACACTGTTAACGCATCCTGCAAAGTTGTTCAAAGTGATTACAAAGTTGTACAAAGTTATTGCAAATTTGGTAAATGCATTTGCATATATGACCAAGTTGTTATCATATAACAATCCACATTTGTAAAGTAGGGAAATTTAATAAAAGCCCGTTAAAAGCAGCTTATAGATATTCACATGAGGTGACTGTAAAATGTTAGAAAACAGCGTGCAAAGTTTGAAAAAACGAAGGAAATGTTGGCGGAGTTGCTAGTTTATTTAGCCTAAGTCATTGTAATGACAACCCCGCAGTTAAATGTTGAAAGCATTGAGTAAATTTGCCGATAACGCCTCATATCGAAGCAGATTATCACAACAGTCAATCGAAATATTGACAACAAACTGTATGCAAAGTTGTAAAAAGCGGTTGCGAAGTAGGTAGTTTCATTCGGGATTGTTACCTGTGATATCATATTAACAAGTCCCGTAGTTGAACATTCGAAAATGTGAATAAATATTTCGTAACATGCTGTTTAATTACCGTAGTTTTATTACAAGTATGTAGAGGTCATAGGTCAATCTAGAAGATACTTGTGCAAGCGATATCGATTTAAAACATCCAAAAACATGAAATAGCCGCAAATTCGGAATAATAATCCATGCAGCTGTGGGGTTAGGTGCTCGACAAATGTTTAAAGTAAAGCACAATCGGGCGTGGTTAGTACTTGCATGGGAGACTCCCTGACTAAACGACCTTTTGAATTTTTGTTTGTTTCAACACGCACATGGAAAAGATGTAAGGCAACGTTCCGGCACTTTTTCTTACTGTGATGTCAATCATTTATAGTAAAAAATCGAGGCATTTTTGTAACTTTTTCAATTAATGGAAAATTTTCAAATTCATTCTAATTTTCACGAACAAGTTGTGGATGCTGTCGACACGTAGTGGGTGTTACACTGTTAACGCATCCTGCAAAGTTGTTCAAAGTGATTACAAAGTTGTACAAAGTTATTGCAAATTTGGTAAATGCATTTGCATATATGACCAAGTTGTTATCATATAACAATCCACATTTGTAAAGTAGGGAAATTTAATAAAAGCCCGTTAAAAGCAGCTTATAGATATTCACATGAGGTGACTGTAAAATGTTAGAAAACAGCGTGCAAAGTTTGAAAAAACGAAGGAAATGTTGGCGGAGTTGCTAGTTTATTTAGCCTAAGTCATTGTAATGACAACCCCGCAGTTAAATTTTGAAAGCATTGAGTAAATTTGCCGATAACGCCTCATATCGAAGCAGATTATCACAACAGTCAATCGAAATATTGACAACAAACTGTATGCAAAGTTGTAAAAAGCGGTTGCGAAGTAGGTAGTTTCATTCGGGATTGTTACCTGTGATATCATATTAACAAGTCCCGTAGTTGAACATTCGAAAATGTGAATAAATATTTCGTAACATGCTGTTTAATTACCGTAGTTTTATTACAAGTATGTAGAGGTCATAGGTCAATCTAGAAGATACTTGTGCAAGCGATATCGATTTAAAACATCCAAAAACATGAAATAGCCGCAAATTCGGAATAATAATCCATGCAGCTGTGGGGTTAGGTGCTCGACAAATGTTTAAAGTAAAGCACAATCGGGCGTGGTTAGTACTTGCATGGGAGACTCCATGACTAAACGACCTTTTGAATTTTTGTTTGTTTCAACACGCACATGGAAAAGATGTAAGGCAACGTTCCGGCACTTTTTCTTACTGTGATGTCAATCATTTATAGTAGAAAATCGAGGCATTTTTGTAACTTTTTCAATTAATGGAAAATTTTCAAATTCATTCTAATTTTCACGAACAAGTTGTGGATGCTGTCGACACGTAGTGGGTGTTACACTGTTAACGCATCCTGCAAAGTTGTTCAAAGTGATTAAAAAGTTGTACAAAGTTATTGCAAATTCGGTAAATGCATTTGCATATATGACCAAGTTGTTATCATATAACAATCCACATTTGTAAAGTAGGGAAATTTAATAAAAACCCGTTAAAAGCAGCTTATATATATTCACATGAGGTGACTGTAAAATGTTAGAAAACAGCGTGCAAAGTTTGAAAAACGAAGGAAATGTTGGCGGAGTTGCTAGTTTATTTAGCCTAAGTCATTGTAATGACAACCCCGCAGTTAAATTTTGAAAGCATTGAGTAAATTTGCCGATAACGCCTCATATCGAAGCAGATTATCACAACAGTCAATCGAAATATTGACAACAAACTGTATGCAAAGTTGTAAAAAGCGGTTGCGAAGTAGGTAGTTTCATTCGGGATTGTTACCTGTGATATCATATTAACAAGTCCCGTAGTTGAACATTCGAAAATGTGAATAAATATTTCGTAACATGCTGTTTAATTACCGTAGTTTTATTACAAGTATGTAGAGGTCATAGGTCAATCTAGAAGATACTTGTGCAAGCGATATCGATTTAAAACATCCAAAAACATGAAATAGCCGCAAATTCGGAATAATAATCCATGCAGCTGTGGGGTTAGGTGCTCGACAAATGTTTAAAGTAAATCACAATCGGGCGTGGTTAGTACTTGCATGGGAGACTCCCTGACTAAACGACCTTTTAAATTTTTGTTTGTTTCAACACGCACATGGAAAAGATGTAAGGCAACGTTCCGGCACTTTTTCTTACTGTGATGTCAATCATTTATAGTAGAAAATCGAGGCATTTTTGTAACTTTTTCAATTAATGGAAAATTTTCAAATTCATTCTAATTTTCACGAACAAGTTGTGGATGCTGTCGACACGTAGTGGGTGTTACACTGTTAACGCATCCTGCAAAGTTGTTCAAAGTGATTACAAAGTTGTACAAAGTTATTGCAAATTTGGTAAATGCATTTGCATATATGACCAAGTTGTTATCATATAACAATCCACATTTGTAAAGTAGGGAAATTTAATAAAAGCCCGTTAAAAGCAGCTTATAGATATTCACATGAGGTGACTGTAAAATGTTAGAAAACAGCGTGCAAAGTTTGAAAAAACGAAGGAAATGTTGGCGGAGTTGCTAGTTTATTTAGCCTAAGTCATTGTAATGACAACCCCGCAGTTAAATTTTGAAAGCATTGAGTAAATTTGCCGATAACGCCTCATATCGAAGCAGATTATCACAACAGTCAATCGAAATATTGACAACAAACTGTATGCAAAGTTGTAAAAAGCGGTTGCGAAGTAGGTAGTTTCATTCGGGATTGTTACCTGTGATATCATATTAACAAGTCCCGTAGTTGAACATTCGAAAATGTGAATAAATATTTCGTAACATGCTGTTTAATTACCGTAGTTTTATTACAAGTATGTAGAGGTCATAGGTCAATCTATAAGATACTTGTGCAAGCGATATCGATTTAAAACATCCAAAAACATGAAATAGCCGCAAATTCGGAATAATAATCCATGCAGCTGTGGGGTTAGGTGCTCGACAAATGTTTAAAGTAAAGCACAATCGGGCGTGGTTAGTACTTGCATGGGAGACTCCATGACTAAACGACCTTTTGAATTTTTGTTTGTTTCAACACGCACATGGAAAAGATGTAAGGCAACGTTCCGGCACTTTTTCTTACTGTGATGTCAATCATTTATAGTAGAAAATCGAGGCATTTTTGTAACTTTTTCAATTAATGGAAAATTTTCAAATTCATTCTAATTTTCACGAACAAGTTGTGGATGCTGTCGACACGTAGCGGGTGTTACACTGTTAACGCATCCTGCAAAGTTGTTCAAAGTGATTAAAAAGTTGTACAAAGTTATTGCAAATTCGGTAAATGCATTTGCATATATGACCAAGTTGTTATCATATAACAATCCACATTTGTAAAGTAGGGAAATTTAATAAAAGCCCGTTAAAAGCAGCTTATATATATTCACATGAGGTGACTGTAAAATGTTAGAAAACAGCGTGCAAAGTTTGAAAAAACGAAGGAAATGTTGGCGGAGTTGCTAGTTTATTTAGCCTAAGTCATTGTAATGACAACCCCGCAGTTAAATTTTGAAAGCATTGAGTAAATTTGCCGATAACGCCTCATATCGAAGCAGATTATCACAACAGTCAATCGAAATATTGACAACAAACTGTATGCAAAGTTGTAAAAAGCGGTTGCGAAGTAGGTAGTTTCATTCGGGATTGTTACCTGTGATATCATATTAACAAGTCCCGTAGTTGAACATTCGAAAATGTGAATAAATATTTCGTAACATGCTGTTTAATTACCGTAGTTTTATTACAAGTATGTAGAGGTCATAGGTCAATCTAGAAGATACTTGTGCAAGCGATATCGATTTAAAACATCCAAAAACATGAAATAGCCACAAATTCGGAATAATAATCCATGCAGCTGTGGGGTTAGGTGCTCGACAAATGTTTAAAGTAAAGCACAATCGGGCGTGGTTAGTACTTGCATGGGAGACTCCCTGACTAAACGACCTTTTGAATTTTTGTTTGTTTCAACACGCACATGGAAAAGATGTAAGGCAACGTTCCGGCACTTTTTCTTACTGTGATGTCAATCATTTATAGTAGAAAATCGAGGCATTTTTGTAACTTTTTCAATTAATGGAAAATTTTCAAATTCATTCTAATTTTCACGAACAAGTTGTGGATGCTGTCGACACGTAGTGGGTGTTACACTGTTAACGCATCCTGCAAAGTTGTTCAAAGTGATTACAAAGTTGTACAAAGTTATTGCAAATTTGGTAAATGCATTTGCATATATGACCAAGTTGTTATCATATAACAATCCACATTTGTAAAGTAGGGAAATTTAATAAAAGCCCGTTAAAAGCAGCTTATAGATATTCACATGAGGTGACTGTAAAATGTTAGAAAACAGCGTGCAAAGTTTGAAAAAACGAAGGAAATGTTGGCGGAGTTGCTAGTTTATTTAGCCTAAGTCATTGTAATGACAACCCCGCAGTTAAATTTTGAAAGCATTGAGTAAATTTGCCGATAACGCCTCATATCGAAGCAGATTATCACAACAGTCAATCGAAATATTGACAACAAACTGTATGCAAAGTTGTAAAAAGCGGTTGCGAAGTAGGTAGTTTCATTCGGGATTGTTACCTGTGATATCATATTAACAAGTCCCGTAGTTGAACATTCGAAAATGTGAATAAATATTTCGTAACATGCTGTTTAATTACCGTAGTTTTATTACAAGTATGTAGAGGTCATAGGTCAATCTATAAGATACTTGTGCAAGCGATATCGATTTAAAACATCCAAAAACATGAAATAGCCGCAAATTCGGAATAATAATCCATGCAGCTGTGGGGTTAGGTGCTCGACAAATGTTTAAAGTAAAGCACAATCGGGCGTGGTTAGTACTTGCATGGGAGACTCCATGACTAAACGACCTTTTGAATTTTTGTTTGTTTCAACACGCACATGGAAAAGATGTAAGGCAACGTTCCGGCACTTTTTCTTACTGTGATGTCAATCATTTATAGTAGAAAATCGAGGCATTTTTGTAACTTTTTCAATTAATGGAAAATTTTCAAATTCATTCTAATTTTCACGAACAAGTTGTGGATGCTGTCGACACGTAGCGGGTGTTACACTGTTAACGCATCCTGCAAAGTTGTTCAAAGTGATTAAAAAGTTGTACAAAGTTATTGCAAATTCGGTAAATGCATTTGCATATATGACCAAGTTGTTATCATATAACAATCCACATTTGTAAAGTAGGGAAATTTAATAAAAGCCCGTTAAAAGCAGCTTATAGATATTCACATGAGGTGACTGTAAAATGTTAGAAAACAGCGTGCAAAGTTTGAAAAAACGAAGGAAATGTTGGCGGAGTTGCTAGTTTATTTAGCCTAAGTCATTGTAATGACAACCCCGCAGTTAAATTTTGAAAGCATTGAGTAAATTTGCCGATAACGCCTCATATCGAAGCAGATTATCACAACAGTCAATCGAAATATTGACAACAAACTGTATGCAAAGTTGTAAAAAGCGGTTGCGAAGTAGGTAGTTTCATTCGGGATTGTTACCTGTGATATCATATTAACAAGTCCCGTAGTTGAACATTCGAAAATGTGAATAAATATTTCGTAACATGCTGTTTAATTACCGTAGTTTTATTACAAGTATGTAGAGGTCATAGGTCAATCTAGAAGATACTTGTGCAAGCGATATCGATTTAAAACATCCAAAAACATGAAATAGCCGCAAATTCGGAATAATAATCCATGCAGCTGTGGGGTTAGGTGCTCGACAAATGTTTAAAGTAAAGCACAATCGGGCGTGGTTAGTACTTGCATGGGAGACTCCCTGACTAAACGACCTTTTGAATTTTTGTTTGTTTCAACACGCACATGGAAAAGATGTAAGGCAACGTTCCGGCACTTTTTCTTACTGTGATGTCAATCATTTATAGTAGAAAATCGAGGCATTTTTGTAACTTTTTCAATTAATGGAAAATTTTCAAATTCATTCTAATTTTCACGAACAAGTTGTGGATGCTGTCGACACGTAGTGGGTGTTACACTGTTAACGCATCCTGCAAAGTTGTTCAAAGTGATTAAAAAGTTGTACAAAGTTATTGCAAATTCGGTAAATGCATTTGCATATATGACCAAGTTGTTATCATATAACAATCCACATTTGTAAAGTAGGGAAATTTAATAAAAGCCCGTTAAAAGCAGCTTATATATATTCACATGAGGTGACTGTAAAATGTTAGAAAACAGCGTGCAAAGTTTGAAAAAACGAAGGAAATGTTGGCGGAGTTGCTAGTTTATTTAGCCTAAGTCATTGTAATGACAACCCCGCAGTTAAATTTTGAAAGCATTGAGTAAATTTGCCGATAACGCCTCATATCGAAGCAGATTATCACAACAGTCAATCGAAATATTGACAACAAACTGTATGCAAAGTTGTAAAAAGCGGTTGCGAAGTAGGTAGTTTCATTCGGGATTGTTACCTGTGATATCATATTAACAAGTCCCGTAGTTGAACATTCGAAAATGTGAATAAATATTTCGTAACATGCTGTTTAATTACCGTAGTTTTATTACAAGTATGTAGAGGTCATAGGTCAATCTAGAAGATACTTGTGCAAGCGATATCGATTTAAAACATCCAAAAACATGAAATAGCCGCAAATTCGGAATAATAATCCATGCAGCTGTGGGGTTAGGTGCTCGACAAATGTTTAAAGTAAAGCACAATCGGGCGTGGTTAGTACTTGCATGGGAGACTCCCTGACTAAACGACCTTTTGAATTTTTGTTTGTTTCAACACGCACATGGAAAAGATGTAAGGCAACGTTCCGGCACTTTTTCTTACTGTGATGTCAATCATTTATAGTAGAAAATCGAGGCATTTTTGTAACTTTTTCAATTAATGGAAAATTTTCAAATTCATTCTAATTTTCACGAACAAGTTGTGGATGCTGTCGACACGTAGTGGGTGTTACACTGTTAACGCATCCTGCAAAGTTGTTCAAAGTGATTAAAAAGTTGTACAAAGTTATTGCAAATTCGGTAAATGCATTTGCATATATGACCAAGTTGTTATCATATAACAATCCACATTTGTAAAGTAGGGAAATTTAATAAAAGCCCGTTAAAAGCAGCTTATATATATTCACATGAGGTGACTGTAAAATGTTAGAAAACAGCGTGCAAAGTTTGAAAAAACGAAGGAAATGTTGGCGGAGTTGCTAGTTTATTTAGCCTAAGTCATTGTAATGACAACCCCGCAGTTAAATTTTGAAAGCATTGAGTAAATTTGCCGATAACGCCTCATATCGAAGCAGATTATCACAACAGTCAATCGAAATATTGACAACAAACTGTATGCAAAGTTGTAAAAAGCGGTTGCGAAGTAGGTAGTTTCATTCGGGATTGTTACCTGTGATATCATATTAACAAGTCCCGTAGTTGAACATTCGAAAATGTGAATAAATATTTCGTAACATGCTGTTTAATTACCGTAGTTTTATTACAAGTATGTAGAGGTCATAGGTCAATCTAGAAGATACTTGTGCAAGCGATATCGATTTAAAACATCCAAAAACATGAAATAGCCGCAAATTCGGAATAATAATCCATGCAGCTGTGGGGTTAGGTGCTCGACAAATGTTTAAAGTAAAGCACAATCGGGCGTGGTTAGTACTTGCATGGGAGACTCCCTGACTAAACGACCTTTTGAATTTTTGTTTGTTTCAACACGCACATGGAAAAGATGTAAGGCAACGTTCCGGCACTTTTTCTTACTGTGATGTCAATCATTTATAGTAGAAAATCGAGGCATTTTTGTAACTTTTTCAATTAATGGAAAATTTTCAAATTCATTCTAATTTTCACGAACAAGTTGTGGATGCTGTCGACACGTAGTGGGTGTTACACTGTTAACGCATCCTGCAAAGTTGTTCAAAGTGATTAAAAAGTTGTACAAAGTTATTGCAAATTCGGTAAATGCATTTGCATATATGACCAAGTTGTTATCATATAACAATCCACATTTGTAAAGTAGGGAAATTTAATAAAAGCCCGTTAAAAGCAGCTTATATATATTCACATGAGGTGACTGTAAAATGTTAGAAAACAGCGTGCAAAGTTTGAAAAAACGAAGGAAATGTTGGCGGAGTTGCTAGTTTATTTAGCCTAAGTCATTGTAATGACAACCCCGCAGTTAAATTTTGAAAGCATTGAGTAAATTTGCCGATAACGCCTCATATCGAAGCAGATTATCACAACAGTCAATCGAAATATTGACAACAAACTGTATGCAAAGTTGTAAAAAGCGGTTGCGAAGTAGGTAGTTTCATTCGGGATTGTTACCTGTGATATCATATTAACAAGTCCCGTAGTTGAACATTCGAAAATGTGAATAAATATTTCGTAACATGCTGTTTAATTACCGTAGTTTTATTACAAGTATGTAGAGGTCATAGGTCAATCTAGAAGATACTTGTGCAAGCGATATCGATTTAAAACATCCAAAAACATGAAATAGCCGCAAATTCGGAATAATAATCCATGCAGCTGTGGGGTTAGGTGCTCGACAAATGTTTAAAGTAAAGCACAATCGGGCGTGGTTAGTACTTGCATGGGAGACTCCCTGACTAAACGACCTTTTGAATTTTTGTTTGTTTCAACACGCACATGGAAAAGATGTAAGGCAACGTTCCGGCACTTTTTCTTACTGTGATGTCAATCATTTATAGTAGAAAATCGAGGCATTTTTGTAACTTTTTCAATTAATGGAAAATTTTCAAATTCATTCTAATTTTCACGAACAAGTTGTGGATGCTGTCGACACGTAGTGGGTGTTACACTGTTAACGCATCCTGCAAAGTTGTTCAAAGTGATTAAAAAGTTGTACAAAGTTATTGCAAATTCGGTAAATGCATTTGCATATATGACCAAGTTGTTATCATATAACAATCCACATTTGTAAAGTAGGGAAATTTAATAAAAGCCCGTTAAAAGCAGCTTATATATATTCACATGAGGTGACTGTAAAATGTTAGAAAACAGCGTGCAAAGTTTGAAAAAACGAAGGAAATGTTGGCGGAGTTGCTAGTTTATTTAGCCTAAGTCATTGTAATGACAACCCCGCAGTTAAATTTTGAAAGCATTGAGTAAATTTGCCGATAACGCCTCATATCGAAGCAGATTATCACAACAGTCAATCGAAATATTGACAACAAACTGTATGCAAAGTTGTAAAAAGCGGTTGCGAAGTAGGTAGTTTCATTCGGGATTGTTACCTGTGATATCATATTAACAAGTCCCGTAGTTGAACATTCGAAAATGTGAATAAATATTTCGTAACATGCTGTTTAATTACCGTAGTTTTATTACAAGTATGTAGAGGTCATAGGTCAATCTAGAAGATACTTGTGCAAGCGATATCGATTTAAAACATCCAAAAACATGAAATAGCCGCAAATTCGGAATAATAATCCATGCAGCTGTGGGGTTAGGTGCTCGACAAATGTTTAAAGTAAAGCACAATCGGGCGTGGTTAGTACTTGCATGGGAGACTCCATGACTAAACGACCTTTTGAATTTTTGTTTGTTTCAACACGCACATGGAAAAGATGTAAGGCAACGTTCCGGCACTTTTTCTTACTGTGATGTCAATCATTTATAGTAGAAAATCGAGGCATTTTTGTAACTTTTTCAATTAATGGAAAATTTTCAAATTCATTCTAATTTTCACGAACAAGTTGTGGATGCTGTCGACACGTAGCGGGTGTTACACTGTTAACGCATCCTGCAAAGTTGTTCAAAGTGATTAAAAAGTTGTACAAAGTTATTGCAAATTCGGTAAATGCATTTGCATATATGACCAAGTTGTTATCATATAACAATCCACATTTGTAAAGTAGGGAAATTTAATAAAAGCCCGTTAAAAGCAGCTTATAGATATTCACATGAGGTGACTGTAAAATGTTAGAAAACAGCGTGCAAAGTTTGAAAAAACGAAGGAAATGTTGGCGGAGTTGCTAGTTTATTTAGCCTAAGTCATTGTAATGACAACCCCGCAGTTAAATTTTGAAAGCATTGAGTAAATTTGCCGATAACGCCTCATATCGAAGCAGATTATCACAACAGTCAATCGAAATATTGACAACAAACTGTATGCAAAGTTGTAAAAAGCGGTTGCGAAGTAGGTAGTTTCATTCGGGATTGTTACCTGTGATATCATATTAACAAGTCCCGTAGTTGAACATTCGAAAATGTGAATAAATATTTCGTAACATGCTGTTTAATTACCGTAGTTTTATTACAAGTATGTAGAGGTCATAGGTCAATCTAGAAGATACTTGTGCAAGCGATATCGATTTAAAACATCCAAAAACATGAAATAGCCGCAAATTCGGAATAATAATCCATGCAGCTGTGGGGTTAGGTGCTCGACAAATGTTTAAAGTAAAGCACAATCGGGCGTGGTTAGTACTTGCATGGGAGACTCCCTGACTAAACGACCTTTTGAATTTTTGTTTGTTTCAACACGCACATGGAAAAGATGTAAGGCAACGTTCCGGCACTTTTTCTTACTGTGATGTCAATCATTTATAGTAGAAAATCGAGGCATTTTTGTAACTTTTTCAATTAATGGAAAATTTTCAAATTCATTCTAATTTTCACGAACAAGTTGTGGATGCTGTCGACACGTAGTGGGTGTTACACTGTTAACGCATCCTGCAAAGTTGTTCAAAGTGATTAAAAAGTTGTACAAAGTTATTGCAAATTCGGTAAATGCATTTGCATATATGACCAAGTTGTTATCATATAACAATCCACATTTGTAAAGTAGGGAAATTTAATAAAAGCCCGTTAAAAGCAGCTTATATATATTCACATGAGGTGACTGTAAAATGTTAGAAAACAGCGTGCAAAGTTTGAAAAAACGAAGGAAATGTTGGCGGAGTTGCTAGTTTATTTAGCCTAAGTCATTGTAATGACAACCCCGCAGTTAAATTTTGAAAGCATTGAGTAAATTTGCCGATAACGCCTCATATCGAAGCAGATTATCACAACAGTCAATCGAAATATTGACAACAAACTGTATGCAAAGTTGTAAAAAGCGGTTGCGAAGTAGGTAGTTTCATTCGGGATTGTTACCTGTGATATCATATTAACAAGTCCCGTAGTTGAACATTCGAAAATGTGAATAAATATTTCGTAACATGCTGTTTAATTACCGTAGTTTTATTACAAGTATGTAGAGGTCATAGGTCAATCTAGAAGATACTTGTGCAAGCGATATCGATTTAAAACATCCAAAAACATGAAATAGCCGCAAATTCGGAATAATAATCCATGCAGCTGTGGGGTTAGGTGCTCGACAAATGTTTAAAGTAAAGCACAATCGGGCGTGGTTAGTACTTGCATGGGAGACTCCCTGACTAAACGACCTTTTGAATTTTTGTTTGTTTCAACACGCACATGGAAAAGATGTAAGGCAACGTTCCGGCACTTTTTCTTACTGTGATGTCAATCATTTATAGTAGAAATTCGAGGCATTTTTGTAACTTTTTCAATTAATGGAAAATTTTCAAATTCATTCTAATTTTCACGAACAAGTTGTGGATGCTGTCGACACGTAGTGGGTGTTACACTGTTAACGCATCCTGCAAAGTTGTTCAAAGTGATTACAAAGTTGTACAAAGTTATTGCAAATTTGGTAAATGCATTTGCATATATGACCAAGTTGTTATCATATAACAATCCACATTTGTAAAGTAGGGAAATTTAATAAAAGCCCGTTAAAAGCAGCTTATAGATATTCACATGAGGTGACTGTAAAATGTTAGAAAACAGCGTGCAAAGTTTGAAAAAACGAAGGAAATGTTGGCGGAGTTGCTAGTTTATTTAGCCTAAGTCATTGTAATGACAACCCCGCAGTTAAATTTTGAAAGCATTGAGTAAATTTGCCGATAACGCCTCATATCGAAGCAGATTATCACAACAGTCAATCGAAATATTGACAACAAACTGTATGCAAAGTTGTAAAAAGCGGTTGCGAAGTAGGTAGTTTCATTCGGGATTGTTACCTGTGATATCATATTAACAAGTCCCGTAGTTGAACATTCGAAAATGTGAATAAATATTTCGTAACATGCTGTTTAATCACCGTAGTTTTATTACAAGTATGTAGAGGTCATAGGTCAATCTAGAAGATACTTGTGCAAGCGATATCGATTTAAAACATCCAAAAACATGAAATAGCCGCAAATTCGGAATAATAATCCATGCAGCTGTGGGGTTAGGTGCTCGACAAATGTTTAAAGTAAAGCACAATCGGGCGTGGTTAGTACTTGCATGGGAGACTCCCTGACTAAACGACCTTTTGAATTTTTGTTTGTTTCAACACGCACATGGAAAAGATGTAAGGCAACGTTCCGGCACTTTTTCTTACTGTGATGTCAATCATTTATAGTAGAAAATCGAGGCATTTTTGTAACTTTTTCAATTAATGGAAAATTTTCAAATTCATTCTAATTTTCACGAACAAGTTGTGGATGCTGTCGACACGTAGTGGGTGTTACACTGTTAACGCATCCTGCAAAGTTGTTCAAAGTGATTAAAAAGTTGTACAAAGTTATTGCAAATTCGGTAAATGCATTTGCATATATGACCAAGTTGTTATCATATAACAATCCACATTTGTAAAGTAGGGAAATTTAATAAAAGCCCGTTAAAAGCAGCTTATATATATTCACATGAGGTGACTGTAAAATGTTAGAAAACAGCGTGCAAAGTTTGAAAAAACGAAGGAAATGTTGGCGGAGTTGCTAGTTTATTTAGCCTAAGTCATTGTAATGACAACCCCGCAGTTAAATTTTGAAAGCATTGAGTAAATTTGCCGATAACGCCTCATATCGAAGCAGATTATCACAACAGTCAATCGAAATATTGACAACAAACTGTATGCAAAGTTGTAAAAAGCGGTTGCGAAGTAGGTAGTTTCATTCGGGATTGTTACCTGTGATATCATATTAACAAGTCCCGTAGTTGAACATTCGAAAATGTGAATAAATATTTCGTAACATGCTGTTTAATTACCGTAGTTTTATTACAAGTATGTAGAGGTCATAGGTCAATCTAGAAGATACTTGTGCAAGCGATATCGATTTAAAACATCCAAAAACATGAAATAGCCGCAAATTCGGAATAATAATCCATGCAGCTGTGGGGTTAGGTGCTCGACAAATGTTTAAAGTAAAGCATAATCGGGCGTGGTTAGTACTTGCATGGGAGACTCCCTGACTAAACGACCTTTTGAATTTTTGTTTGTTTCAACACGCACATGGAAAAGATGTAAGGCAACGTTCCGGCACTTTTTCTTACTGTGATGTCAATCATTTATAGTAGAAATTCGAGGCATTTTTGTAACTTTTTCAATTAATGGAAAATTTTCAAATTCATTCTAATTTTCACGAACAAGTTGTGGATGCTGTCGACACGTAGTGGGTGTTACACTGTTAACGCATCCTGCAAAGTTGTTCAAAGTGATTACAAAGTTGTACAAAGTTATTGCAAATTTGGTAAATGCATTTGCATATATGACCAAGTTGTTATCATATAACAATCCACATTTGTAAAGTAGGGAAATTTAATAAAAGCCCGTTAAAAGCAGCTTATAGATATTCACATGAGGTGACTGTAAAATGTTAGAAAACAGCGTGCAAAGTTTGAAAAAACGAAGGAAATGTTGGCGGAGTTGCTAGTTTATTTAGCCTAAGTCATTGTAATGACAACCCCGCAGTTAAATTTTGAAAGCATTGAGTAAATTTGCCGATAACGCCTCATATCGAAGCAGATTATCACAACAGTCAATCGAAATATTGACAACAAACTGTATGCAAAGTTGTAAAAAGCGGTTGCGAAGTAGGTAGTTTCATTCGGGATTGTTACCTGTGATATCATATTAACAAGTCCCGTAGTTGAACATTCGAAAATGTGAATAAATATTTCGTAACATGCTGTTTAATCACCGTAGTTTTATTACAAGTATGTAGAGGTCATAGGTCAATCTAGAAGATACTTGTGCAAGCGATATCGATTTAAAACATCCAAAAACATGAAATAGCCGCAAATTCGGAATAATAATCCATGCAGCTGTGGGGTTAGGTGCTCGACAAATGTTTAAAGTAAAGCACAATCGGGCGTGGTTAGTACTTGCATGGGAGACTCCCTGACTAAACGACCTTTTGAATTTTTGTTTGTTTCAACACGCACATGGAAAAGATGTAAGGCAACGTTCCGGCACTTTTTCTTACTGTGATGTCAATCATTTATAGTAGAAAATCGAGGCATTTTTGTAACTTTTTCAATTAATGGAAAATTTTCAAATTCATTCTAATTTTCACGAACAAGTTGTGGATGCTGTTGGCACGTAGTGGGTGTTACACTTTTAACGCATCCTGCAAAGTTGTTCAAAGTGATTAAAAAGTTGTACAAAGTTATTGCAAATTTGGTAAATGCATTTGCATATATGACCAAGTTGTTATCATATAACAATCCACATTTGTAAAGTAGGGAAATTTAATAAAAGCCCGTTAAAAGCAGCTTATAGATATTCACATGAGGTGACTGTAAAATGTTAGAAAACAGCGTGCAAAGTTTGAAAAAACGAAGGAAATGTTGGCGGAGTTGCTAGTTTATTTAGCCTAAGTCATTGTAATGACAACCCCGCAGTTAAATTTTGAAAGCATTGAGTAAATTTGCCGATAACGCCTCATATCGAAGCAGATTATCACAACAGTCAATCGAAATATTGACAACAAACTGTATGCAAAGTTGTAAAAAGCGGTTGCGAAGTAGGTAGTTTCATTCGGGATTGTTACCTGTGATATCATATTAACAAGTCCCGTAGTTGAACATTCGAAAATGTGAATAAATATTTCGTAACATGCTGTTTAATTACCGTAGTTTTATTACAAGTATGTAGAGGTCATAGGTCAATCTAGAAGATACTTGTGCAAGCGATATCGATTTAAAACATCCAAAAACATGAAATAGCCGCAAATTCGGAATAATAATCCATGCAGCTGTGGGGTTAGGTGCTCGACAAATGTTTAAAGTAAAGCACAATCGGGCGTGGTTAGTACTTGCATGGGAGACTCCCTGACTAAACGACCTTTTGAATTTTTGTTTGTTTCAACACGCACATGGAAAAGATGTAAGGCAACGTTCCGGCACTTTTTCTTACTGTGATGTCAATCATTTATAGTAGAAAATCGAGGCATTTTTGTAACTTTTTCAATTAATGGAAAATTTTCAAATTCATTCTAATTTTCACGAACAAGTTGTGGATGCTGTCGACACGTAGTGGGTGTTACACTGTTAACGCATCCTGCAATGTTGTTCAAAGTGATTACAAAGTTGTACAAAGTTATTGCAAATTTGGTAAATGCATTTGCATATATGACCAAGTTGTCATCATATAACAATCCACATTTGTAAAGTAGGGAAATTTAATAAAAGCCCGTTAAAAGCAGCTTATAGATATTCACATGAGGTGACTGTAAAATGTTAGAAAACAGCGTGCAAAGTTTGAAAAAACGAAGGAAATGTTGGCGGAGTTGCTAGTTTATTTAGCCTAAGTCATTGTAATGACAACCCCGCAGTTAAATTTTGAAAGCATTGAGTAAATTTGCCGATAACGCCTCATATCGAAGCAGATTATCACAACAGTCAATCGAAATATTGACAACAAACTGTATGCAAAGTTGTAAAAAGCGGTTGCGAAGTAGGTAGTTTCATTCGGGATTGTTACCTGTGATATCATATTAACAATTCCCGTAGTTGAACATTCGAAAATGTGAATAAATATTTCGTAACATGCTGTTTAATTACCGTAGTTTTATTACAAGTATGTAGAGGTCATAGGTCAATCTAGAAGATACTTGTGCAAGCGATATCGATTTAAAACATCCAAAAACATGAAATAGCCGCAAATTCGGAATAATAATCCATGCAGCTGTGGGGTTAGGTGCTCGACAAATGTTTAAAGTAAAGCACAATCGGGCGTGGTTAGTACTTGCATGGGAGACTCCCTGACTAAACGACCTTTTGAATTTTTGTTTGTTTCAACACGCACATGGAAAAGATGTAAGGCAACGTTCCGGCACTTTTTCTTACTGTGATGTCAATCATTTATAGTAGAAAATCGAGGCATTTTTGTAACTTTTTCAATTAATGGAAAATTTTCAAATTCATTCTAATTTTCACGAACAAGTTGTGGATGCTGTTGGCACGTAGTGGGTGTTACACTGTTAACGCATCCTGCAAAGTTGTTCAAAGTGATTAAAAAGTTGTACAAAGTTATTGCAAATTTGGTAAATGCATTTGCATATATGACCAAGTTGTTATCATATAACAATCCACATTTGTAAAGTAGGGAAATTTAATAAAAGCCCGTTAAAAGCAGCTTATAGATATTCACATGAGGTGACTGTAAAATGTTAGAAAACAGCGTGCAAAGTTTGAAAAAACGAAGGAAATGTTGGCGGAGTTGCTAGTTTATTTAGCCTAAGTCATTGTAATGACAACCCCGCAGTTAAATTTTGAAAGCATTGAGTAAATTTGCCGATAACGCCTCATATCGAAGCAGATTATCACAACAGTCAATCGAAATATTGACAACAAACTGTATGCAAAGTTGTAAAAAGCGGTTGCGAAGTAGGTAGTTTCATTCGGGATTGTTACCTGTGATATCATATTAACAAGTCCCGTAGTTGAACATTCGAAAATGTGAATAAATATTTCGTAACATGCTGTTTAATTACCGTAGTTTTATTACAAGTATGTAGAGGTCATAGGTCAATCTAGAAGATACTTGTGCAAGCGATATCGATTTAAAACATCCAAAAACATGAAATAGCCGCAAATTCGGAATAATAATCCATGCAGCTGTGGGGTTAGGTGCTCGACAAATGTTTAAAGTAAAGCACAATCGGGCGTGGTTAGTACTTGCATGGGAGACTCCCTGACTAAACGACCTTTTGAATTTTTGTTTGTTTCAACACGCACATGGAAAAGATGTAAGGCAACGTTCCGGCACTTTTTCTTACTGTGATGTCAATCATTTATAGTAGAAAATCGAGGCATTTTTGTAACTTTTTCAATTAATGGAAAATTTTCAAATTCATTCTAATTTTCACGAACAAGTTGTGGATGCTGTCGACACGTAGTGGGTGTTACACTGTTAACGCATCCTGCAATGTTGTTCAAAGTGATTACAAAGTTGTACAAAGTTATTGCAAATTTGGTAAATGCATTTGCATATATGACCAAGTTGTTATCATATAACAATCCACATTTGTAAAGTAGGGAAATTTAATAAAAGCCCGTTAAAAGCAGCTTATAGATATTCACATGAGGTGACTGTAAAATGTTAGAAAACAGCGTGCAAAGTTTGAAAAAACGAAGGAAATGTTGGCGGAGTTGCTAGTTTATTTAGCCTAAGTCATTGTAATGACAACCCCGCAGTTAAATTTTGAAAGCATTGAGTAAATTTGCCGATAACGCCTCATATCGAAGCAGATTATCACAACAGTCAATCGAAATATTGACAACAAACTGTATGCAAAGTTGTAAAAAGCGGTTGCGAAGTAGGTAGTTTCATTCGGGATTGTTACCTGTGATATCATATTAACAAATCCCGTAGTTGAACATTCGAAAATGTGAATAAATATTTCGTAACATGCTGTTTAATTACCGTAGTTTTATTACAAGTATGTAGAGGTCATAGGTCAATCTAGAAGATACTTGTGCAAGCGATATCGATTTAAAACATCCAAAAACACGAAATAGCCGCAAATTCGGAATAATAATCCATGCAGCTGTGGGGTTAGGTGCTCGACTAATGTTTAAAGTAAAGCACAATCGGGCGTGGTTAGTACTTGCATGGGAGACTCCATGCCTAAACGACCTTTTGAATTTTTGTTTGTTTCAACACGCACATGGAAAAGATGTAAGGCAACGTTCCGGCACTTTTTTCTTACTGTGATGTCAATCATTTATAGTAGAAAATCGAGGCATTTTTGTAACTTTTTCAATTAATGGAAAATTTTCAAATTCATTCTAATTTTCACGAACAAGTTGTGGATGCTGTCGACACGTAGTGGGTGTTACACTGTTAACGCATCCTGCAAAGTTGTTCAAAGTGATTAAAAAGTTGTACAAAGTTATTGCAAATTCGGTAAATGCATTTGCATATATGACCAAGTTGTTATCATATAACAATCCACATTTGTAAAGTAGGGAAATTTAATAAAAGCCCGTTAAAAGCAGCTTATATATATTCACATGAGGTGACTGTAAAATGTTAGAAAACGGCGTGCAAAGTTTGAAAAAACGAAGGAAATGTTGGCGGAGTTGCTAGTTTATTTAGCCTAAGTCATTGTAATGACAACCCCGCAGTTAAATTTTGAAAGCATTGAGTAAATTTGCCGATAACGCCACATATCGAAGCAGATTATCACAACAGTCAATCGAAATATTGACAACAAACTGTATGCAAAGTTGTAAAAAGCGGTTGCGAAGTAGGTAGTTTCATTCGGGATTGTTACCTGTGATATCATATTAACAAGTCCCGTAGTTGAACATTCGAAAATGTGAATAAATATTTCGTAACATGCTGTTTAATTACCGTAGTTTTATTACAAGTATGTAGAAGTCATAGGTCAATCTAGAAGATACTTGTGCAAGCGATATCGATTTAAAACATCCAAAAACATGAAATAGCCGCAAATTCGGAATAATAATCCATGCAGCTGTGGGGTTAGGTGCTCGACAAATGTTTAAAGTAAAGCACAATCGGGCGTGGTTAGTACTTGCATGGGAGACTCCCTGACTAAACGACCTTTTGAATTTTTGTTTGTTTCAACACGCACATGAAAAAGATGTAAGGCAACGTTCCGGCACTTTTTCTTACTGTGATGTCAATCATTTATAGTAGAAAATCGATGCATTTTTGTAACTTTTTCAATTAATGGAAAATTTTCAAATTCATTCTAATTTTCACGAACAAGTTGTGGATGCTGTCGACACGTAGTGGGTGTTACACTGTTAACGCATCCTGCAAAGTTGTTCAAAGTGATTACAAAGTTGTACAAAGTTATTGCAAATTTGGTAAATGCATTTGCATATATGACCAAGTTGTTATCATATAACAATCCACATTTGTAAAGTAGGGAAATTTAATAAAAGCCCGTTAAAAGCAGCTTATAGATATTCACATGAGGTGACTGTAAAATGTTAGAAAACAGCGTGCAAAGTTTGAAAAAACGAAGGAAATGTTGGCGGAGTTGCTAGTTTATTTAGCCTAAGTCATTGTAATGACAAACCCGCAGTTAAATTTTGAAAGCATTGAGTAAATTTGCCGATAACGCCTCATATCGAAGCAGATTATCACAACAGTCAATCGAAATATTGACAAGAAACTGTATGCAAAGTTGTAAAAAGCGGTTGCGAAGTAGGTAGTTTCATTCGGGATTGTTACCTGTGATATCATATTAACAAGTCCCGTAGTTGAACATTCGAAAATGTGAATAAATATTTCGTAACATGCTGTTTAATTACCGTAGTTTTATTACAAGTATGTAGAAGTCATAGGTCAATCTAGAAGATACTTGTGCAAGCGATATCGATTTAAAACATCCAAAAACATGAAATAGCCGCAAATTCGGAATAATAATCCATGCAGCTGTGGGGTTAGGTGCTCGACAAATGTTTAAAGTAAAGCACAATCGGGCGTGGTTAGTACTTGCATGGGAGACTCCCTGACTAAACGATCTTTTGAATTTTTGTTTGTTTCAACACGCACATGGAAAAGATGTAAGGCAACGTTCCGGCACTTTTTCTTACTGTGATGTCAATCATTTATAGTAGAAAATCGAGGCATTTTTGTAACTTTTTCAATTAATGGAAAATTTTCAAATTCATTCTAATTTTCACGAAAAAGTTGTGGATGCTGTCGACACGTAGTGGGTGTTACACTGTTAACGCATCCTGCAAAGTTGTTCAAAGTGATTACAAAGTTGTACAAAGTTATTGCAAATTTGGTAAATGCATTTGCATATATGACCAAGTTGTTATCATATAACAATCCACATTTGTAAAGTAGGGAAATTTAATAAAAGCCCGTTAAAAGCAGCTTATAGATATTCACATGAGGTGACTGTAAAATGTTAGAAAACAGCGTGCAAAGTTTGAAAAAACGAAGGATATGTTGGCGGAGTTGCTAGTTTATTTAGCCTAAGTCATTGTAATGACAACCCCGCAGTTAAATTTTGAAAGCATTGAGTAAATTTGCCGATAACGCCTCATATCGAAGCAGATTATCACAACAGTCAATCGAAATATTGACAAGAAACTGTATGCAAAGTTGTAAAAAGCGGTTGCGAAGTAGGTAGTTTCATTCGGGATTGTTACCTGTGATATCATATTAACAAGTCCCGTAGTTGAACATTCGAAAATGTGAATAAATATTTCGTAACATGCTGTTTAATTACCGTAGTTTTATTACAAGTATGTAGAAGTCATAGGTCAATCTAGAAGATACTTGTGCAAGCGATATCGATTTAAAACATCCAAAAACATGAAATAGCCGCAAATTCGGAATAATAATCCATGCAGCTGTGGGGTTAGGTGCTCGACAAATGTTTAAAGTAAAGCACAATCGGGCGTGGTTAGTACTTGCATGGGAGACTCCCTGACTAAACGACCTTTTGAATTTTTGTTTGTTTCAACACGCACATGGAAAAGATGTAAGGCAACGTTCCGGCACTTTTTCTTACTGTGATGTCAATCATTTATAGTAGAAAATCGAGGCATTTTTGTAACTTTTTCAATTAATGGAAAATTTTCAAATTCATTCTAATTTTCACGAACAAGTTGTGGATGCTGTCGACACGTAGTGGGTGTTACACTGTTAACGCATCCTGCAATGTTGTTCAAAGTGATTACAAAGTTGTACAAAGTTATTGCAAATTTGGTAAATGCATTTGCATATATGACCAAGTTGTTATCATATAACAATCCACATTTGTAAAGTAGGGAAATTTAATAAAAGCCCGTTAAAAGCAGCTTATAGATATTCACATGAGGTGACTGTAAAATGTTAGAAAACAGCGTGCAAAGTTTGAAAAAACGAAGGAAATGTTGGCGGAGTTGCTAGTTTATTTAGCCTAAGTCATTGTAATGACAACCCCGCAGTTAAATTTTGAAAGCATTGAGTAAATTTGCCGATAACGCCTCATATCGAAGCAGATTATCACAACAGTCAATCGAAATATTGACAACAAACTGTATGCAAAGTTGTAAAAAGCGGTTGCGAAGTAGGTAGTTTCATTCGGGATTGTTACCTGTGATATCATATTAACAAATCCCGTAGTTGAACATTCGAAAATGTGAATAAATATTTCGTAACATGCTGTTTAATTACCGTAGTTTTATTACAAGTATGTAGAGGTCATAGGTCAATCTAGAAGATACTTGTGCAAGCGATATCGATTTAAAACATCCAAAAACACGAAATAGCCGCAAATTCGGAATAATAATCCATGCAGCTGTGGGGTTAGGTGCTCGACTAATGTTTAAAGTAAAGCACAATCGGGCGTGGTTAGTACTTGCATGGGAGACTCCATGCCTAAACGACCTTTTGAATTTTTGTTTGTTTCAACACGCACATGGAAAAGATGTAAGGCAACGTTCCGGCACTTTTTTCTTACTGTGATGTCAATCATTTATAGTAGAAAATCGAGGCATTTTTGTAACTTTTTCAATTAATGGAAAATTTTCAAATTCATTCTAATTTTCACGAACAAGTTGTGGATGCTGTCGACACGTAGTGGGTGTTACACTGTTAACGCATCCTGCAAAGTTGTTCAAAGTGATTAAAAAGTTGTACAAAGTTATTGCAAATTTGGTAAATGCATTTGCATATATGACCAAGTTGTTATCATATAACAATCCACATTTGTAAAGTAGGGAAATTTAATAAAAGCCCGTTAAAAGCAGCTTATATATATTCACATGAGGTGACTGTAAAATGTTAGAAAACAGCGTGCAAAGTTTGAAAAAACGAAGGAAATGTTGGCGGAGTTGCTAGTTTATTTAGCCTAAGTCATTGTAATGACAACCCCGCAGTTAAATTTTGAAAGCATTGAGTAAATTTGCCGATAACGCCTCATATCGAAGCAGATTATCACAACAGTCAATCGAAATATTGACAACAAACTGTATGCAAAGTTGTAAAAAGCGGTTGCGAAGTAGGTAGTTTCATTCGGGATTGTTACCTGTGATATCATATTAACAAGTCCCGTAGTTGAACATTCGAAAATGTGAATAAATATTTCGTAACATGCTGTTTAATTACCGTAGTTTTATTACAAGTATGTAGAGGTCATAGGTCAATCTAGAAGATACTTGTGCAAGCGATATCGATTTAAAACATCCAAAAACATGAAATAGCCGCAAATTCGTAATAATAATCCATGCAGCTGTGGGGTTAGGTGCTCGACAAATGTTTAAAGTAAAGCAAAATCGGGCGTGGTTAGTACTTGCATGGGAGACTCCCTGACTAAACGACCTTTTGAATTTTTGTTTGTTTCAACACGCACATGGAAAAGATGTAAGGCAACGTTCCGGCACTTTTTCTTACTGTGATGTCAATCATTTATAGTAGAAAATCGAGGCATTTTTGTAACTTTTTCAATTAATGGAAAATTTTCAAATTCATTCTAATTTTCACGAACAAGTTGTGGATGCTGTCGACACGTAGTGGGTGTTACACTGTTAACGCATCCTGCAAAGTTGTTCAAAGTGATTACAAAGTTGTACAAATTTATTGCAAATTTGGTAAATGCATTTGCATATATGACCAAGTTGTTATAATATAACAATCCACATTTGTAAAGTAGGGAAATTTAATAAAAGCCCGTTAAAAGCAGCTTATATATATTCACATGAGGTGACTGTAAAATGTTAGAAAACAGCGTGCAGAGTTTGAAAAAACGAAGGAAATGTTGGCGGAGTTGCTAGTTTATTTAGCCTAAGTCATTGTAATGACAACCCCGCAGTTAAATTTTGAAAGCATTGAGTAAATTTGCCGATAACGCCTCATATCGAAGCAGATTATCACAACAGTCAATCGAAATATTGACAACAAACTGTATGCAAAGTTGTAAAAAGCGGTTGCGAAGTAGGTAGTTTCATTCGGGATTGTTACCTGTGATATCATATTAACAAGTCCCGTAGTTGAACATTCGAATATGTGAATAAATATTTCGTAACATGCTGTTTAATTACCGTAGTTTTATTACAAGTATGTAGAGGTCATAGGTCAATCTAGAAGATACTTGTGCAAGCGATATCGATTTAAAACATCCAAAAACATGAAATAGCCGCAAATTCGGAATAATAATCCATGCAGCTGTGCGGTTAGGTGCTCGACAAATGTTTAAAGTAAAGCACAATCGGGCGTGGTTAGTACTTGCATGGGAGACTCCCTGACTAAACGACCTTTTGAATTTTTGTTTGTTTCAACACGCACATGGAAAAGATGTAAGGCAACGTTCCGGCACTTTTTCTTACTGTGATGTCAATCATTTATAGTAGAAAATCGAGGCATTTTTGTAACTTTTTCAATTAATGGAAAATTTTCAAATTCATTCTAATTTTCACGAACAAGTTGTGGATGCTGTCGACACGTAGTGGGTGTTACACTGTTAACGCATCCTGCAAAGTTGTTCAAAGTGATTACAAAGTTGTACAAAGTTATTGCAAATTTGGTAAATGCATTTGCATATATGACCAAGTTGTTATCATATAACAATCCACATTTGTAAAGTAGGGAAATTTAATAAAAGCCCGTTAAAAGCAGCTTATAGATATTCACATGAGGTGACTGTAAAATGTTAGAAAACAGCGTGCAAAGTTTGAAAAAACGAAGGAAATGTTGGCGGAGTTGCTAGTTTATTTAGCCTAAGTCATTGTAATGACAACCCCGCAGTTAAATTTTGAAAGCATTGAGTAAATTTGCCGATAACGCCTCATATCGAAGCAGATTATCACAACAGTCAATCGAAATATTGACAACAAACTGTATGCAAAGTTGTAAAAAGCGGTTGCGAAGTAGGTAGTTTCATTCGGGATTGTTACCTGTGATATCATATTAACAAGTCCCGTAGTTGAACATTCGAAAATGTGAATAAATATTTCGTAACATGCTGTTTAATTACCGTAGTTTTATTACAAGTATGTAGAGGTCATAGGTCAATCTAGAAGATACTTGTGCAAGCGATATCGATTTAAAACATCCAAAAACATGAAATAGCCACAAATTCGGAATAATAATCCATGCAGCTGTGGGGTTAGGTGCTCGACTAATGTTTAAAGTAAAGCACAATCGGGCGTGGTTAGTACTTGCATGGGAGAATCCATGCCTAAACGACCTTTTGAATTTTTGTTTGTTTCAACACGCACATGGAAAAGATGTAAGGCAACGTTCCGGCACTTTTTCTTACTGTGATGTCAATCATTTATAGTAGAAAATCGAGGCATTTTTGTAACTTTTTCAATTAATGGAAAATTTTCAAATTCATTCTAATTTTCACGAACAAGTTGTGGATGCTGTTGGCACGTAGTGGGTGTTACACTGTTAACGCATCGTGCAAAGTTGTTCAAAGTGATTACAAAGTTGTACAGAGTTATAGCAAATTTTGTAAATGCATTTGCATATATGACCAAGTTGTTATCATATAATAATCCACATTTGTAAAGTCGGGAAATTTAATAAAAGCCCGTTAAAAGCAGCTTATAGATATTCACATGAGGTGACTGTAAAATGTTAAAAAACAGCGTGCAAAGTTTGAAAAAACGAAGGAAATGTTGGCGGAGTTGCTAGTTTATTTAGCCTAAGTCATTGTAATGACAACCCCGCAGTTAAATTTTGAAAGCATTGAGTAAATTTGCCGATAACGCCTCATATCGAAGCAGATTATCACAACAGTCAATCGAAATATTGACAAAAAACTGTATGCAAAGTTGTAAAAAGCGGTTGCGAAGTAGGTAGTTTCATTCGGGATTGTTACCTGTGATATCATATTAACAAGTCCCGTAGTTGAACATTCGAAAATGTGAATAAATATTTCATAACATGCTGTTTAATTACCGTAGTTTTATTACAAGTATGTAGAGGTCATAGGTCAATCTAGAAGATACTTGTGCAAGCGATATCGATTTAAAACATCCAAAAACATGAAATAGCCGCAAATTCGGAATAATAATCCATGCAGCTGTGGGGTTAGGTGCTCGACAAATGTTTAAAGTAAAGCAAAATCGGGCGTGGTTAGTACTTGCATGGGAGACTCCCTGACTAAACGACCTTTTGAATTTTTGTTTGTTTCAACACGCACATGGAAAAGATGTAAGGCAACGTTCCGGCACTTTTTCTTACTGTGATGTCAATCATTTATAGTAGAAAATCGAGGCATTTTTGTAACTTTTTCAATTAATGGAAAATTTTCAAATTCATTCTAATTTTCACGAACAAGTTGTGGATGCTGTTGGCACGTAGTGGGTGTTACACTGTTAACGCATCGTGCAAAGTTGTTCAAAGTGATTACAAAGTTGTACAGAGTTATAGCAAATTTTGTAAATGCATTTGCATATATGACCAAGTTGTTATCATATAATAATCCACATTTGTAAAGTAGGGAAATTTAATAAAAGCCCGTTAAAAGCAGCTTATAGATATTCACATGAGGTGACTGTAAAATGTTAAAAAACAGCGTGCAAAGTTTGAAAAAACGAAGGAAATGTTGGCGGAGTTGCTAGTTTATTTAGCCTAAGTCATTGTAATGACAACCCCGCAGTTAAATTTTGAAAGCATTGAGTAAATTTGCCGATAACGCCTCATATCGAAGCAGATTATCACAACAGTCAATCGAAATATTGACAACAAACTGTATGCAAAGTTGTAAAAAGCGGTTGCGAAGTAGGTAGTTTCATTCGGGATTGTTACCTGTGATATCATATTAACAAGTCCCGTAGTTGAACATTCGAAAATGTGAATAAATATTTCATAACATGCAGTTTAATTACCGTAGTTTTATTACAAGTATGTAGAGGTCATAGGTCAATCTAGAAGATACTTGTGCAAGCGATATCGATTTAAAACATCCAAAAACATGAAATAGCCGCAAATTCGGAATAATAATCCATGCAGCTGTGGGGTTAGGTGCTCGACAAATGTTTAAAGTAAAGCAAAATCGGGCGTGGTTAGTACTTGCATGGGAGACTTCCTGACTAAACGACCTTTTGAATTTTTGTTTGTTTCAACACGCACATGGAAAAGATGTAAGGCAACGTTCCGGCACTTTTTCTTACTGTGATGTCAATCATTTATAGTAGAAAATCGAGGCATTTTTGTAACTTTTTCAATTAATGGAAAATTTTCAAATTCATTCTAATTTTCACGAACAAGTTGTGGATGCTGTTGGCACGTAGTGGGTGTTACACTGTTAACGCATCGTGCAAAGTTGTTCAAAGTGATTACAAAGTTGTACAGAGTTATAGCAAATTTTGTAAATGCATTTGCATATATGACCAAGTTGTTATCATATAATAATCCACATTTGTAAAGTAGGGAAATTTAATAAAAGCCCGTTAAAAGCAGCTTATAGATATTCACATGAGGTGACTGTAAAATGTTAAAAAACAGCGTGCAAAGTTTGAAAAAACGAAGGAAATGTTGGCGGAGTTGCTAGTTTATTTAGCCTAAGTCATTGTAATGACAACCCCCAGTTAAATTTTGAAAGCATTGAGTAAATTTGCCGATAACGCCTCATATCGAAGCAGATTATCACAACAGTCAATCGAAATATTGACAAAAAACTGTATGCAAAGTTGTAAAAAGCGGTTGCGAAGTAGGTAGTTTCATTCGGGATTGTTACCTGTGATATCATATTAACAAGTCCCGTAGTTGAACATTCGAAAATGTGAATAAATATTTCATAACATGCTGTTTAATTACCGTAGTTTTATTACAAGTATGTAGAGGTCATAGGTCAATCTAGAAGATACTTGTGCAAGCGATATCGATTTAAAACATCCAAAAACATGAAATAGCCGCAAATTCGGAATAATAATCCATGCAGCTGTGGGGTTAGGTGCTCGACAAATGTTTAAAGTAAAGCAAAATCGGGCGTGGTTAGTACTTGCATGGGAGACTTCCTGACTAAACGACCTTTTGAATTTTTGTTTGTTTCAACACGCACATGGAAAAGATGTAAGGCAACGTTCCGGCACTTTTTCTTACTGTGATGTCAATCATTTATAGTAGAAAATCGAGGCATTTTTGTAACTTTTTCAATTAATGGAAAATTTTCAAATTCATTCTAATTTTCACGAACAAGTTGTGGATGCTGTTGGCACGTAGTGGGTGTTACACTGTTAACGCATCGTGCAAAGTTGTTCAAAGTGATTACAAAGTTGTACAGAGTTATAGCAAATTTTGTAAATGCATTTGCATATATGACCAAGTTGTTATCATATAATAATCCACATTTGTAAAGTAGGGAAATTTAATAAAAGCCCGTTAAAAGCAGCTTATAGATATTCACATGAGGTGACTGTAAAATGTTAAAAAACAGCGTGCAAAGTTTGAAAAAACGAAGGAAATGTTGGCGGAGTTGCTAGTTTATTTAGCCTAAGTCATTGTAATGACAACCCCGCAGTTAAATTTTGAAAGCATTGAGTAAATTTGCCGATAACGCCTCATATCGAAGCAGATTATCACAACAGTCAATCGAAATATTGACAAAAAACTGTATGCAAAGTTGTAAAAAGCGGTTGCGAAGTAGGTAGTTTCATTCGGGATTGTTACCTGTGATATCATATTAACAAGTCCCGTAGTTGAACATTCGAAAATGTGAATAAATATTTCATAACATGCTGTTTAATTACCGTAGTTTTATTACAAGTATGTAGAGGTCATAGGTCAATCTAGAAGATACTTGTGCAAGCGATATCGATTTAAAACATCCAAAAACATGAAATAGCCGCAAATTCGGAATAATAATCCATGCAGCTGTGGGGTTAGGTGCTCGACAAATGTTTAAAGTAAAGCAAAATCGGGCGTGGTTAGTACTTGCATGGGAGACTTCCTGACTAAACGACCTTTTGAATTTTTGTTTGTTTCAACACGCACATGGAAAAGATGTAAGGCAACGTTCCGGCACTTTTTCTTACTGTGATGTCAATCATTTATAGTAGAAAATCGAGGCATTTTTGTAACTTTTTCAATTAATGGAAAATTTTCAAATTCATTCTAATTTTCACGAACAAGTTGTGGATGCTGTCGACACGTAGTGGGTGTTACACTGTTAACGCATCCTGCAAAGTTGTTCAAAGTGATTAAAAAGTTGTACAAAGTTATTGCAAATTTGGTAAATGCATTTGCATATATGACCAAGTTGTTATCATATAACAATCCACATTTGTAAAGTAGGGAAATTTAATAAAAGCCCGTTAAAAGCAGCTTATATATATTCACATGAGGTGACTGTAAAATGTTAGAAAACAGCGTGCAAAGTTTGAAAAAACGAAGGAAATGTTGGCGGAGTTGCTAGTTTATTTAGCCTAAGTCATTGTAATGACAACCCCGCAGTTAAATTTTGAAAGCATTGAGTAAATTTGCCGATAACGCCTCATATCGAAGCAGATTATCACAACAGTCAATCGAAATATTGACAACAAACTGTATGCAAAGTTGTAAAATGCGGTTGCGAAGTAGGTAGTTTCATTCGGGATTGTTACCTGTGATATCATATTAACAAGTCCCGTAGTTGAACATTCGAAAATGTGAATAAATATTTCGTAACATGCTGTTTAATTACCGTAGTTTTATTACAAGTATGTAGAGGTCATAGGTCAATCTAGAAGATACTTGTGCAAGCGATATCGATTTAAAACATCCAAAAACATGAAATAGTCGCAAATTCGGAATAATAATCCATGCAGCTGTGGGGTTAGGTGCTCGACAAATGTTTAAAGTAAAGCACAATCGGGCGTGGTTAGTACTTGCATGGGAGACTCCCTGACTAAACAACCTTTTGAATTTTTGTTTGTTTCAACACGCACATGGAAAAGATGTAAGGCAACGTTCCGGCACTTTTTCTTACTGTGATGTCAATCATTTATAGTAGAAAATCGAGGCATTTTTGTAACTTTTTCAATTAATGGAAAATTTTCAAATTCATTCTAATTTTCACGAACAAGTTGTGGATGCTGTCGACACGTAGTGGGTGTTACACTTTTAACGCATCCCGCAAAGTTGTTCAAAGTGATTACAAAGTTGTACAAATTTATTGCAAATTTGGTAAATGCATTTGCATATATGACCAAGTTGTTATCATATAACAATCCACATTTGTAAAGTAGGGAAATTTAATAAAAGCCCGTTAAAAGCAACTTATAGATATTCACATGAGGTGACTGTAAAATGTTAGAAAACAGCGTGCAAAGTTTGAAAAAACGAAGGAAATGTTGGCGGAGTTGCTAGTTTATTTAGCCTAAGTCATTGTAATGACAACCCCGCAGTTAAATTTTGAAAGCATTGAGTAAATTTGCCGATAACGCCTCATATCGAAGCAGATTATCACAACAGTCAATCGAAATATTGACAACAAACTGTATGCAAAGTTGTAAAAAGCGGTTGCGAAGTAGGTAGTTTCATTCGGGATTGTTACCTGTGATATCATATTAACAAGTCCCGTAGTTGAACATTCGAAAATGTGAATAAATATTTCGTAACATGCTGTTTAATTACCGTAGTTTTATTACAAGTATGTAGAGGTCATAGGTCAATCTAGAAGATACTTGTGCAAGCGATATCGATTTAAAACATCCAAAAACATGAAATAGCCGCAAATTCGGAATAATAATCCATGCAGCTGTGGGGTTAGGTGTCGACTAATGTTTAAAGTAAAGCACAATCGGGCGTGGTTAGTACTTGCATGGGAGACTCCATGCCTAAACGACCTTTTGAATTTTTGTTTGTTTCAACACGCACATGGAAAAGATGTATGGCAACGTTCCGGCACTTTTTCTTACTGTGATGTCAATCATTTATAGTAGAAAATCGAGGCATTTTTGTAACTTTTTCAATTAATGGAAAATTTTCAAATTCATTCTAATTTTCACGAACAAGTTGTGGATGCTGTTGGCACGTAGTGGGTGTTACACTGTTAACGCATCGTGCAAAGTTGTTCAAAGTGATTACAAAGTTGTACAAAGTTATAGCAAATTTTGTAAATGCATTTGCATATATGACCAAGTTGTTATCATATAACAATCCACATTTGTAAAGTAGGGAAATTTAATAAAAGCCCGTTAAAAGCAGCTTATAGATATTCACATGAGGTGACTGTAAAATGTTAGAAAACAGCGTGCAAAGTTTGAAAAAACGAAGGAAATGTTGGCGGAGTTGCTAGTTTATTTAGCCTAAGTCATTGTAATGACAACCCCGCAGTTAAATTTTGAAAGCATTGAGTAAATTTGCCGATAACGCCTCATATCGAAGCAGATTATCACAACAGTCAATCGAAATATTGACAACAAACTGTATGCAAAGTTGTAAAAAGCGGTTGCGAAGTAGGTAGTTTCATTCGGGATTGTTACCTGTGATATCATATTAACAAGTCCCGTAGTTGAACATTCGAAAATGTAAATAAATATTTCGTAACATGCTGTTTAATTACCGTAGTTTTATTACAAGTATGTAGAGGTCATAGGTCAATCTAGAAGATACTTGTGCAAGCGATATCGATTTAAAACATCCAAAAACATGAAATAGCCGCAAATTCGGAATAATAATCCATGCAGCTGTGGGGTTAGGTGCTCGACTAATGTTTAAAGTAAAGCACAATCGGGCGTGGTTAGTACTTGCATGGGAGAATCCATGCCTAAACGACCTTTTGAATTTTTGTTTGTTTCAACACGCACATGGAAAAGATGTAAGGCAACGTTCCGGCACTTTTTCTTACTGTGATGTCAATCATTTATAGTAGAAAATCGAGGCATTTTTGTAACTTTTTCAATTAATGGAAAATTTTCAAATTCATTCTAATTTTCACGAACAAGTTGTGGATGCTGTTGGCACGTAGTGGGTGTTACACTGTTAACGCATCGTGCAAAGTTGTTCAAAGTGATTACAAAGTTGTACAGAGTTATAGCAAATTTTGTAAATGCATTTGCATATATGACCAAGTTGTTATCATATAACAATCCACATTTGTAAAGTAGGGAAATTTAATAAAAGCCCGTTAAAAGCAGCTTATAGATATTCACATGAGGTGACTGTAAAATGTTAGAAAACAGCGTGCAAAGTTTGAAAAAACGAAGGAAATGTTGGCGGAGTTGCTAGTTTATTTAGCCTAAGTCATTGTAATGACAACCCCGCAGTTAAATTTTGAAAGCATTGAGTAAATTTGCCGATAACGCCTCATATCGAAGCAGATTATCACAACAGTCAATCGAAATATTGACAACAAACTGTATGCAAAGTTGTAAAAAGCGGTTGCGAAGTAGGTAGTTTCATTCGGGATTGTTACCTGTGATATCATATTAACAAGTCCCGTAGTTGAACATTCGAAAATGTGAATAAATATTTCGTAACATGCTGTTTAATTACCGTAGTTTTATTACAAGTATGTAGAGGTCATAGGTCAATCTAGAAGATACTTGTGCAAGCGATATCGATTTAAAACATCCAAAAACATGAAATAGCCGCAAATTCGGAATAATAATCCATGCAGCTGTGGGGTTAGGTGCTCGACTAATGTTTAAAGTAAAGCACAATCGGGCGTGGTTAGTACTTGCATGGGAGAATCCATGCCTAAACGACCTTTTGAATTTTTGTTTGTTTCAACACGCACATGGAAAAGATGTAAGGCAACGTTCCGGCACTTTTTCTTACTGTGATGTCAATCATTTATAGTAGAAAATCGAGGCATTTTTGTAACTTTTTCAATTAATGGAAAATTTTCAAATTCATTCTAATTTTCACGAACAAGTTGTGGATGCTGTTGGCACGTAGTGGGTGTTACACTGTTAACGCATCGTGCAAAGTTGTTCAAAGTGATTACAAAGTTGTACAGAGTTATAGCAAATTTTGTAAATGCATTTGCATATATGACCAAGTTGTTATCATATAACAATCCACATTTGTAAAGTAGGGAAATTTAATAAAAGCCCGTTAAAAGCAGCTTATAGATATTCACATGAGGTGACTGTAAAATGTTAGAAAACAGCGTGCAAAGTTTGAAAAAACGAAGGAAATGTTGGCGGAGTTGCTAGTTTATTTAGCCTAAGTCATTGTAATGACAACCCCGCAGTTAAATTTTGAAAGCATTGAGTAAATTTGCCGATAACGCCTCATATCGAAGCAGATTATCACAACAGTCAATCGAAATATTGACAACAAACTGTATGCAAAGTTGTAAAAAGCGGTTGCGAAGTAGGTAGTTTCATTCGGGATTGTTACCTGTGATATCATATTAACAAGTCCCGTAGTTGAACATTCGAAAATGTAAATAAATATTTCGTAACATGCTGTTTAATTACCGTAGTTTTATTACAAGTATGTAGAGGTCATAGGTCAATCTAGAAGATACTTGTGCAAGCGATATCGATTTAAAACATCCAAAAACATGAAATAGCCGCAAATTCGGAATAATAATCCATGCAGCTGTGGGGTTAGGTGCTCGACTAATGTTTAAAGTAAAGCACAATCGGGCGTGGTTAGTACTTGCATGGGAGAATCCATGCCTAAACGACCTTTTGAATTTTTGTTTGTTTCAACACGCACATGGAAAAGATGTAAGGCAACGTTCCGGCACTTTTTCTTACTGTGATGTCAATCATTTATAGTAGAAAATCGAGGCATTTTTGTAACTTTTTCAATTAATGGAAAATTTTCAAATTCATTCTAATTTTCACGAACAAGTTGTGGATGCTGTTGGCACGTAGTGGGTGTTACACTGTTAACGCATCGTGCAAAGTTGTTCAAAGTGATTACAAAGTTGTACAGAGTTATAGCAAATTTTGTAAATGCATTTGCATATATGACCAAGTTGTTATCATATAACAATCCACATTTGTAAAGTAGGGAAATTTAATAAAAGCCCGTTAAAAGCAGCTTATAGATATTCACATGAGGTGACTGTAAAATGTTAGAAAACAGCGTGCAAAGTTTGAAAAAACGAAGGAAATGTTGGCGGAGTTGCTAGTTTATTTAGCCTAAGTCATTGTAATGACAACCCCGCAGTTAAATTTTGAAAGCATTGAGTAAATTTGCCGATAACGCCTCATATCGAAGCAGATTATCACAACAGTCAATCGAAATATTGACAAAAAACTGTATGCAAAGTTGTAAAAAGCGGTTGCGAAGTAGGTAGTTTCATTCGGGATTTTTACCTGTGATATCATATTAACAAGTCCCGTAGTTGAACATTCGAAAATGTGAATAAATATTTCGTAACATGCTGTTTAATTACCGTAGTTGTATTACAAGTATGTAGAGGTCATAGGTCAATCTAGAAGATACTTGTGCAAGCGATATCGATTTAAAACATCCAAAAACATGAAATAGCCGCAAATTCGGAATAATAATCCATGCAGCTGTGGGGTTAGGTGCTCGACTAATGTTTAAAGTAAAGCACAATCGGGCGTGGTTAGTACTTGCATGGGAGACTCCATGCCTAAACGACCTTTTGAATTTTTGTTTGTTTCAACACGCACATGGAAAAGATGTAAGGCAACGTTCCGGCACTTTTTCTTACTGTGATGTCAATCATTTATAGTAGAAAATCGAGGCATTTTTGTAACTTTTTCAATTAATGGAAAATTTTCAAATTCATTCTAATTTTCACGAACAAGTTGTGGATGCTGTTGGCACGTAGTGGGTGTTACACTGTTAACGCATCGTGCAAAGTTGTTCAAAGTGATTACAAAGTTGTACAAAGTTATAGCAAATTTTGTAAATGCATTTGCATATATGACCAAGTTGTTATCATATAACAATCCACATTTGTAAAGTAGGGAAATTTAATAAAAGCCCGTTAAAAGCAGCTTATAGATATTCACATGAGGTGACTGTAAAATGTTAGAAAACAGCGTGCAAAGTTTGAAAAAACGAAGGAAATGTTGGCGGAGTTGCTAGTTTATTTAGCCTAAGTCATTGTAATGACAACCCCGCAGTTAAATTTTGAAAGCATTGAGTAAATTTGCCGATAACGCCTCATATCGAAGCAGATTATTACAACAGTCAATCGAAATATTGACAACAAACTGTATGCAAAGTTGTAAAAAGCGGTTGCGAAGTAGGTAGTTTCATTCGGGATTGTTACCTGTGATATCATATTAACAAGTCCCGTAGTTGAACATTCGAAAATGTGAATAAATATTTCGTAACATGCTGTTTAATTACCGTAGTTTTATTACAAGTATGTAGAGGTCATAGGTCAATCTAGAAGATACTTGTGCAAGCGATATCGATTTAAAACATCCAAAAACATGAAATAGCCGCAAATTCGGAATAATAATCCATTCAGCTGTGGGGTTAGGTGCTCGACTAATGTTTAAAGTAAAGCACAATCGGGCGTGGTTAGTACTTGCATGGGAGACTCCATGCCTAAACGACCTTTTGAATTTTTGTTTGTTTCAACACGCACATGGAAAAGATGTAAGGCAACGTTCCGGCACTTTTTCTTACTGTGATGTCAATCATTTATAGTAGAAAATCGAGGCATTTTTGTAACTTTTTCAATTAATGGAAAATTTTCAAATTCATTCTAATTTTCACGAACAAGTTGTGGATGCTGTTGGCACGTAGTGGGTGTTACACTGTTAACGCATCGTGCAAAGTTGTTCAAAGTGATTACAAAGTTGTACAAAGTTATAGCAAATTTTGTAAATGCATTTGCATATATGACCAAGTTGTTATCATATAACAATCCACATTTGTAAAGTAGGGAAATTTAATAAAAGCCCGTTAAAAGCAGCTTATAGATATTCACATGAGGTGACTGTAAAATGTTAGAAAACAGCGTGCAAAGTTTGAAAAAACGAAGGAAATGTTGGCGGAGTTGCTAGTTTATTTAGCCTAAGTCATTGTAATGACAACCCCGCAGTTAAATTTTGAAAGCATTGAGTAAATTTGCCGATAACGCCTCATATCGAAGCAGGTTATCACAACAGTCAATCGAAATATTGACAACAAACTGTATGCAAAGTTGTAAAAAGCGGTTGCGAAGTAGGTAGTTTCATTCGGGATTGTTACCTGTGATATCATATTAACAAGTCCCGTAGTTGAACATTCGAAAATGTGAATAAATATTTCGTAACATGCTGTTTAATTACCGTAGTTTTATTACAAGTATGTAGAGGTCATAGGTCAATCTAGAAGATACTTGTGCAAGCGATATCGATTTAAAACATCCAAAAACATGAAATAGCCGCAAATTCGGAATAATAATCCATGCAGCTGTGGGGTTAGGTGTCGACTAATGTTTAAAGTAAAGCACAATCGGGCGTGGTTAGTACTTGCATGGGAGACTCCATGCCTAAACGACCTTTTGAATTTTTGTTTGTTTCAACACGCACATGGAAAAGATGTAAGGCAACGTTCCGGCACTTTTTCTTACTGTGATGTCAATCATTTATAGTAGAAAATCGAGGCATTTTTGTAACTTTTTCAATTAATGGAAAATTTTCAAATTCATTCTAATTTTCACGAACAAGTTGTGGATGCTGTTGGCACGTAGTGGGTGTTACACTGTTAACGCATCGTGCAAAGTTGTTCAAAGTGATTACAAAGTTGTACAAAGTTATAGCAAATTTTGTAAATGCATTTGCATATATGACCAAGTTGTTATCATATAACAATCCACATTTGTAAAGTAGGGAAATTTAATAAAAGCCCGTTAAAAGCAGCTTATAGATATTCACATGAGGTGACTGTAAAATGTTAGAAAACAGCGTGCAAAGTTTGAAAAAACGAAGGAAATGTTGGCGGAGTTGCTAGTTTATTTAGCCTAAGTCATTGTAATGACAACCCCGCAGTTAAATTTTGAAAGCATTGAGTAAATTTGCCGATAACGCCTCATATCGAAGCAGATTATCACAACAGTCAATCGAAATATTGACAACAAACTGTATGCAAAGTTGTAAAAAGCGGTTGCGAAGTAGGTAGTTTCATTCGGGATTGTTACCTGTGATATCATATTAACAAGTCCCGTAGTTGAACATTCGAAAATGTGAATAAATATTTCGTAACATGCTGTTTAATTACCGTAGTTTTATTACAAGTATGTAGAGGTCATAGGTCAATCTAGAAGATACTTGTGCAAGCGATATCGATTTAAAACATCCAAAAACATGAAATAGCCGCAAATTCGGAATAATAATCCATGCAGCTGTGGGGTTAGGTGTCGACTAATGTTTAAAGTAAAGCACAATCGGGCGTGGTTAGTACTTGCATGGGAGAGTCCATGCCTAAACGACCTTTTGAATTTTTGTTTGTTTCAACACGCACATGGAAAAGATGTAAGGCAACGTTCCGGCACTTTTTCTTACTGTGATGTCAATCATTTATAGTAGAAAATCGAGGCATTTTTGTAACTTTTTCAATTAATGGAAAATTTTCAAATTCATTCTAATTTTCACGAACAAGTTGTGGATGCTGTTGGCACGTAGTGGGTGTTACACTGTTAACGCATCGTGCAAAGTTGTTCAAAGTGATTACAAAGTTGTACAAAGTTATTGCAAATTTGGTAAATGCATTTGCATATATGACCAAGTTGTTATCATATAACAATCCACATTTGTAAAGTAGGGAAATTTAATAAAAGCCCGTTAAAAGCAGCTTATAGATATTCACATGAGGTGACTGTAAAATGTTAGAAAACAGCGTGCAAAGTTTGAAAAAACGAAGGAAATGTTGGCGGAGTTGCTAGTTTATTTAGCCTAAGTCATTGTAATGACAACCCCGCAGTTAAATTTTGAAAGCATTGAGTAAATTTGCCGATAACGCCTCATATCTAAGCAGATTATCACAACAGTCAATCGAAATATTGACAACAAACTGTATGCAAAGTTGTAAAAAGCGGTTGCGAAGTAGGTATTTTCATTCGGGATTGTTACCTGTGATATCATATTAACAAGTCCCGTAGTTGAACATTCGAAAATGTGAATAAATATTTCGTAACATGCTGTTTAATTACCGTAGTTTTATTACAAGTATGTAGAGGTCATAGGTCAATCTAGAAGATACTTGTGCAAGCGATATCGATTTAAAACATCCAAAAACATGAAATATCCGCAAATTCAGAATAATAATCCATGCAGCTGTGGGCTTAGGTGCTCGACAAATGTTTAAAGTAAAGCACAATCGGGCGTGGTTAGTACTTGCATGGGAGACTCCCTGACTAAACGACCTTTTGAATTTTTGTTTGTTTCAACACGCACATGGAAAAGATGTAAGGCAACGTTCCGGCACTTTTTCTTACTGTGATGTCAATCATTTATAGTAGAAAATCGAGGCATTTTTGTAACTTTTTCAATTAATGGAAAATTTTCAAATTCATTCTAATTTTCACGAACAAGTTGTGGATGCTGTTGGCACGTAGTGGGTGTTACACTGTTAACGCATCCTGCAAAGTTGTTCAAAGTGATTACAAAGTTGTACAAAGTTATTGCAAATTTGGTAAATGCATTTGCATATATGACCAAGTTGTTATCATATAACAATCCACATTTTTAAAGTAGGGAAATTTAATAAAAGCCCGTTAAAAGCAGCTTATAGATATTCACATGAGGTGACTGTAAAATGTTAGAAAACAGCGTGCAAAGTTTGAAAAAACGAAGGAAATGTTGGCGGAGTTGCTAGTTTATTTAGCCTAAGTCATTTTAATGACAACCCCGCAGTTAAATTTTGAAAGCATTGAGTAAATTTGCCGATAACGCCTCATATCTAAGCAGATTATCACAACAGTCAATCGAGATATTGACAACAAACTGTATGCAAAGTAGTAAAACGCGGTTGCGAAGTAGGTAGTTTCATTCGGGATTGTTACCTGTGATATCATATTAACAAGTCCCGTAGTTGAACATTCGAAAATGTGAATAAATATTTCGTAACATGCTGTTTAATTACCGTAGTTTTATTACAAGTATGTAGAGGTCATAGGTCAATCTAGAAGATACTTGTGCAAGCGATATCGATTTAAAACATCCAAAAACATGAAATATCCGCAAATTCAGAATAATAATCCATGCAGCTGTGGGCTTAGGTGCTCGACAAATGTTTAAAGTAAAGCACAATCGGGCGTGGTTAGTACTTGCATGGGAGACTCCCTGACTAAACGACCTTTTGAATTTTTGTTTGTTTCAACACGCACATGGAAAAGATGTAAGGCAACGTTCCGGCACTTTTTCTTACTGTGATGTCAATCATTTATAGTAGAAAATCGAGGCATTTTTGTAACTTTTTCAATTAATGGAAAATTTTCAAATTCATTCTAATTTTCACGAACAAGTTGTGGATGCTGTTGGCACGTAGTGGGTGTTACACTGTTAACGCATCCTGCAAAGTTGTTCAAAGTGATTACAAAGTTGTACAAAGTTATTGCAAATTTGGTAAATGCATTTGCATATATGACCAAGTTGTTATCATATAACAATCCACATTTTTAAAGTAGGGAAATTTAATAAAAGCCCGTTAAAAGCAGCTTATAGATATTCACATGAGGTGACTGTAAAATGTTAGAAAACAGCGTGCAAAGTTTGAAAAAACGAAGGAAATGTTGGCGGAGTTGCTAGTTTATTTAGCCTAAGTCATTTTAATGACAACCCCGCAGTTAAATTTTGAAAGCATTGAGTAAATTTGCCGATAACGCCTCATATCTAAGCAGATTATCACAACAGTCAATCGAGATATTGACAACAAACTGTATGCAAAGTTGTAAAACGCGGTTGCGAAGTAGGTAGTTTCATTCGGGATTGTTACCTGTGATATCATATTAACAAGTCCCGTAGTTGAACATTCGAAAATGTGAATAAATATTTCGTAACATGCTGTTTAATTACCGTAGTTTTATAACAAGTATGTAGAGGTCATAGGTCAATCTAGAAGATCCTTGTGCAAGCGATATCGATTTAAAACATCCAAAAACATGAAATAGCCGCAAATTCGGAATAATAATCCATGCAGCTGTGGGGTTAGGTGCTCGACAAATGTTTAAAGTAAAGCACAATCGGGCGTGGTTAGTACTTGCATGGGAGACTCCCTGACTAAACGACCTTTTGAATTTTTGTTTGTTTCAACACGCACATGGAAAAGATGTAAGGCAACGTTCCGGCACTTTTTCTTACTGTGATGTCAATCATTTATAGTAGAAAATCGAGGCATTTTTGTAACTTTTTCAATTAATGGAAAATTTTCAAATTCATTCTAATTTTCACGAACAAGTTGTGGATGCTGTAGGCACGTAGTGGGTGTTACACTGTTAACGCATCCTGCAAAGTTGTTCAAAGTGATTACAAAGTTGTACAAAGTTATTGCAAATTTGGTAAATGCATTTGCATATATGACCAAGTTGTTATCATATAACAATCCACAATTGTAAAGTAGGGAAATTTAATAAAAGCCCGTTAAAAGCAGCTTATAAATATTCACATGAGGTGACTGTAAAATGTTAGAAAACAGCGTGCAAAGTTTGAAAAAACGAAGGAAATGTTGGCGGAGTTGCTAGTTTATTTAGCCTAAGTCATTTTAATGACAACCCCGCAGTTAAATTTTGAAAGCATTGAGTAAATTTGCCGATAACGCCTCATATCTAAGCAGATTATCACAACAGTCAATCGAAATATTGACAACAAACTGTATGCAAAGTTGTAAAACGCGGTTGCGAAGTAGGTAGTTTCATTCGGGATTGTTACCTGTGATATCATATTAACAAGTCCCGTAGTTGAACATTCGAAAATGTGAATAAATATTTCGTAACATGCTGTTTAATTACCGTAGTTTTATAACAAGTATGTAGAGGTCATAGGTCAATCTAGAAGATCCTTGTGCAAGCGATATCGATTTAAAACATCCAAAAACATGAAATAGCCGCAAATTCGGAATAATAATCCATGCAGCTGTGGGGTTAGGTGCTCGACAAATGTTTAAAGTAAAGCACAATCGGGCGTGGTTAGTACTTGCATGGGAGACTCCCTGACTAAACGACCTTTTGAATTTTTGTTTGTTTCAACACGCACATGGAAAAGATGTAAGGCAACGTTCCGGCACTTTTTCTTACTGTGATGTCAATCATTTATAGTAGAAAATCGAGGCATTTATGTAACCTTTTCAATTAATGGAAAATTTTCAAATTCATTCTAATTTTCACGAACAAGTTGTGGATGCTGTAGGCACGTAGTGGGTGTTACACTGTTAACGCATCCTGCAAAGTTGTTCAAAGTGATTACAAAGTTGTACAAAGTTATTGCAAATTTGGTAAATGCATTTGCATATATGACCAAGTTGTTATCATATAACAATCCACATTTGTAAAGTAGGGAAATTTAATAAAAGCCCGTTAAAAGCAGCTTATAAATATTCACATGAGGTGACTGTAAAATGTTAGAAAACAGCGTGCAAAGTTTGAAAAAACGAAGGAAATGTTGGCGGAGTTGCTAGTTTATTTAGCCTAAGTCATTTTAATGACAACCCCGCAGTTAAATTTTGAAAGCATTGAGTAAATTTGCCGATAACGCCTCATATCTAAGCAGATTATCACAACAGTCAATCGAAATATTGACAACAAACTGTATGCAAAGTTGTAAAACGCGGTTGCGAAGTAGGTAGTTTCATTCGGGATTGTTACCTGTGATATCATATTAACAAGTCCCGTAGTTGAACATTCGAAAATGTGAATAAATATTTCGTAACATGCTGTTTAATTACCGTAGTTTTATAACAAGTATGTAGAGGTCATAGGTCAATCTAGAAGATCCTTGTGCAAGCGATATCGATTTAAAACATCCAAAAACATGAAATAGCCGCAAATTCGGAATAATAATCCATGCAGCTGTGGGGTTAGGTGCTCGACAAATGTTTAAAGTAAAGCACAATCGGGCGTGTTTAGTACTTGCATGGGAGACTCCCTGACTAAACGACCTTTTGAATTTTTGTTTGTTTCAACACGCACATGGAAAAGATGTAAGGCAACGTTCCGGCACTTTTTCTTACTGTGATGTCAATCATTTATAGTAGAAAATCGAGGCATTTTTGTAACTTTTTCAATTAATGGAAAATTTTCAAATTCATTCTAATTTTCACGAACAAGTTGTGGATGCTGTTGGCACGTAGTGGGTGTTACACTGTTAACGCATCCTGCAAAGTTGTTCAAAGTGATTACAAAGTTGTACAAAGTTATTGCAAATTTGGTAAATGCATTTGCATATAAGACCAAGTTGTTATCATATAACAATCCACATTTGTAAAGTAGGGAAATTTAATAAAAGCCCGTTAAAATCAGCTTATAGATATTCACATGAGGTGACTGTAAAATGTTAGAAAACAGCGTGCAAAGTTTGAAAAAACGAAGGAAATGTTGGCGGAGTTGCTAGTTTATTTAGCCTAAGTCATTTTAATGACAACCCCGCAGTTAAATTTTGAAAGCATTGAGTAAATTTGCCGATAACGCCTCATATCTAAGCAGATTATCACAACAGTCAATCGAAATATTGACAACAAACTGTATGCAAAGTTGTAAAACGCGGTTGCGAAGTAGGTAGTTTCATTCGGGATTGTTACCTGTGATATCATATTAACAAGTCCCGTAGTTGAACATTCGAAAATGTGAATAAATATTTCGTAACATGCTGTTTAATTACCGTAGTTTTATAACAAGTATGTAGAGGTCATAGGTCAATCTAGAAGATCCTTGTGCAAGCGATATCGATTTAAAACATCCAAAAACATGAAATAGCCGCAAATTCGGAATAATAATCCATGCAGCTGTGGGGTTAGGTGCTCGACAAATGTTTAAAGTAAAGCACAATCGGGCGTGGTTAGTACTTGCATGGGAGACTCCCTGACTAAACGACCTTTTGAATTTTTGTTTGTTTCAACACGCACATGGAAAAGATGTAAGGCAACGTTCCGGCACTTTTTCTTACTGTGATGTCAATCATTTATAGTAGAAAATCGAGGCATTTTTGTAACTTTTTCAATTAATGGAAAATTTTCAAATTCATTCTAATTTTCACGAACAAGTTGTGGATGCTGTTGGCACGTAGTGGGTGTTACACTGTTAACGCATCCTGCAAAGTTGTTCAAAGTGATTACAAAGTTGTACAAAGTTATTGCAAATTTGGTAAATGCATTTGCATATATGACCAAGTTGTTATCATATAACAATCCACATTTGTAAAGTAGGGAAATTTAATAAAAGCCTGTTAAAAGCAGCTTATAGATATTCACATGAGGTGACTGTAAAATGTTAGAAAACAGCGTGCAAAGTTTGAAAAAACGAAGGAAATGTTGGCGGAGTTGCTAGTTTATTTAGCCTAAGTCATTTTAATGACAACCCCGCAGTTAAATTTTGAAAGCATTGAGTAAATTTGCCGATAACGCCTCATATCTAAGCAGATTATCACAACAGTCAATCGAAATATTGACAACAAACTGTATGCAAAGTTGTAAAACGCGGTTGCGAAGTAGGTAGTTTCATTCGGGATTGTTACCTGTGATATCATATTAACAAGTCCCGTAGTTGAACATTCGAAAATGTGAATAAATATTTCGTAACATGCTGTTTAATTACCGTAGTTTTATTACAAGTATGTAGAGGTCATAGGTCAATCTAGAAGATCCTTGTGCAAGCGATATCGATTTAAAACATCCAAAAACATGAAATAGCCGCAAATTCGGAATAATAATCCATGCAGCTGTGGGGATAGGTTCTCGACAAATGTTTAAAGTAAAGCACAATCGGGCGTGGTTAGTACTTGCATGGGAGACTCCCTGACTAAACGACCTTTTGAATTTTTGTTTGTTTCAACACGCACATGGAAAAGATGTAAGGCAACGTTCCGGCACTTTTTCTTACTGTGATGTCAATCATTTATAGTAGAAAATCGAGGCATTTTTGTAACTTTTTCAATTAATGGAAAATTTTCAAATTCATTCTAATTTTCACGAACAAGTTGTGGATGCTGTTGGCACGTAGTGGGTGTTACACTGTTAACGCATCCTGCAAAGTTGTTCAAAGTGATTACAAAGTTGTACAAAGTTATTGCAAATTTGGTAAATGCATTTGCATATATGACCAAGTTGTTATCATATAACAATCCACATTTGTAAAGTAGGGAAATTTAATAAAAGCCCGTTAAAAGCAGCTTATAGATATTCACATGAGGTGACTGTAAAATGTTAGAAAACAGCGTGCAAAGTTTGAAAAAACGAAGGAAATGTTGGCGGAGTTGCTAGTTTATTTAGCCTAAGTCATTTTAATGACAACCCCGCAGTTAAATTTTGAAAGCATTGAGTAAATTTGCCGATAACGCCTCATATCTAAGCAGATTATCACAACAGTCAATCGAAATATTGACAACAAACTGTATGCAAAGTTGTAAAACGCGGTTGCGAAGTAGGTAGTTTCATTCGGGATTGTTACCTGTGATATCATATTAACAAGTCCCGTAGTTGAACATTCGAAAATGTGAATAAATATTTCGTAACATGCTGTTTAATTACCGTAGTTTTATTACAAGTATGTAGAGGTCATAGGTCAATCTAGAAGATCCTTGTGCAAGCGATATCGATTTAAAACATCCAAAAACATGAAATAGCCGCAAATTCGGAATAATAATCCATGCAGCTGTGGGGATAGGTGCTCGACAAATGTTTAAAGTAAAGCACAATCGGGCGTGGTTAGTACTTGCATGGGAGACTCCCTGACTAAACGACCTTTTGAATTTTTGTTTGTTTCAACACGCACATGGAAAAGATGTAAGGCAACGTTCCGGCACTTTTTCTTACTGTGATGTCAATCATTTATAGTAGAAAATCGAGGCATTTTTGTAACTTTTTCAATTAATGGAAAATTTTCAAATTCATTCTAATTTTCACGAACAAGTTGTGGATGCTGTTGGCACGTAGTGGGTGTTACACTGTTAACGCATCCTGCAAAGTTGTTCAAAGTGATTACAAAGTTGTACAAAGTTATTGCAAATTTGGTAAATGCATTTGCATATATTACCAAGTTGTTATCATATAACAATCCACATTTGTAAAGTAGGGAAATTTAATAAAAGCCCGTTAAAATCAGCTTATAGATATTCACATGAGGTGACTGTAAAATGTTAGAAAACAGCGTGCAAAGTTTGAAAAAACGAAGGAAATGTTGGCGGAGTTGCTAGTTTATTTAGCCTAAGTCATTTTAATGACAACCCCGCAGTTAAATTTTGAAAGCATTGAGTAAATTTGCCGATAACGCCTCATATCTAAGCAGATTATCACAACAGTCAATCGAAATATTGACAACAAACTGTATGCAAAGTTGTAAAACGCGGTTGCGAAGTAGGTAGTTTCATTCGGGATTGTTACCTGTGATATCATATTAACAAGTCCCGTAGTTGAACATTCGAAAATGTGAATAAATATTTCGTAACATGCTGTTTAATTACCGTAGTTTTATTACAAGTATGTAGAGGTCATAGGTCAATCTAGAAGATCCTTGTGCAAGCGATATCGATTTAAAACATCCAAAAACATGAAATAGCCGCAAATTCGGAATAATAATCCATGCAGCTGTGGGGATAGGTGCTCGACAAATGTTTAAAGTAAAGCACAATCGGGCGTGGTTAGTACTTGCATGGGAGACTCCCTGACTAAACGACCTTTTGAATTTTTGTTTGTTTCAACACGCACATGGAAAAGATGTAAGGCAACGTTCCGGCACTTTTTCTTACTGTGATGTCAATCATTTATAGTAGAAAATCGAGGCATTTTTGTAACTTTTTCAATTAATGGAAAATTTTCAAATTCATTCTAATTTTCACGAACAAGTTGTGGATGCTGTTGGCACGTAGTGGGTGTTACACTGTTAACGCATCCTGCAAAGTTGTTCAAAGTGATTGCAAATTTGGTAAATGCATTTGCATATATGACCAAGTTGTTATCATATAACAATCCACATTTGTAAAGTAGGGAAATTTAATAAAAGCCCGTTAAAATCAGCTTATAGATATTCACATGAGGTGACTGTAAAATGTTAGAAAACAGCGTGCAAAGTTTGAAAAAACGAAGGAAATGTTGGCGGAGTTGCTAGTTTATTTAGCCTAAGTCATTTTAATGACAACCCCGCAGTTAAATTTTGAAAGCATTGAGTAAATTTGCCGATAACGCCTCATATCTAAGCAGAATATCACAACAGTCAATCGAAATATTGACAACAAACTGTATGCAAAGTTGTAAAACGCGGTTGCGAAGTAGGTAGTTTCATTCGGGATTGTTACCTGTGATATCATATTAACAAGTCCCGTAGTTGAACATTCGAAAATGTGAATAAATATTTCGTAACATGCTGTTTAATTACCGTAGTTTTATTACAAGTATGTAGAGGTCATAGGTCAATCGAGAAGATACTTGTGCAAGCGATATCGATTTAAAACATCCAAAAACATGAAATAGCCGCTAATTCGGAATAATAATCCATGCAGCTGTGGGGTTAGGTGCTCGACAAATGTTTAAAGTAAAGCACAATCGGGCGTGGTTAGTACTTGCATGGGAGACTCCCTGACTAAACGACCTTTTGATTTTTTGTTTGTTTCAACACGCACATGGACAAGATGTAAGGCAACGTTCCGGCACTTTTTCTTACTGTGATGTCAATCATTTATAGTAGAAAATCGAGGCATTTTTGCAACTTTTTCAATTAATGGAAAATTTTCAAATTCATTCTAATTTTCACGAACAAGTTGTGGATGCTGTTGGCACGTAGTGGGTGTTACACTGTTAACGCATCCTGCAAAGTTGTTCAAAGTGAT